>NC_141550.1:44817500-45418000 GCF_021556685.1 Rattus norvegicus
GCTGAATCTGAGTAACATGGTGAATTAGGTTAGTTCCCAATAGGCCGCACTAGTAATAAGTGGACTGTTCGGGATATAGGAAAATTTTCACGAACGGAATCAAAATTTCTAGGCGAATTCAGTGAGTTCCCAATGGGACATGCTTGTATGAGTTTGCTTTTCAATATCGAGCAACATTTTAAGGAACGGAATCTAAGTATCATGGTGAATTGAGTAGGTTCCCAATAGGATTCGCATGTAATAAGCTTGTTATTCAAGATAGAGCAACGTTTTAACGCACTGAAACACTGTTTCTTTGTGAATTCAGTTAGTTCCTAGTAGCCTGCTCTTGTAATATGTGTACTTTTAAAGATTTATAAAAATTTGGTGAGCCGAATCTGAGTAACATGGTGAATTCGGTTAGTTCCCAATAGGCCGCACTAGTAATAAGTGGACTGTTCGGGATATAGGAAAATTTTCACGAACGGAATCAAAATTTCTAGGCGAATTCAGTGAGTTCCCAATGGGACATGCTTGTATGAGTTTGCTTTTCAATATCGAGCAACATTTTAAGGAACGGAATCTAAGTATCATGTTGAATTGAGTAGGTTCCCAATAGGATTCGCATGTAATAAGCTTGTTATTCAAGATAGAGCAACGTTTTAACGCACTGAAACACTGTTTCTTTGTGAATTCAGTTAGTTCCTAGTAGCCTGCTCTTGTAATATGTGTACTTTTAAAGATTTATAAAAATTTGGTGAGCCGAATCTGAGTAACATGGTGAATTCGGTTAGTTCCCAATAGGCCGCACTAGTAATAAGTGGACTGTTCGGGATATAGGAAAATTTTCACGAACGGAATCAAAATTTCTAGGCGAATTCAGTGAGTTCCCAATGGGACATGCTTGTATGAGTTTGCTTTACAATATCGAGCAACATTTTAAGGAACGGAATCTAAGTATCATGTTGAATTGAGTAGGTTCCCAATAGGATTCGCATGTAATAAGCTTGTTATTCAAGATAGAGCAACGTTTTAACGCACTGAAACACTGTTTCTTTGTGAATTCAGTTAGTTCCTAGTAGCCTGCTCTTGTAATATGTGTACTTTTAAAGAAATATAAAAATTTGGTGAGCCGAATCTGAGTAACATGGTGAATTCGGTTAGTTCCCAATAGGCCGCACTAGTAATAAGTGGACTGTTCGGGATATAGGAAAATTTTCACGAACGGAATCAAAATTTTTAGGCGAATTCAGTGAGTTCCCAATGGGACATGCTTGTATGAGTTTGCTTTTCAATATCGAGCAACATTTTAAGGAACGGAATCTAAGTATCATGTTGAATTGAGTAGGTTCCCAATAGGATTCGCATGTAATAAGCTTGTTATTCAAGAGAGAGCAACGTTTTAACGCACTGAAACACTGTTTCTTTGTGAATTCAGTTAGTTCCTAGTAGCCTGCTCTTGTAATATGTGTACTTTTAAAGATTTATAAAAATTTGGTGAGCCGAATCTGAGTAACATGGTGAATTCGGTTAGTTCCCAATAGGCCGCACTAGTAATAAGTGGACTGTTCGGGATATAGGAAAATTTTCAAGAACGGAATCAAAATTTCTAGGCGAATTCAGTGAGTTCCCAATGGGACATGCTTGTATGAGTTTGCTTTTCAATATCGAGCAACATTTTAAGGAATGGAATCTAAGTATCATGTTGAATTGAGTAGGTTCCCAATAGGATTCGCATGTAAAAAGCTTGTTATTCAAGAGAGAGCAACGTTTTAACGCACTGAAACACTGTTTCTTTGTGAATTCAGTTAGTTCCTAGTAGCCTGCTCTTGTAATATGTGTACTTTTAAAGATTTATAAAAATTTGGTGAGCCGAATCTGAGTAACATGGTGAATTCGGTTAGTTCCCAATAGGCCGCACTAGTAATAAGTGGACTGTTCGGGATATAGGAAAATTTTCACGAACGGAATCAAAATTTCTAGGCGAATTCAGTGAGTTCCCAATGGGACATGCTTGTATGAGTTTGCTTTTCAATATCGAGCAACATTTTAAGGAACGGAATCTAAGTATCATGTTGAATTGAGTAGGTTCCCAATAGGATTCGCATGTAATAAGCTTGTTATTCAAGATAGAGCAACGTTTTAACGCACTGAAATACTGTTTCTTTGTGAATTCAGTTAGTTCCTAGTAGCCTGCTCTTGTAATATGTGTACTTTTAAAGATTTATAAAAATTTGGTGAGCCGAATCTGAGTAACATGGTGAATTCGGTTAGTTCCCAATAGGCCGCACTAGTAATAAGTGGACTGTTCGGGATATAGGAAAATTTTCACGAACGGAATCAAAATTTCTAGGCGAATTCAGTGAGTTCCCAATGGGACATGCTTGTATGAGTTTGCTTTTCAATATCGAGCAACATTTTAAGGAACGGAATCTAAGTATCATGGTGAATTGAGTAGGTTCCCAATAGGATTCGCATGTAATAAGCTTGTTATTCAAGATAGAGCAACGTTTTAACGCACTGAAACACTGTTTCTTTGTGAATTCAGTTAGTTCCTAGTAGCCTGCTCTTGTAATATGTGTACTTTTAAAGATTTATAAAAATTTGGTGAGCCGAATCTGAGTAACATGGTGAATTCGGTTAGTTCCCAATAGGCCGCACTAGTAATAAGTGGACTGTTCGGGATATAGGAAAATTTTCACGAACGGAATCAAAATTTCTAGGCGAATTCAGTGAGTTCCCAATGGGACATGCTTGTATGAGTTTGCTTTTCAATATCGAGCAACATTTTAAGGAACGGAATCTAAGTATCATGTTGAATTGAGTAGGTTCCCAATAGGATTCGCATGTAATAAGCTTGTTATTCAAGATAGAGCAACGTTTTAACGCACTGAAATACTGTTTCTTTGTGAATTCAGTTAGTTCCTAGTAGCCTGCTCTTGTAATATGTGTACTTTTAAAGATTTATAAAAATTTGGTGAGCCGAATCTGAGTAACATGGTGAATTCGGTTAGTTCCCAATAGGCCGCACTAGTAATAAGTGGACTGTTCGGGATATAGGAAAATTTTCACGAACGGAATCAAAATTTCTAGGCGAATTCAGTGAGTTCCCAATGGGACATGCTTGTATGAGTTTGCTTTTCAATATCGAGCAACATTTTAAGGAACGGAATCTAAGTATCATGGTGAATTGAGTAGGTTCCCAATAGGATTCGCATGTAATAAGCTTGTTATTCAAGATAGAGCAACGTTTTAACGCACTGAAACACTGTTTCTTTGTGAATTCAGTTAGTTCCTAGTAGCCTGCTCTTGTAATATGTGTACTTTTAAAGATTTATAAAAATTTGGTGAGCCGAATCTGAGTAACATGGTGAATTCGGTTAGTTCCCAATAGGCCGCACTAGTAATAAGTGGACTGTTCGGGATATAGGAAAATTTTCACAAACGGAATCAAAATTTCTAGGCGAATTCAGTGAGTTCAATGGGACATGCTTGTATGAGTTTGCTTTTCAATATCGAGCAACATTTTAAGGAACGGAATCTAAGTATCATGTTGAATTGAGTAGGTTCCCAATAGGATTCGCATGTAATAAGCTTGTTATTCAAGATAGAGCAACGTTTTAACGCACTGAAACACTGTTTCTTTGTGAATTCAGTTAGTTCCTAGTAGCCTGCTCTTGTAATATGTGTACTTTTAAAGATTTATAAAAATTTGGTGAGCCGAATCTGAGTAACATGGTGAATTCGGTTAGTTCCCAATAGGCCGCACTAGTAATAAGTGGACTGTTCGGGATATAGGAAAATTTTCACGAACGGAATCAAAATTTCTAGGCGAATTCAGTGAGTTCCCAATGGGACATGCTTGTATGAGTTTGCTTTACAATATCGAGCAACATTTTAAGGAACGGAATCTAAGTATCATGTTGAATTGAGTAGGTTCCCAATAGGATTCACATGTAATAAGCTTGTTATTCAAGATAGAGCAACGTTTTAACGCACTGAAACACTGTTTCTTTGTGAATTCAGTTAGTTCCTAGTAGCCTGCTCTTGTAATATGTGTACTTTTAAAGATTTATAAAAATTTGGTGAGCCGAATCTGAGTAACATGGTGAATTCGGTTAGTTCCCAATAGGCCGCACTAGTAATAAGTGGACTGTTCGGGATATTGGAAAATTTTCAAGAACGGAATCAAAATTTCTAGGCGAATTCAGTGAGTTCCCAATGGGACATGCTTGTATGAGTTTGCTTTTCAATATCGAGCAACATTTTAAGGAACGGAACCTAAGTATTATGTTGAATTGAGTAGGTTCCCAATAGGATTCGCATGTAATAAGCTTGTTATTCAAGATAGAGCAACGTTTTAACGCACTGAAACACTGTTTCTTTGTGAATTCAGTTAGTTCCTAGTAGCCTGCTCTTGTAATATGTGTACTTTTAAAGATTTATAAAAATTTGGTGAGCCGAATCTGAGTAACATGGTGAATTCGGTTAGTTCCCAATAGGCGGCACTAGTAATAAGTGGACTGTTCGGGATATAGGAAAATTTTCAAGAACGGAATCAAAATTTCTAGGCGAATTCAGTGAGTTCCCAATGGGACATGCTTGTATGAGTTTGCTTTTCAATATCGAGCAACATTTTAAGGAACGGAATCTAAGTATCATGTTGAATTGAGTAGGTTCCCAATAGGATTCGCATGTAATAAGCTTGTTATTCAAGAGAGAGCAACGTTTTAACGCACTGAAACACTGTTTCTTTGTGAATTCAGTTAGTTCCTAGTAGCCTGCTCTTGTAATATGTGTACTTTTAAAGATTTATAAAAATTTGGTGAGCCGAATCTGAGTAACATGGTGAATTCGGTTAGTTCCCAATAGGCCGCACTAGTAATAAGTGGACTGTTCGGGATTTAGGAAAATTTTCACGAACGGAATCAAAATTTCTAGGCGAATTCAGTGAGTTCCCAATGGGACATGCTTGTATGAGTTTGCTTTACAATATCGAGCAACATTTTAAGGAACGGAATCTAAGTATCATGTTGAATTGAGTAGGTTCCCAATAGGATTCGCATGTAATAAGCTTGTTATTCAAGATAGAGCAACGTTTTAACGCACTGAAATACTGTTTCTTTGTGAATTCAGTTAGTTCCTAGTAGCCTGCTCTTGTAATATGTGTACTTTTAAAGATTTATAAAAATTTGGTGAGCCGAATCTGAGTAACATGGTGAATTAGGTTAGTTCCCAATAGGCCGCACTAGTAATAAGTGGACTGTTCGGGATATAGGAAAATTTTCACGAACGGAATCAAAATTTCTAGGCGAATTCAGTGAGTTCCCAATGGGACATGCTTGTATGAGTTTGCTTTTCAATATCGAGCAACATTTTAAGGAACGGAATCTAAGTATCATGGTGAATTGAGTAGGTTCCCAATAGGATTCGCATGTAATAAGCTTGTTATTCAAGATAGAGCAACGTTTTAACGCACTGAAACACTGTTTCTTTGTGAATTCAGTTAGTTCCTAGTAGCCTGCTCTTGTAATATGTGTACTTTTAAAGATTTATAAAAATTTGGTGAGCCGAATCTGAGTAACATGGTGAATTCGGTTAGTTCCCAATAGGCCGCACTAGTAATAAGTGGACTGTTCGGGATATAGGAAAATTTTCACGAACGGAATCAAAATTTCTAGGCGAATTCAGTGAGTTCCCAATGGGACATGCTTGTATGAGTTTGCTTTTCAATATCGAGCAACATTTTAAGGAACGGAATCTAAGTATCATGTTGAATTGAGTAGGTTCCCAATAGGATTCGCATGTAATAAGCTTGTTATTCAAGATAGAGCAACGTTTTAACGCACTGAAACACTGTTTCTTTGTGAATTCAGTTAGTTCCTAGTAGCCTGCTCTTGTAATATGTGTACTTTTAAAGATTTATAAAAATTTGGTGAGCCGAATCTGAGTAACATGGTGAATTCGGTTAGTTCCCAATAGGCCGCACTAGTAATAAGTGGACTGTTCGGGATATAGGAAAATTTTCACGAACGGAATCAAAATTTCTAGGCGAATTCAGTGAGTTCCCAATGGGACATGCTTGTATGAGTTTGCTTTACAATATCGAGCAACATTTTAAGGAACGGAATCTAAGTATCATGTTGAATTGAGTAGGTTCCCAATAGGATTCGCATGTAATAAGCTTGTTATTCAAGATAGAGCAACGTTTTAACGCACTGAAACACTGTTTCTTTGTGAATTCAGTTAGTTCCTAGTAGCCTGCTCTTGTAATATGTGTACTTTTAAAGAAATATAAAAATTTGGTGAGCCGAATCTGAGTAACATGGTGAATTCGGTTAGTTCCCAATAGGCCGCACTAGTAATAAGTGGACTGTTCGGGATATAGGAAAATTTTCACGAACGGAATCAAAATTTTTAGGCGAATTCAGTGAGTTCCCAATGGGACATGCTTGTATGAGTTTGCTTTTCAATATCGAGCAACATTTTAAGGAACGGAATCTAAGTATCATGTTGAATTGAGTAGGTTCCCAATAGGATTCGCATGTAATAAGCTTGTTATTCAAGAGAGAGCAACGTTTTAACGCACTGAAACACTGTTTCTTTGTGAATTCAGTTAGTTCCTAGTAGCCTGCTCTTGTAATATGTGTACTTTTAAAGATTTATAAAAATTTGGTGAGCCGAATCTGAGTAACATGGTGAATTCGGTTAGTTCCCAATAGGCCGCACTAGTAATAAGTGGACTGTTCGGGATATAGGAAAATTTTCAAGAACGGAATCAAAATTTCTAGGCGAATTCAGTGAGTTCCCAATGGGACATGCTTGTATGAGTTTGCTTTTCAATATCGAGCAACATTTTAAGGAATGGAATCTAAGTATCATGTTGAATTGAGTAGGTTCCCAATAGGATTCGCATGTAAAAAGCTTGTTATTCAAGAGAGAGCAACGTTTTAACGCACTGAAACACTGTTTCTTTGTGAATTCAGTTAGTTCCTAGTAGCCTGCTCTTGTAATATGTGTACTTTTAAAGATTTATAAAAATTTGGTGAGCCGAATCTGAGTAACATGGTGAATTCGGTTAGTTCCCAATAGGCCGCACTAGTAATAAGTGGACTGTTCGGGATATAGGAAAATTTTCACGAACGGAATCAAAATTTCTAGGCGAATTCAGTGAGTTCCCAATGGGACATGCTTGTATGAGTTTGCTTTTCAATATCGAGCAACATTTTAAGGAACGGAATCTAAGTATCATGTTGAATTGAGTAGGTTCCCAATAGGATTCGCATGTAATAAGCTTGTTATTCAAGATAGAGCAACGTTTTAACGCACTGAAATACTGTTTCTTTGTGAATTCAGTTAGTTCCTAGTAGCCTGCTCTTGTAATATGTGTACTTTTAAAGATTTATAAAAATTTGGTGAGCCGAATCTGAGTAACATGGTGAATTCGGTTAGTTCCCAATAGGCCGCACTAGTAATAAGTGGACTGTTCGGGATATAGGAAAATTTTCACGAACGGAATCAAAATTTCTAGGCGAATTCAGTGAGTTCCCAATGGGACATGCTTGTATGAGTTTGCTTTTCAATATCGAGCAACATTTTAAGGAACGGAATCTAAGTATCATGGTGAATTGAGTAGGTTCCCAATAGGATTCGCATGTAATAAGCTTGTTATTCAAGATAGAGCAACGTTTTAACGCACTGAAACACTGTTTCTTTGTGAATTCAGTTAGTTCCTAGTAGCCTGCTCTTGTAATATGTGTACTTTTAAAGATTTATAAAAATTTGGTGAGCCGAATCTGAGTAACATGGTGAATTCGGTTAGTTCCCAATAGGCCGCACTAGTAATAAGTGGACTGTTCGGGATATAGGAAAATTTTCACGAACGGAATCAAAATTTCTAGGCGAATTCAGTGAGTTCCCAATGGGACATGCTTGTATGAGTTTGCTTTTCAATATCGAGCAACATTTTAAGGAACGGAATCTAAGTATCATGTTGAATTGAGTAGGTTCCCAATAGGATTCGCATGTAATAAGCTTGTTATTCAAGATAGAGCAACGTTTTAACGCACTGAAATACTGTTTCTTTGTGAATTCAGTTAGTTCCTAGTAGCCTGCTCTTGTAATATGTGTACTTTTAAAGATTTATAAAAATTTGGTGAGCCGAATCTGAGTAACATGGTGAATTCGGTTAGTTCCCAATAGGCCGCACTAGTAATAAGTGGACTGTTCGGGATATAGGAAAATTTTCACGAACGGAATCAAAATTTCTAGGCGAATTCAGTGAGTTCCCAATGGGACATGCTTGTATGAGTTTGCTTTTCAATATCGAGCAACATTTTAAGGAACGGAATCTAAGTATCATGGTGAATTGAGTAGGTTCCCAATAGGATTCGCATGTAATAAGCTTGTTATTCAAGATAGAGCAACGTTTTAACGCACTGAAATACTGTTTCTTTGTGAATTCAGTTAGTTCCTAGTAGCCTGCTCTTGTAATATGTGTACTTTTAAAGATTTATAAAAATTTGGTGAGCCGAATCTGAGTAACATGGTGAATTCGGTTAGTTCCCAATAGGCCGCACTAGTAATAAGTGGACTGATCGGGATATAGGAAAATTTTCAAGAACGGAATCAAAATTTCTAGGCGAATTCAGTGAGTTCCCAATGGGACATGCTTGTATGAGTTTGCTTTTCAATATCGAGCAACATTTTAAGGAACGGAATCTAAGTATCATGTTGAATTGAGTAGGTTCCCAATAGGATTCGCATGTAATAAGCTTGTTATTCAAGAGAGAGCAACGTTTCAACGCACTGAAACACTGTTTCTTTGTGAATTCAGTTAGTTCCTAGTAGCCTGCTCTTGTAATATGTGTACTTTTAAAGATTTATAAAAATTTGGTGAGCCGAATCTGAGTAACATGGTGAATTCGGTTAGTTCCCAATAGGCCGCACTAGTAATAAGTGGACTGTTCGGGATTTAGGAAAATTTTCACGAACGGAATCAAAATTTCTAGGCGAATTCAGTGAGTTCCCAATGGGACATGCTTGTATGAGTTTGCTTTACAATATCGAGCAACATTTTAAGGAACGGAATCTAAGTATCATGTTGAATTGAGTAGGTTCCCAATAGGATTCGCATGTAATAAGCTTGTTATTCAAGATAGAGCAACGTTTTAACGCACTGAAATACTGTTTCTTTGTGAATTCAGTTAGTTCCTAGTAGCCTGCTCTTGTAATATGTGTACTTTTAAAGATTTATAAAAATTTGGTGAGCCGAATCTGAGTAACATGGTGAATTAGGTTAGTTCCCAATAGGCCGCACTAGTAATAAGTGGACTGTTCGGGATATAGGAAAATTTTCACGAACGGAATCAAAATTTCTAGGCGAATTCAGTGAGTTCCCAATGGGACATGCTTGTATGAGTTTGCTTTTCAATATCGAGCAACATTTTAAGGAACGGAATCTAAGTATCATGGTGAATTGAGTAGGTTCCCAATAGGATTCGCATGTAATAAGCTTGTTATTCAAGATAGAGCAACGTTTTAACGCACTGAAACACTGTTTCTTTGTGAATTCAGTTAGTTCCTAGTAGCCTGCTCTTGTAATATGTGTACTTTTAAAGATTTATAAAAATTTGGTGAGCCGAATCTGAGTAACATGGTGAATTCGGTTAGTTCCCAATAGGCCGCACTAGTAATAAGTGGACTGTTCGGGATATAGGAAAATTTTCACGAACGGAATCAAAATTTCTAGGCGAATTCAGTGAGTTCCCAATGGGACATGCTTGTATGAGTTTGCTTTTCAATATCGAGCAACATTTTAAGGAACGGAATCTAAGTATCATGTTGAATTGAGTAGGTTCCCAATAGGATTCGCATGTAATAAGCTTGTTATTCAAGATAGAGCAACGTTTTAACGCACTGAAACACTGTTTCTTTGTGAATTCAGTTAGTTCCTAGTAGCCTGCTCTTGTAATATGTGTACTTTTAAAGATTTATAAAAATTTGGTGAGCCGAATCTGAGTAACATGGTGAATTCGGTTAGTTCCCAATAGGCCGCACTAGTAATAAGTGGACTGTTCGGGATATAGGAAAATTTTCACGAACGGAATCAAAATTTCTAGGCGAATTCAGTGAGTTCCCAATGGGACATGCTTGTATGAGTTTGCTTTACAATATCGAGCAACATTTTAAGGAACGGAATCTAAGTATCATGTTGAATTGAGTAGGTTCCCAATAGGATTCGCATGTAATAAGCTTGTTATTCAAGATAGAGCAACGTTTTAACGCACTGAAACACTGTTTCTTTGTGAATTCAGTTAGTTCCTAGTAGCCTGCTCTTGTAATATGTGTACTTTTAAAGAAATATAAAAATTTGGTGAGCCGAATCTGAGTAACATGGTGAATTCGGTTAGTTCCCAATAGGCCGCACTAGTAATAAGTGGACTGTTCGGGATATAGGAAAATTTTCACGAACGGAATCAAAATTTTTAGGCGAATTCAGTGAGTTCCCAATGGGACATGCTTGTATGAGTTTGCTTTTCAATATCGAGCAACATTTTAAGGAACGGAATCTAAGTATCATGTTGAATTGAGTAGGTTCCCAATAGGATTCGCATGTAATAAGCTTGTTATTCAAGAGAGAGCAACGTTTTAACGCACTGAAACACTGTTTCTTTGTGAATTCAGTTAGTTCCTAGTAGCCTGCTCTTGTAATATGTGTACTTTTAAAGATTTATAAAAATTTGGTGAGCCGAATCTGAGTAACATGGTGAATTCGGTTAGTTCCCAATAGGCCGCACTAGTAATAAGTGGACTGTTCGGGATATAGGAAAATTTTCAAGAACGGAATCAAAATTTCTAGGCGAATTCAGTGAGTTCCCAATGGGACATGCTTGTATGAGTTTGCTTTTCAATATCGAGCAACATTTTAAGGAATGGAATCTAAGTATCATGTTGAATTGAGTAGGTTCCCAATAGGATTCGCATGTAAAAAGCTTGTTATTCAAGAGAGAGCAACGTTTTAACGCACTGAAACACTGTTTCTTTGTGAATTCAGTTAGTTCCTAGTAGCCTGCTCTTGTAATATGTGTACTTTTAAAGATTTATAAAAATTTGGTGAGCCGAATCTGAGTAACATGGTGAATTCGGTTAGTTCCCAATAGGCCGCACTAGTAATAAGTGGACTGTTCGGGATATAGGAAAATTTTCACGAACGGAATCAAAATTTCTAGGCGAATTCAGTGAGTTCCCAATGGGACATGCTTGTATGAGTTTGCTTTTCAATATCGAGCAACATTTTAAGGAACGGAATCTAAGTATCATGTTGAATTGAGTAGGTTCCCAATAGGATTCGCATGTAATAAGCTTGTTATTCAAGATAGAGCAACGTTTTAACGCACTGAAATACTGTTTCTTTGTGAATTCAGTTAGTTCCTAGTAGCCTGCTCTTGTAATATGTGTACTTTTAAAGATTTATAAAAATTTGGTGAGCCGAATCTGAGTAACATGGTGAATTCGGTTAGTTCCCAATAGGCCGCACTAGTAATAAGTGGACTGTTCGGGATATAGGAAAATTTTCACGAACGGAATCAAAATTTCTAGGCGAATTCAGTGAGTTCCCAATGGGACATGCTTGTATGAGTTTGCTTTTCAATATCGAGCAACATTTTAAGGAACGGAATCTAAGTATCATGGTGAATTGAGTAGGTTCCCAATAGGATTCGCATGTAATAAGCTTGTTATTCAAGATAGAGCAACGTTTTAACGCACTGAAATACTGTTTCTTTGTGAATTCAGTTAGTTCCTAGTAGCCTGCTCTTGTAATATGTGTACTTTTAAAGATTTATAAAAATTTGGTGAGCCGAATCTGAGTAACATGGTGAATTCGGTTAGTTCCCAATAGGCCGCACTAGTAATAAGTGGACTGATCGGGATATAGGAAAATTTTCAAGAACGGAATCAAAATTTCTAGGCGAATTCAGTGAGTTCCCAATGGGACATGCTTGTATGAGTTTGCTTTTCAATATCGAGCAACATTTTAAGGAACGGAATCTAAGTATCATGTTGAATTGAGTAGGTTCCCAATAGGATTCGCATGTAATAAGCTTGTTATTCAAGAGAGAGCAACGTTTCAACGCACTGAAACACTGTTTCTTTGTGAATTCAGTTAGTTCCTAGTAGCCTGCTCTTGTAATATGTGTACTTTTAAAGATTTATAAAAATTTGGTGAGCCGAATCTGAGTAACATGGTGAATTCGGTTAGTTCCCAATAGGCCGCACTAGTAATAAGTGGACTGTTCGGGATTTAGGAAAATTTTCACGAACGGAATCAAAATTTCTAGGCGAATTCAGTGAGTTCCCAATGGGACATGCTTGTATGAGTTTGCTTTACAATATCGAGCAACATTTTAAGGAACGGAATCTAAGTATCATGTTGAATTGAGTAGGTTCCCAATAGGATTCGCATGTAATAAGCTTGTTATTCAAGATAGAGCAACGTTTTAACGCACTGAAATACTGTTTCTTTGTGAATTCAGTTAGTTCCTAGTAGCCTGCTCTTGTAATATGTGTACTTTTAAAGATTTATAAAAATTTGGTGAGCCGAATCTGAGTAACATGGTGAATTAGGTTAGTTCCCAATAGGCCGCACTAGTAATAAGTGGACTGTTCGGGATATAGGAAAATTTTCACGAACGGAATCAAAATTTCTAGGCGAATTCAGTGAGTTCCCAATGGGACATGCTTGTATGAGTTTGCTTTTCAATATCGAGCAACATTTTAAGGAACGGAATCTAAGTATCATGGTGAATTGAGTAGGTTCCCAATAGGATTCGCATGTAATAAGCTTGTTATTCAAGATAGAGCAACGTTTTAACGCACTGAAACACTGTTTCTTTGTGAATTCAGTTAGTTCCTAGTAGCCTGCTCTTGTAATATGTGTACTTTTAAAGATTTATAAAAATTTGGTGAGCCGAATCTGAGTAACATGGTGAATTCGGTTAGTTCCCAATAGGCCGCACTAGTAATAAGTGGACTGTTCGGGATATAGGAAAATTTTCACGAACGGAATCAAAATTTCTAGGCGAATTCAGTGAGTTCCCAATGGGACATGCTTGTATGAGTTTGCTTTTCAATATCGAGCAACATTTTAAGGAACGGAATCTAAGTATCATGTTGAATTGAGTAGGTTCCCAATAGGATTCGCATGTAATAAGCTTGTTATTCAAGATAGAGCAACGTTTTAACGCACTGAAACACTGTTTCTTTGTGAATTCAGTTAGTTCCTAGTAGCCTGCTCTTGTAATATGTGTACTTTTAAAGATTTATAAAAATTTGGTGAGCCGAATCTGAGTAACATGGTGAATTCGGTTAGTTCCCAATAGGCCGCACTAGTAATAAGTGGACTGTTCGGGATATAGGAAAATTTTCACGAACGGAATCAAAATTTCTAGGCGAATTCAGTGAGTTCCCAATGGGACATGCTTGTATGAGTTTGCTTTACAATATCGAGCAACATTTTAAGGAACGGAATCTAAGTATCATGTTGAATTGAGTAGGTTCCCAATAGGATTCGCATGTAATAAGCTTGTTATTCAAGATAGAGCAACGTTTTAACGCACTGAAACACTGTTTCTTTGTGAATTCAGTTAGTTCCTAGTAGCCTGCTCTTGTAATATGTGTACTTTTAAAGAAATATAAAAATTTGGTGAGCCGAATCTGAGTAACATGGTGAATTCGGTTAGTTCCCAATAGGCCGCACTAGTAATAAGTGGACTGTTCGGGATATAGGAAAATTTTCACGAACGGAATCAAAATTTTTAGGCGAATTCAGTGAGTTCCCAATGGGACATGCTTGTATGAGTTTGCTTTTCAATATCGAGCAACATTTTAAGGAACGGAATCTAAGTATCATGTTGAATTGAGTAGGTTCCCAATAGGATTCGCATGTAATAAGCTTGTTATTCAAGAGAGAGCAACGTTTTAACGCACTGAAACACTGTTTCTTTGTGAATTCAGTTAGTTCCTAGTAGCCTGCTCTTGTAATATGTGTACTTTTAAAGATTTATAAAAATTTGGTGAGCCGAATCTGAGTAACATGGTGAATTCGGTTAGTTCCCAATAGGCCGCACTAGTAATAAGTGGACTGTTCGGGATATAGGAAAATTTTCAAGAACGGAATCAAAATTTCTAGGCGAATTCAGTGAGTTCCCAATGGGACATGCTTGTATGAGTTTGCTTTTCAATATCGAGCAACATTTTAAGGAATGGAATCTAAGTATCATGTTGAATTGAGTAGGTTCCCAATAGGATTCGCATGTAAAAAGCTTGTTATTCAAGAGAGAGCAACGTTTTAACGCACTGAAACACTGTTTCTTTGTGAATTCAGTTAGTTCCTAGTAGCCTGCTCTTGTAATATGTGTACTTTTAAAGATTTATAAAAATTTGGTGAGCCGAATCTGAGTAACATGGTGAATTCGGTTAGTTCCCAATAGGCCGCACTAGTAATAAGTGGACTGTTCGGGATATAGGAAAATTTTCACGAACGGAATCAAAATTTCTAGGCGAATTCAGTGAGTTCCCAATGGGACATGCTTGTATGAGTTTGCTTTTCAATATCGAGCAACATTTTAAGGAACGGAATCTAAGTATCATGTTGAATTGAGTAGGTTCCCAATAGGATTCGCATGTAATAAGCTTGTTATTCAAGATAGAGCAACGTTTTAACGCACTGAAATACTGTTTCTTTGTGAATTCAGTTAGTTCCTAGTAGCCTGCTCTTGTAATATGTGTACTTTTAAAGATTTATAAAAATTTGGTGAGCCGAATCTGAGTAACATGGTGAATTCGGTTAGTTCCCAATAGGCCGCACTAGTAATAAGTGGACTGTTCGGGATATAGGAAAATTTTCACGAACGGAATCAAAATTTCTAGGCGAATTCAGTGAGTTCCCAATGGGACATGCTTGTATGAGTTTGCTTTTCAATATCGAGCAACATTTTAAGGAACGGAATCTAAGTATCATGGTGAATTGAGTAGGTTCCCAATAGGATTCGCATGTAATAAGCTTGTTATTCAAGATAGAGCAACGTTTTAACGCACTGAAACACTGTTTCTTTGTGAATTCAGTTAGTTCCTAGTAGCCTGCTCTTGTAATATGTGTACTTTTAAAGATTTATAAAAATTTGGTGAGCCGAATCTGAGTAACATGGTGAATTCGGTTAGTTCCCAATAGGCCGCACTAGTAATAAGTGGACTGTTCGGGATATAGGAAAATTTTCACGAACGGAATCAAAATTTCTAGGCGAATTCAGTGAGTTCCCAATGGGACATGCTTGTATGAGTTTGCTTTTCAATATCGAGCAACATTTTAAGGAACGGAATCTAAGTATCATGTTGAATTGAGTAGGTTCCCAATAGGATTCGCATGTAATAAGCTTGTTATTCAAGATAGAGCAACGTTTTAACGCACTGAAATACTGTTTCTTTGTGAATTCAGTTAGTTCCTAGTAGCCTGCTCTTGTAATATGTGTACTTTTAAAGATTTATAAAAATTTGGTGAGCCGAATCTGAGTAACATGGTGAATTCGGTTAGTTCCCAATAGGCCGCACTAGTAATAAGTGGACTGTTCGGGATATAGGAAAATTTTCACGAACGGAATCAAAATTTCTAGGCGAATTCAGTGAGTTCCCAATGGGACATGCTTGTATGAGTTTGCTTTTCAATATCGAGCAACATTTTAAGGAACGGAATCTAAGTATCATGGTGAATTGAGTAGGTTCCCAATAGGATTCGCATGTAATAAGCTTGTTATTCAAGATAGAGCAACGTTTTAACGCACTGAAACACTGTTTCTTTGTGAATTCAGTTAGTTCCTAGTAGCCTGCTCTTGTAATATGTGTACTTTTAAAGATTTATAAAAATTTGGTGAGCCGAATCTGAGTAACATGGTGAATTCGGTTAGTTCCCAATAGGCCGCACTAGTAATAAGTGGACTGTTCGGGATATAGGAAAATTTTCACAAACGGAATCAAAATTTCTAGGCGAATTCAGTGAGTTCAATGGGACATGCTTGTATGAGTTTGCTTTTCAATATCGAGCAACATTTTAAGGAACGGAATCTAAGTATCATGTTGAATTGAGTAGGTTCCCAATAGGATTCGCATGTAATAAGCTTGTTATTCAAGATAGAGCAACGTTTTAACGCACTGAAACACTGTTTCTTTGTGAATTCAGTTAGTTCCTAGTAGCCTGCTCTTGTAATATGTGTACTTTTAAAGATTTATAAAAATTTGGTGAGCCGAATCTGAGTAACATGGTGAATTCGGTTAGTTCCCAATAGGCCGCACTAGTAATAAGTGGACTGTTCGGGATATAGGAAAATTTTCACGAACGGAATCAAAATTTCTAGGCGAATTCAGTGAGTTCCCAATGGGACATGCTTGTATGAGTTTGCTTTACAATATCGAGCAACATTTTAAGGAACGGAATCTAAGTATCATGTTGAATTGAGTAGGTTCCCAATAGGATTCACATGTAATAAGCTTGTTATTCAAGATAGAGCAACGTTTTAACGCACTGAAACACTGTTTCTTTGTGAATTCAGTTAGTTCCTAGTAGCCTGCTCTTGTAATCTGTGTACTTTTAAAGATTTATAAAAATTTGGTGAGCCGAATCTGAGTAACATGGTGAATTCGGTTAGTTCCCAATAGGCCGCACTAGTAATAAGTGGACTGTTCGGGATATAGGAAAATTTTCAAGAACGGAATCAAAATTTCTAGGCGAATTCAGTGAGTTCCCAATGGGACATGCTTGTATGAGTTTGCTTTTCAATATCGAGCAACATTTTAAGGAACGCAACCTAAGTATTATGTTGAATTGAGTAGGTTCCCAATAGGATTCGCATGTAATAAGCTTGTTATTCAAGATAGAGCAACGTTTTAACGCACTGAAACACTGTTTCTTTGTGAATTCAGTTAGTTCCTAGTAGCCTGCTCTTGTAATATGTGTACTTTTAAAGATTTATAAAAATTTGGTGAGCCGAATCTGAGTAACATGGTGAATTCGGTTAGTTCCCAATAGGCCGCACTAGTAATAAGTGGACTGTTCGGTATATAGAAAAATTTTAACGAACGGAATCAAATATCTAGGCAAATTCAGTGAGTTCCCAATGGGACATGCTTGCATGAGTTTGCTTTTCATTATCGAGCAACATATTAAGGAACGGACTCTAAGTATCATGTTGAATTGAGTAGGTTCCCAATAGGATTCGCATGTAATAAGCTTGTTATTCAAGATAGAGCAACGTTTTAACGCACTGAAACACTGTTTCTTTGTGAATTCAGTTAGTTCCTAGTAGCCTGCTCTTGTAATATGTGTACTTTTAAAGATTTATAAAAATTTGGTGAGCCGAATCTGAGTAACATGGTGAATTCGGTTAGTTCCCAATAGGCCGCAGTAGTAATAAGTGGACTGTTCGGGATATAGAAAAATTTTCAAGAACGGAATCAAAATTTCTAGGCGAATTCAGTGAGTTCCCAATGGGACATGCTTGTATGAGTTTGCTTTTCAATATCGAGCAACATTTTAAGGAACGGAATCTAAGTATCATGTTGAATTGAGTAGGTTCCCAATAGGATTCGCATGTAATAAGCTTGTTATTCAAGATAGAGCAACGTTTTAACGCACTGAAACACTGTTTCTTTGTGAATTCAGTTAGTTCCTAGTAGCCTGCTCTTGTAATATGTGTACTTTTAAAGATTTATAAAAATTTGGTGAGCCGAATCTGAGTAACATGGTGAATTCGGTTAGTTCCCAATAGGCCGCACTAGTAATAAGTGGACTGTTCGGAATATAGGAAAATTTTCACGAACGGAATCAAAATTTCTAGGCGAATTCAGTGAGTTCCCAATGGGACATGCTTGTATGAGTTTGCTTTTCAATATCGAGCAACATTTTAAGGAACGGAATCTAAGTATCATGGTGAATTGAGTAGGTTCCCAATAGGATTCGCATGTAATAAGCTTGTTATTCAAGATAGAGCAACGTTTTAACGCACTGAAACACTGTTTCTTTGTGAATTCAGTTAGTTCCTAGTAGCCTGCTCTTGTAATATGTGTACTTTTAAAGATTTATAAAAATTTGTTGAGCCGAATCTGAGTAACATGGTGAATTCGGTTAGTTCCCAATAGGCCGCACTAGTAATAAGTGGACTGTTCGGAATATAGGAAAATTTTCACGAACGGAATCAAAATTTCTAGGCGAATTCAGTGAGTTCCCAATGGGACATGCTTGTATGAGTTTGCTTTTCAATATCGAGCAACATTTTAAGGAACGGAATCTAAGTATCATGGTGAATTGAGTAGGTTCCCAATAGGATTCGCATGTAATAAGCTTGTTATTCAAGAGAGAGCAACGTTTTAACGCACTGAAACACTGTTTCTTTGTGAATTCAGTTAGTTCCTAGTAGCCTGCTCTTGTAATATGTGTACTTTTAAAGATTTATAAAAATTTGGTGAGCCGAATCTGAGTAACATGGTGAATTCGGTTAGTTCCCAATAGGCCGCACTAGTAATAAGTGGACTGTTCGGGATATAGGAAAATTTTCAAGAACGGAATCAAAATTTCTAGGCGAATTCAGTGAGTTCCCAATGGGACATGCTTGTATGAGTTTGCTTTTCAATATCGAGCAACATTTTAAGGAACGGAATCTAAGTATCATGTTGAATTGAGTAGGTTCCCAATAGGATTCGCATGTAATAAGCTTGTTATTCAAGATAGAGCAACGTTTTAACGCACTGAAACACTGTTTCTTTGTGAATTCAGTTAGTTCCTAGTAGCCTGCTCTTGTAATATGTGTACTTTTAAAGATTTATAAAAATTTGGTGAGCCGAATCTGAGTAACATGGTGAATTCGGTTAGTTCCCAATAGGCGGCACTAGTAATAAGTGGACTGTTCGGGATATAGGAAAATTTTCAAGAACGGAATCAAAATTTCTAGGCGAATTCAGTGAGTTCCCAATGGGACATGCTTGTATGAGTTTGCTTTTCAATATCGAGCAACATTTTAAGGAACGGAATCTAAGTATCATGTTGAATTGAGTAGGTTCCCAATAGGATTCGCATGTAATAAGCTTGTTATTCAAGAGAGAGCAACGTTTTAACGCACTGAAACACTGTTTCTTTGTGAATTCAGTTAGTTCCTAGTAGCCTGCTCTTGTAATATGTGTACTTTTAAAGATTTATAAAAATTTGGTGAGCCGAATCTGAGTAACATGGTGAATTCGGTTAGTTCCCAATAGGCCGCACTAGTAATAAGTGGACTGTTCGGGATATAGGAAAATTTTCACGAACGGAATCAAAATTTCTAGGCGAATTCAGTGAGTTCCCAATGGGACATGCTTGTATGAGTTTGCTTTACAATATCGAGCAACATTTTAAGGAACGGAATCTAAGTATCATGTTGAATTGAGTAGGTTCCCAATAGGATTCGCATGTAATAAGCTTGTTATTCAAGATAGAGCAACGTTTTAACGCACTGAAATACTGTTTCTTTGTGAATTCAGTTAGTTCCTAGTAGCCTGCTCTTGTAATATGTGTACTTTTAAAGATTTATAAAAATTTGGTGAGCCGAATCTGAGTAACATGGTGAATTAGGTTAGTTCCCAATAGGCCGCACTAGTAATAAGTGGACTGTTCGGGATATAGGAAAATTTTCACGAACGGAATCAAAATTTCTAGGCGAATTCAGTGAGTTCCCAATGGGACATGCTTGTATGAGTTTGCTTTTCAATATCGAGCAACATTTTAAGGAACGGAATCTAAGTATCATGGTGAATTGAGTAGGTTCCCAATAGGATTCGCATGTAATAAGCTTGTTATTCAAGATAGAGCAACGTTTTAACGCACTGAAACACTGTTTCTTTGTGAATTCAGTTAGTTCCTAGTAGCCTGCTCTTGTAATATGTGTACTTTTAAAGATTTATAAAAATTTGGTGAGCCGAATCTGAGTAACATGGTGAATTCGGTTAGTTCCCAATAGGCCGCACTAGTAATAAGTGGACTGTTCGGGATATAGGAAAATTTTCACGAACGGAATCAAAATTTCTAGGCGAATTCAGTGAGTTCCCAATGGGACATGCTTGTATGAGTTTGCTTTTCAATATCGAGCAACATTTTAAGGAACGGAATCTAAGTATCATGTTGAATTGAGTAGGTTCCCAATAGGATTCGCATGTAATAAGCTTGTTATTCAAGATAGAGCAACGTTTTAACGCACTGAAACACTGTTTCTTTGTGAATTCAGTTAGTTCCTAGTAGCCTGCTCTTGTAATATGTGTACTTTTAAAGATTTATAAAAATTTGGTGAGCCGAATCTGAGTAACATGGTGAATTCGGTTAGTTCCCAATAGGCCGCACTAGTAATAAGTGGACTGTTCGGGATATAGGAAAATTTTCACAAACGGAATCAAAATTTCTAGGCGAATTCAGTGAGTTCCCAATGGGACATGCTTGTATGAGTTTGCTTTTCTATATCGAGCAACATTTTAAGGAACGGAATCTAAGTATCATGTTGAATTGAGTAGGTTCCCAATAGGATTCGCATGTAATAAGCTTGTTATTCAAGATAGAGCAACGTTTTAACGCACTGAAACACTGTTTCTTTGTGAATTCAGTTAGTTCCTAGTAGCCTGCTCTTGTAATATGTGTACTTTTAAAGATTTATAAAAATTTGGTGAGCCGAATCTGAGTAACATGGTGAATTCGGTTAGTTCCCAATAGGCCGCACTAGTAATAAGTGGACTGTTCGGGATATAGGAAAATTTTCAAGAACGGAATCAAAATTTCTAGGCGAATTCAGTGAGTTCCCAATGGGACATGCTTGTATGAGTTTGCTTTTCAATATCGAGCAACATTTTAAGGAACGGAATCTAAGTATCATGTTGAATTGAGTAGGTTCCCAATAGGATTCGCATGTAATAAGCTTGTTATTCAAGATAGAGCAACGTTTTAACGCACTGAAACACTGTTTCTTTGTGAATTCAGTTAGTTCCTAGTAGCCTGCTCTTGTAATATGTGTACTTTTAAAGATTTATAAAAATTTGGTGAGCCGAATCTGAGTAACATGGTGAATTCGGTTAGTTCCCAATAGGCGGCACTAGTAATAAGTGGACTGTTCGGGATATAGGAAAATTTTCAAGAACGGAATCAAAATTTCTAGGCGAATTCAGTGAGTTCCCAATGGGACATGCTTGTATGAGTTTGCTTTTCAATATCGAGCAACATTTTAAGGAACGGAATCTAAGTATCATGTTGAATTGAGTAGGTTCCCAATAGGATTCGCATGTAATAAGCTTGTTATTCAAGAGAGAGCAACGTTTTAACGCACTGAAACACTGTTTCTTTGTGAATTCAGTTAGTTCCTAGTAGCCTGCTCTTGTAATATGTGTACTTTTAAAGATTTATAAAAATTTGGTGAGCCGAATCTGAGTAACATGGTGAATTCGGTTAGTTCCCAATAGGCCGCACTAGTAATAAGTGGACTGTTCGGGATATAGGAAAATTTTCACGAACGGAATCAAAATTTCTAGGCGAATTCAGTGAGTTCCCAATGGGACATGCTTGTATGAGTTTGCTTTACAATATCGAGCAACATTTTAAGGAACGGAATCTAAGTATCATGTTGAATTGAGTAGGTTCCCAATAGGATTCGCATGTAATAAGCTTGTTATTCAAGATAGAGCAACGTTTTAACGCACTGAAATACTGTTTCTTTGTGAATTCAGTTAGTTCCTAGTAGCCTGCTCTTGTAATATGTGTACTTTTAAAGATTTATAAAAATTTGGTGAGCCGAATCTGAGTAACATGGTGAATTCGGTTAGTTCCCAATAGGCCGCACTAGTAATAAGTGGACTGTTCGGGATATAGGAAAATTTTCACGAACGGAATCAAAATTTCTAGGCGAATTCAGTGAGTTCCCAATGGGACATGCTTGTATGAGTTTGCTTTTCAATATCGAGCAACATTTTAAGGAACGGAATCTAAGTATCATGGTGAATTGAGTAGGTTCCCAATAGGATTCGCATGTAATAAGCTTGTTATTCAAGATAGAGCAACGTTTTAACGCACTGAAACACTGTTTCTTTGTGAATTCAGTTAGTTCCTAGTAGCCTGCTCTTGTAATATGTGTACTTTTAAAGATTTATAAAAATTTGGTGAGCCGAATCTGAGTAACATGGTGAATTCGGTTAGTTCCCAATAGGCCGCACTAGTAATAAGTGGACTGTTCGGGATATAGGAAAATTTTCACGAACGGAATCAAAATTTCTAGGCGAATTCAGTGAGTTCCCAATGGGACATGCTTGTATGAGTTTGCTTTTCAATATCGAGCAACATTTTAAGGAACGGAATCTAAGTATCATGTTGAATTGAGTAGGTTCCCAATAGGATTCGCATGTAATAAGCTTGTTATTCAAGATAGAGCAACGTTTTAACGCACTGAAACACTGTTTCTTTGTGAATTCAGTTAGTTCCTAGTAGCCTGCTCTTGTAATATGTGTACTTTTAAAGATTTATTAAAATTTGGTGAGCCGAATCTGAGTAACATGGTGAATTCGGTTAGTTCCCAATAGGCGGCACTAGTAATAAGTGGACTGTTCGGGATATAGGAAAATTTTCAAGAACGGAATCAAAATTTCTAGGCGAATTCAGTGAGTTCCCAATGGGACATGCTTGTATGAGTTTGCTTTCAATATCGAGCAACATTTTAAGGAACGGAATCTAAGTATCATGGTGAATTGAGTAGGTTCCCAATAGGATTCGCATGTAATAAGCTTGTTATTCAAGATAGAGCAACGTTTTAACGCACTGAAACACTGTTTCTTTGTGAATTCAGTTAGTTCCTAGTAGCCTGCTCTTGTAATATGTGTACTTTTAAAGATTTATAAAAATTTGGTGAGCCGAATCTGAGTAACATGGTGAATTCGGTTAGTTCCCAATAGGCCGCACTAGTAATAAGTGGACTGTTCGGGATATAGGAAAATTTTCACAAACGGAATCAAAATTTCTAGGCGAATTCAGTGAGTTCCCAATGGGACATGCTTGTATGAGTTTGCTTTTCAATATCGAGCAACATTTTAAGGAACGGAATCTAAGTATCATGTTGAATTGAGTAGGTTCCCAATAGGATTCGCATGTAATAAGCTTGTTATTCAAGATAGAGCAACGTTTTAACGCACTGAAACACTGTTTCTTTGTGAATTCAGTTAGTTCCTAGTAGCCTGCTCTTGTAATATGTGTACTTTTAAAGATTTATAAAAATTTGGTGAGCCGAATCTGAGTAACATGGTGAATTCGGTTAGTTCCCAATAGGCCGCACTAGTAATAAGTGGACTGTTCGGGATATAGGAAAATTTTCAAGAACGGAATCAAAATTTCTAGGCGAATTCAGTGAGTTCCCAATGGGACATGCTTGTATGAGTTTGCTTTTCAATATCGAGCAACATTTTAAGGAACGGAATCTAAGTATCATGTTGAATTGAGTAGGTTCCCAATAGGATTCGCATGTAATAAGCTTGTTATTCAAGATAGAGCAACGTTTTAACGCACTGAAACACTGTTTCTTTGTGAATTCAGTTAGTTCCTAGTAGCCTGCTCTTGTAATATGTGTACTTTTAAAGATTTATAAAAATTTGGTGAGCCGAATCTGAGTAACATGGTGAATTCGGTTAGTTCCCAATAGGCGGCACTAGTAATAAGTGGACTGTTCGGGATATAGGAAAATTTTCAAGAACGGAATCAAAATTTCTAGGCGAATTCAGTGAGTTCCCAATGGGACATGCTTGTATGAGTTTGCTTTTCAATATCGAGCAACATTTTAAGGAACGGAATCTAAGTATCATGTTGAATTGAGTAGGTTCCCAATAGGATTCGCATGTAATAAGCTTGTTATTCAAGAGAGAGCAACGTTTTAACGCACTGAAACACTGTTTCTTTGTGAATTCAGTTAGTTCCTAGTAGCCTGCTCTTGTAATATGTGTACTTTTAAAGATTTATAAAAATTTGGTGAGCCGAATCTGAGTAACATGGTGAATTCGGTTAGTTCCCAATAGGCCGCACTAGTAATAAGTGGACTGTTCGGGATATAGGAAAATTTTCACGAACGGAATCAAAATTTCTAGGCGAATTCAGTGAGTTCCCAATGGGACATGCTTGTATGAGTTTGCTTTACAATATCGAGCAACATTTTAAGGAACGGAATCTAAGTATCATGTTGAATTGAGTAGGTTCCCAATAGGATTCGCATGTAATAAGCTTGTTATTCAAGATAGAGCAACGTTTTAACGCACTGAAATACTGTTTCTTTGTGAATTCAGTTAGTTCCTAGTAGCCTGCTCTTGTAATATGTGTACTTTTAAAGATTTATAAAAATTTGGTGAGCCGAATCTGAGTAACATGGTGAATTCGGTTAGTTCCCAATAGGCCGCACTAGTAATAAGTGGACTGTTCGGGATATAGGAAAATTTTCACGAACGGAATCAAAATTTCTAGGCGAATTCAGTGAGTTCCCAATGGGACATGCTTGTATGAGTTTGCTTTTCAATATCGAGCAACATTTTAAGGAACGGAATCTAAGTATCATGGTGAATTGAGTAGGTTCCCAATAGGATTCGCATGTAATAAGCTTGTTATTCAAGATAGAGCAACGTTTTAACGCACTGAAACACTGTTTCTTTGTGAATTCAGTTAGTTCCTAGTAGCCTGCTCTTGTAATATGTGTACTTTTAAAGATTTATAAAAATTTGGTGAGCCGAATCTGAGTAACATGGTGAATTCGGTTAGTTCCCAATAGGCCGCACTAGTAATAAGTGGACTGTTCGGGATATAGGAAAATTTTCACGAACGGAATCAAAATTTCTAGGCGAATTCAGTGAGTTCCCAATGGGACATGCTTGTATGAGTTTGCTTTTCAATATCGAGCAACATTTTAAGGAACGGAATCTAAGTATCATGTTGAATTGAGTAGGTTCCCAATAGGATTCGCATGTAATAAGCTTGTTATTCAAGATAGAGCAACGTTTTAACGCACTGAAACACTGTTTCTTTGTGAATTCAGTTAGTTCCTAGTAGCCTGCTCTTGTAATATGTGTACTTTTAAAGATTTATTAAAATTTGGTGAGCCGAATCTGAGTAACATGGTGAATTCGGTTAGTTCCCAATAGGCGGCACTAGTAATAAGTGGACTGTTCGGGATATAGGAAAATTTTCAAGAACGGAATCAAAATTTCTAGGCGAATTCAGTGAGTTCCCAATGGGACATGCTTGTATGAGTTTGCTTTCAATATCGAGCAACATTTTAAGGAACGGAATCTAAGTATCATGGTGAATTGAGTAGGTTCCCAATAGGATTCGCATGTAATAAGCTTGTTATTCAAGATAGAGCAACGTTTTAACGCACTGAAACACTGTTTCTTTGTGAATTCAGTTAGTTCCTAGTAGCCTGCTCTTGTAATATGTGTACTTTTAAAGATTTATAAAAATTTGGTGAGCCGAATCTGAGTAACATGGTGAATTCGGTTAGTTCCCAATAGGCCGCACTAGTAATAAGTGGACTGTTCGGGATATAGGAAAATTTTCAAGAACGGAATCAAAAATTCTAGGCGAATTCAGTGAGTTCCCAATGGGACATGCTTGTATGAGTTTGCTTTTCAATATCGAGCAACATTTTAAGGAACGGAATCTAAGTATCATGTTGAATTGAGTAGGTTCCCAATAGGATTCGCATGTAATAAGCTTGTTATTCAAGAGAGAGCAACGTTTTAACGCACTGAAACACTGTTTCTTTGTGAATTCAGTTAGTTCCTAGTAGCCTGCTCTTGTAATATGTGTACTTTTAAAGATTTATAAAAATTTGGTGAGCCGAATCTGAGTAACATGGTGAATTCGGTTAGTTCCCAATAGGCCGCACTAGTAATAAGTGGACTGTTCGGGATATAGGAAAATTTTCACGAACGGAATCAAAATTTCTAGGCGAATTCAGTGAGTTCCCAATGGGACATGCTTGTATGAGTTTGCTTTTCAATATCGAGCAACATTTTAAGGAACGGAATCTAAGTATCATGGTGAATTGAGTAGGTTCCCAATAGGATTCGCATGTAATAAGCTTGTTATTCAAGATAGAGCAACGTTTTAACGCACTGAAATACTGTTTCTTTGTGAATTCAGTTAGTTCCTAGTAGCCTGCTCTTGTAATATGTGTACTTTTAAAGATTTATAAAAATTTGGTGAGCCGAATCTGAGTAACATGGTGAATTAGGTTAGTTCCCAATAGGCCGCACTAGTAATAAGTGGACTGTTCGGGATATAGGAAAATTTTCACGAACGGAATCAAAATTTCTAGGCGAATTCAGTGAGTTCCCAATGGGACATGCTTGTATGAGTTTGCTTTTCAATATCGAGCAACATTTTAAGGAACGGAATCTAAGTATCATGGTGAATTGAGTAGGTTCCCAATAGGATTCGCATGTAATAAGCTTGTTATTCAAGATAGAGCAACGTTTTAACGCACTGAAACACTGTTTCTTTGTGAATTCAGTTAGTTCCTAGTAGCCTGCTCTTGTAATATGTGTACTTTTAAAGATTTATCAAACTTTGGTGAGCCGAATCTGAGTAACATGGTGAATTCGGTTAGTTCCCAATAGGCCGCACTAGTAATAAGTGGACTGTTCGGGATATAGGAAAATTTTCTCGAACGGAATCAAAATTTCTTGGCGAATTCAGTGAGTTCCCAATGGGACATGCTTGTATGAGTTTGCTTTTCAATATCGAGCAACATTTTAAGGAACGGAATCTAAGTATCATGGTGAATTGAGTAGGTTCCCAATAGGATTCGCATGTAATAAGCTTGTTATTCAAGATAGAGCAACGTTTTAACGCACTGAAACACTGTTTCTTTGTGAATTCAGTTAGTTCCTAGTAGCCTGCTCTTGTAATATGTGTACTTTTAAAGATTTATAAAAATTTGGTGAGCCGAATCTGAGTAACATGGTGAATTCGGTTAGTTCCCAATAGGCCGCACTAGTAATAAGTGGACTGTTCGGGATATAGGAAAATTTTCACGAACGGAATCAAAATTTCTAGGCGAATTCAGTGAGTTCCCAATGGGACATGCTTGTATGAGTTTGCTTTTCAATATCGAGCAACATTTTAAGGAACGGAATCTAAGTATCATGTTGAATTGAGTAGGTTCCCAATAGGATTCGCATGTAATAAGCTTGTTATTCAAGATAGAGCAACGTTTTAACGCACTGAAACACTGTTTCTTTGTGAATTCAGTTAGTTCCTAGTAGCCTGCTCTTGTAATATGTGTACTTTTAAAGATTTATTAAAATTTATTGAGCCGAATCTGAGTAACATGGTGAATTCGGTTAGTTCCCAATAGGCGGCACTAGTAATATGTGGACTGTTCGGGATATAGGAAAATTTTCACGAACGGAATCAAAATTTCTAGGCGAATTCAGTGAGTTCCCAATGGGACATGCTTGTATGAGTTTTCTTTTCAATATCGAGCAACATTTTAAGGAACGGAATCTAAGTATCATGGTGAATTGAGTAGGTTCCCAATAGGATTCGCATGTAATAAGCTTGTTATTCAAGATAGAGCAACGTTTTAACGCACTGAAACACTGTTTCTTTGTGAATTCAGATAGTTCCTAGTAGCCTGCTCTTGTAATATGTGTACTTTTAAAGATTTATAAAAATTTGTTGAGCCGAATCTGAGTAACATGGTGAATTCGGTTAGTTCCCAATAGGCCGCACTAGTAATAAGTGGACTGTTCGGGATATAGGAAAATTTTCAAGAACGGAATCAAAATTTCTAGGCGAATTCAGTGAGTTCCCAATGGGACATGCTTGTATGAGTTTGCTTTTCAATATCGAGCAACATTTTAAGGAACGGAATCTAAGTATCATGTTGAATTGAGTAGGTTCCCAATAGGATTCGCATGTAATAAGCTTGTTATTCAAGATAGAGCAACGTTTTAACGCACTGAAACACTGTTTCTTTGTGAATTCAGTTAGTTCCTAGTAGCCTGCTCTTGTAATATGTGTACTTTTAAAGATTTATTAAAATTTGGTGAGCCGAATCTGAGTAACATGGTGAATTCGGTTAGTTCCCAATAGGCGGCACTAGTAATAAGTGGACTGTTCGGGATATAGGAAAATTTTCAAGAACGGAATCAAAATTTCTAGGCGAATTCAGTGAGTTCCCAATGGGACATGCTTGTATGAGTTTGCTTTCAATATCGAGCAACATTTTAAGGAACGGAATCTAAGTATCATGGTGAATTGAGTAGGTTCCCAATAGGATTCGCATGTAATAAGCTTGTTATTCAAGATAGAGCAACGTTTTAACGCACTGAAACACTGTTTCTTTGTGAATTCAGTTAGTTCCTAGTAGCCTGCTCTTGTAATATGTGTACTTTTAAAGATTTATAAAAATTTGGTGAGCCGAATCTGAGTAACATGGTGAATTCGGTTAGTTCCCAATAGGCCGCACTAGTAATAAGTGGACTGTTCGGGATATAGGAAAATTTTCAAGAACGGAATCAAAAATTCTAGGCGAATTCAGTGAGTTCCCAATGGGACATGCTTGTTTGAGTTTGCTTTTCAATATCGAGCAACATTTTAAGGAACGGAATCTAAGTATCATGTTGAATTGAGTAGGTTCCCAATAGGATTCGCATGTAATAAGCTTGTTATTCAAGAGAGAGCAACGTTTTAACGCACTGAAACACTGTTTCTTTGTGAATTCAGTTAGTTCCTAGTAGCCTGCTCTTGTAATATGTGTACTTTTAAAGATTTATAAAAATTTGGTGAGCCGAATCTGAGTAACATGGTGAATTCGGTTAGTTCCCAATAGGCCGCTCTAGTAATAAGTGGACTGTTCGGGATATAGGAAAATTTTCACGAACGGAATCAAAATTTCTAGGCGAATTCAGTGAGTTCCCAATGGGACATGCTTGTATGAGTTTGCTTTTCAATATCGAGCAACATTTTAAGGAACGGAATCTAAGTATCATGGTGAATTGAGTAGGTTCCCAATAGGATTCGCATGTAATAAGCTTGTTATTCAAGATAGAGCAACGTTTTAACGCACTGAAATACTGTTTCTTTGTGAATTCAGTTAGTTCCTAGTAGCCTGCTCTTGTAATATGTGTACTTTTAAAGATTTATAAAAATTTGGTGAGCCGAATCTGAGTAACATGGTGAATTAGGTTAGTTCCCAATAGGCTGCACTAGTAATAAGTGGACTGTTCGGGATATAGGAAAATTTTCACGAACGGAATCAAAATTTCTAGGCGAATTCAGTGAGTTCCCAATGGGACATGCTTGTATGAGTTTGCTTTTCAATATCGAGCAACATTTTAAGGAACGGAATCTAAGTATCATGGTGAATTGAGTAGGTTCCCAATAGGATTCGCATGTAATAAGCTTGTTATTCAAGATAGAGCAACGTTTTAACGCACTGAAACACTGTTTCTTTGTGAATTCAGTTAGTTCCTAGTAGCCTGCTCTTGTAATATGTGTACTTTTAAAGATTTATAAAAATTTGGTGAGCCGAATCTGAGTAACATGGTGAATTCGGTTAGTTCCCAATAGGCCGCACTAGTAATAAGTGGACTGTTCGGGATATAGGAAAATTTTCACGAACGGAATCAAAATTTCTAGGCGAATTCAGTGAGTTCCCAATGGGACATGCTTGTATGAGTTTGCTTTTCAATATCGAGCAACATTTTAAGGAACGGAATCTAAGTATCATGTTGAATTGAGTAGGTTCCCAATAGGATTCGCATGTAATAAGCTTGTTATTCAAGAGAGAGCAACGTTTTAACGCACTGAAACACTGTTTCTTTGTGAATTCAGTTAGTTCCTAGTAGCCTGCTCTTGTAATATGTGTACTTTTAAAGATTTATAAAAATTTGGTGAGCCGAATCTGAGTAACATGGTGAATTCGGTTAGTTCCCAATAGGCCGCACTAGTAATAAGTGGACTGTTCGGGATATAGGAAAATTTTCACGAACGGAATCAAAATTTCTAGGCGAATTCAGTGAGTTCCCAATGGGACATGCTTGTATGAGTTTGCTTTACAATATCGAGCAACATTTTAAGGAACGGAATCTAAGTATCATGGTGAATTGAGTAGGTTCCCAATAGGATTCGCATGTAATAAGCTTGTTATTCAAGATAGAGCAACGTTTTAACGCACTGAAACACTGTTTCTTTGTGAATTCAGTTAGTTCCTAGTAGCCTTCTCTTGTAATATGTGTACTTTTAAAGATTTATAAAAATTTGGTGAGCCGAATCTGAGTAACATGGTGAATTCGGTTAGTTCCCAATAGGCCGCACTAGTAATAAGTGGACTGTTCGGGATATAGGAAAATTTTCACGAACGGAATCAAAATTTTTAGGCGAATTCAGTGAGTTCCCAATGGGACATGCTTGTATGAGTTTGCTTTTCAATATCGAGCAACATTTTAAGGAACGGAATCTAAGTATCATGTTGAATTGAGTAGGTTCCCAATAGGATTCGCATGTAATAAGCTTGTTATTCAAGAGAGAGCAACGTTTTAACGCACTGAAACACTGTTTCTTTGTGAATTCAGTTAGTTCCTAGTAGCCTGCTCTTGTAATATGTGTACTTTTAAAGATTTATAAAAATTTGGTGAGCCGAATCTGAGTAACATGGTGAATTCGGTTAGTTCCCAATAGGCCGCACTAGTAATAAGTGGACTGTTCGGGATATAGGAAAATTTTCAAGAACGGAATCAAAATTTCTAGGCGAATTCAGTGAGTTCCCAATGGGACATGCTTGTATGAGTTTGCTTTTCAATATCGAGCAACATTTTAAGGAATGGAATCTAAGTTTCATGTTGAATTGAGTAGGTTCCCAATAGGATTCGCATGTAATAAGCTTGTTATTCAAGAGAGAGCAACGTTTTAACGCACTGAAACACTGTTTCTTTGTGAATTCAGTTAGTTCCTAGTAGCCTGCTCTTGTAATATGTGTACTTTTAAAGATTTATAAAAATTTGGTGAGCCGAATCTGAGTAACATGGTGAATTCGGTTAGTTCCCAATAGGCCGCACTAGTAATAAGTGGACTGTTCGGGATATAGGAAAATTTTCAAGAACGGAATCAAAATTTCTAGGCGAATTCAGTGAGTTCCCAATGGGACATGCTTGTATGAGTTTGCTTTTCAATATCGAGCAACATTTTAAGGAACGGAATCTAAGTATCATGTTGAATTGAGTAGGTTCCCAATAGGATTCGCATGTAATAAGCTTGTTATTCAAGAGAGAGCAACGTTTTAACGCACTGAAACACTGTTTCTTTGTGAATTCAGTTAGTTCCTAGTAGCCTGCTCTTGTAATATGTGTACTTTTAAAGATTTATAAAAATTTGGTGAGCCGAATCTGAGTAACATGGTGAATTCGGTTAGTTCCCAATAGGCCGCACTAGTAATAAGTGGACTGTTCGGGATATAGGAAAATTTTCACGAACGGAATCAAAATTTCTAGGCGAATTCAGTGAGTTCCCAATGGGACATGCTTGTATGAGTTTGCTTTTCAATATCGAGCAACATTTTAAGGAACGGAATCTAAGTATCATGGTGAATTGAGTAGGTTCCCAATAGGATTCGCATGTAATAAGCTTGTTATTCAAGATAGAGCAACGTTTTAACGCACTGAAATACTGTTTCTTTGTGAATTCAGTTAGTTCCTAGTAGCCTGCTCTTGTAATATGTGTACTTTTAAAGATTTATAAAAATTTGGTGAGCCGAATCTGAGTAACATGGTGAATTAGGTTAGTTCCCAATAGGCCGCACTAGTAATAAGTGGACTGTTCGGGATATAGGAAAATTTTCACGAACGGAATCAAAATTTCTAGGCGAATTCAGTGAGTTCCCAATGGGACATGCTTGTATGAGTTTGCTTTTCAATATCGAGCAACATTTTAAGGAACGGAATCTAAGTATCATGGTGAATTGAGTAGGTTCCCAATAGGATTCGCATGTAATAAGCTTGTTATTCAAGATAGAGCAACGTTTTAACGCACTGAAACACTGTTTCTTTGTGAATTCAGTTAGTTCCTAGTAGCCTGCTCTTGTAATATGTGTACTTTTAAAGATTTATCAAACTTTGGTGAGCCGAATCTGAGTAACATGGTGAATTCGGTTAGTTCCCAATAGGCCGCACTAGTAATAAGTGGACTGTTCGGGATATAGGAAAATTTTCTCGAACGGAATCAAAATTTCTTGGCGAATTCAGTGAGTTCCCAATGGGACATGCTTGTATGAGTTTGCTTTTCAATATCGAGCAACATTTTAAGGAACGGAATCTAAGTATCATGGTGAATTGAGTAGGTTCCCAATAGGATTCGCATGTAATAAGCTTGTTATTCAAGATAGAGCAACGTTTTAACGCACTGAAACACTGTTTCTTTGTGAATTCAGTTAGTTCCTAGTAGCCTGCTCTTGTAATATGTGTACTTTTAAAGATTTATAAAAATTTGGTGAGCCGAATCTGAGTAACATGGTGAATTCGGTTAGTTCCCAATAGGCCGCACTAGTAATAAGTGGACTGTTCGGGATATAGGAAAATTTTCACGAACGGAATCAAAATTTCTAGGCGAATTCAGTGAGTTCCCAATGGGACATGCTTGTATGAGTTTGCTTTTCAATATCGAGCAACATTTTAAGGAACGGAATCTAAGTATCATGTTGAATTGAGTAGGTTCCCAATAGGATTCGCATGTAATAAGCTTGTTATTCAAGATAGAGCAACGTTTTAACGCACTGAAACACTGTTTCTTTGTGAATTCAGTTAGTTCCTAGTAGCCTGCTCTTGTAATATGTGTACTTTTAAAGATTTATTAAAATTTATTGAGCCGAATCTGAGTAACATGGTGAATTCGGTTAGTTCCCAATAGGCGGCACTAGTAATATGTGGACTGTTCGGGATATAGGAAAATTTTCACGAACGGAATCAAAATTTCTAGGCGAATTCAGTGAGTTCCCAATGGGACATGCTTGTATGAGTTTTCTTTTCAATATCGAGCAACATTTTAAGGAACGGAATCTAAGTATCATGGTGAATTGAGTAGGTTCCCAATAGGATTCGCATGTAATAAGCTTGTTATTCAAGATAGAGCAACGTTTTAACGCACTGAAACACTGTTTCTTTGTGAATTCAGATAGTTCCTAGTAGCCTGCTCTTGTAATATGTGTACTTTTAAAGATTTATAAAAATTTGTTGAGCCGAATCTGAGTAACATGGTGAATTCGGTTAGTTCCCAATAGGCCGCACTAGTAATAAGTGGACTGTTCGGGATATAGGAAAATTTTCAAGAACGGAATCAAAATTTCTAGGCGAATTCAGTGAGTTCCCAATGGGACATGCTTGTATGAGTTTGCTTTTCAATATCGAGCAACATTTTAAGGAACGGAATCTAAGTATCATGTTGAATTGAGTAGGTTCCCAATAGGATTCGCATGTAATAAGCTTGTTATTCAAGATAGAGCAACGTTTTAACGCACTGAAACACTGTTTCTTTGTGAATTCAGTTAGTTCCTAGTAGCCTGCTCTTGTAATATGTGTACTTTTAAAGATTTATTAAAATTTGGTGAGCCGAATCTGAGTAACATGGTGAATTCGGTTAGTTCCCAATAGGCGGCACTAGTAATAAGTGGACTGTTCGGGATATAGGAAAATTTTCAAGAACGGAATCAAAATTTCTAGGCGAATTCAGTGAGTTCCCAATGGGACATGCTTGTATGAGTTTGCTTTCAATATCGAGCAACATTTTAAGGAACGGAATCTAAGTATCATGGTGAATTGAGTAGGTTCCCAATAGGATTCGCATGTAATAAGCTTGTTATTCAAGATAGAGCAACGTTTTAACGCACTGAAACACTGTTTCTTTGTGAATTCAGTTAGTTCCTAGTAGCCTGCTCTTGTAATATGTGTACTTTTAAAGATTTATAAAAATTTGGTGAGCCGAATCTGAGTAACATGGTGAATTCGGTTAGTTCCCAATAGGCCGCACTAGTAATAAGTGGACTGTTCGGGATATAGGAAAATTTTCAAGAACGGAATCAAAAATTCTAGGCGAATTCAGTGAGTTCCCAATGGGACATGCTTGTTTGAGTTTGCTTTTCAATATCGAGCAACATTTTAAGGAACGGAATCTAAGTATCATGTTGAATTGAGTAGGTTCCCAATAGGATTCGCATGTAATAAGCTTGTTATTCAAGAGAGAGCAACGTTTTAACGCACTGAAACACTGTTTCTTTGTGAATTCAGTTAGTTCCTAGTAGCCTGCTCTTGTAATATGTGTACTTTTAAAGATTTATAAAAATTTGGTGAGCCGAATCTGAGTAACATGGTGAATTCGGTTAGTTCCCAATAGGCCGCTCTAGTAATAAGTGGACTGTTCGGGATATAGGAAAATTTTCACGAACGGAATCAAAATTTCTAGGCGAATTCAGTGAGTTCCCAATGGGACATGCTTGTATGAGTTTGCTTTTCAATATCGAGCAACATTTTAAGGAACGGAATCTAAGTATCATGGTGAATTGAGTAGGTTCCCAATAGGATTCGCATGTAATAAGCTTGTTATTCAAGATAGAGCAACGTTTTAACGCACTGAAATACTGTTTCTTTGTGAATTCAGTTAGTTCCTAGTAGCCTGCTCTTGTAATATGTGTACTTTTAAAGATTTATAAAAATTTGGTGAGCCGAATCTGAGTAACATGGTGAATTAGGTTAGTTCCCAATAGGCTGCACTAGTAATAAGTGGACTGTTCGGGATATAGGAAAATTTTCACGAACGGAATCAAAATTTCTAGGCGAATTCAGTGAGTTCCCAATGGGACATGCTTGTATGAGTTTGCTTTTCAATATCGAGCAACATTTTAAGGAACGGAATCTAAGTATCATGGTGAATTGAGTAGGTTCCCAATAGGATTCGCATGTAATAAGCTTGTTATTCAAGATAGAGCAACGTTTTAACGCACTGAAACACTGTTTCTTTGTGAATTCAGTTAGTTCCTAGTAGCCTGCTCTTGTAATATGTGTACTTTTAAAGATTTATAAAAATTTGGTGAGCCGAATCTGAGTAACATGGTGAATTCGGTTAGTTCCCAATAGGCCGCACTAGTAATAAGTGGACTGTTCGGGATATAGGAAAATTTTCACGAACGGAATCAAAATTTCTAGGCGAATTCAGTGAGTTCCCAATGGGACATGCTTGTATGAGTTTGCTTTTCAATATCGAGCAACATTTTAAGGAACGGAATCTAAGTATCATGTTGAATTGAGTAGGTTCCCAATAGGATTCGCATGTAATAAGCTTGTTATTCAAGAGAGAGCAACGTTTTAACGCACTGAAACACTGTTTCTTTGTGAATTCAGTTAGTTCCTAGTAGCCTGCTCTTGTAATATGTGTACTTTTAAAGATTTATAAAAATTTGGTGAGCCGAATCTGAGTAACATGGTGAATTCGGTTAGTTCCCAATAGGCCGCACTAGTAATAAGTGGACTGTTCGGGATATAGGAAAATTTTCACGAACGGAATCAAAATTTCTAGGCGAATTCAGTGAGTTCCCAATGGGACATGCTTGTATGAGTTTGCTTTACAATATCGAGCAACATTTTAAGGAACGGAATCTAAGTATCATGTTGAATTGAGTAGGTTCCCAATAGGATTCGCATGTAATAAGCTTGTTATTCAAGATAGAGCAACGTTTTAACGCACTGAAACACTGTTTCTTTGTGAATTCAGTTAGTTCCTAGTAGCCTTCTCTTGTAATATGTGTACTTTTAAAGATTTATAAAAATTTGGTGAGCCGAATCTGAGTAACATGGTGAATTCGGTTAGTTCCCAATAGGCCGCACTAGTAATAAGTGGACTGTTCGGGATATAGGAAAATTTTCACGAACGGAATCAAAATTTTTAGGCGAATTCAGTGAGTTCCCAATGGGACATGCTTGTATGAGTTTGCTTTTCAATATCGAGCAACATTTTAAGGAACGGAATCTAAGTATCATGTTGAATTGAGTAGGTTCCCAATAGGATTCGCATGTAATAAGCTTGTTATTCAAGAGAGAGCAACGTTTTAACGCACTGAAACACTGTTTCTTTGTGAATTCAGTTAGTTCCTAGTAGCCTGCTCTTGTAATATGTGTACTTTTAAAGATTTATAAAAATTTGGTGAGCCGAATCTGAGTAACATGGTGAATTCGGTTAGTTCCCAATAGGCCGCACTAGTAATAAGTGGACTGTTCGGGATATAGGAAAATTTTCAAGAACGGAATCAAAATTTCTAGGCGAATTCAGTGAGTTCCCAATGGGACATGCTTGTATGAGTTTGCTTTTCAATATCGAGCAACATTTTAAGGAATGGAATCTAAGTTTCATGTTGAATTGAGTAGGTTCCCAATAGGATTCGCATGTAATAAGCTTGTTATTCAAGAGAGAGCAACGTTTTAACGCACTGAAACACTGTTTCTTTGTGAATTCAGTTAGTTCCTAGTAGCCTGCTCTTGTAATATGTGTACTTTTAAAGATTTATAAAAATTTGGTGAGCCGAATCTGAGTAACATGGTGAATTCGGTTAGTTCCCAATAGGCCGCACTAGTAATAAGTGGACTGTTCGGGATATAGGAAAATTTTCAAGAACGGAATCAAAATTTCTAGGCGAATTCAGTGAGTTCCCAATGGGACATGCTTGTATGAGTTTGCTTTTCAATATCGAGCAACATTTTAAGGAACGGAATCTAAGTATCATGGTGAATTGAGTAGGTTCCCAATAGGATTCACATGTAATAAGCTTGTTATTCAAGATAGAGCAACGTTTTAACGCACTGAAACACTGTTTCTTTGTGAATTCAGTTAGTTCCTAGTAGCCTGCTCTTGTAATATGTGTACTTTTAAAGATTTATAAAAATTTGGTGAGCCGAATCTGAGTAACATGGTGAATTAGGTTAGTTCCCAATAGGCTGCACTAGTAATAAGTGGACTGTTCGGGATATAGGAAAATTTTCACGAACGGAATCAAAATTTCTAGGCGAATTCAGTGAGTTCCCAATGGGACATGCTTGTATGAGTTTGCTTTTCAATATCGAGCAACATTTTAAGGAACGGAATCTAAGTATCATGGTGAATTGAGTAGGTTCCCAATAGGATTCGCATGTAATAAGCTTGTTATTCAAGATAGAGCAACGTTTTAACGCACTGAAACACTGTTTCTTTGTGAATTCAGTTAGTTCCTAGTAGCCTGCTCTTGTAATATGTGTACTTTTAAAGATTTATAAAAATTTGGTGAGCCGAATCTGAGTAACATGGTGAATTCGGTTAGTTCCCAATAGGCCGCACTAGTAATAAGTGGACTGTTCGGGATATAGGAAAATTTTCACGAACGGAATCAAAATTTCTAGGCGAATTCAGTGAGTTCCCAATGGGACATGCTTGTATGAGTTTGCTTTTCAATATCGAGCAACATTTTAAGGAACGGAATCTAAGTATCATGTTGAATTGAGTAGGTTCCCAATAGGATTCGCATGTAATAAGCTTGTTATTCAAGATAGAGCAACGTTTTAACGCACTGAAACACTGTTTCTTTGTGAATTCAGTTAGTTCCTAGTAGCCTGCTCTTGTAATATGTGTACTTTTAAAGATTTATAAAAATTTGGTGAGCCGAATCTGAGTAACATGGTGAATTCGGTTAGTTCCCAATAGGCCGCACTAGTAATAAGTGGACTGTTCGGGATATAGGAAAATTTTCACGAACGGAATCAAAATTTCTAGGCGAATTCAGTGAGTTCCCAATGGGACATGCTTGTATGAGTTTGCTTTACAATATCGAGCAACATTTTAAGGAACGGAATCTAAGTATCATGTTGAATTGAGTAGGTTCCCAATAGGATTCGCATGTAATAAGCTTGTTATTCAAGATAGAGCAACGTTTTAACGCACTGAAACACTGTTTCTTTGTGAATTCAGTTAGTTCCTAGTAGCCTGCTCTTGTAATATGTGTACTTTTAAAGATTTATAAAAATTTGGTGAGCCGAATCTGAGTAACATGGTGAATTCGGTTAGTTCCCAATAGGCTGCACTAGTAATAAGTGGACTGTTCGGGATATAGGAAAATTTTCACGAACGGAATCAAAATTTTTAGGCGAATTCAGTGAGTTCCCAATGGGACATGCTTGTATGAGTTTGCTTTTCAATATCGAGCAACATTTTAAGGAACGGAATCTAAGTATCATGTTGAATTGAGTAGGTTCCCAATAGGATTCGCATGTAATAAGCTTGTTATTCAAGAGAGAGCAACGTTTTAACGCACTGAAACACTGTTTCTTTGTGAATTCAGTTAGTTCCTAGTAGCCTGCTCTTGTAATATGTGTACTTTTAAAGATTTATAAAAATTTGGTGAGCCGAATCTGAGTAACATGGTGAATTCGGTTAGTTCCCAATAGGCCGCACTAGTAATAAGTGGACTGTTCGGGATATAGGAAAATTTTCAAGAACGGAATCAAAATTTCTAGGCGAATTCAGTGAGTTCCCAATGGGACATGCTTGTATGAGTTTGCTTTTCAATATCGAGCAACATTTTAAGGAATGGAATCTAAGTTTCATGTTGAATTGAGTAGGTTCCCAATAGGATTCGCATGTAATAAGCTTGTTATTCAAGAGAGAGCAACGTTTTAACGCACTGAAACACTGTTTCTTTGTGAATTCAGTTAGTTCCTAGTAGCCTGCTCTTGTAATATGTGTACTTTTAAAGATTTATAAAAATTTGGTGAGCCGAATCTGAGTAACATGGTGAATTCGGTTAGTTCCCAATAGGCCGCACTAGTAATAAGTGGACTGTTCGGGATATAGGAAAATTTTCACGAACGGAATCAAAATTTCTAGGCGAATTCAGTGAGTTCCCAATGGGACATGCTTGTATGAGTTTGCTTTTCAATATCGAGCAACATTTTAAGGAACGGAATCTAAGTATCATGGTGAATTGAGTAGGTTCCCAATAGGATTCGCATGTAATAAGCTTGTTATTCAAGATAGAGCAACGTTTTAACGCACTGAAACACTGTTTCTTTGTGAATTCAGTTAGTTCCGAGTAGCCTGCTCTTGTAATATGTGTACTTTTAAAGATTTATAAAAATTTGGTGAGCCGAATCTGAGTAACATGGTGAATTCGGTTAGTTCCCAATAGGCCGCACTAGTAATAAGTGGACTGTTCGGGATATAGGAAAATTTTCACGAACGGAATCAAAATTTCTAGGCGAATTCAGTGAGTTCCCAATGGGACATGCTTGTATGAGTTTGCTTTACAATATCGAGCAACATTTTAGGAACGGAATCTAAGTATCATGTTGAATTGAGTAGGTTCCCAATAGGATTCGCATGTAATAAGCTTGTTATTCAAGATAGAGCAACGTTTTAACGCACTGAAACACTGTTTCTTTGTGAATTCAGTTAGTTCCTAGTAGCCTGCTCTTGTAATATGTGTACTTTTAAAGATTTATAAAAATTTGGTGAGCCGAATCTGAGTAACATGGTGAATTCGGTTAGTTCCCATTAGGCCGCACTAGTAATAAGTGGACTGTTCGGGATATAGGAAAATTTTCACGAACGGAATCAAAATTTTTAGGCGAATTCAGTGAGTTCCCAATGGGACATGCTTGTATGAGTTTGCTTTTCAATATCGAGCAACATTTTAAGGAACGGAATCTAAGTATCATGTTGAATTGAGTAGGTTCCCAATAGGATTCGAATGTAATAAGCTTGTTATTCAAGAGAGAGCAACGTTTTAACGCACTGAAACACTGTTTCTTTGTGAATTCAGTTAGTTCCCAGTAGCCTGCTCTTGTAATATGTGTACTTTTAAAGATTTATAAAAATTTGGTGAGCCGAATCTGAGTAACATGGTGAATTCGGTTAGTTCCCAATAGGCCGCACTAGTAATAAGTGGACTGTTCGGGATATAGGAAAATTTTCAAGAACGGAATCAAAATTTCTAGGCGAATTCAGTGAGTTCCCAATGGGACATGCTTGTATGAGTTTGCTTTTCAATATCGAGCAACATTTTAAGGAATGGAATCTAAGTATCATGTTGAATTGAGTAGGTTCCCAATAGGATTCGCATGTAATAAGCTTGTTATTCAAGAGAGAGCAACGTTTTAACGCACTGAAACACTGTTTCTTTGTGAATTCAGTTAGTTCCTAGTAGCCTGCTCTTGTAATATGTGTACTTTTAAAGATTTATAAAAATTTGGTGAGCCGAATCTGAGTAACATGGTGAATTCGGTTAGTTCCCAATAGGCCGCACTAGTAATAAGTGGACTGTTCGGGATATAGGAAAATTTTCACGAACGGAATCAAAATTTCTAGGCGAATTCAGTGAGTTCCCAATGGGACATGCTTGTATGAGTTTGCTTTACAATATCGAGCAACATTTTAGGAACGGAATCTAAGTATCATGGTGAATTGAGTAGGTTCCCAATAGGATTCGCATGTAATAAGCTTGTTATTCAAGATAGAGCAACGTTTTAACGCACTGAAACACTGTTTCTTTGTGAATTCAGTTAGTTCCTAGTAGCCTGCTCTTGTAATATGTGTACTTTTAAAGATTTATAAAAATTTGGTGAGCCGAATCTGAGTAACATGGTGAATTCGGTTAGTTCCCAATAGGCCGCACTAGTAATAAGTGGACTGTTCGGGATATAGGAAAATTTTCACGAACGGAATCAAAATTTTTAGGCGAATTCAGTGAGTTCCCAATGGGACATGCTTGTATGAGTTTGCTTTTCAATATCGAGCAACATTTTAAGGAACGGAATCTAAGTATCATGTTGAATTGAGTAGGTTCCCAATAGGATTCGCATGTAATAAGCTTGTTATTCAAGATAGAGCAACGTTTTAACGCACTGAAACACTGTTTCTTTGTGAATTCAGTTAGTTCCTAGTAGCCTGCTCTTGTAATATGTGTACTTTTAAAGATTTATAAAAATTTGGTGAGCCGAATCTGAGTAACATGGTGAATTCGGTTAGTTCCCAATAGGCGGCACTAGTAATATGTGGACTGTTCGGGATATAGGAAAATTTTCACGAACGGAATCAAAATTTCTAGGCGAATTCAGTGAGTTCCCAATGGGACATGCTTGTATGAGTTTGCTTTTCAATATCGTGCAACATTTTAAGGAACGGAATCTAAGTATCATGGTGAATTGAGTAGGTTCCCAATAGGATTCGCATGTAATAAGCTTGTTATTCAAGATAGAGCAACATTTTAACGCACTGAAACATTGTTTCTTTGTGAATTCAGTTAGTTCCTAGTAGCCTGCTCTTGTAATATGTGTACTTTTAAAGATTTATAAAAATTTGTTGAGCCGAATCTGAGTATTATGGTGAATTCGGTTAGTTCCCAATAGGCCGCACTAGTAATAAGCGGACTGTTCGGGATATAGGAAAATTTTCAAGAACGGAATCAAAATTTCTAGGCGAATTCAGTGAGTTCCCAATGGGACATGCTTGTATGAGTTTGCTTTTCAATATCGAGCAACATTTTAAGGAACGGAATCTAAGTATCATGGTGAATTGAGTAGGTTCCCAATAGGATTCGCATGTAATAAGCTTGTTATTAAAGATAGAGCAACGTTTTAACGCACAGAAACACTGTTTCTTTGTGAATTCAGTTAGTTCCTAGTAGCCTGCTCTTGTAATATGTGTACTTTTAAAGATTTATTAAAATTTGGTGAGCCGAATCTGAGTAACATGGTGAATTCGGTTAGTTCCCAATAGGCGGCACTAGTAATAAGTGGACTGTTCGGGATATAGGAAAATTTTCAAGAACGGAATCAAAATTTCTAGGCGAATTCAGTGAGTTCCCAATGGGACATGCTTGTATGAGTTTGCTTTTCAATATCGAGCAACATTTTAAGGAACGGAATCTAAGTATCATGGTGAATTGAGTAGGTTCCCAATAGGATTCGCATGTAATAAGCTTGTTATTCAAGATAGAGCAACGTTTTTACGCACTGAAACACTGTTTCTTTGTGAATTCAGTTAGTTCCTAGTAGCCTGCTCTTGTAATATGTGTACTTTTAAAGATTTATAAAAATTTGGTGAGCCGAATCTGAGTAACATGGTGAATTCGGTTAGTTCCCAATAGGCCGCACTAGTAATAAGTGGACTGTTCGGGATATAGGAAAATTTTCAAGAACGGAATCAAAATTTCTAGGCGAATTCAGTGAGTTCCCAATGGGACATGCTTGTATGAGTTTGCTTTTCAATATCGAGCAACATTTTAAGGAACGGAACCTAAGTATCATGTTGAATTGAGTAGGTTCCCAAAGGGATTCGCATGTAATAAGCTTGTTATTCAAGATAGAGCAACGTTTTAACGCACTGAAACACTGTTTCTTTGTGAATTCAGTTAGTTCCTAGTAGCCTGCTCTTGTAATATGTGTACTTTTAAAGATTTATAAAAATTTGGTGAGCCGAATCTGAGTAACATGGTGAATTCGGTTAGTTCCCAATAGGCGGCACTAGTAATAAGTGGACTGTTCGGGATATAGGAATATTTTCAAGAACGGAATCAAAATTTCTAGGCGAATTCAGTGAGTTCCCAATGGGACATGCTTGTATGAGTTTGCTTTTCAATATCGAGCAACATTTTAAGGAACGGAATCTAAGTATCATGGTGAATTGAGTAGGTTCCCAATAGGATTCGCATGTAATAAGCTTGTTATTCAAGATAGAGCAACGTTTTAACGCACTGAAACACTGTTTCTTTGTGAATTCAGTTAGTTCCTAGTAGCCTGCTCTTGTAATATGTGTACTTTTAAAGATTTATAAAAATTTGGTGAGCCGAATCTGAGTAACATGGTGACTTCGGTTAGTTCCCAATAGGCCGCACTAGTAATAAGTGGACTGTTCGGGATATAGGAAAATTTTCAAGAACGGAATCAAAATTTCTAGGCGAATTCAGTGAGTTCCCAATGGGACATGCTTGTATGAGTTTGCTTTTCAATATCGAGCAACATTTTAAGGAATGGAATCTAAGTATCATGTTGAATTGAGTAGGTTCCCAATAGGATTCGCATGTAATAAGCTTGTTATTCAAGATAGAGCAACGTTTTAACGCACTGAAACACTGTTTCTTTGTGAATTCAGTTAGTTCCTAGTAGCCTGCTCTTGTAATATGTGTACTTTTAAAGATTTATAAAATTTTGGTGAGCCGAATCTGAGTAACATGGTGAATTCGGTTAGTTCCCAATAGGCGGCACTAGTAATAAGTGGACTGTTCGGGATATAGGAAAATTTTCACGAACGGAATCAAAATTTCTAGGCGAATTCAGTGAGTTCCCAATGGGACATGCTTGTATGAGTTTGCTTTTCAATATCGAGCAACATTTTAAGGAACGGAATCTAAGTATCATGTTGAATTGAGTAGGTTCCCAATAGGATTCGCATGTAATAAGCTTGTTATTCAAGATAGAGCAACGTTTTAACGCACTGAAACACTGTTTCTTTGTGAATTCAGTTAGTTCCTAGTAGCCTGCTCTTGTAATATGTGTACTTTTAAAGATTTATAAAAATTTGGTGAGCCGAATCTGAGTAAAATGGTGAATTCGGATAGTTCCCAATAGGCTGCACTAGTAATAAGTGGACTGTTCGGGATATAGGAAAATTTTCACGAACGGAATCAAAATTTCTAGGCGAATTCAGTGAGTTCCCAATGGGACATGCTTGTATGAGTTTGCTTTTCAATATCGAGCAACATTTTAAGGAACGGAATCTAAGTATCATGTTGAATTGAGTAGGTTCCCAATAGGATTCGCATGTAATAAGCTTGTTATTCAAGATAGAGCAACGTTTTAACGCACTGAAACACTGTTTCTTTGTGAATTCAGTTAGTTCCTAGTAGCCTGCTCTTGTAATATGTGTACTTTTAAAGATTTATAAAAATTTGGTGAGCCGAATCTGAGTAACATGGTGAATTCGGTTAGTTCCCAATAGGCCGCACTAGTAATAAGTGGACTGTTCGGGATATAGGAAAATTTTCACGAACGGAATCAAAATTTTTAGGCGAATTCAGTGAGTTCCCAATGGGACATGCTTGTATGAGTTTGCTTTTCAATATCGAGCAACATTTTAAGGAACGGAATCTAAGTATCATGTTGAATTGAGTAGGTTCCCAATAGGATTCGAATGTAATAAGCTTGTTATTCAAGAGAGAGCAACGTTTTAACGCACTGAAACACTGTTTCTTTGTGAATTCAGTTAGTTCCCAGTAGCCTGCTCTTGTAATATGTGTACTTTTAAAGATTTATAAAAATTTGGTGAGCCGAATCTGAGTAACATGGTGAATTCGGTTAGTTCCCAATAGGCCGCACTAGTAATAAGTGGACTGTTCGGGATATAGGAAAATTTTCAAGAACGGAATCAAAATTTCTAGGCGAATTCAGTGAGTTCCCAATGGGACATGCTTGTATGAGTTTGCTTTTCAATATCGAGCAACATTTTAAGGAATGGAATCTAAGTATCATGTTGAATTGAGTAGGTTCCCAATAGGATTCGCATGTAATAAGCTTGTTATTCAAGAGAGAGCAACGTTTTAACGCACTGAAACACTGTTTCTTTGTGAATTCAGTTAGTTCCTAGTAGCCTGCTCTTGTAATATGTGTACTTTTAAAGATTTATAAAAATTTGGTGAGCCGAATCTGAGTAACATGGTGAATTCGGTTAGTTCCCAATAGGCCGCACTAGTAATAAGTGGACTGTTCGGGATATAGGAAAATTTTCAAGAACGGAATCAAAATTTCTAGGCGAATTCAGTGAGTTCCCAATGGGACATGCTTGTATGAGTTTGCTTTTCAATATCGAGCAACATTTTAAGGAACGGAATCTAAGTATCATGGTGAATTGAGTAGGTTCCCAATAGGATTCGCATGTAATAAGCTTGTTATTCAAGATAGAGCAACGTTTTAACGCACTGAAACACTGTTGCTTTGTGAATTCAGTTAGTTCCTAGTAGCCTGCTCTTGTAATATGTGTACTTTTAAAGATTTATAAAAATTTGGTGAGCCGAATCTGAGTAACATGATGAATTCGGTTAGTTCCCAATAGGCCGCACTAGTAATAAGTGGACTGTTCGGGATATAGGAAAATTTTCACGAACGGAATCAAAATTTCTAGGCGAATTCAGTGAGTTCCCAATGGGACATGCTTGTATGAGTTTGCTTTTCAATATCGAGCAACATTTTAAGGAACGGAATCTAAGTATCATGGTGAATTGAGTAGGTTCCCAATAGGATTCGCATGTAATAAGCTTGTTATTCAAGATAGAGCAACGTTTTAACGCACTGAAACACTGTTTCTTTGTGAATTCATTTAGTTCCTAGTAGCCTGCTCTTGTAATATGTGTACTTTTAAAGATTTATAAAATTTTGGTGAGCCGAATCTGAGTAACATGGTGAATTCGGTTAGTTCCCAATAGGCGGCACTAGTAATAAGTGGACTGTTCGGGATATAGGAAAATTTTCAAGAACAGAATCAAAATTTCTAGGCGAATTCAGTGAGTTCCCAATGGGACATGCTTGTATGAGTTTGCTTTTCAATATCGAGCAACATTTTAAGGAACGGAATCTAAGTATCATGTTGAATTGAGTAGGTTCCCAATAGGATTCGCATGTAATAAGCTTGTTATTCAAGATAGAGCAACGTTTTAACGCACTGAAACACTGTTTCTTTGTGAATTCAGTTAGTTCCTAGTAGCCTGCTCTTGTAATATGTGTACTTTTAAAGATTTATAAAAATTTGGTGAGCCGAATCTGAGTAACATGGTGAATTCGGTTAGTTCCCAATAGGCGGCACTAGTAATATGTGGACTGTTCGGGATATAGGAAAATTTTCACGAACGGAATCAAAATTTCTAGGCGAATTCAGTGAGTTCCCAATGGGACATGCTTGTATGAGTTTGCTTTTCAATATCGAGCAACATTTTAAGGAACGGAATCTAAGTATCATGGTGAATTGAGTAGGTTCCCAATAGGATTCGCATGTAATAAGCTTGTTATTCAAGATAGAGCAACATTTTAACGCACTGAAACATTGTTTCTTTGTGAATTCAGTTAGTTCCTAGTAGCCTGCTCTTGTAATATGTGTACTTTTAAAGATTTATAAAAATTTGTTGAGCCGAATCTGAGTATTATGGTGAATTCGGTTAGTTCCCAATAGGCCGCACTAGTAATAAGTGGACTGTTCGGGATATAGGAAAATTTTCAAGAACGGAATCAAAATTTCTAGGCGAATTCAGTGAGTTCCCAATGGGACATGCTTGTATGAGTTTGCTTTTCAATATCGAGCAACATTTTAAGGAACGGAATCTAAGTATCATGGTGAATTGAGTAGGTTCCCAATAGGATTCGCATGTAATAAGCTTGTTATTCAAGATAGAGCAACGTTTTAACGCACAGAAACACTGTTTCTTTGTGAATTCAGTTAGTTCCTAGTAGCCTGCTCTTGTAATATGTGTACTTTTAAAGATTTATTAAAATTTGGTGAGCCGAATCTGAGTAACATGGTGAATTCGGTTAGTTCCCAATAGGCGGCACTAGTAATAAGTGGACTGTTCGGGATATAGGAAAATTTTCAAGAACGGAATCAAAATTTCTAGGCGAATTCAGTGAGTTCCCAATGGGACATGCTTGTATGAGTTTGCTTTTCAATATCGAGCAACATTTTAAGGAACGGAATCTAAGTATCATGTTGAATTGAGTAGGTTCCCAATAGGATTCGCATGTAATAAGCTTGTTATTCAAGATAGAGCAACGTTTTAACGCACTGAAACACTGTTTCTTTGTGAATTCAGTTAGTTCCTAGTAGCCTGCTCTTGTAATATGTGTACTTTTAAAGATTTATAAAAATTTGGTGAGCCGAATCTGAGTAACATGGTGAATTCGGTTAGTTCCCAATAGGCGGCACTAGTAATATGTGGACTGTTCGGGATATAGGAAAATTTTCACGAACGGAATCAAAATTTCTAGGCGAATTCAGTGAGTTCCCAATGGGACATGCTTGTATGAGTTTGCTTTTCAATATCGAGCAACATTTTAAGGAACGGAATCTAAGTATCATGGTGAATTGAGTAGGTTCCCAATAGGATTCGCATGTAATAAGCTTGTTATTCAAGATAGAGCAACATTTTAACGCACTGAAACATTGTTTCTTTGTGAATTCAGTTAGTTCCTAGTAGCCTGCTCTTGTAATATGTGTACTTTTAAAGATTTATAAAAATTTGTTGAGCCGAATCTGAGTATTATGGTGAATTCGGTTAGTTCCCAATAGGCCGCACTAGTAATAAGTGGACTGTTCGGGATATAGGAAAATTTTCAAGAACGGAATCAAAATTTCTAGGCGAATTCAGTGAGTTCCCAATGGGACATGCTTGTATGAGTTTGCTTTTCAATATCGAGCAACATTTTAAGGAACGGAATCTAAGTATCATGGTGAATTGAGTAGGTTCCCAATAGGATTCGCATGTAATAAGCTTGTTATTCAAGATAGAGCAACGTTTTAACGCACAGAAACACTGTTTCTTTGTGAATTCAGTTAGTTCCTAGTAGCCTGCTCTTGTAATATGTGTACTTTTAAAGATTTATTAAAATTTGGTGAGCCGAATCTGAGTAACATGGTGAATTCGGTTAGTTCCCAATAGGCGGCACTAGTAATAAGTGGACTGTTCGGGATATAGGAAAATTTTCAAGAACGGAATCAAAATTTCTAGGCGAATTCAGTGAGTTCCCAATGGGACATGCTTGTATGAGTTTGCTTTTCAATATCGAGCAACATTTTAAGGAACGGAATCTAAGTATCATGGTGAATTGAGTAGGTTCCCAATAGGATTCGCATGTAATAAGCTTGTTATTCAAGATAGAGCAACGTTTTAACGCACTGAAACACTGTTTCTTTGTGAATTCAGTTAGTTCCTAGTAGCCTGCTCTTGTAATATGTGTACTTTTAAAGATTTATAAAAATTTGGTGAGCCGAATCTGAGTAACATGGTGAATTCGGTTAGTTCCCAATAGGCCGCACTAGTAATAAGTGGACTGTTCGGGATATAGGAAAATTTTCAAGAACGGAATCAAAATTTCTAGGCGAATTCAGTGAGTTCCCAATGGGACATGCTTGTATGAGTTTGCTTTTCAATATCGAGCAACATTTTAAGGAACGGAACCTAAGTATCATGTTGAATTGAGTAGGTTCCCAAAGGGATTCGCATGTAATAAGCTTGTTATTCAAGATAGAGCAACGTTTTAACGCACTGAAACACTGTTTCTTTGTGAATTCAGTTAGTTCCTAGTAGCCTGCTCTTGTAATATGTGTACTTTTAAAGATTTATAAAAATTTGGTGAGCCGAATCTGAGTAACATGGTGAATTCGGTTAGTTCCCAATAGGCGGCACTAGTAATAAGTGGACTGTTCGGGATATAGGAATATTTTCAAGAACGGAATCAAAATTTCTAGGCGAATTCAGTGAGTTCCCAATGGGACATGCTTGTATGAGTTTGCTTTTCAATATCGAGCAACATTTTAAGGAACGGAATCTAAGTATCATGGTGAATTGAGTAGGTTCCCAATAGGATTCGCATGTAATAAGCTTGTTATTCAAGATAGAGCAACGTTTTAACGCACTGAAACACTGTTTCTTTGTGAATTCAGTTAGTTCCTAGTAGCCTGCTCTTGTAATATGTGTACTTTTAAAGATTTATAAAAATTTGGTGAGCCGAATCTGAGTAACATGGTGACTTCGGTTAGTTCCCAATAGGCCGCACTAGTAATAAGTGGACTGTTCGGGATATAGGAAAATTTTCAAGAACGGAATCAAAATTTCTAGGCGAATTCAGTGAGTTCCCAATGGGACATGCTTGTATGAGTTTGCTTTTCAATATCGAGCAACATTTTAAGGAATGGAATCTAAGTATCATGTTGAATTGAGTAGGTTCCCAATAGGATTCGCATGTAATAAGCTTGTTATTCAAGATAGAGCAACGTTTTAACGCACTGAAACACTGTTTCTTTGTGAATTCAGTTAGTTCCTAGTAGCCTGCTCTTGTAATATGTGTACTTTTAAAGATTTATAAAATTTTGGTGAGCCGAATCTGAGTAACATGGTGAATTCGGTTAGTTCCCAATAGGCGGCACTAGTAATAAGTGGACTGTTCGGGATATAGGAAAATTTTCACGAACGGAATCAAAATTTCTAGGCGAATTCAGTGAGTTCCCAATGGGACATGCTTGTATGAGTTTGCTTTTCAATATCGAGCAACATTTTAAGGAACGGAATCTAAGTATCATGTTGAATTGAGTAGGTTCCCAATAGGATTCGCATGTAATAAGCTTGTTATTCAAGATAGAGCAACGTTTTAACGCACTGAAACACTGTTTCTTTGTGAATTCAGTTAGTTCCTAGTAGCCTGCTCTTGTAATATGTGTACTTTTAAAGATTTATAAAAATTTGGTGAGCCGAATCTGAGTAAAATGGTGAATTCGGATAGTTCCCAATAGGCTGCACTAGTAATAAGTGGACTGTTCGGGATATAGGAAAATTTTCACGAACGGAATCAAAATTTCTAGGCGAATTCAGTGAGTTCCCAATGGGACATGCTTGTATGAGTTTGCTTTTCAATATCGAGCAACATTTTAAGGAACGGAATCTAAGTATCATGTTGAATTGAGTAGGTTCCCAATAGGATTCGCATGTAATAAGCTTGTTATTCAAGATAGAGCAACGTTTTAACGCACTGAAACACTGTTTCTTTGTGAATTCAGTTAGTTCCTAGTAGCCTGCTCTTGTAATATGTGTACTTTTAAAGATTTATAAAAATTTGGTGAGCCGAATCTGAGTAACATGGTGAATTCGGATAGTTCCCAATAGGCTGCACTAGTAATAAGTGGACTGTTCGGGATATAGGAAAATTTTCACGAACGGAATCAAAATTTCTAGGCGAATTCAGTGAGTTCCCAATGGGACATGCTTGTATGAGTTTGCTTTTCAATATCGAGCAACATTTTAAGGAACGGAATCTAAGTATCATGTTGAATTGAGTAGGTTCCCAATAGGATTCGCATGTAATAAGCTTGTTATTCAAGATAGAGCAACGTTTTAACGCACTGAAACACTGTTTCTTTGTGAATTCAGTTAGTTCCTAGTAGCCTGCTCTTGTAATATGTGTACTTTTAAAGATTTATAAAAATTTGGTGAGCCGAATCTGAGTAACATGGTGAATTCGGTTAGTTCCCAATAGGCGGCACTAGTAATAAGTGGACTGTTCGGGATATAGGAAAATTTTCAAGAACGGAATCAAAATTTCTAGGCGAATTCAGTGAGTTCCCAATGGGACATGCTTGTATGAGTTTGCTTTTCAATATCGAGCAACATTTTAAGGAACGGAATCTAAGTATCATGGTGAATTGAGTAGGTTCCCAATAGGATTCGCATGTAATAAGCTTGTTATTCAAGATAGAGCAACGTTTTAACGCACTGAAACACTGTTTCTTTGTGAATTCAGTTAGTTCCTAGTAGCCTGCTCTTGTAATATGTGTACTTTTAAAGATTTATCAAACTTTGGTGAGCCGAATCTGAGTAACATGGTGAATTCGGTTATTTCCCAATAGGCCGCACTAGTAATAAGTGGACTGTTCGGGATATAGGAAAATTTTCTCGAACGGAATCAAAATTTCTTGGCGAATTCAGTGAGTTCCCAATGGGACATGCTTGTATGAGTTTGCTTTTCAATATCGAGCAACATTTTAAGGAACGGAATCTAAGTATCATGTTGAATTGAGTAGGTTCCCAATAGGATTCGCATGTAATAAGCTTGTTATTCAAGATAGAGCAACGTTTTAACGCACTGAAACACTGTTTCTTTGTGAATTCAGTTAGTTCCTAGTAGCCTGCTCTTGTAATATGTGTACTTTTAAAGATTTATAAAAATTTGGTGAGCCGAATCTGAGTAACATGGTGAATTCGGTTAGTTCCCAATAGGCCGCACTAGTAATAAGTGGACTGTTCGGGATATAGGAAAATTTTCACGAACGGAATCAAAATTTCTAGGCGAATTCAGTGAGTTCCCAATGGGACATGCTTGTATGAGTTTGCTTTTCAATATCGAGCAACATTTTAAGGAACGGAATCTAAGTATCATGTTGAATTGAGTAGGTTCCCAATAGGATTCGCATGTAATAAGCTTGTTATTCAAGATAGAGCAACGTTTTAACGCACTGAAACACTGTTTCTTTGTGAATTCAGTTAGTTCCTAGTAGCCTGCTCTTGTAATATGTGTACTTTTAAAGATTTATAAAAATTTGGTGAGCCTAATCTGAGTAACATGGTGAATTCGGTTAGTTCCCAATAGGCCGCACTAGTAATAAGTGGACTGTTCGGGATATAGGAAAATTTTCAAGAACGGAATCAAAATTTCTAGGCGAATTCAGTGAGTTCCCAATGGGACATGCTTGTATGAGTTTGCTTTTCAATATCGAGCAACATTTTAAGGAATGGAATCTAAGTATCAGGTTGAATTGAGTAGGTTCCCAATAGGATTCGCATGTAATAAGCTTGTTATTCAAGAGAGAGCAACGTTTTAACGCACTGAAACACTGTTTCTTTGTGAATTCAGTTAGTTCCTAGTAGCCTGCTCTTGTAATATGTGTACTTTTAAAGATTTATAAAAATTTGGTGAGCCGAATCTGAGTAACATGGTGAATTCGGTTAGTTCCCAATAGGCCGCACTAGTAATAAGTGGACTGTTCGGGATATAGGAAAATTTTCACGAACGGAATCAAAATTTCTAGGCGAATTCAGTGAGTTCCCAATGGGACATGCTTGTATGAGTTTGCTTTTCAATATCGAGCAACATTTTAAGGAACGGAATCTAAGTATCATGGTGAATTGAGTAGGTTCCCAATAGGATTCGCATGTAATAAGCTTGTTATTCAAGATAGAGCAACGTTTTAACGCACTGAAACACTGTTTCTTTGTGAATTCAGTTAGTTCCTAGTAGCCTGCTCTTGTAATATGTGTACTTTTAAAGATTTATCAAAATTTGGTGAGCCGAATCTAAGTAACATGGTGAATTCGGTTAGTTCCCAATAGGCGGCACTAGTAATAAGTGGACTGTTCGGGATATAGGAAAATTTTCAAGAACGGAATCAAAATTTCTAGGCGAATTCAGTGAGTTCCCAATGGGACATGCTTGTATGAGTTTGCTTTTCAATATCGAGCAACATTTTAAGGAACGGAATCTAAGTATCATGTTGAATTGAGTAGGTTCCCAATAGGATTCGCATGTAATAAGCTTGTTATTCAAGATAGAGCAACGTTTTAACGCACTGAAACACTGTTTCTTTGTGAATTCAGTTAGTTCCTAGTAGCCTGCTCTTGTAATATGTGTACTTTTAAAGATTTATAAAAATTTGGTGAGCCGAATCTGAGTAACATGGGGAATTCGGTTAGTTCCCAATAGGCCGCACTAGTAATAAGTGGACTGTTCGGGATATAGGAAAATTTTCACGAACGGAATCAAAATTTCTAGGCGAATTCAGTGAGTTCCCAATGGGACATGCTTGTATGAGTTTGCTTTTCAATATCGAGCAACATTTTAAGGAACGGAATCTAAGTATCATGGTGAATTGAGTAGGTTCCCAATAGGATTCGCATGTAATAAGCTTGTTATTCAAGATAGAGCAACGTTTTAACGCACTGAAACACTGTTTCTTTGTGAATTCAGTTAGTTCCTAGTAGCCTGCTCTTGTAATATGTGTACTTTTAAAGATTTATCAAACTTTGGTGAGCCGAATCTGAGTAACATGGTGAATTCGGTTAGTTCCCAATAGGCCGCACTAGTAATAAGTGGACTGTTCGGGATATAGGAAAATTTTCTCGAACGGAATCAAAATTTCTTGGCGAATTCAGTGAGTTCCCAATGGGACATGCTTGTATGAGTTTGCTTTTCAATATCGAGCAACATTTTAAGGAACGGAATCTAAGTATCATGTTGAATTGAGTAGGTTCCCAATAGGATTCGCATGTAATAAGCTTGTTATTCAAGATAGAGCAACGTTTTAACGCACTGAAACACTGTTTCTTTGTGAATTCAGTTAGTTCCTAGTAGCCTGCTCTTGTAATATGTGTACTTTTAAAGATTTATAAAAATTTGGTGAGCCGAATCTGAGTAACATGGTGAATTCGGTTAGTTCCCAATAGGCCGCACTAGTAATAAGTGGACTGTTCGGGATATAGGAAAATTTTCACGAACGGAATCAAAATTTCTAGGCGAATTCAGTGAGTTCCCAATGGGACATGCTTGTATGAGTTTGCTTTTCAATATCGAGCAACATTTTAAGGAACGGAATCTAAGTATCATGTTGAATTGAGTAGGTTCCCAATAGGATTCGCATGTAATAAGCTTGTTATTCAAGATAGAGCAACGTTTTAACGCACGTAACACTGTTTCTTTGTGAATTCAGTTAGTTCCTAGTAGCCTGCTCTTGTAATATGTGTACTTTTAAAGATTTATAAAAATTTGGTGAGCCGAATCTGAGTAACATGGTGAATTCGGTTAGTTCCCAATAGGCCGCACTAGTAATAAGTGGACTGTTCGGGATATAGGAAAATTTTCAAGAACGGAATCAAAATTTCTAGGCGAATTCAGTGAGTTCCCAATGGGACATGCTTGTATGAGTTTGCTTTTCAATATCGAGCAACATTTTAAGGAATGGAATCTAAGTATCAGGTTGAATTGAGTAGGTTCCCAATAGGATTCGCATGTAATAAGCTTGTTATTCAAGAGAGAGCAACGTTTTAACGCACTGAAACACTGTTTCTTTGTGAATTCAGTTAGTTCCTAGTAGCCTGCTCTTGTAATATGTGTACTTTTAAAGATTTATAAAAATTTGGTGAGCCGAATCTGAGTAACATGGTGAATTCGGTTAGTTCCCAATAGGCCGCACTAGTAATAAGTGGACTGTTCGGGATATAGGAAAATTTTCAAGAACGGAATCAAAATTTCTAGGCGAATTCAGTGAGTTCCCAATGGGACATGCTTGTATGAGTTTGCTTTTCAATATCGAGCAACATTTTAAGGAACGGAATCTAAGTATCATGTTGAATTGAGTAGGTTCCCAATAGGATTCGCATGTAATAAGCTTGTTATTCAAGAGAGAGCAACGTTTTAACGCACTGAAACACTGTTTCTTTGTGAATTCAGTTAGTTCCTAGTAGCCTGCTCTTGTAATATGTGTACTTTTAAAGATTTATAAAAATTTGGTGAGCCGAATCTGAGTAACATGGGGAATTCGGTTAGTTCCCAATAGGCCGCACTAGTAATAAGTGGACTGTTCGGGATATAGGAAAATTTTCACGAACGGAATCAAAATTTCTAGGCGAATTCAGTGAGTTCCCAATGGGACATGCTTGTATGAGTTTGCTTTTCAATATCGAGCAACATTTTAAGGAACGGAATCTAAGTATCATGTTGAATTGAGTAGGTTCCCAATAGGATTCGCATGTAATAAGCTTGTTATTCAAGATAGAGCAACGTTTTAACGCACTGAAACACTGTTTCTTTGTGAATTCAGTTAGTTCCTAGTAGCCTGCTCTTGTAATATGTGTACTTTTAAAGATTTATCAAAATTTGGTGAGCCGAATCTGAGTAACATGGTGAATTCGGTTAGTTCCCAATAGGCCGCACTAGTAATAAGTGGACTGTTCGGGATATAGGAAAATTTTCACGAACGGAATCAAAATTTCTAGGCGAATTCAGTGAGTTCCCAATGGGACATGCTTGTATGAGTTTGCTTTTCAATATCGAGCAACATTTTAAGGAATGGAATCTAAGTATCATGTTGAATTGAGTAGGTTCCCAATAGGATTCGCATGTAATAAGCTTGTTATTCAAGAGAGAGCAACGTTTTAACGCACTGAAACACTGTTTCTTTGTGAATTCAGTTAGTTCCTAGTAGCCTGCTCTTGTAATATGTGTACTTTTAAAGATTTATAAAAATTTGGTGAGCCGAATCTGAGTAACATGGTGAATTCGGTTAGTTCCCAATAGGCCGCACTAGTAATAAGTGGACTGTTCGGGATATAGGAAAATTTTCAAGAACGGAATCAAAATTTCTAGGCGAATTCAGTGAGTTCCCAATGGGACATGCTTGTATGAGTTTGCTTTTCAATATCGAGCAACATTTTAAGGAACGGAATCTAAGTATCATGTTGAATTGAGTAGGTTCCCAATAGGATTCGCATGTAATAAGCTTGTTATTCAAGATAGAGCAACGTTTTAACGCACTGAAACACTGTTTCTTTGTGAATTCAGTTAGTTCCTAGTAGCCTGCTCTTGTAATATGTGTACTTTTAAAGATTTATCAAACTTTGGTGAGCCGAATCTGAGTAACATGGTGAATTCGGTTAGTTCCCAATAGGCCGCACTAGTAATAAGTGGACTGTTCGGGATATAGGAAAATTTTCACGAACGGAATCAAAATTTCTAGGAGAATTCAGTGAGTTCCCAATGGGACATGCTTGTATGAGTTTGCTTTTCAATATCGAGCAACATTTTAAGGAACGGAATCTAAGTATCATGGTGAATTGAGTAGGTTCCCAATAGGATTCGCATGTAATAAGCTTGTTATTCAAGATAGAGCAACGTTTTAACGCACTGAAACACTGTTTCTTTGTGAATTCAGTTAGTTCCTAGTAGCCTGCTCTTGTAATATGTGTACTTTTAAAGATTCATAAAAATTTGGTGAGCCGAATCTGAGTAACATGGTGAATTCGGTTAGTTCCCAATAGGCCGCACTAGTAATAAGTGGACTGTTCGGGATATAGGAAAATTTTCAAGAACGGAATCAAAATTTCTAGGCGAATTCAGTGAGTTCCCAATGGGACATGCTTGTATGAGTTTGCTTTTCAATATCGAGCAACATTTTAAGGAACGGAATCTAAGTATCATGGTGAATTGAGTAGGTTCCCAATAGGATTCGCATGTAATAAGCTTGTTATTCAAGAGAGAGCAACGTTTTAACGCACTGAAACACTGTTTCTTTGTGAATTCAGTTAGTTCCTAGTAGCCTGCTCTTGTAATATGTGTACTTTTAAAGATTTATAAAAATTTGGTGAGCCGAATCTGAGTAACATGGTGAATTCGGTTAGTTCCCAATAGGCGGCACTAGTAATAAGTGGACTGTTCGGGATATAGGAAAATTTTCAAGAACGGAATCAAAATTTCTAGGCGAATTCAGTGAGTTCCCAATGGGACATGCTTGTATGAGTTTGCTTTTCAATATCGAGCAACATTTTAAGGAACGGAATCTAAGTATCATGTTGAATTGAGTAGGTTCCCAATAGGATTCGCATGTAATAAGCTTGTTATTCAAGAGAGAGCAACGTTTTAACGCACTGAAACACTGTTTCTTTGTGAATTCAGTTAGTTCCTAGTAGCCTGCTCTTGTAATATGTGTACTTTTAAAGATTTATAAAAATTTGGTGAGCCGAATCTGAGTAACATGGTGAATTCGGTTAGTTCCCAATAGGCCGCACTAGTAATAAGTGGACTGTTCGGGATATAGGAAAATTTTCACGAACGGAATCAAAATTTCTAGGCGAATTCAGTGAGTTCCCAATGGGACATGCTTGTATGAGTTTGCTTTTCAATATCGAGCAACATTTTAAGGAACGGAATCTAAGTATCATGGTGAATTGAGTAGGTTCCCAATAGGATTCGCATGTAATAAGCTTGTTATTCAAGATAGAGCAACGTTTTAACGCACTGAAACACTGTTTCTTTGTGAATTCAGTTAGTTCCCAGTAGCCTGCTCTTGTAATATGTGTACTTTTAAAGATTCATAAAAATTTGGTGAGCCGAATCTGAGTAACATGGTGAATTCGGTTAGTTCCCAATAGGCCGCACTAGTAATAAGTGGACTGTTCGGGATATAGGAAAATTTTCACGAACGGAATCAAAATTTCTAGGCGAATTCAGTGAGTTCCCAATGGGACATGCTTGTATGAGTTTGCTTTTCAATATCGAGCAACATTTTAAGGAACGGAATCTAAGTATCATGTTGAATTGAGTAGGTTCCCAATAGGATTCGCATGTAATAAGCTTGTTATTCAAGAGAGAGCAACGTTTTAACGCACTGAAACACTGTTTCTTTGTGAATTCAGTTAGTTCCTAGTAGCCTGCTCTTGTAATATGTGTACTTTTAAAGATTTATAAAAATTTGGTGAGCCGAATCTGAGTAACATGGTGAATTCGGTTAGTTCCCAATAGGCGGCACTAGTAATAAGTGGACTGTTCGGGATATAGGAAAATTTTCAAGAACGGAATCAAAATTTCTAGGCGAATTCAGTGAGTTCCCAATGGGACATGCTTGTATGAGTTTGCTTTTCAATATCGAGCAACATTTTAAGGAACGGAATCTAAGTATCATGGTGAATTGAGTAGGTTCCCAATAGGATTCGCATGTAATAAGCTTGTTATTCAAGATAGAGCAACGTTTTAACGCACTGAAACACTGTTTCTTTGTGAATTCAGTTAGTTCCTAGTAGCCTGCTCTTGTAATATGTGTACTTTTAAAGATTTATCAAACTTTGGTGAGCCGAATCTGAGTAACATGGTGAATTCGGTTAGTTCCCAATAGGCCGCACTAGTAATAAGTGGACTGTTCGGGATATAGGAAAATTTTCAAGAACGGAATCAAAATTTCTAGGCGAATTCAGTGAGTTCCCAATGGGACATGCTTGTATGAGTTTGCTTTTCAATATCGAGCAACATTTTAAGGAACGGAATCTAAGTATCATGTTGAATTGAGTAGGTTCCCAATAGGATTCGCATGTAATAAGCTTGTTATTCAAGAGAGAGCAACGTTTTAACGCACTGAAACACTGTTTCTTTGTGAATTCAGTTAGTTCCTAGTAGCCTGCTCTTGTAATATGTGTACTTTTAAAGATTTATAAAAATTTGGTGAGCCGAATCTGAGTAACATGGTGAATTCGGTTAGTTCCCAATAGGCCGCACTAGTAATAAGTGGACTGTTCGGGATATAGGAAAATTTTCACGAACGGAATCAAAATTTCTAGGCGAATTCAGTGAGTTCCCAATGGGACATGCTTGTATGAGTTTGCTTTTCAATATCGAGCAACATTTTAAGGAACGGAATCTAAGTATCATGGTGAATTGAGTAGGTTCCCAATAGGATTCGCATGTAATAAGCTTGTTATTCAAGAGAGAGCAACGTTTTAACGCACTGAAACACTGTTTCTTTGTGAATTCAGTTAGTTCCTAGTAGCCTGCTCTTGTAATATGTGTACTTTTAAAGATTTATAAAAATTTGGTGAGCCGAATCTGAGTAACATGGTGAATTCGGTTAGTTCCCAATAGGCCGCACTAGTAATAAGTGGACTGTTCGGGATATAGGAAAATTTTCAAGAACGGAATCAAAATTTCTAGGCGAATTCAGTGAGTTCCCAATGGGACATGCTTGTATGAGTTTGCTTTTCAATATCGAGCAACATTTTAAGGAACGGAATCTAAGTATCATGGTGAATTGAGTAGGTTCCCAATAGGATTCGCATGTAATAAGCTTGTTATTCAAGATAGAGCAACGTTTTAACGCACTGAAACACTGTTTCTATGTGAATTCAGTTAGTTCCTAGTAGCCTGCTCTTGTAATATGTGTACTTTTAAAGATTTATAAAAATTTGGTGAGCCGAATCTGAGTAACATGATGAATTCGGTTAGTTCCCAATAGGCCGCACTAGTAATAAGTGGACTGTTCGGGATATAGGAAAATTTTCACGAACGGAATCAAAATTTCTAGGCGAATTCAGTGAGTTCCCAATGGGACATGCTTGTATGAGTTTGCTTTTCAATATCGAGCAACATTTTAAGGAACGGAATCTAAGTATCATGGTGAATTGAGTAGGTTCCCAATAGGATTCGCATGTAATAAGCTTGTTATTCAAGATAGAGCAACGTTTTAACGCACTGAAACACTGTTTCTTTGTGAATTCAGTTAGTTCCTAGTAGCCTGCTCTTGTAATATGTGTACTTTTAAAGATTTATAAAAATTTGGTGAGCCGAATCTGAGTAACATGGTGAATTCGGTTAGTTCCCAATAGGCCGCACTAGTAATAAGTGGACTGTTCGGGATATAGGAAAATTTTCACGAACGGAATCAAAATTTCTAGGCGAATTCAGTGAGTTCCCAATGGGACATGCTTGTATGAGTTTGCTTTTCAATATCGAGCAACATTTTAAGGAACGGAATCTAAGTATCATGGTGAATTGAGTAGGTTCCCAATAGGATTCGCATGTAATAAGCTTGTTATTCAAGAGAGAGCAACGTTTTAACGCACTGAAACACTGTTTCTTTGTGAATTCAGTTAGTTCCTAGTAGCCTGCTCTTGTAATATGTGTACTTTTAAAGATTTATAAAAATTTGGTGAGCCGAATCTGAGTAACATGGTGAATTCGGTTAGTTCCCAATAGGCCGCACTAGTAATAAGTGGACTGTTCGGGATATAGGAAAATTTTCAAGAACGGAATCAAAATTTCTAGGCGAATTCAGTGAGTTCCCAATGGGACATGCTTGTATGAGTTTGCTTTTCAATATCGAGCAACATTTTAAGGAACGGAATCTAAGTATCATGGTGAATTGAGTAGGTTCCCAATAGGATTCGCATGTAATAAGCTTGTTATTCAAGATAGAGCAACGTTTTAACGCACTGAAACACTGTTTCTATGTGAATTCAGTTAGTTCCTAGTAGCCTGCTCTTGTAATATGTGTACTTTTAAAGATTTATAAAAATTTGGTGAGCCGAATCTGAGTAACATGATGAATTCGGTTAGTTCCCAATAGGCCGCACTAGTAATAAGTGGACTGTTCGGGATATAGGAAAATTTTCACGAACGGAATCAAAATTTCTAGGCGAATTCAGTGAGTTCCCAATGGGACATGCTTGTATGAGTTTGCTTTTCAATATCGAGCAATATTTTAAGGAACGGAATCTAAGTATCATGGTGAATTGAGTAGGTTCCCAATAGGATTCGCATGTAATAAGCTTGTTATTCAAGATAGAGCAACGTTTTAACGCACTGAAACACTGTTTCTTTGTGAATTCAGTTAGTTCCTAGTAGCCTGCTCTTGTAATATGTGTACTTTTAAAGATTTATCAAACTTTGGTGAGCCGAATCTGAGTAACATGGTGAATTCGGTTAGTTCCCAATAGGCCGCACTAGTAATAAGTGGACTGTTCGGGATATAGGAAAATTTTCACGAACGGAATCAAAATTTCTAGGCGAATTCAGTGAGTTCCCAATGGGACATGCTTGTATGAGTTTGCTTTTCAATATCGAGCAACATTTTAAGGAACGGAATCTAAGTATCATGTTGAATTGAGTAGGTTCCCAATAGGATTCGCATGTAATAAGCTTGTTATTCAAGATAGAGCAACGTTTTAACGCACTGAAACACTGTTTCTTTGTGAATTCAGTTAGTTCCTAGTAGCCTGCTCTTGTAATATGTGTACTTTTAAAGATTTATAAAAATTTGGTGAGCCGAATCTGAGTAACATGGTGAATTCGGTTAGTTCCCAATAGGCCGCACTAGTAATAAGTGGACTGTTCGGGATATAGGAAAATTTTCACGAACGGAATCAAAATTTCTAGGCGAATTCAGTGAGTTCCCAATGGGACATGCTTGTATGAGTTTGCTTTTCAATATCGAGCAACATTTTAAGGAACGGAATCTAAGTATCATGGTGAATTGAGTAGGTTCCCAATAGGATTCGCATGTAATAAGCTTGTTATTCAAGATAGAGCAACGTTTTAACGCACTGAAATACTGTTTCTTTGTGAATTCAGTTAGTTCCTAGTAGCCTGCTCTTGTAATATGTGTACTTTTAAAGATTTATAAAAATTTGGTGAGCCGAATCTGAGTAACATGGTGAATTCGGTTAGTTCCCAATAGGCGGCACTAGTAATAAGTGGACTGTTCGGGATATAGGAAAATTTTCAAGAACGGAATCAAAATTTCTAGGCGAATTCAGTGAGTTCCCAATGGGACATGCTTGTATGAGTTTGCTTTTCAATATCGAGCAACATTTTAAGGAACGGAATCTAAGTATCATGGTGAATTGAGTAGGTTCCCAATAGGATTCGCATGTAATAAGCTTGTTATTCAAGATAGAGCAACGTTTTAACGCACTGAAACACTGTTTCTTTGTGAATTCAGTTAGTTCCTAGTAGCCTGCTCTTGTAATATGTGTACTTTTAAAGATTTATAAAAATTTGGTTAGCCGAATCTGAGTAACATGATGAATTCGGTTAGTTCCCAATAGGCCGCACTAGTAATAAGTGGACTGTTCGGGATATAGGAAAATTTTCACGAACGGAATCAAAATTTCTAGGCGAATTCAGTGAGTTCCCAATGGGACATGCTTGTATGAGTTTGCTTTTCAATATCGAGCAATATTTTAAGGAACGGAATCTAAGTATCATGGTGAATTGAGTAGGTTCCCAATAGGATTCGCATGTAATAAGCTTGTTATTCAAGAGAGAGCAACGTTTTAACGCACTGAAACACTGTTTCTTTGTGAATTCAGTTAGTTCCTAGTAGCCTGCTCTTGTAATATGTGTACTTTTAAAGATTTATAAAAATTTGGTGAGCCGAATCTGAGTAACATGGTGAATTCGGTTAGTTCCCAATAGGCCGCACTAGTAATAAGTGGACTGTTCGGGATATAGGAAAATTTTCACGAACGGAATCAAAATTTCTAGGCGAATTCAGTGAGTTCCCAATGGGACATGCTTGTATGAGTTTGCTTTTCAATATCGAGCAACATTTTAAGGAACGGAATCTAAGTATCATGTTGAATTGAGTAGGTTCCCAATAGGATTCGCATGTAATAAGCTTGTTATTCAAGATAGAGCAACGTTTTAACGCACTGAAACACTGTTTCTTTGTGAATTCAGTTAGTTCCTAGTAGCCTGCTCTTGTAATATGTGTACTTTTAAAGATTTATAAAAATTTGGTGAGCCGAATCTGAGTAACATGGTGAATTCGGTTAGTTCCCAATAGGCCGCACTAGTAATAAGTGGACTGTTCGGGATATAGGAAAATTTTCACGAACGGAATCAAAATTTCTAGGCGAATTCAATGAGTTCCCAATGGGACATGCTTGTATGAGTTTGCTTTTCAATATCGAGCAACATTTTAAGGAACGGAATCTAAGTATCATGTTGAATTGAGTAGGTTCCCAATAGGATTCGCATGTAATAAGCTTGTTATTCAAGATAGAGCAACGTTTTAACGCACTGAAACACTGTTTCTTTGTGAATTCAGTTAGTTCCTAGTAGCCTGCTCTTGTAATATGTGTACTTTTAAAGATTTATAAAAATTTGGTGAGCCGAATCTGAGTAACATGGTGAATTCGGTTAGTTCCCAATAGGCCGCACTAGTAATAAGTGGACTGTTCGGGATATAGGAAAATTTTCACGAACGGAATCAAAATTTCTAGGCGAATTCAGTGAGTTCCCAATGGGACATGCTTGTATGAGTTTGCTTTTCAATATCGAGCAACATTTTAAGGAACGGAATCTAAGTATCATGTTGAATTGAGTAGGTTCCCAATAGGATTCGCATGTAATAAGCTTGTTATTCAAGAGAGAGCAACGTTTTAACGCACTGAAACACTGTTTCTTTGTGAATTCAGTTAGTTCCTAGTAGCCTGCTCTTGTAATATGTGTACTTTTAAAGATTTATAAAAATTTGGTGAGCCGAATCTGAGTAACATGGTGAATTCGGTTAGTTCCCAATAGGCCGCACTAGTAATAAGTGGACTGTTCGGGATATAGGAAAATTTTCACGAACGGAATCAAAATTTCTAGGCGAATTCAGTGAGTTCCCAATGGGACATGCTTGTATGAGTTTGCTTTTCAATATCGAGCAACATTTTAAGGAACGGAATCTAAGTATCATGGTGAATTGAGTAGGTTCCCAATAGGATTCGCATGTAATAAGCTTGTTATTCAAGATAGAGCAACGTTTTAACGCACTGAAATACTGTTTCTTTGTGAATTCAGTTAGTTCCTAGTAGCCTGCTCTTGTAATATGTATACTTTTAAAGATTTATAAAAATTTGGTGAGCCGAATCTGAGTAACATGGTGAATTCGGTTAGTTCCCAATAGGCCGCACTAGTAATAAGTGGACTGTTCGGGATATAGGAAAATTTTCAAGAACGGAATCAAAATTTCTAGGCGAATTCAGTGAGTTCCCAATGGGACATGCTTGTATGAGTTTGCTTTTCAATATCGAGCAACATTTTAAGGAACGGAATCTAAGTATCATGTTGAATTGAGTAGGTTCCCAATAGGATTCGCATGTAATAAGCTTGTTATTCAAGAGAGAGCAACGTTTTAACGCACTGAAACACTGTTTCTTTGTGAATTCAGTTAGTTCCTAGTAGCCTGCTCTTGTAATATGTGTACTTTTAAAGATTTATCAAACTTTGGTGAGCCGAATCTGAGTAACATGGTGAATTCGGTTAGTTCCCAATAGGCCGCACTAGTAATAAGTGGACTGTTCGGGATATAGGAAAATTTTCAAGAACGGAATCAAAATTTCTAGGCGAATTCAGTGAGTTCCCAATGGGACATGCTTGTATGAGTTTGCTTTTCAATATCGAGCAACATTTTAAGGAACGGAATCTAAGTATCATGGTGAATTGAGTAGGTTCCCAATAGGATTCGCATGTAATAAGCTTGTTATTCAAGATAGAGCAACGTTTTAACGCACTGAAACACTGTTTCTTTGTGAATTCAGTTAGTTCCTAGTAGCCTGCTCTTGTAATATGTGTACTTTTAAAGATTTATCAAACTTTGGTGAGCCGAATCTGAGTAACATGGTGAATTCGGTTAGTTCCCAATAGGCCGCACTAGTAATAAGTGGACTGTTCGGGATATAGGAAAATTTTCACGAACGGAATCAAAATTTCTAGGCGAATTCAGTGAGTTCCCAATGGGACATGCTTGTATGAGTTTGCTTTTCAATATCGAGCAACATTTTAAGGAACGGAATCTAAGTATCATGGTGAATTGAGTAGGTTCCCAATAGGATTCGCATGTAATAAGCTTGTTATTCAAGAGAGAGCAACGTTTTAACGCACTGAAACACTGTTTCTTTGTGAATTCAGTTAGTTCCTAGTAGCCTGCTCTTGTAATATGTGTACTTTTAAAGATTTATAAAAATTTGGTGAGCCGAATCTGAGTAACATGGGGAATTCGGTTAGTTCCCAATAGGCCGCACTAGTAATAAGTGGACTGTTCGGGATATAGGAAAATTTTCACGAACGGAATCAAAATTTCTAGGCGAATTCAGTGACTTCCCAATGGGACATGCTTGTATGAGTTTGCTTTTCAATATCGAGCAACATTTTAAGGAACGGAATCTAAGTATCATGTTGAATTGAGTAGGTTCCCAATAGGATTCGCATGTAATAAGCTTGTTATTCAAGAGAGAGCAACGTTTTAACGCACTGAAACACTGTTTCTTTGTGAATTCAGTTAGTTCCTAGTAGCCTGCTCTTGTAATATGTGTACTTTTAAAGATTTATCAAACTTTGGTGAGCCGAATCTGAGTAACATGGTGAATTCGGTTAGTTCCCAATAGGCCGCACTAGTAATAAGTGGACTGTTCGGGATATAGGAAAATTTTCACGAACGGAATCAAAATTTCTAGGCGAATTCAGTGAGTTCCCAATGGGACATGCTTGTATGAGTTTGCTTTTCAATATCGAGCAACATTTTAAGGAACGGAATCTAAGTATCATGTTGAATTGAGTAGGTTCCCAATAGGATTCGCATGTAATAAGCTTGTTATTCAAGATAGAGCAACGTTTTAACGCACTGAAACACTGTTTCTTTGTGAATTCAGTTAGTTCCTAGTAGCCTGCTCTTGTAATATGTGTACTTTTAAAGATTTATAAAAATTTGGTGAGCCGAATCTGAGTAACATGGTGAATTCGGTTAGTTCCCAATAGGCCGCACTAGTAATAAGTGGACTGTTCGGGATATAGGAAAATTTTCACGAACGGAATCAAAATTTCTAGGCGAATTCAGTGAGTTCCCAATGGGACATGCTTGTATGAGTTTGCTTTTCAATATCGAGCAACATTTTAAGGAACGGAATCTAAGTATCATGGTGAATTGAGTAGGTTCCCAATAGGATTCGCATGTAATAAGCTTGTTATTCAAGATAGAGCAACGTTTTAACGCACTGAAACACTGTTTCTTTGTGAATTCAGTTAGTTCCTAGTAGCCTGCTCTTGTAATATGTGTACTTTTAAAGATTTATCAAACTTTGGTGAGCCGAATCTGAGTAACATGGTGAATTCGGTTAGTTCCCAATAGGCCGCACTAGTAATAAGTGGACTGTTCGGGATATAGGAAAATTTTCACGAACGGAATCAAAATTTCTAGGCGAATTCAGTGAGTTCCCAATGGGACATGCTTGTATGAGTTTGCTTTTCAATATCGAGCAACATTTTAAGGAACGGAATCTAAGTATCATGGTGAATTGAGTAGGTTCCCAATAGGATTCGCATGTAATAAGCTTGTTATTCAAGAGAGAGCAACGTTTTAACGCACTGAAACACTGTTTCTTTGTGAATTCAGTTAGTTCCTAGTAGCCTGCTCTTGTAATATGTGTACTTTTAAAGATTTATAAAAATTTGGTGAGCCGAATCTGAGTAACATGGGGAATTCGGTTAGTTCCCAATAGGCCGCACTAGTAATAAGTGGACTGTTCGGGATATAGGAAAATTTTCACGAACGGAATCAAAATTTCTAGGCGAATTCAGTGACTTCCCAATGGGACATGCTTGTATGAGTTTGCTTTTCAATATCGAGCAACATTTTAAGGAACGGAATCTAAGTATCATGTTGAATTGAGTAGGTTCCCAATAGGATTCGCATGTAATAAGCTTGTTATTCAAGAGAGAGCAACGTTTTAACGCACTGAAACACTGTTTCTTTGTGAATTCAGTTAGTTCCTAGTAGCCTGCTCTTGTAATATGTGTACTTTTAAAGATTTATCAAACTTTGGTGAGCCGAATCTGAGTAACATGGTGAATTCGGTTAGTTCCCAATAGGCCGCACTAGTAATAAGTGGACTGTTCGGGATATAGGAAAATTTTCACGAACGGAATCAAAATTTCTAGGCGAATTCAGTGAGTTCCCAATGGGACATGCTTGTATGAGTTTGCTTTTCAATATCGAGCAACATTTTAAGGAACGGAATCTAAGTATCATGTTGAATTGAGTAGGTTCCCAATAGGATTCGCATGTAATAAGCTTGTTATTCAAGATAGAGCAACGTTTTAACGCACTGAAACACTGTTTCTTTGTGAATTCAGTTAGTTCCTAGTAGCCTGCTCTTGTAATATGTGTACTTTTAAAGATTTATAAAAATTTGGTGAGCCGAATCTGAGTAACATGGTGAATTCGGTTAGTTCCCAATAGGCCGCACTAGTAATAAGTGGACTGTTCGGGATATAGGAAAATTTTCACGAACGGAATCAAAATTTCTAGGCGAATTCAGTGAGTTCCCAATGGGACATGCTTGTATGAGTTTGCTTTTCAATATCGAGCAACATTTTAAGGAACGGAATCTAAGTATCATGGTGAATTGAGTAGGTTCCCAATAGGATTCGCATGTAATAAGCTTGTTATTCAAGATAGAGCAACGTTTTAACGCACTGAAATACTGTTTCTTTGTGAATTCAGTCAGTTCCTAGTAGCCTGCTCTTGTAATATGTGTACTTTTAAAGATTTATAAAAATTTGGTGAGCCGAATCTGAGTAACATGATGAATTCGGTTAGTTCCCAATAGGCCGCACTAGTAATAAGTGGACTGTTCGGGATATAGGAAAATTTTCACGAACGGAATCAAAATTTCTAGGCGAATTCAGTGAGTTCCCAATGGGACATGCTTGTATGAGTTTGCTTTTCAATATCGAGCAATATTTTAAGGAACGGAATCTAAGTATCATGGTGAATTGAGTAGGTTCCCAATAGGATTCGCATGTAATAAGCTTGTTATTCAAGATAGAGCAACGTTTTAACGCACTGAAACACTGTTTCTTTGTGAATTCAGTTAGTTCCTAGTAGCCTGCTCTTGTAATATGTGTACTTTTAAAGATTTATCAAACTTTGGTGAGCCGAATCTGAGTAACATGGTGAATTCGGTTAGTTCCCAATAGGCCGCACTAGTAATAAGTGGACTGTTCGGGATATAGGAAAATTTTCACGAACGGAATCAAAATTTCTAGGCGAATTCAGTGAGTTCCCAATGGGACATGCTTGTATGAGTTTGCTTTTCAATATCGAGCAATATTTTAAGGAACGGAATCTAAGTATCATGGTGAATTGAGTAGGTTCCCAATAGGATTCGCATGTAATAAGCTTGTTATTCAAGAGAGAGCAACGTTTTAACGCACTGAAACACTGTTTCTTTGTGAATTCAGTTAGTTCCTAGTAGCCTGCTCTTGTAATATGTGTACTTTTAAAGATTTATCAAACTTTGGTGAGCCGAATCTGAGTAACATGGTGAATTCGGTTAGTTCCCAATAGGCCGCACTAGTAATAAGTGGACTGTTCGGGATATAGGAAAATTTTCACGAACGGAATCAAAATTTCTAGGCGAATTCAGTGAGTTCCCAATGGGACATGCTTGTATGAGTTTGCTTTTCAATATCGAGCAACATTTTAAGGAACGGAATCTAAGTATCATGTTGAATTGAGTAGGTTCCCAATAGGATTCGCATGTAATAAGCTTGTTATTCAAGATAGAGCAACGTTTTAACGCACTGAAACACTGTTTCTTTGTGAATTCAGTTAGTTCCTAGTAGCCTGCTCTTGTAATATGTGTACTTTTAAAGATTTATAAAAATTTGGTGAGCCGAATCTGAGTAACATGGTGAATTCGGTTAGTTCCCAATAGGCCGCACTAGTAATAAGTGGACTGTTCGGGATATAGGAAAATTTTCACGAACGGAATCAAAATTTCTAGGCGAATTCAATGAGTTCCCAATGGGACATGCTTGTATGAGTTTGCTTTTCAATATCGAGCAACATTTTAAGGAACGGAATCTAAGTATCATGTTGAATTGAGTAGGTTCCCAATAGGATTCGCATGTAATAAGCTTGTTATTCAAGAGAGAGCAACGTTTTAACGCACTGAAACACTGTTTCTTTGTGAATTCAGTTAGTTCCTAGTAGCCTGCTCTTGTAATATGTGTACTTTTAAAGATTTATAAAAATTTGGTGAGCCGAATCTGAGTAACATGGTGAATTCGGTTAGTTCCCAATAGGCCGCACTAGTAATAAGTGGACTGTTCGGGATATAGGAAAATTTTCACGAACGGAATCAAAATTTCTAGGCGAATTCAGTGAGTTCCCAATGGGACATGCTTGTATGAGTTTGCTTTTCAATATCGAGCAACATTTTAAGGAACGGAATCTAAGTATCATGTTGAATTGAGTAGGTTCCCAATAGGATTCGCATGTAATAAGCTTGTTATTCAAGAGAGAGCAACGTTTTAACGCACTGAAACACTGTTTCTTTGTGAATTCAGTTAGTTCCTAGTAGCCTGCTCTTGTAATATGTGTACTTTTAAAGATTTATCAAACTTTGGTGAGCCGAATCTGAGTAACATGGTGAATTCGGTTAGTTCCCAATAGGCCGCACTAGTAATAAGTGGACTGTTCGGGATATAGGAAAATTTTCACGAACGGAATCAAAATTTCTAGGCGAATTCAGTGAGTTCCCAATGGGACATGCTTGTATGAGTTTGCTTTTCAATATCGAGCAACATTTTAAGGAACGGAATCTAAGTATCATGTTGAATTGAGTAGGTTCCCAATAGGATTCGCATGTAATAAGCTTGTTATTCAAGAGAGAGCAACGTTTTAACGCACTGAAACACTGTTTCTTTGTGAATTCAGTTAGTTCCTAGTAGCCTGCTCTTGTAATATGTGTACTTTTAAAGATTTATAAAAATTTGGTGAGCCGAATCTGAGTAACATGGTGAATTCGGTTAGTTCCCAATAGGCCGCACTAGTAATAAGTGGACTGTTCGGGATATAGGAAAATTTTCACGAACGGAATCAAAATTTCTAGGCGAATTCAGTGAGTTCCCAATGGGACATGCTTGTATGAGTTTGCTTTTCAATATCGAGCAACATTTTAAGGAACGGAATCTAAGTATCATGGTGAATTGAGTAGGTTCCCAATAGGATTCGCATGTAATAAGCTTGTTATTCAAGATAGAGCAACGTTTTAACGCACTGAAATACTGTTTCTTTGTGAATTCAGTTAGTTCCTAGTAGCCTGCTCTTGTAATATGTATACTTTTAAAGATTTATAAAAATTTGGTGAGCCGAATCTGAGTAACATGGTGAATTCGGTTAGTTCCCAATAGGCCGCACTAGTAATAAGTGGACTGTTCGGGATATAGGAAAATTTTCAAGAACGGAATCAAAATTTCTAGGCGAATTCAGTGAGTTCCCAATGGGACATGCTTGTATGAGTTTGCTTTTCAATATCGAGCAACATTTTAAGGAACGGAATCTAAGTATCATGTTGAATTGAGTAGGTTCCCAATAGGATTCGCATGTAATAAGCTTGTTATTCAAGAGAGAGCAACGTTTTAACGCACTGAAACACTGTTTCTTTGTGAATTCAGTTAGTTCCTAGTAGCCTGCTCTTGTAATATGTGTACTTTTAAAGATTTATCAAACTTTGGTGAGCCGAATCTGAGTAACATGGTGAATTCGGTTAGTTCCCAATAGGCCGCACTAGTAATAAGTGGACTGTTCGGGATATAGGAAAATTTTCAAGAACGGAATCAAAATTTCTAGGCGAATTCAGTGAGTTCCCAATGGGACATGCTTGTATGAGTTTGCTTTTCAATATCGAGCAACATTTTAAGGAACGGAATCTAAGTATCATGGTGAATTGAGTAGGTTCCCAATAGGATTCGCATGTAATAAGCTTGTTATTCAAGATAGAGCAACGTTTTAACGCACTGAAACACTGTTTCTTTGTGAATTCAGTTAGTTCCTAGTAGCCTGCTCTTGTAATATGTGTACTTTTAAAGATTTATCAAACTTTGGTGAGCCGAATCTGAGTAACATGGTGAATTCGGTTAGTTCCCAATAGGCCGCACTAGTAATAAGTGGACTGTTCGGGATATAGGAAAATTTTCACGAACGGAATCAAAATTTCTAGGCGAATTCAGTGAGTTCCCAATGGGACATGCTTGTATGAGTTTGCTTTTCAATATCGAGCAACATTTTAAGGAACGGAATCTAAGTATCATGGTGAATTGAGTAGGTTCCCAATAGGATTCGCATGTAATAAGCTTGTTATTCAAGAGAGAGCAACGTTTTAACGCACTGAAACACTGTTTCTTTGTGAATTCAGTTAGTTCCTAGTAGCCTGCTCTTGTAATATGTGTACTTTTAAAGATTTATAAAAATTTGGTGAGCCGAATCTGAGTAACATGGGGAATTCGGTTAGTTCCCAATAGGCCGCACTAGTAATAAGTGGACTGTTCGGGATATAGGAAAATTTTCACGAACGGAATCAAAATTTCTAGGCGAATTCAGTGACTTCCCAATGGGACATGCTTGTATGAGTTTGCTTTTCAATATCGAGCAACATTTTAAGGAACGGAATCTAAGTATCATGTTGAATTGAGTAGGTTCCCAATAGGATTCGCATGTAATAAGCTTGTTATTCAAGAGAGAGCAACGTTTTAACGCACTGAAACACTGTTTCTTTGTGAATTCAGTTAGTTCCTAGTAGCCTGCTCTTGTAATATGTGTACTTTTAAAGATTTATCAAACTTTGGTGAGCCGAATCTGAGTAACATGGTGAATTCGGTTAGTTCCCAATAGGCCGCACTAGTAATAAGTGGACTGTTCGGGATATAGGAAAATTTTCACGAACGGAATCAAAATTTCTAGGCGAATTCAGTGAGTTCCCAATGGGACATGCTTGTATGAGTTTGCTTTTCAATATCGAGCAACATTTTAAGGAACGGAATCTAAGTATCATGTTGAATTGAGTAGGTTCCCAATAGGATTCGCATGTAATAAGCTTGTTATTCAAGATAGAGCAACGTTTTAACGCACTGAAACACTGTTTCTTTGTGAATTCAGTTAGTTCCTAGTAGCCTGCTCTTGTAATATGTGTACTTTTAAAGATTTATAAAAATTTGGTGAGCCGAATCTGAGTAACATGGTGAATTCGGTTAGTTCCCAATAGGCCGCACTAGTAATAAGTGGACTGTTCGGGATATAGGAAAATTTTCACGAACGGAATCAAAATTTCTAGGCGAATTCAGTGAGTTCCCAATGGGACATGCTTGTATGAGTTTGCTTTTCAATATCGAGCAACATTTTAAGGAACGGAATCTAAGTATCATGGTGAATTGAGTAGGTTCCCAATAGGATTCGCATGTAATAAGCTTGTTATTCAAGATAGAGCAACGTTTTAACGCACTGAAACACTGTTTCTTTGTGAATTCAGTTAGTTCCTAGTAGCCTGCTCTTGTAATATGTGTACTTTTAAAGATTTATCAAACTTTGGTGAGCCGAATCTGAGTAACATGGTGAATTCGGTTAGTTCCCAATAGGCCGCACTAGTAATAAGTGGACTGTTCGGGATATAGGAAAATTTTCACGAACGGAATCAAAATTTCTAGGCGAATTCAGTGAGTTCCCAATGGGACATGCTTGTATGAGTTTGCTTTTCAATATCGAGCAACATTTTAAGGAACGGAATCTAAGTATCATGGTGAATTGAGTAGGTTCCCAATAGGATTCGCATGTAATAAGCTTGTTATTCAAGAGAGAGCAACGTTTTAACGCACTGAAACACTGTTTCTTTGTGAATTCAGTTAGTTCCTAGTAGCCTGCTCTTGTAATATGTGTACTTTTAAAGATTTATAAAAATTTGGTGAGCCGAATCTGAGTAACATGGGGAATTCGGTTAGTTCCCAATAGGCCGCACTAGTAATAAGTGGACTGTTCGGGATATAGGAAAATTTTCACGAACGGAATCAAAATTTCTAGGCGAATTCAGTGACTTCCCAATGGGACATGCTTGTATGAGTTTGCTTTTCAATATCGAGCAACATTTTAAGGAACGGAATCTAAGTATCATGTTGAATTGAGTAGGTTCCCAATAGGATTCGCATGTAATAAGCTTGTTATTCAAGAGAGAGCAACGTTTTAACGCACTGAAACACTGTTTCTTTGTGAATTCAGTTAGTTCCTAGTAGCCTGCTCTTGTAATATGTGTACTTTTAAAGATTTATCAAACTTTGGTGAGCCGAATCTGAGTAACATGGTGAATTCGGTTAGTTCCCAATAGGCCGCACTAGTAATAAGTGGACTGTTCGGGATATAGGAAAATTTTCACGAACGGAATCAAAATTTCTAGGCGAATTCAGTGAGTTCCCAATGGGACATGCTTGTATGAGTTTGCTTTTCAATATCGAGCAACATTTTAAGGAACGGAATCTAAGTATCATGTTGAATTGAGTAGGTTCCCAATAGGATTCGCATGTAATAAGCTTGTTATTCAAGATAGAGCAACGTTTTAACGCACTGAAACACTGTTTCTTTGTGAATTCAGTTAGTTCCTAGTAGCCTGCTCTTGTAATATGTGTACTTTTAAAGATTTATAAAAATTTGGTGAGCCGAATCTGAGTAACATGGTGAATTCGGTTAGTTCCCAATAGGCCGCACTAGTAATAAGTGGACTGTTCGGGATATAGGAAAATTTTCACGAACGGAATCAAAATTTCTAGGCGAATTCAGTGAGTTCCCAATGGGACATGCTTGTATGAGTTTGCTTTTCAATATCGAGCAACATTTTAAGGAACGGAATCTAAGTATCATGGTGAATTGAGTAGGTTCCCAATAGGATTCGCATGTAATAAGCTTGTTATTCAAGATAGAGCAACGTTTTAACGCACTGAAATACTGTTTCTTTGTGAATTCAGTCAGTTCCTAGTAGCCTGCTCTTGTAATATGTGTACTTTTAAAGATTTATAAAAATTTGGTGAGCCGAATCTGAGTAACATGATGAATTCGGTTAGTTCCCAATAGGCCGCACTAGTAATAAGTGGACTGTTCGGGATATAGGAAAATTTTCACGAACGGAATCAAAATTTCTAGGCGAATTCAGTGAGTTCCCAATGGGACATGCTTGTATGAGTTTGCTTTTCAATATCGAGCAATATTTTAAGGAACGGAATCTAAGTATCATGGTGAATTGAGTAGGTTCCCAATAGGATTCGCATGTAATAAGCTTGTTATTCAAGATAGAGCAACGTTTTAACGCACTGAAACACTGTTTCTTTGTGAATTCAGTTAGTTCCTAGTAGCCTGCTCTTGTAATATGTGTACTTTTAAAGATTTATCAAACTTTGGTGAGCCGAATCTGAGTAACATGGTGAATTCGGTTAGTTCCCAATAGGCCGCACTAGTAATAAGTGGACTGTTCGGGATATAGGAAAATTTTCACGAACGGAATCAAAATTTCTAGGCGAATTCAGTGAGTTCCCAATGGGACATGCTTGTATGAGTTTGCTTTTCAATATCGAGCAATATTTTAAGGAACGGAATCTAAGTATCATGGTGAATTGAGTAGGTTCCCAATAGGATTCGCATGTAATAAGCTTGTTATTCAAGAGAGAGCAACGTTTTAACGCACTGAAACACTGTTTCTTTGTGAATTCAGTTAGTTCCTAGTAGCCTGCTCTTGTAATATGTGTACTTTTAAAGATTTATCAAACTTTGGTGAGCCGAATCTGAGTAACATGGTGAATTCGGTTAGTTCCCAATAGGCCGCACTAGTAATAAGTGGACTGTTCGGGATATAGGAAAATTTTCACGAACGGAATCAAAATTTCTAGGCGAATTCAGTGAGTTCCCAATGGGACATGCTTGTATGAGTTTGCTTTTCAATATCGAGCAACATTTTAAGGAACGGAATCTAAGTATCATGTTGAATTGAGTAGGTTCCCAATAGGATTCGCATGTAATAAGCTTGTTATTCAAGATAGAGCAACGTTTTAACGCACTGAAACACTGTTTCTTTGTGAATTCAGTTAGTTCCTAGTAGCCTGCTCTTGTAATATGTGTACTTTTAAAGATTTATAAAAATTTGGTGAGCCGAATCTGAGTAACATGGTGAATTCGGTTAGTTCCCAATAGGCCGCACTAGTAATAAGTGGACTGTTCGGGATATAGGAAAATTTTCACGAACGGAATCAAAATTTCTAGGCGAATTCAATGAGTTCCCAATGGGACATGCTTGTATGAGTTTGCTTTTCAATATCGAGCAACATTTTAAGGAACGGAATCTAAGTATCATGTTGAATTGAGTAGGTTCCCAATAGGATTCGCATGTAATAAGCTTGTTATTCAAGAGAGAGCAACGTTTTAACGCACTGAAACACTGTTTCTTTGTGAATTCAGTTAGTTCCTAGTAGCCTGCTCTTGTAATATGTGTACTTTTAAAGATTTATAAAAATTTGGTGAGCCGAATCTGAGTAACATGGTGAATTCGGTTAGTTCCCAATAGGCCGCACTAGTAATAAGTGGACTGTTCGGGATATAGGAAAATTTTCACGAACGGAATCAAAATTTCTAGGCGAATTCAGTGAGTTCCCAATGGGACATGCTTGTATGAGTTTGCTTTTCAATATCGAGCAACATTTTAAGGAACGGAATCTAAGTATCATGTTGAATTGAGTAGGTTCCCAATAGGATTCGCATGTAATAAGCTTGTTATTCAAGAGAGAGCAACGTTTTAACGCACTGAAACACTGTTTCTTTGTGAATTCAGTTAGTTCCTAGTAGCCTGCTCTTGTAATATGTGTACTTTTAAAGATTTATCAAACTTTGGTGAGCCGAATCTGAGTAACATGGTGAATTCGGTTAGTTCCCAATAGGCCGCACTAGTAATAAGTGGACTGTTCGGGATATAGGAAAATTTTCACGAACGGAATCAAAATTTCTAGGCGAATTCAGTGAGTTCCCAATGGGACATGCTTGTATGAGTTTGCTTTTCAATATCGAGCAACATTTTAAGGAACGGAATCTAAGTATCATGTTGAATTGAGTAGGTTCCCAATAGGATTCGCATGTAATAAGCTTGTTATTCAAGATAGAGCAACGTTTTAACGCACTGAAACACTGTTTCTTTGTGAATTCAGTTAGTTCCTAGTAGCCTGCTCTTGTAATATGTGTACTTTTAAAGATTTATAAAACTTTGGTGAGCCGAATCTGAGTAACATGGTGAATTCGGTTAGTTCCCAATAGGCCGCACTAGTAATAAGTGGACTGTTCGGGATATAGGAAAATTTTCACGATCGGAATCAAAATTTCTAGGCGAATTCAGTGAGTTCCCAATGGGACATGCTTGTATGAGTTTGCTTTTCAATATCGAGCAACATTTTAAGGAACGGAATCTAAGTATCATGGTGAATTGAGTAGGTTCCCAATAGGATTCGCATGTAATAAGCTTGTTATTCAAGATAGAGCAACGTTTTAACGCACTGAAATACTGTTTCTTTGTGAATTCAGTTAGTTCCTAGTAGCCTGCTCTTGTAATATGTGTACTTTTAAAGATTTATAAAAATTTGGTGAGCCGAATCTGAGTAACATGATGAATTCGGTTAGTTCCCAATAGGCCGCACTAGTAATAAGTGGACTGTTCGGGATATAGGAAAATTTTCACGAACGGAATCAAAATTTCTAGGCGAATTCAGTGAGTTCCCAATGGGACATGCTTGTATGAGTTTGCTTTTCAATATCGAGCAATATTTTAAGGAACGGAATCTAAGTATCATGGTGAATTGAGTAGGTTCCCAATAGGATTCGCATGTAATAAGCTTGTTATTCAAGATAGAGCAACGTTTTAACGCACTGAAACACTGTTTCTTTGTGAATTCAGTTAGTTCCTAGTAGCCTGCTCTTGTAATATGTGTACTTTTAAAGATTTATAAAAATTTGGTGAGCCGAATCTGAGTAACATGGTGAATTCGGTTAGTTCCCAATAGGCCGCACTAGTAATAAGTGGACTGTTCGGGATATAGGAAAATTTTCACGAACGGAATCAAAATTTCTAGGCGAATTCAGTGAGTTCCCAATGGGACATGCTTGTATGAGTTTGCTTTTCAATATCGAGCAACATTTTAAGGAACGGAATCTAAGTATCATGTTGAATTGAGTAGGTTCCCAATAGGATTCGCATGTAATAAGCTTGTTATTCAAGATAGAGCAACGTTTTAACGCACTGAAACACTGTTTCTTTGTGAATTCAGTTAGTTCCTAGTAGCCTGCTCTTGTAATATGTGTACTTTTAAAGATTTATAAAAATTTGGTGAGCCGAATCTGAGTAACATGGTGAATTCGGTTAGTTCCCAATAGGCCGCACTAGTAATAAGTGGACTGTTCGGGATATAGGAAAATTTTCACGAACGGAATCAAAATTTCTAGGCGAATTCAGTGAGTTCCCAAAGGGACATGCTTGTATGAGTTTGCTTTTCAATATCGAGCAACATTTTAAGGAACGGAATCTAAGTATCATGGTGAATTGAGTAGGTTCCCAATAGGATTCGCATGTAATAAGCTTGTTATTCAAGATAGAGCAACGTTTTAACGCACTGAAATACTGTTTCTTTGTGAATTCAGTTAGTTCCTAGTAGCCTGCTCTTGTAATATGTGTACTTTTAAAGATTTATAAAAATTTGGTGAGCCGAATCTGAGTAACATGGTGAATTCGGTTAGTTCCCAATAGGCCGCACTAGTAATAAGTGGACTGTTCGGGATATAGGAAAATTTTCACGAACGGAATCAAAATTTCTAGGCGAATTCAGTGAGTTCCCAATGGGACATGCTTGTATGAGTTTGCTTTTCAATATCGAGCAACATTTTAAGGAACGGAATCTAAGTATCATGGTGAATTGAGTAGGTTCCCAATAGGATTCGCATGTAATAAGCTTGTTATTCAAGAGAGAGCAACGTTTTAACGCACTGAAACACTGTTTCTTTGTGAATTCAGTTAGTTCCTAGTAGCCTGCTCTTGTAATATGTGTACTTTTAAAGATTTATAAAAATTTGGTGAGCCGAATCTGAGTAACATGGGGAATTCGGTTAGTTCCCAATAGGCCGCACTAGTAATAAGTGGACTGTTCGGGATATAGGAAAATTTTCACGAACGGAATCAAAATTTCTAGGCGAATTCAGTGAGTTCCCAATGGGACATGCTTGTATGAGTTTGCTTTTCAATATCGAGCAACATTTTAAGGAACGGAATCTAAGTATCATGTTGAATTGAGTAGGTTCCCAATAGGATTCGCATGTAATAAGCTTGTTATTCAAGAGAGAGCAACGTTTTAACGCACTGAAACACTGTTTCTTTGTGAATTCAGTTAGTTCCTAGTAGCCTGCTCTTGTAATATGTGTACTTTTAAAGATTTATCAAACTTTGGTGAGCCGAATCTGAGTAACATGGTGAATTCGGTTAGTTCCCAATAGGCCGCACTAGTAATAAGTGGACTGTTCGGGATATAGGAAAATTTTCACGAACGGAATCAAAATTTCTAGGCGAATTCAGTGAGTTCCCAATGGGACATGCTTGTATGAGTTTGCTTTTCAATATCGAGCAACATTTTAAGGAACGGAATCTAAGTATCATGTTGAATTGAGTAGGTTCCCAATAGGATTCGCATGTAATAAGCTTGTTATTCAAGATAGAGCAACGTTTTAACGCACTGAAACACTGTTTCTTTGTGAATTCAGTTAGTTCCTAGTAGCCTGCTCTTGTAATATGTGTACTTTTAAAGATTTATCAAACTTTGGTGAGCCGAATCTGAGTAACATGGTGAATTCGGTTAGTTCCCAATAGGCCGCACTAGTAATAAGTGGACTGTTCGGGATATAGGAAAATTTTCACGAACGGAATCAAAATTTCTAGGCGAATTCAGTGAGTTCCCAATGGGACATGCTTGTATGAGTTTGCTTTTCAATATCGAGCAACATTTTAAGGAACGGAATCTAAGTATCATGGTGAATTGAGTAGGTTCCCAATAGGATTCGCATGTAATAAGCTTGTTATTCAAGATAGAGCAACGTTTTAACGCACTGAAATACTGTTTCTTTGTGAATTCAGTTAGTTCCTAGTAGCCTGCTCTTGTAATATGTGTACTTTTAAAGATTTATAAAAATTTGGTGAGCCGAATCTGAGTAACATGATGAATTCGGTTAGTTCCCAATAGGCCGCACTAGTAATAAGTGGACTGTTCGGGATATAGGAAAATTTTCACGAACGGAATCAAAATTTCTAGGCGAATTCAGTGAGTTCCCAATGGGACATGCTTGTATGAGTTTGCTTTTCAATATCGAGCAATATTTTAAGGAACGGAATCTAAGTATCATGGTGAATTGAGTAGGTTCCCAATAGGATTCGCATGTAATAAGCTTGTTATTCAAGATAGAGCAACGTTTTAACGCACTGAAACACTGTTTCTTTGTGAATTCAGTTAGTTCCTAGTAGCCTGCTCTTGTAATATGTGTACTTTTAAAGATTTATAAAAATTTGGTGAGCCGAATCTGAGTAACATGGTGAATTCGGTTAGTTCCCAATAGGCCGCACTAGTAATAAGTGGACTGTTCGGGATATAGGAAAATTTTCACGAACGGAATCAAAATTTCTAGGCGAATTCAGTGAGTTCCCAATGGGACATGCTTGTATGAGTTTGCTTTTCAATATCGAGCAACATTTTAAGGAACGGAATCTAAGTATCATGTTGAATTGAGTAGGTTCCCAATAGGATTCGCATGTAATAAGCTTGTTATTCAAGATAGAGCAACGTTTTAACGCACTGAAACACTGTTTCTTTGTGAATTCAGTTAGTTCCTAGTAGCCTGCTCTTGTAATATGTGTACTTTTAAAGATTTATAAAAATTTGGTGAGCCGAATCTGAGTAACATGGTGAATTCGGTTAGTTCCCAATAGGCCGCACTAGTAATAAGTGGACTGTTCGGGATATAGGAAAATTTTCACGAACGGAATCAAAATTTCTAGGCGAATTCAGTGAGTTCCCAAAGGGACATGCTTGTATGAGTTTGCTTTTCAATATCGAGCAACATTTTAAGGAACGGAATCTAAGTATCATGGTGAATTGAGTAGGTTCCCAATAGGATTCGCATGTAATAAGCTTGTTATTCAAGATAGAGCAACGTTTTAACGCACTGAAATACTGTTTCTTTGTGAATTCAGTTAGTTCCTAGTAGCCTGCTCTTGTAATATGTGTACTTTTAAAGATTTATAAAAATTTGGTGAGCCGAATCTGAGTAACATGGTGAATTCGGTTAGTTCCCAATAGGCCGCACTAGTAATAAGTGGACTGTTCGGGATATAGGAAAATTTTCAAGAACGGAATCAAAATTTCTAGGCGAATTCAGTGAGTTCCCAATGGGACATGCTTGTATGAGTTTGCTTTTCAATATCGAGCAACATTTTAAGGAACGGAATCTAAGTATCATGGTGAATTGAGTAGGTTCCCAATAGGATTCGCATGTAATAAGCTTGTTATTCAAGATAGAGCAACGTTTTAACGCACTGAAACACTGTTTCTTTGTGAATTCAGTTAGTTCCTAGTAGCCTGCTCTTGTAATATGTGTACTTTTAAAGATTTATAAAAATTTGGTGAGCCGAATCTGAGTAACATGATGAATTCGGTTAGTTCCCAATAGGCCGCACTAGTAATAAGTGGACTGTTCGGGATATAGGAAAATTTTCACGAACGGAATCAAAATTTCTAGGCGAATTCAGTGAGTTCCCAATGGGACATGCTTGTATGAGTTTGCTTTTCAATATCGAGCAACATTTTAAGGAACGGAATCTAAGTATCATGGTGAATTGAGTAGGTTCCCAATAGGATTCGCATGTAATAAGCTTGTTATTCAAGATAGAGCAACGTTTTAACGCACTGAAATACTGTTTCTTTGTGAATTCAGTTAGTTCCTAGTAGCCTGCTCTTATAATATGTGTACTTTTAAAGATTTATAAAAATTTGGTGAGCCGAATCTGAGTAACATGGTGAATTCGGTTAGTTCCCAATAGGCGGCACTAGTAATAAGTGGACTGTTCGGGATATAGGAAAATTTTCAAGAACGGAATCAAAATTTCTAGGCGAATTCAGTGAGTTCCCAATGGGACATGCTTGTATGAGTTTGCTTTTCAATATCGAGCAATATTTTAAGGAACGGAATCTAAGTATCATGTTGAATTGAGTAGGTTCCCAATAGGATTCGCATGTAATAAGCTTGTTATTCAAGATAGAGCAACGTTTTAACGCACTGAAACACTGTTTCTTTGTGAATTCAGTTAGTTCCTAGTAGCCTGCTCTTGTAATATGTGTACTTTTAAAGATTTATAAAAATTTGGTGAGCCGAATCTGAGTAACATGGGGAATTCGGTTAGTTCCCAATAGGCCGCACTAGTAATAAGTGGACTGTTCGGGATATAGGAAAATTTTAACGAACGGAATCAAAATTTCTAGGCGAATTCAGTGACTTCCCAATGGGACATGCTTGTATGAGTTTGCTTTTCAATATCGAGCAACATTTTAAGGAACGGAATCTAAGTATCATGTTGAATTGAGTAGGTTCCCAATAGGATTCGCATGTAATAAGCTTGTTATTCAAGAGAGAGCAACGTTTTAACGCACTGAAACACTGTTTCTTTGTGAATTCAGTTAGTTCCTAGTAGCCTGCTCTTGTAATATGTGTACTTTTAAAGATTTATAAAAATTTGGTGAGCCGAATCTGAGTAACATGGTGAATTCGGTTAGTTCCCAATAGGCCGCACTAGTAATAAGTGGACTGTTCGGGATATAGGAAAATTTTCAAGAACGGAATCAAAATTTCTAGGCGAATTCAGTGAGTTCCCAATGGGACATGCTTGTATGAGTTTGCTTTTCAATATCGAGCAACATTTTAAGGAACGGAATCTAAGTATCATGTTGAATTGAGTAGGTTCCCAATAGGATTCGCATGTAATAAGCTTGTTATTCAAGATAGAGCAACGTTTTAACGCACTGAAACACTGTTTCTTTGTGAATTCAGTTAGTTCCTAGTAGCCTGCTCTTGTAATATGTGTACTTTTAAAGATTTATAAAAATTTGGTGATCCGAATCTGAGTAACATGGTGAATTCGGTTAGTTCCCAATAGGCGGCACTAGTAATAAGTGGACTGTTCGGGATATAGGAAAATTTTCAAGAACGGAATCAAAATTTCTAGGCGAATTCAGTGAGTTCCCAATGGGACATGCTTGTATGAGTTTGCTTTTCATTATCGAGCAACATTTTAAGGAACGGAATCTAAGTATCATGTTGAATTGAGTAGGTTCCCAATAGGATTCGCATGTAATAAGCTTGTTATTCAAGAGAGAGCAACGTTTTAACGCACTGAAACACTGTTTCTTTGTGAATTCAGTTAGTTCCTAGTAGCCTGCTCTTGTAATATGTGTATTTTAAAGATTTATAAAAATATGGTGAGCCGAATCTGAGTAACATGGTGAATTCGGTTAGTTCCCAATAGGCCGCACTAGTAATAAGTGGACTGTTCGGGATATAGGAAAATTTTCACGAACGGAATCAAAATTTCTAGGCGAATTCAGTGAGTTCCCAATGGGACATGCTTGTATGAGTTTGCTTTTCAATATCGAGCAACATTTTAAGGAACGGAATCTAAGTATCATGGTGAATTGAGTAGGTTCCCAATAGGATTCGCATGTAATAAGCTTGTTATTCAAGATAGAGCAACGTTTTAACGCACTGAAATACTGTTTCTTTGTGAATTCAGTTAGTTCCTAGTAGCCTGCTCTTGTAATATGTGTACTTTTAAAGATTTATAAAAATTTGGTGAGCCGAATCTGAGTAACATGGTGAATTCGGTTAGTTCCCAATAGGCCGCACTAGTAATAAGTGGACTGTTCGGGATATAGGAAAATTTTCACGAACGGAATCAAAATTTCTAGGCGAATTAAGTGAGTTCCCAATGGGACATGCTTGTATGAGTTTGCTTTTCAATATCGAGCAACATTTTAAGGAACGGAATCTAAGTATCATGGTGAATTGAGTAGGTTCCCAATAGGATTCGCATGTAATAAGCTTGTTATTCAAGATAGAGCAACGTTTTAACGCACTGAAACACTGTTTCTTTGTGAATTCAGTTAGTTCCTAGTAGCCTGCTCTTGTAATATGTGTACTTTTAAAGATTTATAAAAATTTGGTGAGCCGAATCTGAGTAACATGGGGAATTCGGTTAGTTCCCAATAGGCGGCACTAGTAATAAGTGGACTGTTCGGGATATAGGAAAATTTTCAAGAACGGAATCAAAATTTCTAGGCGAATTCAGTGAGTTCCCAATGGGACATGCTTGTATGAGTTTGCTTTTCAATATCGAGCAACATTTTAAGGAACGGAATCTAAGTATCATGTTGAATTGAGTAGGTTCCCAATAGGATTCGCATGTAATAAGCTTGTTATTCAAGATAGAGCAACGTTTTAACGCACTGAAACACTGTTTCTTTGTGAATTCAGTTAGTTCCTAGTAGCCTGCTCTTGTAATATGTGTACTTTTAAAGATTTATAAAAATTTGGTGAGCCGAATCTGAGTAACATGGGGAATTCGGTTAGTTCCCAATAGGCCGCACTAGTAATAAGTGGACTGTTCGGGATATAGGAAAATTTTCACGAACGGAATCAAAATTTCTAGGCGAATTCAGTGAGTTCCCAATGGGACATGCTTGTATGAGTTTGCTTTTCAATATCGAGCAACATTTTAAGGAACGGAATCTAAGTATCATGTTGAATTGAGTAGGTTCCCAATAGGATTCGCATGTAATAAGCTTGTTATTCAAGAGAGAGCAACGTTTTAACGCACTGAAACACTGTTTCTTTGTGAATTCAGTTAGTTCCTAGTAGCCTGCTCTTGTAATATGTGTACTTTTAAAGATTTATAAAAATTTGGTGAGCCGAATCTGAGTAACATGGTGAATTCGGTTATTTCCCAATAGGCCGCACTAGTAATAAGTGGACTGTTCGGGATATAGGAAAATTTTCAAGAACGGAATCAAAATTTCTAGGCGAATTCAGTGAGTTCCCAATGGGACATGCTTGTATGAGTTTGCTTTTCAATATCGAGCAACATTTTAAGGAATGGAATCTAAGTATCATGTTGAATTGAGTAGGTTCCCAATAGGATTCGCATGTAATAAGCTTGTTATTCAAGAGAGAGCAACGTTTTAACGCACTGAAACACTATTTCTTTGTGAATTCAGTTAGTTCCTAGTAGCCTGCTCTTGTAATATGTGTACTTTTAAAGATTTATAAAAATTTGGTGAGCCGAATCTGAGTAACATGGTGAATTCGGTTAGTTCCCAATAGGCCGCACTAGTAATAAGTGGACTGTTCGGGATATAGGAAAATTTTCAAGAACGGAATCAAAATTTCTAGGCGAATTCAGTGAGTTCCCAATGGGACATGCTTGTATGAGTTTGCTTTTCAATATCGAGCAACATTTTAAGGAACGGAATCTAAGTATCATGGTGAATTGAGTAGGTTCCCAATAGGATTCGCATGTAATAAGCTTGTTATTCAAGATAGAGCAACGTTTTAACGCACTGAAACACTGTTTCTTTGTGAATTCAGTTAGTTCCTAGTAGCCTGCTCTTGTAATATGTGTACTTTTAAAGATTTATAAAAATTTGGTGAGCCGAATCTGAGTAACATGGTGAATTCGGTTAGTTCCCAATAGGCCGCACTAGTAATAAGGGGACTGTTCGGGATATAGGAAAATTTTCAAGAACGGAATCAAAATTTCTAGGCGAATTCAGTGAGTTCCCAATGGGACATGCTTGTATGAGTTTGCTTTTCAATATCGAGCAACATTTTAAGGAACGGAATCTAAGTATCATGGTGAATTGAGTAGGTTCCCAATAGGATTCGCATGTAATAAGCTTGTTATTCAAGATAGAGCAACGTTTTAACGCACTGAAACACTGTTTCTTTGTGAATTCAGTTAGTTCCTAGTAGCCTGCTCTTGTAATATGTGTACTTTTAAAGATTTATAAAAATTTGGTGAGCCGAATCTGAGTAACATGATGAATTCGGTTAGTTCCCAATAGGCCGCACTAGTAATAAGTGGACTGTTCGGGATATAGGAAAATTTTCACGAACGGAATCAAAATTTCTAGGCGAATTCAGTGAGTTCCCAATGGGACATGCTTGTATGAGTTTGCTTTTCAATATCGAGCAACATTTTAAGGAACGGAATCTAAGTATCATGGTGAATTGAGTAGGTTCCCAATAGGATTCGCATGTAATAAGCTTGTTATTCAAGATAGAGCAACGTTTTAACGCACTGAAATACTGTTTCTTTGTGAATTCAGTTAGTTCCTAGTAGCCTGCTCTTATAATATGTGTACTTTTAAAGATTTATAAAAATTTGGTGAGCCGAATCTGAGTAACATGGTGAATTCGGTTAGTTCCCAATAGGCGGCACTAGTAATAAGTGGACTGTTCGGGATATAGGAAAATTTTCAAGAACGAAATCAAAATTTCTAGGCGAATTCAGTGAGTTCCCAATGGGACATGCTTGTATGAGTTTGCTTTTCAATATCGAGCAATATTTTAAGGAACGGAATCTAAGTATCATGGTGAATTGAGTAGGTTCCCAATAGGATTCGCATGTAATAAGCTTGTTATTCAAGATAGAGCAACGTTTTAACGCACTGAAACACTGTTTCTTTGTGAATTCAGTTAGTTCCTAGTAGCCTGCTCTTGTAATATGTGTACTTTTAAAGATTTATAAAAATTTGGTGAGCCGAATCTGAGTAACATGGGGAATTCGGTTAGTTCCCAATAGGCCGCACTAGTAATAAGTGGACTGTTCGGGATATAGGAAAATTTTAACGAACGGAATCAAAATTTCTAGGCGAATTCAGTGACTTCCCAATGGGACATGCTTGTATGAGTTTGCTTTTCAATATCGAGCAACATTTTAAGGAACGGAATCTAAGTATCATGTTGAATTGAGTAGGTTCCCAATAGGATTCGCATGTAATAAGCTTGTTATTCAAGAGAGAGCAACGTTTTAACGCACTGAAACACTGTTTCTTTGTGAATTCAGTTAGTTCCTAGTAGCCTGCTCTTGTAATATGTGTACTTTTAAAGATTTATAAAAATTTGGTGAGCCGAATCTGAGTAACATGGTGAATTCGGTTAGTTCCCAATAGGCCGCACTAGTAATAAGTGGACTGTTCGGGATATAGGAAAATTTTCAAGAACGGAATCAAAATTTCTAGGCGAATTCAGTGAGTTCCCAATGGGACATGCTTGTATGAGTTTGCTTTTCAATATCGAGCAACATTTTAAGGAACGGAATCTAAGTATCATGTTGAATTGAGTAGGTTCCCAATAGGATTCGCATGTAATAAGCTTGTTATTCAAGATAGAGCAACGTTTTAACGCACTGAAACACTGTTTCTTTGTGAATTCAGTTAGTTCCTAGTAGCCTGCTCTTGTAATATGTGTACTTTTAAAGATTTATAAAAATTTGGTGATCCGAATCTGAGTAACATGGTGAATTCGGTTAGTTCCCAATAGGCGGCACTAGTAATAAGTGGACTGTTCGGGATATAGGAAAATTTTCAAGAACGGAATCAAAATTTCTAGGCGAATTCAGTGAGTTCCCAATGGGACATGCTTGTATGAGTTTGCTTTTCATTATCGAGCAACATTTTAAGGAACGGAATCTAAGTATCATGTTGAATTGAGTAGGTTCCCAATAGGATTCGCATGTAATAAGCTTGTTATTCAAGAGAGAGCAACGTTTTAACGCACTGAAACACTGTTTCTTTGTGAATTCAGTTAGTTCCTAGTAGCCTGCTCTTGTAATATGTGTACTTTTAAAGATTTATAAAAATATGGTGAGCCGAATCTGAGTAACATGGTGAATTCGGTTAGTTCCCAATAGGCCGCACTAGTAATAAGTGGACTGTTCGGGATATAGGAAAATTTTCACGAACGGAATCAAAATTTCTAGGCGAATTCAGTGAGTTCCCAATGGGACATGCTTGTATGAGTTTGCTTTTCAATATCGAGCAACATTTTAAGGAACGGAATCTAAGTATCATGGTGAATTGAGTAGGTTCCCAATAGGATTCGCATGTAATAAGCTTGTTATTCAAGATAGAGCAACGTTTTAACGCACTGAAATACTGTTTCTTTGTGAATTCAGTTAGTTCCTAGTAGCCTGCTCTTGTAATATGTGTACTTTTAAAGATTTATAAAAATTTGGTGAGCCGAATCTGAGTAACATGGTGAATTCGGTTAGTTCCCAATAGGCCGCACTAGTAATAAGTGGACTGTTCGGGATATAGGAAAATTTTCACGAACGGAATCAAAATTTCTAGGCGAATTAAGTGAGTTCCCAATGGGACATGCTTGTATGAGTTTGCTTTTCAATATCGAGCAACATTTTAAGGAACGGAATCTAAGTATCATGGTGAATTGAGTAGGTTCCCAATAGGATTCGCATGTAATAAGCTTGTTATTCAAGATAGAGCAACGTTTTAACGCACTGAAACACTGTTTCTTTGTGAATTCAGTTAGTTCCTAGTAGCCTGCTCTTGTAATATGTGTACTTTTAAAGATTTATAAAAATTTGGTGAGCCGAATCTGAGTAACATGGGGAATTCGGTTAGTTCCCAATAGGCGGCACTAGTAATAAGTGGACTGTTCGGGATATAGGAAAATTTTCAAGAACGGAATCAAAATTTCTAGGCGAATTCAGTGAGTTCCCAATGGGACATGCTTGTATGAGTTTGCTTTTCAATATCGAGCAACATTTTAAGGAACGGAATCTAAGTATCATGTTGAATTGAGTAGGTTCCCAATAGGATTCGCATGTAATAAGCTTGTTATTCAAGATAGAGCAACGTTTTAACGCACTGAAACACTGTTTCTTTGTGAATTCAGTTAGTTCCTAGTAGCCTGCTCTTGTAATATGTGTACTTTTAAAGATTTATAAAAATTTGGTGAGCCGAATCTGAGTAACATGGGGAATTCGGTTAGTTCCCAATAGGCCGCACTAGTAATAAGTGGACTGTTCGGGATATAGGAAAATTTTCACGAACGGAATCAAAATTTCTAGGCGAATTCAGTGAGTTCCCAATGGGACATGCTTGTATGAGTTTGCTTTTCAATATCGAGCAACATTTTAAGGAACGGAATCTAAGTATCATGTTGAATTGAGTAGGTTCCCAATAGGATTCGCATGTAATAAGCTTGTTATTCAAGAGAGAGCAACGTTTTAACGCACTGAAACACTGTTTCTTTGTGAATTCAGTTAGTTCCTAGTAGCCTGCTCTTGTAATATGTGTACTTTTAAAGATTTATAAAAATTTGGTGAGCCGAATCTGAGTAACATGGTGAATTCGGTTAGTTCCCAATAGGCCGCACTAGTAATAAGTGGAATGTTCGGGATATAGGAAAATTTTCAAGAACGGAATCAAAATTTCTAGGCGAATTCAGTGAGTTCCCAATGGGACATGCTTGTATGAGTTTGCTTTTCAATATCGAGCAACATTTTAAGGAATGGAATCTAAGTATCATGTTGAATTGAGTAGGTTCCCAATAGGATTCGCATGTAATAAGCTTGTTATTCAAGAGAGAGCAACGTTTTAACGCACTGAAACACTATTTCTTTGTGAATTCAGTTAGTTCCTAGTAGCCTGCTCTTGTAATATGTGTACTTTTAAAGATTTATAAAAATTTGGTGAGCCGAATCTGAGTAACATGGTGAATTCGGTTAGTTCCCAATAGGCCGCACTAGTAATAAGTGGACTGTTCGGGATATAGGAAAATTTTCAAGAACGGAATCAAAATTTCTAGGCGAATTCAGTGAGTTCCCAATGGGACATGCTTGTATGAGTTTGCTTTTCAATATCGAGCAACATTTTAAGGAACGGAATCTAAGTATCATGGTGAATTGAGTAGGTTCCCAATAGGATTCGCATGTAATAAGCTTGTTATTCAAGATAGAGCAACGTTTTAACGCACTGAAACACTGTTTCTTTGTGAATTCAGTTAGTTCCTAGTAGCCTGCTCTTGTAATATGTGTACTTTTAAAGATTTATAAAAATTTGGTGAGCCGAATCTGAGTAACATGATGAATTCGGTTAGTTCCCAATAGGCCGCACTAGTAATAAGTGGACTGTTCGGGATATAGGAAAATTTTCACGAACGGAATCAAAATTTCTAGGCGAATTCAGTGAGTTCCCAATGGGACATGCTTGTATGAGTTTGCTTTTCAATATCGAGCAACATTTTAAGGAACGGAATCTAAGTATCATGGTGAATTGAGTAGGTTCCCAATAGGATTCGCATGTAATAAGCTTGTTATTCAAGATAGAGCAACGTTTTAACGCACTGAAACACTGTTTCTTTGTGAATTCAGTTAGTTCCTAGTAGCCTGCTCTTGTAATATGTGTACTTTTAAAGATTTATAAAAATTTGGTGAGCCGAATCTGAGTAACATGGTGAATTCGGTTAGTTCCCAATAGGCGGCACTAGTAATAAGTGGACTGTTCGGGATATAGGAAAATTTTCAAGAACGGAATCAAAATTTCTAGGCGAATTCAGTGAGTTCCCAATGGGACATGCTTGTATGAGTTTGCTTTTAAATATCGAGCAACATTTTAAGGAACGGAATCTAAGTATCATGTTGAATTGAGTAGGTTCCCAATAGGATTCGCATGTAATAAGCTTGTTATTCAAGAGAGAGCAACGTTTTAACGCACTGAAACACTGTTTCTTTGTGAATTCAGTTAGTTCCTAGTAGCCTGCTCTTGTAATATGTGTACTTTTAAAGATTTATAAAAATTTGGTGAGCCGAATCTGAGTAACATGGGGAATTCGGTTAGTTCCCAATAGGCCGCACTAGTAATAAGTGGACTGTTCGGGATATAGGAAAATTTTCACGAACGGAATCAAAATTTCTAGGCGAATTCAGTGAGTTCCCAATGGGACATGCTTGTATGAGTTTGCTTTTCAATATCGAGCAACATTTTAAGGAACGGAATCTAAGTATCATGTTGAATTGAGTAGGTTCCCAATAGGATTCGCATGTAATAAGCTTGTTATTCAAGATAGAGCAACGTTTTAACGCACTGAAACACTGTTTCTTTGTGAATTCAGTTAGTTCCTAGTAGCCTGCTCTTGTAATATGTGTACTTTTAAAGATTTATAAAAATTTGGTGAGCCGAATCTGAGTAACATGGTGAATTCGGTTAGTTCCCAATAGGCCGCACTAGTAATAAGTGGACTGTTCGGGATATAGGAAAATTTTCACGAACGGAATCAAAATTTCTAGGCGAATTCAGTGAGTTCCCAATGGGACATGCTTGTATGAGTTTGCTTTTCAATATCGAGCAACATTTTAAGGAACGGAATCTAAGTATCATGTTGAATTGAGTAGGTTCCCAATAGGATTCGCATGTAATAAGCTTGTTATTCAAGATAGAGCAACGTTTTAACGCACTGAAACACTGTTTCTTTGTGAATTCAGTTAGTTCCTAGTAGCCTGCTCTTGTAATATGTGTACTTTTAAAGATTTATAAAATTTGGTGAGCCGAATCTGAGTAACATGGTGAATTCGGTTAGTTCCCAATAGGCCGCACTAGTAATAAGTGGACTGTTCGGGATATAGGAAAATTTTCACGAACGGAATCAAAATTTCTAGGCGAATTCAGTGAGTTCCCAATGGGACATGCTTGTATGAGTTTGCTTTACAATATCGAGCAACATTTTAAGGAACGGAATCTAAGTATCATGGTGAATTGAGTAGGTTCCCAATAGGATTCGCATGTAATAAGCTTGTTATTCAAGATAGAGCAACGTTTTAACGCACTGAAACACTGTTTTTTTGTGAATTCAGTTAGTTCCTAGTAGCCTGCTCTTGTAATATGTGTACTTTTAAAGATTTATAAAAATTTGGTGAGCCGAATCTGAGTAACATGGTGAATTCGGTTAGTTCCCAATAGGCCGCACTAGTAATAAGTTGACTGTTCGGGATATAGGAAAATTTTCACGAACGGAATCATAATTTTTAGGCGAATTCAGTGAGTTCCCAATGGGACATGCTTGTATGAGTTTGCTTTTCAATATCGAGCAACATTTTAAGGAACGGAATCTAAGTATCATGTTGAATTGAGTAGGTTCCCAATAGGATTCGCATGTAATAAGCTTGTTATTCAAGAGAGAGCAACGTTTTAACGCACTGAAACACTGTTTCTTTGTGAATTCAGTTAGTTCCTAGTAGCCGGCTCTTGTAATATGTGTACTTTTAAAGATTTATAAAAATTTGGTGAGCCGAATCTGAGTAACATGGTGAATTCGGTTAGTTCCCAATAGGCCGCACTAGTAATAAGTGGACTGTTCGGGATATAGGAAAATTTTCAAGAACGGAATCAAAATTTCTAGGCGAATTCAGTGAGTTCCCAATGGGACATGCTTGTATGAGTTTGCTTTTCAATATCGAGCAACATTTTAAGGAATGGAATCTAAGTATCATGGTGAATTGAGTAGGTTCCCAATAGGATTCGCATGTAATAAGCTTGTTATTCAAGAGAGAGCAACGTTTTAACGCACTGAAACACTGTTTCTTTGTGAATTCAGTTAGTTCCTAGTAGCCTGCTCTTGTAATATGTGTACTTTTAAAGATTTATAAAAATTTGGTGAGCCGATTCTGAGTAACATGGTGAATTCGGTTAGTTCCCAATAGGCCGCACTAGTAATAAGTGGACTGTTCGGGATATAGGAAAATTTTCAAGAACGGAATCAAAATTTCTAGGCGAATTCAGTGAGTTCCCAATGGGACATGCTTGTATGAGTTTGCTTTTCAATATCGAGCAACATTTTAAGGAACGGAATCTAAGTATCATGGTGAATTGAGTAGGTTCCCAATAGGATTCGCATGTAATAAGCTTGTTATTCAAGATAGAGCAACGTTTTAACGCACTGAAACACTGTTTCTTTGTGAATTCAGTTAGTTCCTAGTAGCCTGCTCTTGTAATATGTGTACTTTTAAAGATTTATAAAAATTTGGTGAGCCGAATCTGAGTAACATGATGAATTCGGTTAGTTCCCAATAGGCCGCACTAGTAATAAGTGGACTGTTCGGGATATAGGAAAATTTTCACGAACGGAATCAAAATTTCTAGGCGAATTCAGTGAGTTCCCAATGGGACATGCTTGTATGAGTTTGCTTTTCAATATCGAGCAACATTTTAAGGAACGGAATCTAAGTATCATGGTGAATTGAGTAGGTTCCCAATAGGATTCGCATGTAATAAGCTTGTTATTCAAGATAGAGCAACGTTTTAACGCACTGAAACACTGTTTCTTTGTGAATTCAGTTAGTTCCTAGTAGCCTGCTCTTGTAATATGTGTACTTTTAAAGATTTATAAAAATTTGGTGAGCCGATTCTGAGTAACATGGTGAATTCGGTTAGTTCCCAATAGGCGGCACTAGTAATAAGTGGACTGTTCGGGATATAGGAAAATTTTCAAGAACGGAATCAAAATTTCTAGGCGAATTCAGTGAGTTCCCAATGGGACATGCTTGTATGAGTTTGCTTTTCAATATCGAGCAACATTTTAAGGAACGGAATCTAAGTATCATGTTGAATTGAGTAGGTTCCCAATAGGATTCGCATGTAATAAGCTTGTTATTCAAGATAGAGCAACGTTTTAACGCACTGAAACACTGTTTCTTTGTGAATTCAGTTAGTTCCTAGTAGCCTGCTCTTGTAATATGTGTACTTTTAAAGATTTATAAAAATTTGGTGAGCCGAATCTGAGTAACATGGTGAATTCGGTTAGTTCCCAATAGGCCGCACTAGTAATAAGTGGACTGTTCGGGATATAGGAAAATTTTCACGAACGGAATCAAAATTTCTAGGCGAATTCAGTGAGTTCCCAATGGGACATGCTTGTATGAGTTTGCTTTTCAATATCGAGCAACATTTTAAGGAACGGAATCTAAGTATCATGTTGAATTGAGTAGGTTCCCAATAGGATTCGCATGTAATAAGCTTGTTATTCAAGATAGAGCAACGTTTTAACGCACTGAAACACTGTTTCTTTGTGAATTCAGTTAGTTCCTAGTAGCCTGCTCTTGTAATATGTGTACTTTTAAAGATTTATAAAAATTTGGTGAGCCGAATCTGAGTAACATGGTGAATTCGGTTAGTTCCCAATAGGCGGCACTAGTAATAAGTGGACTGTTCGGGATATAGGAAAATTTTCACGAACGGAATCAAAATTTCTAGGCGAATTCAGTGAGTTCCCAATGGGACATGCTTGTATGAGTTTGCTTTTCAATATCGAGCAACATTTTAAGGAACGGAATCTAAGTATCATGGTGAATTGAGTAGGTTCCCAATAGGATTCGCATGTAATAAGCTTGTTATTCAAGATAGAGCAACGTTTTAACGCACTGAAACACTGTTTCTTTGTGAATTCAGTTAGTTCCTAGTAGCCTGCTCTTGTAATATGTGTACTTTTAAAGATTTATAAAAATTTGGTGAGCCGAATCTGAGTAACATGGTGAATTCGGTTAGTTCCCAATAGGCCGCACTAGTAATAAGTGGACTGTTCGGGATATAGGAAAATTTTCACGAACGGAATCAAAATTTCTAGGCGAATTCAGTGAGTTCCCAATGGGACATGCTTGTATGAGTTTGCTTTTCAATATCGAGCAACATTTTAAGGAACGGAATCTAAGTATCATGGTGAATTGAGTAGGTTCCCAATAGGATTCGCATGTAATAAGCTTGTTATTCAAGATAGAGCAACGTTTTAACGCACTGAAACACTGTTTCTTTGTGAATTCAGTTAGTTCCTAGTAGCCTGCTCTTGTAATATGTGTACTTTTAAAGATTTATAAAAATTTGGTGAGCCGAATCTGAGTAACATGGTGAATTCGGTTAGTTCCCAATAGGCCGCACTAGTAATAAGTGGACTGTTCGGGATATAGGAAAATTTTCAAGAACGGAATCAAAATTTCTAGGCGAATTCAGTGAGTTCCCAATGGGACATGCTTGTATGAGTTTGCTTTTCAATATCGAGCAACATTTTAAGGAACGGAATCTAAGTATCATGTTGAATTGAGTAGGTTCCCAATAGGATTCGCATGTAATAAGCTTGTTATTCAAGATAGAGCAACGTTTTAACGCACTGAAACACTGTTTCTTTGTGAATTCAGTTAGTTCCTAGTAGCCTGCTCTTGTAATATGTGTACTTTTAAAGATTTATAAAAATTTGGTGAGCCGAATCTGAGTAACATGATGAATTCGGTTAGTTCCCAATAGGCCGCACTAGTAATAAGTGGACTGTTCGGGATATAGGAAAATTTTCACGAACGGAATCAAAATTTCTAGGCGAATTCAGTGAGTTCCCAATGGGACATGCTTGTATGAGTTTGCTTTTCAATATCGAGCAACATTTTAAGGAACGTAATCTAAGTATCATGGTGAATTGAGTAGGTTCCCAATAGGATTCGCATGTAATAAGCTTGTTATTCAAGAGAGAGCAACGTTTTAACGCACTGAAACACTGTTTCTTTGTGAATTCAGTTAGTTCCTAGTAGCCTGCTCTTGTAATATGTGTACTTTTAAAGATTTATAAAAATTTGGTGAGCCGAATCTGAGTAACATGGTGAATTCGGTTAGTTCCCAATAGGCCGCACTAGTAATAAGTGGACTGTTCGGGATATAGGAAAATTTTCAAGAACGGAATCAAAATTTCTAGGCGAATTCAGTGAGTTCCCAATGGGACATGCTTGTATGAGTTTGCTTTTCAATATCGAGCAACATTTTAAGGAACGGAATCTAAGTATCATGTTGAATTGAGTAGGTTCCCAATAGGATTCGCATGTAATAAGCTTGTTATTCAAGATAGAGCAACGTTTTAACGCACTGAAACACTGTTTCTTTGTGAATTCAGTTAGTTCCTAGTAGCCTGCTCTTGTAATATGTGTACTTTTAAAGATTTATAAAAATTTGGTGAGCCGAATCTGAGTAACATGGGGAATTCGGTTAGTTCCCAATAGGCCGCACTAGTAATAAGTGGACTGTTCGGGATATAGGAAAATTTTCACGAACGGAATCAAAATTTCTAGGCGAATTCAGTGAGTTCCCAATGGGACATGCTTGTATGAGTTTGCTTTTCAATATCGAGCAACATTTTAAGGAACGGAATCTAAGTATCATGTTGAATTGAGTAGGTTCCCAATAGGATTCGCATGTAATAAGCTTGTTATTCAAGATAGAGCAACGTTTTAACGCACTGAAACACTGTTTCTTTGTGAATTCAGTTAGTTCCTAGTAGCCTGCTCTTGTAATATGTGTACTTTTAAAGATTTATAAAAATTTGGTGAGCCGAATCTGAGTAACATGGTGAATTCGGTTAGTTCACAATAGGCGGCACTAGTAATAAGTGGACTGTTCGGGATATAGGAAAATTTTCAAGAACGGAATCAAAATTTCTAGGCGAATTCAGTGAGTTCCCAATGGGACATGCTTGTATGAGTTTGCTTTTCATTATCGAGCAACATTTTAAGGAACGGAATCTAAGTATCATGTTGAATTGAGTAGGTTCCCAATAGGATTCGCATGTAATAAGCTTGTTATTCAAGAGAGAGCAACGTTTTAACGCACTGAAACACTGTTTCTTTGTGAATTCAGTTAGTTCCTAGTAGCCTGCTCTTGTAATATGTGTACTTTTAAAGATTTATAAAAATATGGTGAGCCGAATCTGAGTAACATGGTGAATTCGGTTAGTTCCCAATAGGCCGCACTAGTAATAAGTGGACTGTTCGGGATATAGGAAAATTTTCACGAACGGAATCAAAATTTCTAGGCGAATTCAGTGAGTTCCCAATGGGACATGCTTGTATGAGTTTGCTTTTCAATATCGAGCAACATTTTAAGGAACGGAATCTAAGTATCATGGTGAATTGAGTAGGTTCCCAATAGGATTCGCATGTAATAAGCTTGTTATTCAAGATAGAGCAACGTTTTAACGCACTGAAACACTGTTTCTTTGTGAATTCAGTTAGTTCCTAGTAGCCTGCTCTTGTAATATGTGTACTTTTAAAGATTTATAAAAATTTGGTGAGCCGAATCTGAGTAACATGGTGAATTCGGTTAGTTCCCAATAGGCCGCACTAGTAATAAGTGGACTGTTCGGGATATAGGAAAATTTTCACAAACGGAATCAAAATTTCTAGGCGAATTCAGTGAGTTCAATGGGACATGCTTGTATGAGTTTGCTTTTCAATATCGAGCAACATTTTAAGGAACGGAATCTAAGTATCATGTTGAATTGAGTAGGTTCCCAATAGGATTCGCATGTAATAAGCTTGTTATTCAAGATAGAGCAACGTTTTAACGCACTGAAACACTGTTTCTTTGTGAATTCAGTTAGTTCCTAGTAGCCTGCTCTTGTAATATGTGTACTTTTAAAGATTTATAAAAATTTGGTGAGCCGAATCTGAGTAACATGGTGAATTCGGTTAGTTCCCAATAGGCCGCACTAGTAATAAGTGGACTGTTCGGGATATAGGAAAATTTTCACGAACGGAATCAAAATTTCTAGGCGAATTCAGTGAGTTCCCAATGGGACATGCTTGTATGAGTTTGCTTTACAATATCGAGCAACATTTTAAGGAACGGAATCTAAGTATCATGTTGAATTGAGTAGGTTCCCAATAGGATTCACATGTAATAAGCTTGTTATTCAAGATAGAGCAACGTTTTAACGCACTGAAACACTGTTTCTTTGTGAATTCAGTTAGTTCCTAGTAGCCTGCTCTTGTAATATGTGTACTTTTAAAGATTTATAAAAATTTGGTGAGCCGAATCTGAGTAACATGGTGAATTCGGTTAGTTCCCAATAGGCCGCACTAGTAATAAGTGGACTGTTCGGGATATAGGAAAATTTTCAAGAACGGAATCAAAATTTCTAGGCGAATTCAGTGAGTTCCCAATGGGACATGCTTGTATGAGTTTGCTTTTCAATATCGAGCAACATTTTAAGGAACGGAACCTAAGTATTATGTTGAATTGAGTAGGTTCCCAATAGGATTCGCATGTAATAAGCTTGTTATTCAAGATAGAGCAACGTTTTAACGCACTGAAACACTGTTTCTTTGTGAATTCAGTTAGTTCCTAGTAGCCTGCTCTTGTAATATGTGTACTTTTAAAGATTTATAAAAATTTGGTGAGCCGAATCTGAGTAACATGGTGAATTCGGTTAGTTCCCAATAGGCGGCACTAGTAATAAGTGGACTGTTCGGGATATAGGAAAATTTTCAAGAACGGAATCAAAATTTCTAGGCGAATTCAGTGAGTTCCCAATGGGACATGCTTGTATGAGTTTGCTTTTCAATATCGAGCAACATTTTAAGGAACGGAATCTAAGTATCATGTTGAATTGAGTAGGTTCCCAATAGGATTCGCATGTAATAAGCTTGTTATTCAAGAGAGAGCAACGTTTTAACGCACTGAAACACTGTTTCTTTGTGAATTCAGTTAGTTCCTAGTAGCCTGCTCTTGTAATATGTGTACTTTTAAAGATTTATAAAAATTTGGTGAGCCGAATCTGAGTAACATGGTGAATTCGGTTAGTTCCCAGTAGGCCGCACTAGTAATAAGTGGACTGTTCGGGATATAGGAAAATTTTCACGAACGGAATCAAAATTTCTAGGCGAATTCAGTGAGTTCCCAATGGGACATGCTTGTATGAGTTTGCTTTACAATATCGAGCAACATTTTAAGGAACGGAATCTAAGTATCATGTTGAATTGAGTAGGTTCCCAATAGGATTCGCATGTAATAAGCTTGTTATTCAAGATAGAGCAACGTTTTAACGCACTGAAATACTGTTTCTTTGTGAATTCAGTTAGTTCCTAGTAGCCTGCTCTTGTAATATGTGTACTTTTAAAGATTTATAAAAATTTGGTGAGCCGAATCTGAGTAACATGGTGAATTAGGTTAGTTCCCAATAGGCCGCACTAGTAATAAGTGGACTGTTCGGGATATAGGAAAATTTTCACGAACGGAATCAAAATTTCTAGGCGAATTCAGTGAGTTCCCAATGGGACATGCTTGTATGAGTTTGCTTTTCAATATCGAGCAACATTTTAAGGAACGGAATCTAAGTATCATGGTGAATTGAGTAGGTTCCCAATAGGATTCGCATGTAATAAGCTTGTTATTCAAGATAGAGCAACGTTTTAACGCACTGAAACACTGTTTCTTTGTGAATTCAGTTAGTTCCTAGTAGCCTGCTCTTGTAATATGTGTACTTTTAAAGATTTATAAAAATTTGGTGAGCCGAATCTGAGTAACATGGTGAATTCGGTTAGTTCCCAATAGGCCGCACTAGTAATAAGTGGACTGTTCGGGATATAGGAAAATTTTCACGAACGGAATCAAAATTTCTAGGCGAATTCAGTGAGTTCCCAATGGGACATGCTTGTATGAGTTTGCTTTTCAATATCGAGCAACATTTTAAGGAACGGAATCTAAGTATCATGTTGAATTGAGTAGGTTCCCAATAGGATTCGCATGTAATAAGCTTGTTATTCAAGATAGAGCAACGTTTTAACGCACTGAAACACTGTTTCTTTGTGAATTCAGTTAGTTCCTAGTAGCCTGCTCTTGTAATATGTGTACTTTTAAAGATTTATAAAAATTTGGTGAGCCGAATCTGAGTAACATGATGAATTCGGTTAGTTCCCAATAGGCCGCACTAGTAATAAGTGGACTGTTCGGGATATAGGAAAATTTTCAAGAACGGAATCAAAATTTCTAGGCGAATTCAGTGAGTTCCCAATGGGACATGCTTGTATGAGTTTGCTTTTCAATATCGAGCAACATTTTAAGGAACGGAATCTAAGTATCATGGTGAATTGAGTAGGTTCCCAATAGGATTCGCATGTAATAAGCTTGTTATTCAAGAGAGAGCAACGTTTAAACGCACTGAAACACTGTTTCTTTGTGAATTCAGTTAGTTCCTAGTAGCCTGCTCTTGTAATATGTGGACTTTTAAAGATTTATAAAAATTTGGTGAGCCGAATCTGAGTAACATGGTGAATTCGGTTAGTTCCCAATAGGCCGCACTAGTAATAAGTGGACTGTTCGGGATATAGGAAAATTTTCAAGAACGGAATCAAAATTTCTAGGCGAATTCAGTGAGTTCCCAATGGGACATGCTTGTATGAGTTTGCTTTTCATTATCGAGCAACATTTCAAGGAACGGAATCTAAGTATCATGTTGAATTGAGTAGGTTCCCAATAGGATTCGCATGTAATAAGCTTGTTATTCAAGTGAGAGCAACGTTTTAACGCACTGAAACACTGTTTCTTTGTGAATTCAGTTAGTTCCTAGTAGCCTGCTCTTGTAATATGTGTACTTTTAAAGATTTATAAAAATTTGGTGAGCCGAATCTGAGTAACATGGTGAATTCGGTTAGTTCCCAATAGGCCGCACTAGTAATAAGTGGACTGTTCGGGATATAGGAAAATTTTCACGAACGGAATCAAAATTTCTAGGCGAATTAAGTGAGTTCCCAATGGGACATGCTTGTATGAGTTTGCTTTTCAATATCGAGCAACATTTTAAGGAACGGAATCTAAGTATCATGGTGAATTGAGTAGGTTCCCAATAGGATTCGCATGTAATAAGCTTGTTATTCAAGATAGAGCAACGTTTTAACGCACTGAAACACTGTTTCTTTGTGAATTCAGTTAGTTCCTAGTAGCCTGCTCTTGTAATATGTGTACTTTTAAAGATTTATAAAAATTTGGTGAGCCGAATCTGAGTAACATGGGGAATTCGGTTAGTTCCCAATAGGCGGCACTAGTAATAAGTGGACTGTTCGGGATATAGGAAAATTTTCAAGAACGGAATCAAAATTTCTAGGCGAATTCAGTGAGTTCCCAATGGGACATGCTTGTATGAGTTTGCTTTTCAATATCGAGCAACATTTTAAGGAACGGAATCTAAGTATCATGTTGAATTGAGTAGGTTCCCAATAGGATTCGCATGTAATAAGCTTGTTATTCAAGATAGAGCAACGATTTAACGCACTGAAACACTGTTTCTTTGTGAATTCAGTTAGTTCCTAGTAGCCTGCTCTTGTAATATGTGTACTTTTAAAGATTTATAAAAATTTGGTGAGCCGAATCTGAGTAACATGGGGAATTCGGTTAGTTCCCAATAGGCCGCACTAGTAATAAGTGGACTGTTCGGGATATAGGAAAATTTTCACGAACGGAATCAAAATTTCTAGGCGAATTCAGTGAGTTCCCAATGGGACATGCTTGTATGAGTTTGCTTTTCAATATCGAGCAACATTTTAAGGAACGGAATCTAAGTATCATGTTGAATTGAGTAGGTTCCCAATAGGATTCGCATGTAATAAGCTTGTTATTCAAGAGAGAGCAACGTTTTAACGCACTGAAACACTGTTTCTTTGTGAATTCAGTTAGTTCCTAGTAGCCTGCTCTTGTAATATGTGTACTTTTAAAGATTTATAAAAATTTGGTGAGCCGAATCTGAGTAACATGGTGAATTCGGTTAGTTCCCAATAGGCCGCACTAGTAATAAGTGGACTGTTCGGGATATAGGAAAATTTTCAAGAACGGAATCAAAATTTCTAGGCGAATTCAGTGAGTTCCCAATGGGACATGCTTGTATGAGTTTGCTTTTCAATATCGAGCAACATTTTAAGGAATGGAATCTAAGTATCATGTTGAATTGAGTAGGTTCCCAATAGGATTCGCATGTAATAAGCTTGTTATTCAAGAGAGAGCAACGTTTTAACGCACTGAAACACTGTTTCTTTGTGAATTCAGTTAGTTCCTAGTAGCCTGCTCTTGTAATATGTGTACTTTTAAAGATTTATAAAAATTTGGTGAGCCGAATCTGAGTAACATGGTGAATTCGGTTAGTTCCCAATAGGCCGCACTAGTAATAAGTGGACTGTTCGGGATATAGGAAAATTTTCAAGAACGGATTCAAAATTTCTAGGCGAATTCAGTGAGTTCCCAATGGGACATGCTTGTATGAGTTTGCTTTTCAATATCGAGCAACATTTTAAGGAACGGAATCTAAGTATCATGGTGAATTGAGTAGGTTCCCAATAGGATTCGCATGTAATAAGCTTGTTATTCAAGATAGAGCAACGTTTTAACGCACTGAAACACTGTTTCTTTGTGAATTCAGTTAGTTCCTAGTAGCCTGCTCTTGTAATATGTGTACTTTTAAAGATTTATAAAAATTTGGTGAGCCGAATCTGAGTAACATGATGAATTCGGTTAGTTCCCAATAGGCCGCACTAGTAATAAGTGGACTGTTCGGGATATAGGAAAATTTTCACGAACGGAATCAAAATTTCTAGGCGAATTCAGTGAGTTCCCAATGGGACATGCTTGTATGAGTTTGCTTTTCAATATCGAGCAACATTTTAAGGAACGGAATCTAAGTATCATGGTGAATTGAGTAGGTTCCCAATAGGATTCGCATGTAATAAGCTTGTTATTCAAGATAGAGCAACGTTTTAACGCACTGAAACACTGTTTCTTTGTGAATTCAGTTAGTTCCTAGTAGCCTGCTCTTGTAATATGTGTACTTTTAAAGATTTATAAAAATTTGGTGAGCCGAATCTGAGTAACATGGTGAATTCGGTTAGTTCCCAATAGGCGGCACTAGTAATAAGTGGACTGTTCGGGATATAGGAAAATTTTCAAGAACGGAATCAAAATTTCTAGGCGAATTCAGTGAGTTCCCAATGGGACATGCTTGTATGAGTTTGCTTTTAAATATCGAGCAACATTTTAAGGAACGGAATCTAAGTATCATGTTGAATTGAGAGGTTCCCAATAGGATTCGCATGTAATAAGCTTGTTATTCAAGAGAGAGCAACGTTTTAACGCACTGAAACACTGTTTCTTTGTGAATTCAGTTAGTTCCTAGTAGCCTGCTCTTGTAATATGTGTACTTTTAAAGATTTATAAAAATTTGGTGAGCCGAATCTGAGTAACATGGGGAATTCGGTTAGTTCCCAATAGGCCGCACTAGTAATAAGTGGACTGTTCGGGATATAGGAAAATTTTCACGAACGGAATCAAAATTTCTAGGCGAATTCAGTGAGTTCCCAATGGGACATGCTTGTATGAGTTTGCTTTTCAATATCGAGCAACATTTTAAGGAACGGAATCTAAGTATCATGTTGAATTGAGTAGGTTCCCAATAGGATTCGCATGTAATAAGCTTGTTATTCAAGATAGAGCAACGTTTTAACGCACTGAAACACTGTTTCTTTGTGAATTCAGTTAGTTCCTAGTAGCCTGCTCTTGTAATATGTGTACTTTTAAAGATTTATAACAATTTGGTGAGCCGAATCTGAGTAACATGGTGAATTCGGTTAGTTCCCAATAGGCCGCACTAGTAATAAGTGGACTGTTCGGGATATAGGAAAATTTTCAAGAACGGAATCAAAATTTCTAGGCGAATTCAGTGAGTTCCCAATGGGACATGCTTGTATGAGTTTGCTTTTCAATATCGAGCAACATTTTAAGGAACGGAATCTAAGTATCATGTTGAATTGAGTAGGTTCCCAATAGGATTCGCATGTAATAAGCTTGTTATTCAAGAGAGAGCAACGTTTTAACGCACTGAAACACTGTTTCTTTGTGAATTCAGTTAGTTCCTAGTAGCCTGCTCTTGTAATATGTGTACTTTTAAAGATTTATAAAAATTTGGTGAGCCGAATCTGAGTAACATGGTGAATTCGGTTAGTTCCCAATAGGCCGCACTAGTAATAAGTGGACTGTTCGGGATATAGGAAAATTTTCACGAACGGAATCAAAATTTCTAGGCGAATTCAGTGAGTTCCCAATGGGACATGCTTGTATGAGTTTGCTTTTCAATATCGAGCAACATTTTAAGGAACGGAATCTAAGTATCATGGTGAATTGAGTAGGTTCCCAATAGGATTCGCATGTAATAAGCTTGTTATTCAAGATAGAGCAACGTTTTAACGCACTGAAATACTGTTTCTTTGTGAATTCAGTTAGTTCCTAGTAGCCTGCTCTTGTAATATGTGTACTTTTAAAGATTTATAAAAATTTGGTGAGCCGAATCTGAGTAACATGGTGAATTCGGTTAGTTCCCAATAGGCCGCACTAGTAATAAGTGGACTGTTCGGGATATAGGAAAATTTTCACGAACGGAATCAAAATTTCTAGGCGAATTCAGTGAGTTCCCAATGGGACATGCTTGTATGAGTTTGCTTTTCAATATCGAGCAACATTTTAAGGAACGGAATCTAAGTATCATGTTGAATTGAGTAGGTTCCCAATAGGATTCGCATGTAATAAGCTTGTTATTCAAGAGAGAGCAACGTTTTAACGCACTGAAACACTGTTTCTTTGTGAATTCAGTTAGTTCCTAGTAGCCTGCTCTTGTAATATGTGTACTTTTAAAGATTTATAAAATTTGGTGAGCCGAATCTGAGTAACATGGTGAATTCGGTTAGTTCCCAATAGGCCGCACTAGTAATAAGTGGACTGTTCGGGATATAGGAAAATTTTCACGAACGGAATCAAAATTTCTAGGCGAATTCAGTGAGTTCCCAATGGGACATGCTTGTATGAGTTTGCTTTACAATATCGAGCAACATTTTAAGGAACGGAATCTAAGTATCATGGTGAATTGAGTAGGTTCCCAATAGGATTCGCATGTAATAAGCTTGTTATTCAAGATAGAGCAACGTTTTAACGCACTGAAACACTGTTTCTTTGTGAATTCAGTTAGTTCCTAGTAGCCTGCTCTTGTAATATGTGTACTTTTAAAGATTTATAAAAATTTGGTGAGCCGAATCTGAGTAACATGGGGAATTCGGTTAGTTCCCAATAGGCCGCACTAGTAATAAGTGGACTGTTCGGGATATAGGAAAATTTTCACGAACGGAATCAAAATTTCTAGGCGAATTCAGTGAGTTCCCAATGGGACATGCTTGTATGAGTTTGCTTTTCAATATCGAGCAACATTTTAAGGAACGGAATCTAAGTATCATGTTGAATTGAGTAGGTTCCCAATAGGATTCGCATGTAATAAGCTTGTTATTCAAGAGAGAGCAACGTTTTAACGCACTGAAACACTGTTTCTTTGTGAATTCAGTTAGTTCCTAGTAGCCTGCTCTTGTAATATGTGTACTTTTAAAGATTTATAAAAATTTGGTGAGCCGAATCTGAGTAACATGGTGAATTCGGTTAGTTCCCAATAGGCCGCACTAGTAATAAGTGGACTGTTCGGGATATAGGAAAATTTTCAAGAACGGAATCAAAATTTCTAGGCGAATTCAGTGAGTTCCCAATGGGACATGCTTGTATGAGTTTGCTTTTCAATATCGAGCAACATTTTAAGGAATGGAATCTAAGTATCATGTTGAATTGAGTAGGTTCCCAATAGGATTCGCATGTAATAAGCTTGTTATTCAAGAGAGAGCAACGTTTTAACGCACTGAAACACTGTTTCTTTGTGAATTCAGTTAGTTCCTAGTAGCCTGCTCTTGTAATATGTGTACTTTTAAAGATTTATAAAAATTTGGTGAGCCGAATCTGAGTAACATGGTGAATTCGGTTAGTTCCCAATAGGCCGCACTAGTAATAAGTGGACTGTTCGGGATATAGGAAAATTTTCAAGAACGGAATCAAAATTTCTAGGCGAATTCAGTGAGTTCCCAATGGGACATGCTTGTATGAGTTTGCTTTTCAATATCGAGCAACATTTTAAGGAACGGAATCTAAGTATCATGGTGAATTGAGTAGGTTCCCAATAGGATTCGCATGTAATAAGCTTGTTATTCAAGATAGAGCAACGTTTTAACGCACTGAAACACTGTTTCTTTGTGAATTCAGTTAGTTCCTAGTAGCCTGCTCTTGTAATATGTGTACTTTTAAAGATTTATAAAAATTTGGTGAGCCGAATCTGAGTAACATGATGAATTCGGTTAGTTCCCAATAGGCCGCACTAGTAATAAGTGGACTGTTCGGGATATAGGAAAATTTTCACGAACGGAATCAAAATTTCTAGGCGAATTCAGTGAGTTCCCAATGGGACATGCTTGTATGAGTTTGCTTTTCAATATCGAGCAACATTTTAAGGAACGGAATCTAAGTATCATGGTGAATTGAGTAGGTTCCCAATAGGATTCGCATGTAATAAGCTTGTTATTCAAGAGAGAGCAACGTTTTAACGCACTGAAACACTGTTTCTTTGTGAATTCAGTTAGTTCCTAGTAGCCTGCTCTTGTAATATGTGTACTTTTAAAGATTTATAAAAATTTGGTGAGCCGAATCTGAGTAACATGGTGAATTCGGTTAGTTCCCAATAGGCGGCACTAGTAATAAGTGGACTGTTCGGGATATAGGAAAATTTTCAAGAACGGAATCAAATTTCTAGGCGAATTCAGTGAGTTCCCAATGGGACATGCTTGTATGAGTTTGCTTTTAAATATCGAGCAACATTTTAAGGAACGGAATCTAAGTATCATGTTGAATTGAGAGGTTCCCCATAGGATTCGCATGTAATAAGCTTGTTATTCAAGAGAGAGCAACGTTTTAACGCACTGAAACACTGTTTCTTTGTGAATTCAGTTAGTTCCTAGTAGCCTGCTCTTGTAATATGTGTACTTTTAAAGATTTATAAAAATTTGGTGAGCCGAATCTGAGTAACATGGGGAATTCGGTTAGTTCCCAATAGGCCGCACTAGTAATAAGTGGACTGTTCGGGATATAGGAAAATTTTCACGAACGGAATCAAAATTTCTAGGCGAATTCAGTGAGTTCCCAATGGGACATGCTTGTATGAGTTTGCTTTTCAATATCGAGCAACATTTTAAGGAACGGAATCTAAGTATCATGTTGAATTGAGTAGGTTCCCAATAGGATTCGCATGTAATAAGCTTGTTATTCAAGATAGAGCAACGTTTTAACGCACTGAAACACTGTTTCTTTGTGAATTCAGTTAGTTCCTAGTAGCCTGCTCTTGTAATATGTGTACTTTTAAAGATTTATAACAATTTGGTGAGCCGAATCTGAGTAACATGGTGAATTCGGTTAGTTCCCAATAGGCCGCACTAGTAATAAGTGGACTGTTCGGGATATAGGAAAATTTTCACGAACGGAATCAAAATTTCTAGGCGAATTCAGTGAGTTCCCAATGGGACATGCTTGTATGAGTTTGCTTTTCAATATCGAGCAACATTTTAAGGAACGGAATCTAAGTATCATGGTGAATTGAGTAGGTTCCCAATAGGATTCGCATGTAATAAGCTTGTTATTCAAGATAGAGCAACGTTTTAACGCACTGAAATACTGTTTCTTTGTGAATTCAGTTAGTTCCTAGTAGCCTGCTCTTGTAATATGTGTACTTTTAAAGATTTATAAAAATTTGGTGAGCCGAATCTGAGTAACATGGTGAATTCGGTTAGTTCACAATAGGCCGCACTAGTAATAAGTGGACTGTTCGGGATATAGGAAAATTTTCACGAACGGAATCAAAATTTCTAGGCGAATTCAGTGAGTTCCCAATGGGACATGCTTGTATGAGTTTGCTTTTCAATATCGAGCAACATTTTAAGGAACGGAATCTAAGTATCATGTTGAATTGAGTAGGTTCCCAATAGGATTCGCATGTAATAAGCTTGTTATTCAAGATAGAGCAACGTTTTAACGCACTGAAACACTGTTTCTTTGTGAATTCAGTTAGTTCCTAGTAGCCTGCTCTTGTAATATGTGTACTTTTAAAGATTTATAAAATTTGGTGAGCCGAATCTGAGTAACATGGTGAATTCGGTTAGTTCCCAATAGGCCGCACTAGTAATAAGTGGACTGTTCGGGATATAGGAAAATTTTCACGAACGGAATCAAAATTTCTAGGCGAATTCAGTGAGTTCCCAATGGGACATGCTTGTATGAGTTTGCTTTACAATATCGAGCAACATTTTAAGGAACGGAATCTAAGTATCATGGTGAATTGAGTAGGTTCCCAATAGGATTCGCATGTAATAAGCTTGTTATTCAAGATAGAGCAACGTTTTAACGCACTGAAACACTGTTTCTTTGTGAATTCAGTTAGTTCCTAGTAGCCTGCTCTTGTAATATGTGTACTTTTAAAGATTTATAAAAATTTGGTGAGCCGAATCTGAGTAACATGGTGAATTCGGTTAGTTCCCAATAGGCCGCACTAGTAATAAGTTGACTGTTCGGGATATAGGAAAATTTTCACGAACGGAATCATAATTTTTAGGCGAATTCAGTGAGTTCCCAATGGGACATGCTTGTATGAGTTTGCTTTTCAATATCGAGCAACATTTTAAGGAACGGAATCTAAGTATCATGTTGAATTGAGTAGGTTCCCAATAGGATTCGCATGTAATAAGCTTGTTATTCAAGAGAGAGCAACGTTTTAACGCACTGAAACACTGTTTCTTTGTGAATTCAGTTAGTTCCTAGTAGTCGGCTCTTGTAATATGTGTACTTTTAAAGATTTATAAAAATTTGGTGAGCCGAATCTGAGTAACATGGTGAATTCGGTTAGTTCCCAATAGGCCGCACTAGTAATAAGTGGACTGTTCGGGATATAGGAAAATTTTCAAGAACGGAATCAAAATTTCTAGGCGAATTCAGTGAGTTCCCAATGGGACATGCTTGTATGAGTTTGCTTTTCAATATCGAGCAACATTTTAAGGAATGGAATCTAAGTATCATGGTGAATTGAGTAGGTTCCCAATAGGATTCGCATGTAATAAGCTTGTTATTCAAGAGAGAGCAACGTTTTAACGCACTGAAACACTGTTTCTTTGTGAATTCAGTTAGTTCCTAGTAGCCTGCTCTTGTAATATGTGTACTTTTAAAGATTTATAAAAATTTGGTGAGCCGAATCTGAGTAACATGGTGAATTCGGTTAGTTCCCAATAGGCCGCACTAGTAATAAGTGGACTGTTCGGGATATAGGAAAATTTTCAAGAACGGAATCAAAATTTCTAGGCGAATTCAGTGAGTTCCCAATGGGACATGCTTGTATGAGTTTGCTTTTCAATATCGAGCAACATTTTAAGGAACGGAATCTAAGTATCATGGTGAATTGAGTAGGTTCCCAATAGGATTCGCATGTAATAAGCTTGTTATTCAAGATAGAGCAACGTTTTAACGCACTGAAACACTGTTTCTTTGTGAATTCAGTTAGTTCCTAGTAGCCTGCTCTTGTAATATGTGTACTTTTAAAGATTTATAAAAATTTGGTGAGCCGAATCTGAGTAACATGATGAATTCGGTTAGTTCCCAATAGGCCGCACTAGTAATAAGTGGACTGTTCGGGATATAGGAAAATTTTCACGAACGGAATCAAAATTTCTAGGCGAATTCAGTGAGTTCCCAATGGGACATGCTTGTATGAGTTTGCTTTTCAATATCGAGCAACATTTTAAGGAACGGAATCTAAGTATCATGGTGAATTGAGTAGGTTCCCAATAGGATTCGCATGTAATAAGCTTGTTATTCAAGATAGAGCAACGTTTTAACGCACTGAAACACTGTTTCTTTGTGAATTCAGTTAGTTCCTAGTAGCCTGCTCTTGTAATATGTGTACTTTTAAAGATTTATAAAAATTTGGTGAGCCGAATCTGAGTAACATGGTGAATTCGGTTAGTTCCCAATAGGCGGCACTAGTAATAAGTGGACTGTTCGGGATATAGGAAAATTTTCAAGAACGGAATCAAAATTTCTAGGCGAATTCAGTGAGTTCCCAATGGGACATGCTTGTATGAGTTTGCTTTTAAATATCGAGCAACATTTTAAGGAACGGAATCTAAGTATCATGTTGAATTGAGAGGTTCCCAATAGGATTCGCATGTAATAAGCTTGTTATTCAAGAGAGAGCAACGTTTTAACGCACTGAAACACTGTTTCTTTGTGAATTCAGTTAGTTCCTAGTAGCCTGCTCTTGTAATATGTGTACTTTTAAAGATTTATAAAAATTTGGTGAGCCGAATCTGAGTAACATGGGGAATTCGGTTAGTTCCCAATAGGCCGCACTAGTAATAAGTGGACTGTTCGGGATATAGGAAAATTTTCACGAACGGAATCAAAATTTCTAGGCGAATTCAGTGAGTTCCCAATGGGACATGCTTGTATGAGTTTGCTTTTCAATATCGAGCAACATTTTAAGGAACGGAATCTAAGTATCATGTTGAATTGAGTAGGTTCCCAATAGGATTCGCATGTAATAAGCTTGTTATTCAAGATAGAGCAACGTTTTAACGCACTGAAACACTGTTTCTTTGTGAATTCAGTTAGTTCCTAGTAGCCTGCTCTTGTAATATGTGTACTTTTAAAGATTTATAACAATTTGGTGAGCCGAATCTGAGTAACATGGTGAATTCGGTTAGTTCCCAATAGGCCGCACTAGTAATAAGTGGACTGTTCGGGATATAGGAAAATTTTCAAGAACGGAATCAAAATTTCTAGGCGAATTCAGTGAGTTCCCAATGGGACATGCTTGTATGAGTTTGCTTTTCAATATCGAGCAACATTTTAAGGAACGGAATCTAAGTATCATGTTGAATTGAGTAGGTTCCCAATAGGATTCGCATGTAATAAGCTTGTTATTCAAGAGAGAGCAACGTTTTAACGCACTGAAACACTGTTTCTTTGTGAATTCAGTTAGTTCCTAGTAGCCTGCTCTTGTAATATGTGTACTTTTAAAGATTTATAAAAATTTGGTGAGCCGAATCTGAGTAACATGGTGAATTCGGTTAGTTCCCAATAGGCCGCACTAGTAATAAGTGGACTGTTCGGGATATAGGAAAATTTTCACGAACGGAATCAAAATTTCTAGGCGAATTCAGTGAGTTCCCAATGGGACATGCTTGTATGAGTTTGCTTTTCAATATCGAGCAACATTTTAAGGAACGGAATCTAAGTATCATGGTGAATTGAGTAGGTTCCCAATAGGATTCGCATGTAATAAGCTTGTTATTCAAGATAGAGCAACGTTTTAACGCACTGAAATACTGTTTCTTTGTGAATTCAGTTAGTTCCTAGTAGCCTGCTCTTGTAATATGTGTACTTTTAAAGATTTATAAAAATTTGGTGAGCCGAATCTGAGTAACATGGTGAATTCGGTTAGTTCCCAATAGGCCGCACTAGTAATAAGTGGACTGTTCGGGATATAGGAAAATTTTCACGAACGGAATCAAAATTTCTAGGCGAATTCAGTGAGTTCCCAATGGGACATGCTTGTATGAGTTTGCTTTTCAATATCGAGCAACATTTTAAGGAACGGAATCTAAGTATCATGTTGAATTGAGTAGGTTCCCAATAGGATTCGCATGTAATAAGCTTGTTATTCAAGATAGAGCAACGTTTTAACGCACTGAAACACTGTTTCTTTGTGAATTCAGTTAGTTCCTAGTAGCCTGCTCTTGTAATATGTGTACTTTTAAAGATTTATTAAATTTGGTGAGCCGAATCTGAGTAACATGGTGAATTCGGTTAGTTCCCAATAGGCGGCACTAGTAATAAGTGGACTGTTCGGGATATAGGAAAATTTTCACGAACGGAATCAAAATTTCTAGGCGAATTCAGTGAGTTCCCAATGGGACATGCTTGTATGAGTTTGCTTTACAATATCGAGCAACATTTTAAGGAACGGAATCTAAGTATCATGGTGAATTGAGTAGGTTCCCAATAGGATTCGCATGTAATAAGCTTGTTATTCAAGATAGAGCAACGTTTTAACGCACTGAAACACTGTTTCTTTGTGAATTCAGTTAGTTCCTAGTAGCCTGCTCTTGTAATATGTGTACTTTTAAAGATTTATAAAAATTTGGTGAGCCGAATCTGAGTAACATGGTGAATTCGGTTAGTTCCCAATAGGCCGCACTAGTAATAAGTTGACTGTTCGGGATATAGGAAAATTTTCACGAACGGAATCATAATTTTTAGGCGAATTCAGTGAGTTCCCAATGGGACATGCTTGTATGAGTTTGCTTTTCAATATCGAGCAACATTTTAAGGAACGGAATCTAAGTATCATGTTGAATTGAGTAGGTTCCCAATAGGATTCGCATGTAATAAGCTTGTTATTCAAGAGAGAGCAACGTTTTAACGCACTGAAACACTGTTTCTTTGTGAATTCAGTTAGTTCCTAGTAGTCGGCTCTTGTAATATGTGTACTTTTAAAGATTTATAAAAATTTGGTGAGCCGAATCTGAGTAACATGGTGAATTCGGTTAGTTCCCAATAGGCCGCACTAGTAATAAGTGGACTGTTCGGGATATAGGAAAATTTTCAAGAACGGAATCAAAATTTCTAGGCGAATTCAGTGAGTTCCCAATGGGACATGCTTGTATGAGTTTGCTTTTCAATATCGAGCAACATTTTAAGGAATGGAATCTAAGTATCATGGTGAATTGAGTAGGTTCCCAATAGGATTCGCATGTAATAAGCTTGTTATTCAAGAGAGAGCAACGTTTTAACGCACTGAAACACTGTTTCTTTGTGAATTCAGTTAGTTCCTAGTAGCCTGCTCTTGTAATATGTGTACTTTTAAAGATTTATAAAAATTTGGTGAGCCGATTCTGAGTAACATGGTGAATTCGGTTAGTTCCCAATAGGCCGCACTAGTAATAAGTGGACTGTTCGGGATATAGGAAAATTTTCAAGAACGGAATCAAAATTTCTAGGCGAATTCAGTGAGTTCCCAATGGGACATGCTTGTATGAGTTTGCTTTTCAATATCGAGCAACATTTTAAGGAACGGAATCTAAGTATCATGGTGAATTGAGTAGGTTCCCAATAGGATTCGCATGTAATAAGCTTGTTATTCAAGATAGAGCAACGTTTTAACGCACTGAAACACTGTTTCTTTGTGAATTCAGTTAGTTCCTAGTAGCCTGCTCTTGTAATATGTGTACTTTTAAAGATTTATAAAAATTTGGTGAGCCGAATCTGAGTAACATGATGAATTCGGTTAGTTCCCAATAGGCCGCACTAGTAATAAGTGGACTGTTCGGGATATAGGAAAATTTTCACGAACGGAATCAAAATTTCTAGGCGAATTCAGTGAGTTCCCAATGGGACATGCTTGTATGAGTTTGCTTTTCAATATCGAGCAACATTTTAAGGAACGGAATCTAAGTATCATGGTGAATTGAGTAGGTTCCCAATAGGATTCGCATGTAATAAGCTTGTTATTCAAGATAGAGCAACGTTTTAACGCACTGAAACACTGTTTCTTTGTGAATTCAGTTAGTTCCTAGTAGCCTGCTCTTGTAATATGTGTACTTTTAAAGATTTATAAAAATTTGGTGAGCCGATTCTGAGTAACATGGTGAATTCGGTTAGTTCCCAATAGGCGGCACTAGTAATAAGTGGACTGTTCGGGATATAGGAAAATTTTCAAGAACGGAATCAAAATTTCTAGGCGAATTCAGTGAGTTCCCAATGGGACATGCTTGTATGAGTTTGCTTTTCAATATCGAGCAACATTTTAAGGAACGGAATCTAAGTATCATGTTGAATTGAGTAGGTTCCCAATAGGATTCGCATGTAATAAGCTTGTTATTCAAGATAGAGCAACGTTTTAACGCATTGAAACACTGTTTCTTTGTGAATTCAGTTAGTTCCTAGTAGCCTGCTCTTGTAATATGTGTACTTTTAAAGATTTATAAAAATTTGGTGAGCCGAATCTGAGTAACATGGTGAATTCGGTTAGTTCCCAATAGGCCGCACTAGTAATAAGTGGACTGTTCGGGATATAGGAAAATTTTCACGAACGGAATCAAAATTTCTAGGCGAATTCAGTGAGTTCCCAATGGGACATGCTTGTATGAGTTTGCTTTTCAATATCGAGCAACATTTTAAGGAACGGAATCTAAGTATCATGTTGAATTGAGTAGGTTCCCAATAGGATTCGCATGTAATAAGCTTGTTATTCAAGATAGAGCAACGTTTTAACGCACTGAAACACTGTTTCTTTGTGAATTCAGTTAGTTCCTAGTAGCCTGCTCTTGTAATATGTGTACTTTTAAAGATTTATAAAAATTTGGTGAGCCGAATCTGAGTAACATGGTGAATTCGGTTAGTTCCCAATAGGCGGCACTAGTAATAAGTGGACTGTTCGGGATATAGGAAAATTTTCACGAACGGAATCAAAATTTCTAGGCGAATTCAGTGAGTTCCCAATGGGACATGCTTGTATGAGTTTGCTTTTCAATATCGAGCAACATTTTAAGGAACGGAATCTAAGTATCATGGTGAATTGAGTAGGTTCCCAATAGGATTCGCATGTAATAAGCTTGTTATTCAAGATAGAGCAACGTTTTAACGCACTGAAACACTGTTTCTTTGTGAATTCAGTTAGTTCCTAGTAGCCTGCTCTTGTAATATGTGTACTTTTAAAGATTTATAAAAATTTGGTGAGCCGAATCTGAGTAACATGGTGAATTCGGTTAGTTCCCAATAGGCCGCACTAGTAATAAGTGGACTGTTCGGGATATAGGAAAATTTTCACGAACGGAATCAAAATTTCTAGGCGAATTCAGTGAGTTCCCAATGGGACATGCTTGTATGAGTTTGCTGTTCAATATCGAGCAACATTTTAAGGAACGGAATCTAAGTATCATGTTGAATTGAATAGGTTCCCAATAGGATTCGCATGTAATAAGCTTGTTATTCAAGAGAGAGCAACGTTTTAACGCACTGAAACACTGTTTCTTTGTGAATTCAGTTAGTTCCTAGTAGCCTGCTCTTGTAATATGTGTACTTTTAAAGATTTATAAAAATTTGGTGAGCCGAATCTGAGTAACATGGTGAATTCGGTTAGTTCCCAATAGGCCGCACTAGTGATAAGTGGACTGTTCGGGATATAGGAAAATTTTCAAGAACGGAATCAAAATTTCTAGGCGAATTCAGTGAGTTCCCAATGGGACATGCTTGTATGAGTTTGCTTTTCAATATCGAGCAACATTTTAAGGAATGGAATCTAAGTATCATGTTGAATTGAGTAGGTTCCCAATAGGATTCGCATGTAATAAGCTTGTTATTCAAGAGAGAGCAACGTTTTAACGCACTGAAACACTGTTTCTTTGTGAATTCAGTTAGTTCCTAGTAGCCTGCTCTTGTAATATGTGTACTTTTAAAGATTTATAAAAATTTGGTGAGCCGAATCTGAGTAACATGGTGAATTCGGTTAGTTCCCAATAGGCCGCACTAGTAATAAGTGGACTGTTCGGGATATAGGAAAATTTTCAAGAACGGAATCAAAATTTCTAGGCGAATTCAGTGAGTTCCCAATGGGACATGCTTGTATGAGTTTGCTTTTCAATATCGAGCAACATTTTAAGGAACGGAATCTAAGTATCATGGTGAATTGAGTAGGTTCCCAATAGGATTCGCATGTAATAAGCTTGTTATTCAAGATAGAGCAACGTTTTAACGCACTGAAACACTGTTTCTTTGTGAATTCAGTTAGTTCCTAGTAGCCTGCTCTTGTAATATGTGTACTTTTAAAGATTTATAAAAATTTGGTGAGCCGAATCTGAGTAACATGATGAATTCGGTTAGTTCCCAATAGGCCGCACTAGTAATAAGTGGACTGTTCGGGATATAGGAAAATTTTCACGAACGGAATCAAAATTTCTAGGCGAATTCAGTGAGTTCCCAATGGGACATGCTTGTATGAGTTTGCTTTTCAATATCGAGCAACATTTTAAGGAACGGAATCTAAGTATCATGGTGAATTGAGTAGGTTCCCAATAGGATTCGCATGTAATAAGCTTGTTATTCAAGATAGAGCAACGTTTTAACGCACTGAAACACTGTTTCTTTGTGAATTCAGTTAGTTCCTAGTAGCCTGCTCTTGTAATATGTGTACTTTTAAAGATTTATAAAAATTTGGTGAGCCGAATCTGAGTAACATGGTGAATTCGGTTAGTTCCCAATAGGCGGCACTAGTAATAAGTGGACTGTTCGGGATATAGGAAAATTTTCAAGAACGGAATCAAAATTTCTAGGCGAATTCAGTGAGTTCCCAATGGGACATGCTTGTATGAGTTTGCTTTTAAATATCGAGCAACATTTTAAGGAACGGAATCTATGTATCATGTTGAATTGAGTAGGTTCCCAATAGGATTCGCATGTAATAAGCTTGTTATTCAAGAGAGAGCAACGTTTTAACGCACTGAAACACTGTTTCTTTGTGAATTCAGTTAGTTCCTAGTAGCCTGCTCTTGTAATATGTGTACTTTTAAAGATTTATAAAAATTTGGTGAGCCGAATCTGAGTAACATGGGGAATTCGGTTAGTTCCCAATAGGCCGCACTAGTAATAAGTGGACTGTTCGGGATATAGGAAAATTTTCACGAACGGAATCAAAATTTCTAGGCGAATTCAGTGAGTTCCCAATGGGACATGCTTGTATGAGTTTGCTTTTCAATATCGAGCAACATTTTAAGGAACGGAATCTAAGTATCATGTTGAATTGAGTAGGTTCCCAATAGGATTCGCATGTAATAAGCTTGTTATTCAAGATAGAGCAACGTTTTAACGCACTGAAACACTGTTTCTTTGTGAATTCAGTTAGTTCCTAGTAGCCTGCTCTTGTAATATGTGTACTTTTAAAGATTTATAACAATTTGGTGAGCCGAATCTGAGTAACATGGTGAATTCGGTTAGTTCCCAATAGGCCGCACTAGTAATAAGTGGACTGTTCGGGATATAGGAAAATTTTCAAGAACGGAATCAAAATTTCTAGGCGAATTCAGTGAGTTCCCAATGGGACATGCTTGTATGAGTTTGCTTTTCAATATCGAGCAACATTTTAAGGAACGGAATCTAAGTATCATGTTGAATTGAGTAGGTTCCCAATAGGATTCGCATGTAATAAGCTTGTTATTCAAGAGAGAGCAACGTTTTAACGCACTGAAACACTGTTTCTTTGTGAATTCAGTTAGTTCCTAGTAGCCTGCTCTTGTAATATGTGTACTTTTAAAGATTTATAAAAATTTGGTGAGCCGAATCTGAGTAACATGGTGAATTCGGTTAGTTCCCAATAGGCCGCACTAGTAATAAGTGGACTGTTCGGGATATAGGAAAATTTTCACGAACGGAATCAAAATTTCTAGGCGAATTCAGTGAGTTCCCAATGGGACATGCTTGTATGAGTTTGCTTTTCAATATCGAGCAACATTTTAAGGAACGGAATCTAAGTATCATGGTGAATTGAGTAGGTTCCCAATAGGATTCGCATGTAATAAGCTTGTTATTCAAGATAGAGCAACGTTTTAACGCACTGAAATACTGTTTCTTTGTGAATTCAGTTAGTTCCTAGTAGCCTGCTCTTGTAATATGTGTACTTTTAAAGATTTATAAAAATTTGGTGAGCCGAATCTGAGTAACATGGTGAATTCGGTTAGTTCCCAATAGGCCGCACTAGTAATAAGTGGACTGTTCGGGATATAGGAAAATTTTCACGAACGGAATCAAAATTTCTAGGCGAATTCAGTGAGTTCCCAATGGGACATGCTTGTATGAGTTTGCTTTTCAATATCGAGCAACATTTTAAGGAACGGAATCTAAGTATCATGTTGAATTGAGTAGGTTCCCAATAGGATTCGCATGTAATAAGCTTGTTATTCAAGATAGAGCAACGTTTTAACGCACTGAAACACTGTTTCTTTGTGAATTCAGTTAGTTCCTAGAAGCCTGCTCTTGTAATATGTGTACTTTTAAAGATTTATAAAATTTGGTGAGCCGAATCTGAGTAACATGGTGAATTCGGTTAGTTCCCAATAGGCCGCACTAGTAATAAGTGGACTGTTCGGGATATAGGAAAATTTTCACGAACGGAATCAAAATTTCTAGGCGAATTCAGTGAGTTCCCAATGGGACATGCTTGTATGAGTTTGCTTTACAATATCGAGCAACATTTTAAGGAACGGAATCTAAGTATCATGGTGAATTGAGTAGGTTCCCAATAGGATTCGCATGTAATAAGCTTGTTATTCAAGATAGAGCAACGTTTTAACGCACTGAAACACTGTTTCTTTGTGAATTCAGTTAGTTCCTAGTAGCCTGCTCTTGTAATATGTGTACTTTTAAAGATTTATAAAAATTTGGTGAGCCGAATCTGAGTAACATGGTGAATTCGGTTAGTTCCCAATAGGCCGCACTAGTAATAAGTTGACTGTTCGGGATATAGGAAAATTTTCACGAACGGAATCATAATTTTTAGGCGAATTCAGTGAGTTCCCAATGGGACATGCTTGTATGAGTTTGCTTTTCAATATCGAGCAACATTTTAAGGAACGGAATCTAAGTATCATGTTGAATTGAGTAGGTTCCCAATAGGATTCGCATGTAATAAGCTTGTTATTCAAGAGAGAGCAACGTTTTAACGCACTGAAACACTGTTTCTTTGTGAATTCAGTTAGTTCCTAGTAGCCGGCTCTTGTAATATGTGTACTTTTAAAGATTTATAAAAATTTGGTGAGCCGAATCTGAGTAACATGGTGAATTCGGTTAGTTCCCAATAGGCCGCACTAGTAATAAGTGGACTGTTCGGGATATAGGAAAATTTTCAAGAACGGAATCAAAATTTCTAGGCGAATTCAGTGAGTTCCCAATGGGACATGCTTGTATGAGTTTGCTTTTCAATATCGAGCAACATTTTAAGGAATGGAATCTAAGTATCATGGTGAATTGAGTAGGTTCCCAATAGGATTCGCATGTAATAAGCTTGTTATTCAAGAGAGAGCAACGTTTTAACGCACTGAAACACTGTTTCTTTGTGAATTCAGTTAGTTCCTAGTAGCCTGCTCTTGTAATATGTGTACTTTTAAAGATTTATAAAAATTTGGTGAGCCGATTCTGAGTAACATGGTGAATTCGGTTAGTTCCCAATAGGCCGCACTAGTAATAAGTGGACTGTTCGGGATATAGGAAAATTTTCAAGAACGGAATCAAAATTTCTAGGCGAATTCAGTGAGTTCCCAATGGGACATGCTTGTATGAGTTTGCTTTTCAATATCGAGCAACATTTTAAGGAACGGAATCTAAGTATCATGGTGAATTGAGTAGGTTCCCAATAGGATTCGCATGTAATAAGCTTGTTATTCAAGATAGAGCAACGTTTTAACGCACTGAAACACTGTTTCTTTGTGAATTCAGTTAGTTCCTAGTAGCCTGCTCTTGTAATATGTGTACTTTTAAAGATTTATAAAAATTTGGTGAGCCGAATCTGAGTAACATGATGAATTCGGTTAGTTCCCAATAGGCCGCACTAGTAATAAGTGGACTGTTCGGGATATAGGAAAATTTTCACGAACGGAATCAAAATTTCTAGGCGAATTCAGTGAGTTCCCAATGGGACATGCTTGTATGAGTTTGCTTTTCAATATCGAGCAACATTTTAAGGAACGGAATCTAAGTATCATGGTGAATTGAGTAGGTTCCCAATAGGATTCGCATGTAATAAGCTTGTTATTCAAGATAGAGCAACGTTTTAACGCACTGAAACACTGTTTCTTTGTGAATTCAGTTAGTTCCTAGTAGCCTGCTCTTGTAATATGTGTACTTTTAAAGATTTATAAAAATTTGGTGAGCCGATTCTGAGTAACATGGTGAATTCGGTTAGTTCCCAATAGGCGGCACTAGTAATAAGTGGACTGTTCGGGATATAGGAAAATTTTCAAGAACGGAATCAAAATTTCTAGGCGAATTCAGTGAGTTCCCAATGGGACATGCTTGTATGAGTTTGCTTTTCAATATCGAGCAACATTTTAAGGAACGGAATCTAAGTATCATGTTGAATTGAGTAGGTTCCCAATAGGATTCGCATGTAATAAGCTTGTTATTCAAGATAGAGCAACGTTTTAACGCACTGAAACACTGTTTCTTTGTGAATTCAGTTAGTTCCTAGTAGCCTGCTCTTGTAATATGTGTACTTTTAAAGATTTATAAAAATTTGGTGAGCCGAATCTGAGTAACATAGTGAATTCGGTTAGTTCCCAATAGGCGGCACTAGTAATAAGTGGACTGTTCGGGATATAGGAAAATTTTCAAGAACGGAATCAAAATTTCTAGGCGAATTCAGTGAGTTCCCAATGGGACATGCTTGTATGAGTTTGCTTTTCAATATCGAGCAACATTTTAAGGAACGGAATCTAAGTATCATGGTGAATTGAGTAGGTTCCCAATAGGATTCGCATGTAATAAGCTTGTTATTCAAGATAGAGCAACGTTTTAACGCACTGAAACACTGTTTCTTTGTGAATTCAGTTAGTTCCTAGTAGCCTGCTCTTGTAATATGTGTACTTTTAAAGATTTATAAAAATTTGGTGAGCCGAATCTGAGTAACATGGTGAATTCGGTTAGTTCCCAATAGGCCGCACTAGTAATAAGTGGACTGTTCGGGATATAGGAAAATTTTCACGAACGGAATCAAAATTTCTAGGCGAATTCAGTGAGTTCCCAATGGGACATGCTTGTATGAGTTTGCTTTTCAATATCGAGCAACATTTTAAGGAACGGAATCTAAGTATCATGGTGAATTGAGTAGGTTCCCAATAGGATTCGCATGTAATAAGCTTGTTATTCAAGATAGAGCAACGTTTTAACGCACTGAAACACTGTTTCTTTGTGAATTCAGTTAGTTCCTAGTAGCCTGCTCTTGTAATATGTGTACTTTTAAAGATTTATAAAAATTTGGTGAGCCGAATCTGAGTAACATGGTGAATTCGGTTAGTTCCCAATAGGCCGCACTAGTAATAAGTGGACTGTTCGGGATATAGGAAAATTTTCAAGAACGGAATCAAAATTTCTAGGCGAATTCAGTGAGTTCCCAATGGGACATGCTTGTATGAGTTTGCTTTTCAATATCGAGCAACATTTTAAGGAACGGAATCTAAGTATCATGTTGAATTGAGTAGGTTCCCAATAGGATTCGCATGTAATAAGCTTGTTATTCAAGATAGAGCAACGTTTTAACGCACTGAAACACTGTTTCTTTGTGAATTCAGTTAGTTCCTAGTAGCCTGCTCTTGTAATATGTGTACTTTTAAAGATTTATAAAAATTTGGTGAGCCGAATCTGAGTAACATGATGAATTCGGTTAGTTCCCAGTAGGCCGCACTAGTAATAAGTGGACTGTTCGGGATATAGGAAAATTTTCACGAACGGAATCAAAATTTCTAGGCGAATTCAGTGAGTTCCCAATGGGACATGCTTGTATGAGTTTGCTTTTCAATATCGAGCAACATTTTAAGGAACGGAATCTAAGTATCATGGTGAATTGAGTAGGTTCCCAATAGGATTCGCATGTAATAAGCTTGTTATTCAAGAGAGAGCAACGTTTTAACGCACTGAAACACTGTTTCTTTGTGAATTCAGTTAGTTCCTAGTAGCCTGCTCTTGTAATATGTGTACTTTTAAAGATTTATAAAAATTTGGTGAGCCGAATCTGAGTAACATGGTGAATTCGGTTAGTTCCCAATAGGCCGCACTAGTAATAAGTGGACTGTTCGGGATATAGGAAAATTTTCAAGAACGGAATCAAAATTTCTAGGCGAATTCAGTGAGTTCCCAATGGGACATGCTTGTATGAGTTTGCTTTTCAATATCGAGCAACATTTTAAGGAACGGAATCTAAGTATCATGTTGAATTGAGTAGGTTCCCAATAGGATTCGCATGTAATAAGCTTGTTATTCAAGATAGAGCAACGTTTTAACGCACTGAAACACTGTTTCTTTGTGAATTCAGTTAGTTCCTAGTAGCCTGCTCTTGTAATATGTGTACTTTTAAAGATTTATAAAAATTTGGTGAGCCGAATCTGAGTAACATGGGGAATTCGGTTAGTTCCCAATAGGCCGCACTAGTAATAAGTGGACTGTTCGGGATATAGGAAAATTTTCACGAACGGAATCAAAATTTCTAGGCGAATTCAGTGAGTTCCCAATGGGACATGCTTGTATGAGTTTGCTTTTCAATATCGAGCAACATTTTAAGGAACGGAATCTAAGTATCATGTTGAATTGAGTAGGTTCCCAATAGGATTCGCATGTAATAAGCTTGTTATTCAAGATAGAGCAACGTTTTAACGCACTGAAACACTGTTTCTTTGTGAATTCAGTTAGTTCCTAGTAGCCTGCTCTTGTAATATGTGTACTTTTAAAGATTTATAAAAATTTGGTGAGCCGAATCTGAGTAACATGGTGAATTCGGTTAGTTCCCAATAGGCGGCACTAGTAATAAGTGGACTGTTCGGGATATAGGAAAATTTTCAAGAACGGAATCAAAATTTCTAGGCGAATTCAGTGAGTTCCCAATGGGACATGCTTGTATGAGTTTGCTTTTCATTATCGAGCAACATTTTAAGGAACGGAATCTAAGTATCATGTTGAATTGAGTAGGTTCCCAATAGGATTCGCATGTAATAAGCTTGTTATTCAAGAGAGAGCAACGTTTTAACGCACTGAAACACTGTTTCTTTGTGAATTCAGTTAGTTCCTAGTAGCCTGCTCTTGTAATATGTGTACTTTTAAAGATTTATAAAAATATGGTGAGCCGAATCTGAGTAACATGGTGAATTCGGTTAGTTCCCAATAGGCCGCACTAGTAATAAGTGGACTGTTCGGGATATAGGAAAATTTTCACGAACGGAATCAAAATTTCTAGGCGAATTCAGTGAGTTCCCAATGGGACATGCTTGTATGAGTTTGCTTTTCAATATCGAGCAACATTTTAAGGAACGGAATCTAAGTATCATGGTGAATTGAGTAGGTTCCCAATAGGATTCGCATGTAATAAGCTTGTTATTCAAGATAGAGCAACGTTTTAACGCACTGAAACACTGTTTCTTTGTGAATTCAGTTAGTTCCTAGTAGCCTGCTCTTGTAATATGTGTACTTTTAAAGATTTATAAAAATTTGGTGAGCCGAATCTGAGTAACATGGTGAATTCGGTTAGTTCCCAATAGGCCGCACTAGTAATAAGTGGACTGTTCGGGATATAGGAAAATTTTCACAAACGGAATCAAAATTTCTAGGCGAATTCAGTGAGTTCAATGGGACATGCTTGTATGAGTTTGCTTTTCAATATCGAGCAACATTTTAAGGAACGGAATCTAAGTATCATGTTGAATTGAGTAGGTTCCCAATAGGATTCGCATGTAATAAGCTTGTTATTCAAGATAGAGCAACGTTTTAACGCACTGAAACACTGTTTCTTTGTGAATTCAGTTAGTTCCTAGTAGCCTGCTCTTGTAATATGTGTACTTTTAAAGATTTATAAAAATTTGGTGAGCCGAATCTGAGTAACATGGTGAATTCGGTTAGTTCCCAATAGGCCGCACTAGTAATAAGTGGACTGTTCGGGATATAGGAAAATTTTCACGAACGGAATCAAAATTTCTAGGCGAATTCAGTGAGTTCCCAATGGGACATGCTTGTATGAGTTTGCTTTACAATATCGAGCAACATTTTAAGGAACGGAATCTAAGTATCATGTTGAATTGAGTAGGTTCCCAATAGGATTCACATGTAATAAGCTTGTTATTCAAGATAGAGCAACGTTTTAACGCACTGAAACACTGTTTCTTTGTGAATTCAGTTAGTTCCTAGTAGCCTGCTCTTGTAATATGTGTACTTTTAAAGATTTATAAAAATTTGGTGAGCCGAATCTGAGTAACATGGTGAATTCGGTTAGTTCCCAATAGGCCGCACTAGTAATAAGTGGACTGTTCGGGATATAGGAAAATTTTCACGAACGGAATCAAAATTTCTAGGCGAATTCAGTGAGTTCCCAATGGGACATGCTTGTATGAGTTTGCTTTACAATATCGAGCAACATTTTAAGGAACGGAATCTAAGTATCATGTTGAATTGAGTAGGTTCCCAATAGGATTCGCATGTAATAAGCTTGTTATTCAAGATAGAGCAACGTTTTAACGCACTGAAATACTGTTTCTTTGTGAATTCAGTTAGTTCCTAGTAGCCTGCTCTTGTAATATGTGTACTTTTAAAGATTTATAAAAATTTGGTGAGCCGAATCTGAGTAACATGGTGAATTAGGTTAGTTCCCAATAGGCCGCACTAGTAATAAGTGGACTGTTCGGGATATAGGAAAATTTTCACGAACGGAATCAAAATTTCTAGGCGAATTCAGTGAGTTCCCAATGGGACATGCTTGTATGAGTTTGCTTTTCAATATCGAGCAACATTTTAAGGAACGGAATCTAAGTATCATGGTGAATTGAGTAGGTTCCCAATAGGATTCGCATGTAATAAGCTTGTTATTCAAGATAGAGCAACGTTTTAACGCACTGAAACACTGTTTCTTTGTGAATTCAGTTAGTTCCTAGTAGCCTGCTCTTGTAATATGTGTACTTTTAAAGATTTATAAAAATTTGGTGAGCCGAATCTGAGTAACATGGTGAATTCGGTTAGTTCCCAATAGGCCGCACTAGTAATAAGTGGACTGTTCGGGATATAGGAAAATTTTCACGAACGGAATCAAAATTTCTAGGCGAATTCATTGAGTTCCCAATGGGACATGCTTGTATGAGTTTGCTTTTCAATATCGAGCAACATTTTAAGGAACGGAATCTAAGTATCATGTTGAATTGAGTAGGTTCCCAATAGGATTCGCATGTAATAAGCTTGTTATTCAAGATAGAGCAACGTTTTAACGCACTGAAACACTGTTTCTTTGTGAATTCAGTTAGTTCCTAGTAGCCTGCTCTTGTAATATGTGTACTTTTAAAGATTTATAAAAATTTGGTGAGCCGATCTGAGTAACATGATGAATTCGGTTAGTTCCCAATAGGCCGCACTAGTAATAAGTGGACTGTTCGGGATATAGGAAAATTTTCAAGAACGGAATCAAAATTTCTAGGCGAATTCAGTGAGTTCCCAATGGGACATGCTTGTATGAGTTGGCTTTTCAATATCGAGCAACATTTTAAGGAACGGAATCTAAGTATCATGGTGAATTGAGTAGGTTCCCAATAGGATTCGCATGTAATAAGCTTGTTATTCAAGAGAGAGCAACGTTTTAACGCACTGAAACACTGTTTCTTTGTGAATTCAGTTAGTTCCTAGTAGCCTGCTCTTGTAATATGTGTACTTTTAAAGATTTATAAAAATTTGGTGAGCCGAATCTGAGTAACATGGTGAATTCGGTTAGTTCCCAATAGGCCGCACTAGTAATAAGTGGACTGTTCGGGATATAGGAAAATTTTCAAGAACGGAATCAAAATTTCTAGGCGAATTCAGTGAGTTCCCAATGGGACATGCTTGTATGAGTTTGCTTTTCAATATCGAGCAACATTTTAAGGAACGGAATCTAAGTATCATGTTGAATTGAGTAGGTTCCCAATAGGATTCGCATGTAATAAGCTTGTTATTCAAGAGAGAGCAACGTTTTAACGCACTGAAACACTGTTTCTTTGTGAATTCAGTTAGTTCCTAGTAGCCTGCTCTTGTAATATGTGTACTTTTAAAGATTTATAAAAATTTGGTGAGCCGAATCTGAGTAACATGGGGAATTCGGTTAGTTCCCAATAGGCCGCACTAGTAATAAGTGGACTGTTCGGGATATAGGAAAATTTTCACGAACGGAATCAAAATTTCTAGGCGAATTCAGTGAGTTCCCAATGGGACATGCTTGTATGAGTTTGCTTTTCAATATCGAGCAACATTTTAAGGAACGGAATCTAAGTATCATGTTGAATTGAGTAGGTTCCCAATAGGATTCGCATGTAATAAGCTTGTTATTCAAGATAGAGCAACGTTTTAACGCACTGAAACACTGTTTCTTTGTGAATTCAGTTAGTTCCTAGTAGCCTGCTCTTGTAATATGTGTACTTTTAAAGATTTATAAAAATTTGGTGAGCCGAATCTGAGTAACATGGTGAATTCGGTTAGTTCCCAATAGGCGGCACTAGTAATAAGTGGACTGTTCGGGATATAGGAAAATTTTCAAGAACGGAATCAAAATTTCTAGGCGAATTCAGTGAGTTCCCAATGGGACATGCTTGTATGAGTTTGCTTTTCATTATCGAGCAACATTTTAAGGAACGGAATCTAAGTATCATGTTGAATTGAGTAGGTTCCCAATAGGATTCGCATGTAATAAGCTTGTTATTCAAGAGAGAGCAACGTTTTAACGCACTGAAACACTGTTTCTTTGTGAATTCAGTTAGTTCCTAGTAGCCTGCTCTTGTAATATGTGTACTTTTAAAGATTTATAAAAATATGGTGAGCCGAATCTGAGTAACATGGTGAATTCGGTTAGTTCCCAATAGGCCGCACTAGTAATAAGTGGACTGTTCGGGATATAGGAAAATTTTCACGAACGGAATCAAAATTTCTAGGCGAATTCAGTGAGTTCCCAATGGGACATGCTTGTATGAGTTTGCTTTTCAATATCGAGCAACATTTTAAGGAACGGAATCTAAGTATCATGGTGAATTGAGTAGGTTCCCAATAGGATTCGCATGTAATAAGCTTGTTATTCAAGATAGAGCAACGTTTTAACGCACTGAAATACTGTTTCTTTGTGAATTCAGTTAGTTCCTAGTAGCCTGCTCTTGTAATATGTGTACTTTTAAAGATTTATAAAAATTTGGTGAGCCGAATCTGAGTAACATGGTGAATTCGGTTAGTTCCCAATAGGCCGCACTAGTAATAAGTGGACTGTTCGGGATATAGGAAAATTTTCACGAACGGAATCAAAATTTCTAGGCGAATTAAGTGAGTTCCCAATGGGACATGCTTGTATGAGTTTGCTTTTCAATATCGAGCAACATTTTAAGGAACGGAATCTAAGTATCATGGTGAATTGAGTAGGTTCCCAATAGGATTCGCATGTAATAAGCTTGTTATTCAAGATAGAGCAACGTTTTAACGCACTGAAACACTGTTTCTTTGTGAATTCAGTTAGTTCCTAGTAGCCTGCTCTTGTAATATGTGTACTTTTAAAGATTTATAAAAATTTGGTGAGCCGAATCTGAGTAACATGGGGAATTCGGTTAGTTCCCAATAGGCGGCACTAGTAATAAGTGGACTGTTCGGGATATAGGAAAATTTTCAAGAACGGAATCAAAATTTCTAGGCGAATTCAGTGAGTTCCCAATGGGACATGCTTGTATGAGTTTGCTTTTCAATATCGAGCAACATTTTAAGGAACGGAATCTAAGTATCATGTTGAATTGAGTAGGTTCCCAATAGGATTCGCATGTAATAAGCTTGTTATTCAAGATAGAGCAACGTTTTAACGCACTGAAACACTGTTTCTTTGTGAATTCAGTTAGTTCCTAGTAGCCTGCTCTTGTAATATGTGTACTTTTAAAGATTTATAAAAATTTGGTGAGCCGAATCTGAGTAACATGGGGAATTCGGTTAGTTCCCAATAGGCCGCACTAGTAATAAGTGGACTGTTCGGGATATAGGAAAATTTTCACGAACGGAATCAAAATTTCTAGGCGAATTCAGTGAGTTCCCAATGGGACATGCTTGTATGAGTTTGCTTTTCAATATCGAGCAACATTTTAAGGAACGGAATCTAAGTATCATGTTGAATTGAGTAGGTTCCCAATAGGATTCGCATGTAATAAGCTTGTTATTCAAGAGAGAGCAACGTTTTAACGCACTGAAACACTGTTTCTTTGTGAATTCAGTTAGTTCCTAGTAGCCTGCTCTTGTAATATGTGTACTTTTAAAGATTTATAAAAATTTGGTGAGCCGAATCTGAGTAACATGGTGAATTCGGTTAGTTCCCAATAGGCCGCACTAGTAATAAGTGGACTGTTCGGGATATAGGAAAATTTTCAAGAACGGAATCAAAATTTCTAGGCGAATTCAGTGAGTTCCCAATGGGACATGCTTGTATGAGTTTGCTTTTCAATATCGAGCAACATTTTAAGGAATGGAATCTAAGTATCATGTTGAATTGAGTAGGTTCCCAATAGGATTCGCATGTAATAAGCTTGTTATTCAAGAGAGAGCAACGTTTTAACGCACTGAAACACTGTTTCTTTGTGAATTCAGTTAGTTCCTAGTAGCCTGCTCTTGTAATATGTGTACTTTTAAAGATTTATAAAAATTTGGTGAGCCGAATCTGAGTAACATGGTGAATTCGGTTAGTTCCCAATAGGCCGCACTAGTAATAAGTGGACTGTTCGGGATATAGGAAAATTTTCAAGAACGGAATCAAAATTTCTAGGCGAATTCAGTGAGTTCCCAATGGGACATGCTTGTATGAGTTTGCTTTTCAATATCGAGCAACATTTTAAGGAACGGAATCTAAGTATCATGGTGAATTGAGTAGGTTCCCAATAGGATTCGCATGTAATAAGCTTGTTATTCAAGATAGAGCAACGTTTTAACGCACTGAAACACTGTTTCTTTGTGAATTCAGTTAGTTCCTAGTAGCCTGCTCTTGTAATATGTGTACTTTTAAAGATTTATAAAAATTTGGTGAGCCGAATCTGAGTAACATGGTGAATTCGGTTAGTTCCCAATAGGCCGCACTAGTAATAAGTGGACTGTTCGGGATATAGGAAAATTTTCACGAACGGAATCAAAATTTCTAGGCGAATTCAGTGAGTTCCCAATGGGACATGCTTGTATGAGTTTGCTTTTCAATATCGAGCAACATTTTAAGGAACGGAATCTAAGTATCATGTTGAATTGAGTAGGTTCCCAATAGGATTCGCATGTAATAAGCTTGTTATTCAAGATAGAGCAACGTTTTAACGCACTGAAACACTGTTTCTTTGTGAATTCAGTTAGTTCCTAGTAGCCTGCTCTTGTAATATGTGTACTTTTAAAGATTTATAACAATTTGGTGAGCCGAATCTGAGTAACATGGTGAATTCGGTTAGTTCCCAATAGGCCGCACTAGTAATAAGTGGACTGTTCGGGATATAGGAAAATTTTCAAGAACGGAATCAAAATTTCTAGGCGAATTCAGTGAGTTCCCAATGGGACATGCTTGTATGAGTTTGCTTTTCAATATCGAGCAACATTTTAAGGAACGGAATCTAAGTATCATGTTGAATTGAGTAGGTTCCCAATAGGATTCGCATGTAATAAGCTTGTTATTCAAGAGAGAGCAACGTTTTAACGCACTGAAACACTGTTTCTTTGTGAATTCAGTTAGTTCCTAGTAGCCTGCTCTTGTAATATGTGTACTTTTAAAGATTTATAAAAATTTGGTGAGCCGAATCTGAGTAACATGGTGAATTCGGTTAGTTCCCAATAGGCCGCACTAGTAATAAGTGGACTGTTCGGGATATAGGAAAATTTTCACGAACGGAATCAAAATTTCTAGGCGAATTCAGTGAGTTCCCAATGGGACATGCTTGTATGAGTTTGCTTTTCAATATCGAGCAACATTTTAAGGAACGGAATCTAAGTATCATGGTGAATTGAGTAGGTTCCCAATAGGATTCGCATGTGTTAAGCTTGTTATTCAAGATAGAGCAACGTTTTAACGCACTGAAATACTGTTTCTTTGTGAATTCAGTTAGTTCCTAGTAGCCTGCTCTTGTAATATGTGTACTTTTAAAGATTTATAAAAATTTGGTGAGCCGAATCTGAGTAACATGGTGAATTCGGTTAGTTCCCAATAGGCCGCACTAGTAATAAGTGGACTGTTCGGGATATAGGAAAATTTTCACGAACGGAATCAAAATTTCTAGGCGAATTCAGTGAGTTCCCAATGGGACATGCTTGTATGAGTTTGCTTTTCAATATCGAGCAACATTTTAAGGAACGGAATCTAAGTATCATGTTGAATTGAGTAGGTTCCCAATAGGATTCGCATGTAATAAGCTTGTTATTCAAGATAGAGCAACGTTTTAACGCACTGAAACACTGTTTCTTTGTGAATTCAGTTAGTTCCTAGTAGCATGCTCTTGTAATATGTGTACTTTTAAAGATTTATAAAATTTGGTGAGCCGAATCTGAGTAACATGGTGAATTCGGTTAGTTCCCAATAGGCCGCACTAGTAATAAGTGGACTGTTCGGGATATAGGAAAATTTTCACGAACGGAATCAAAATTTCTAGGCGAATTCAGTGAGTTCCCAATGGGACATGCTTGTATGAGTTTGCTTTACAATATCGAGCAACATTTTAAGGAACGGAATCTAAGTATCATGGTGAATTGAGTAGGTTCCCAATAGGATTCGCATGTAATAAGCTTGTTATTCAAGATAGAGCAACGTTTTAACGCACTGAAACACTGTTTCTTTGTGAATTCAGTTAGTTCCTAGTAGCCTGCTCTTGTAATATGTGTACTTTTAAAGATTTATAAAAATTTGGTGAGCCGAATCTGAGTAACATGGTGAATTCGGTTAGTTCCCAATAGGCCGCACTAGTAATAAGTTGACTGTTCGGGATATAGGAAAATTTTCACGAACGGAATCATAATTTTTAGGCGAATTCAGTGAGTTCCCAATGGGACATGCTTGTATGAGTTTGCTTTTCAATATCGAGCAACATTTTAAGGAACGGAATCTAAGTATCATGTTGAATTGAGTAGGTTCCCAATAGGATTCGCATGTAATAAGCTTGTTATTCAAGAGAGAGCAACGTTTTAACGCACTGAAACACTGTTTCTTTGTGAATTCAGTTAGTTCCTAGTAGCCTGCTCTTGTAATATGTGTACTTTTAAAGATTTATAAAAATTTGGTGAGCCGAATCTGAGTAACATGGTGAATTCGGTTAGTTCCCAATAGGCCGCACTAGTAATAAGTGGACTGTTCGGGATATAGGAAAATTTTCAAGAACGGAATCAAAATTTCTAGGCGAATTCAGTGAGTTCCCAATGGGACATTCTTGTATGAGTTTGCTTTTCAATATCGAGCAACATTTTAAGGAACGGAATCTAAGTATCATGGTGAATTGAGTAGGTTCCCAATAGGATTCGCATGTAATAAGCTTGTTATTCAAGATAGAGCAACGTTTTAACGCACTGAAACACTGTTTCTTTGTGAATTCAGTTAGTTCCTAGTAGCCTGCTCTTGTAATATGTGTACTTTTAAAGATTTATAAAAATTTGGTGAGCCGAATCTGAGTAACATGATGAATTCGGTTAGTTCCCAATAGGCCGCACTAGTAATAAGTGGACTGTTCGGGATATAGGAAAATTTTCACGAACGGAATCAAAATTTCTAGGCGAATTCAGTGAGTTCCCAATGGGACATGCTTGTATGAGTTTGCTTTTCAATATCGAGCAACATTTTAAGGAACGGAATCTAAGTATCATGGTGAATTGAGTAGGTTCCCAATAGGATTCGCATGTAATAAGCTTGTTATTCAAGATAGAGCAACGTTTTAACGCACTGAAACACTGTTTCTTTGTGAATTCAGTTAGTTCCTAGTAGCCTGCTCTTGTAATATGTGTACTTTTAAAGATTTATAAAAATTTGGTGAGCCGATTCGGAGTAACATGGTGAATTCGGTTAGTTCCCAATAGGCGGCACTAGGAATAAGTGGACTGTTCGGGATATAGGAAAATTTTCAAGAACGGAATCAAAATTTCTAGGCGAATTCAGTGAGTTCCCAATGGGACATGCTTGTATGAGTTTGCTTTTCAATATCGAGCAACATTTTAAGGAACGGAATCTAAGTATCATGTTGAATTGAGTAGGTTCCCAATAGGATTCGCATGTAATAAGCTTGTTATTCAAGATAGAGCAACGTTTTAACGCACTGAAACACTGTTTCTTTGTGAATTCAGTTAGTTCCTAGTAGCCTGCTCTTGTAATATGTGTACTTTTAAAGATTTATAAAAATTTGGTGAGCCGAATCTGAGTAACATGGTGAATTCGGTTAGTTCCCAATAGGCCGCACTAGTAATAAGTGGACTGTTCGGGATATAGGAAAATTTTCACGAACGGAATCAAAATTTCTAGGCGAATTCAGTGAGTTCCCAATGGGACATGCTTGTATGAGTTTGCTTTTCAATATCGAGCAACATTTTAAGGAACGGAATCTAAGTATCATGTTGAATTGAGTAGGTTCCCAATAGGATTCGCATGTAATAAGCTTGTTATTCAAGATAGAGCAACGTTTTAACGCACTGAAACACTGTTTCTTTGTGAATTCAGTTAGTTCCTAGTAGCCTGCTCTTGTAATATGTGTACTTTTAAAGATTTATAAAAATTTGGTGAGCCGAATCTGAGTAAATGGGGAATTCGGTTAGTTCCCAATAGGCCGCACTAGTAATAAGTGGACTGTTCGGGATATAGGAAAATTTTCACGAACGGAATCAAAATTTCTAGGCGAATTCAGTGAGTTCCCAATGGGACATGCTTGTATGAGTTTGCTTTTCAATATCGAGCAACATTTTAAGGAACGGAATCTAAGTATCATGTTGAATTGAGTAGGTTCCCAATAGGATTCGCATGTAATAAGCTTGTTATTCAAGATAGAGCAACGTTTTAACGCACTGAAACACTGTTTCTTTGTGAATTCAGTTAGTTCCTAGTAGCCTGCTCTTGTAATATGTGTACTTTTAAAGATTTATAAAAATTTGGTGAGCCGAATCTGAGTAACATGGGGAATTCGGTTAGTTCCCAATAGGCCGCACTAGTAATAAGTGGACTGTTCGGGATATAGGAAAATTTTCACGAACGGAATCAAAATTTCTAGGCGAATTCAGTGAGTTCCTAATGGGACATGCTTGTATGAGTTTGCTTTTCAATATCGAGCAACATTTTAAGGAACGGAATCTAAGTATCATGTTGAATTGAGTAGGTTCCCAATAGGATTCGCATATAATAAGCTTGTTATTCAAGATAGAGCAACGTTTTAACGCACTGAAACACTGTTTCTTTGTGAATTCAGTTAGTTCCTAGTAGCCTGCTCTTGTAATATGTGTACTTTTAAAGATTTATAAAAATTTGGTGAGCCGAATCTGAGTAACATGGTGAATTCGGTTAGTTCCCAATAGGCGGCACTAGTAATAAGTGGACTGTTCGGGATATAGGAAAATTTTCAAGAACGGAATCAAAATTTCTAGGCGAATTCAGTGAGTTCCCAATGGGACATGCTTGTATGAGTTTGCTTTTCATTATCGAGCAACATTTTAAGGAACGGAATCTAAGTATCATGTTGAATTGAGTAGGTTCCCAATAGGATTCGCATGTAATAAGCTTGTTATTCAAGAGAGAGCAACGTTTTAACGCACTGAAACACTGTTTCTTTGTGAATTCAGTTAGTTCCTAGTAGCCTGCTCTTGTAATATGTGTACTTTTAAAGATTTATAAAAATATGGTGAGCCGAATCTGAGTAACATGGTGAATTCGGTTAGTTCCCAATAGGCCGCACTAGTAATAAGTGGACTGTTCGGGATATAGGAAAATTTTCAAGAACGGAATCAAAATTTCTAGGCGAATTCAGTGAGTTCCCAATGGGACATGCTTGTATGAGTTTGCTTTTCAATATTGAGCAACATTTTAAGGAACGGAATCTAAGTATCATGGTGAATTGAGTAGGTTCCCAATAGGATTCGCATGTAATAAGCTTGTTATTCAAGATAGAGCAACGTTTTAACGCACTGAAATACTGTTTCTTTGTGAATTCAGTTAGTTCCTAGTAGCCTGCTCTTGTAATATGTGTACTTTTAAAGATTTATAAAAATTTGGTGAGCCGAATCTGAGTAACATGGTGAATTCGGTTAGTTCCCAATAGGCCGCACTAGTAATAAGTGGACTGTTCGGGATATAGGAAAATTTTCACGAACGGAATCAAAATTTCTAGGCGAATTAAGTGAGTTCCCAATGGGACATGCTTGTATGAGTTTGCTTTTCAATATCGAGCAACATTTTAAGGAACGGAATCTAAGTATCATGGTGAATTGAGTAGGTTCCCAATAGGATTCGCATGTAATAAGCTTGTTATTCAAGATAGAGCAACGTTTTAACGCACTGAAACACTGTTTCTTTGTGAATTCAGTTAGTTCCTAGTAGCCTGCTCTTGTAATATGTGTACTTTTAAAGATTTATAAAAATTTGGTGAGCCGAATCTGAGTAACATGGGGAATTCGGTTAGTTCCCAATAGGCGGCACTAGTAATAAGTGGACTGTTCGGGATATAGGAAAATTTTCAAGAACGGAATCAAAATTTCTAGGCGAATTCAGTGAGTTCCCAATGGGACATGCTTGTATGAGTTTGCTTTTCAATATCGAGCAACATTTTAAGGAACGGAATCTAAGTATCATGTTGAATTGAGTAGGTTCCCAATAGGATTCGCATGTAATAAGCTTGTTATTCAAGATAGAGCAACGTTTTAACGCACTGAAACACTGTTTCTTTGTGAATTCAGTTAGTTCCTAGTAGCCTGCTCTTGTAATATGTGTACTTTTAAAGATTTATAAAAATTTGGTGAGCCGAATCTGAGTAACATGGGGAATTCGGTTAGTTCCCAATAGGCCGCACTAGTAATAAGTGGACTGTTCGGGATATAGGAAAATTTTCACGAACGGAATCAAAATTTCTAGGCGAATTCAGTGAGTTCCCAATGGGACATGCTTGTATGAGTTTGCTTTTCAATATCGAGCAACATTTTAAGGAACGGAATCTAAGTATCATGTTGAATTGAGTAGGTTCCCAATAGGATTCGCATGTAATAAGCTTGTTATTCAAGAGAGAGCAACGTTTTAACGCACTGAAACACTGTTTCTTTGTGAATTCAGTTAGTTCCTAGTAGCCTGCTCTTGTAATATGTGTACTTTTAAAGATTTATAAAAATTTGGTGAGCCGAATCTGAGTAACATGGTGAATTCGGTTAGTTCCCAATAGGCCGCACTAGTAATAAGTGGACTGTTCGGGATATAGGAAAATTTTCACGAACGGAATCAAAATTTCTAGGCGAATTCAGTGAGTTCCCAATGGGACATGCTTGTATGAGTTTGCTTTTCAATATCGAGCAACATTTTAAGGAATGGAATCTAAGTATCATGTTGAATTGAGTAGGTTCCCAATAGGATTCGCATGTAATAAGCTTGTTATTCAAGAGAGAGCAACGTTTTAACGCACTGAAACACTGTTTCTTTGTGAATTCAGTTAGTTCCTAGTAGCCTGCTCTTGTAATATGTGTACTTTTAAAGATTTATAAAAATTTGGTGAGCCGAATCTGAGTAACATGGTGAATTCGGTTAGTTCCCAATAGGCCGCACTAGTAATAAGTGGACTGTTCGGGATATAGGAAAATTTTCAAGAACGGAATCAAAATTTCTAGGCGAATTCAGTGAGTTCCCAATGGGACATGCTTGTATGAGTTTGCTTTTCAATATCGAGCAACATTTTAAGGAACGGAATCTAAGTATCATGGTGAATTGAGTAGGTTCCCAATAGGATTCGCATGTAATAAGCTTGTTATTCAAGATAGAGCAACGTTTTAACGCACTGAAACACTGTTTCTTTGTGAATTCAGTTAGTTCCTAGTAGCCTGCTCTTGTAATATGTGTACTTTTAAAGATTTATAAAAATTTGGTGAGCCGAATCTGAGTAACATGATGAATTCGGTTAGTTCCCAATAGGCCGCACTAGTAATAAGTGGACTGTTCGGGATATAGGAAAATTTTCAAGAACGGAATCAAAATTTCTAGGCGAATTCAGTGAGTTCCCAATGGGACATGCTTGTATGAGTTTGCTTTTCAATATCGAGCAACATTTTAAGGAACGGAATCTAAGTATCATGGTGAATTGAGTAGGTTCCCAATAGGATTCGCATGTAATAAGCTTGTTATTCAAGATAGAGCAACGTTTTAACGCACTGAAACACTGTTTCTTTGTGAATTCAGTTAGTTCCTAGTAGCCTGCTCTTGTAATATGTGTACTTTTAAAGATTTATAAAAATTTGGTGAGCCGAATCTGAGTAACATGGTGAATTCGGTTAGTTCCCAATAGGCGGCACTAGTAATAAGTGGACTGTTCGGGATATAGGAAAATTTTCAAGAACGGAATCAAAATTTCTAGGCGAATTCAGTGAGTTCCCAATGGGACATGCTTGTATGAGTTTGCTTTTAAATATCGAGCAACATTTTAAGGAACGGAATCTAAGTATCATGTTGAATTGAGTAGGTTCCCAATAGGATTCGCATGTAATAAGCTTGTTATTCAAGAGAGAGCAACGTTTTAACGCACTGAAACACTGTTTCTTTGTGAATTCAGTTAGTTCCTAGTAGCCTGCTCTTGTAATATGTGTACTTTTAAAGATTTATAAAAATTTGGTGAGCCGAATCTGAGTAACATGGGGAATTCGGTTAGTTCCCAATAGGCCGCACTAGTAATAAGTGGACTGTTCGGGATATAGGAAAATTTTCACGAACGGAATCAAAATTTCTAGGCGAATTCAGTGAGTTCCAATGGGACATGCTTGTATGAGTTTGCTTTTCAATATCGAGCAACATTTTAAGGAACGGAATCTAAGTATCATGTTGAATTGAGTAGGTTCCCAATAGGATTCGCATGTAATAAGCTTGTTATTCAAGATAGAGCAACGTTTTAACGCACTGAAACACTGTTTCTTTGTGAATTCAGTTAGTTCCTAGTAGCCTGCTCTTGTAATATGTGTACTTTTAAAGATTTATAACAATTTGGTGAGCCGAATCTGAGTAACATGGTGAATTCGGTTAGTTCCCAATAGGCCGCACTAGTAATAAGTGGACTGTTCGGGATATAGGAAAATTTTCAAGAACGGAATCAAAATTTCTAGGCGAATTCAGTGAGTTCCCAATGGGACATGCTTGTATGAGTTTGCTTTTCAATATCGAGCAACATTTTAAGGAACGGAATCTAAGTATCATGTTGAATTGAGTAGGTTCCCAATAGGATTCGCATGTAATAAGCTTGTTATTCAAGAGAGAGCAACGTTTTAACGCACTGAAACACTGTTTCTTTGTGAATTCAGTTAGTTCCTAGTAGCCTGCTCTTGTAATATGTGTACTTTTAAAGATTTATAAAAATTTGGTGAGCCGAATCTGAGTAACATGGTGAATTCGGTTAGTTCCCAATAGGCCGCACTAGTAATAAGTGGACTGTTCGGGATATAGGAAAATTTTCACGAACGGAATCAAAATTTCTAGGCGAATTCAGTGAGTTCCCAATGGGACATGCTTGTATGAGTTTGCTTTTCAATATCGAGCAACATTTTAAGGAACGGAATCTAAGTATCATGGTGAATTGAGTAGGTTCCCAATAGGATTCGCATGTAATAAGCTTGTTATTCAAGATAGAGCAACGTTTTAACGCACTGAAATACTGTTTCTTTGTGAATTCAGTTAGTTCCTAGTAGCCTGTTCTTGTAATATGTGTACTTTTAAAGATTTATAAAAATTTGGGGAGCCGAATCTGAGTAACATGGTGAATTCGGTTAGTTCCCAATAGGCCGCACTAGTAATAAGTGGACTGTTCGGGATATAGGAAAATTTTCACGAACGGAATCAAAATTTCTAGGCGAATTCAGTTAGTTCCCAATGGGACATGCTTGTATGAGTTTGCTTTTCAATATCGAGCAACATTTTAAGGAACGGAATCTAAGTATCATGGTGAATTGAGTAGGTTCCCAATAGGATTCGCATGTAATAAGCTTGTTATTCAAGATAGAGCAACGTTTTAACGCACTGAAACACTGTTTCTTTGTGAATTCAGTTAGTTCCTAGTAGCCTGCTCTTGTAATATGTGTACTTTTAAAGATTTATAAAAATTTGGTGAGCCGAATCTGAGTAACATGGTGATTTCGGTTAGTTCCCAATAGGCCGCACTAGTAATAAGTGGACTGTTCGGGATATAGGAAAATTTTCACGAACGGAATCAAAATTTCTAGGCGAATTCAGTGAGTTCCCAATGGGACATGCTTGTATGAGTTTGCTTTTCAATATCGAGCAACATTTTAAGGAACGGAATCTAAGTATCATGTTGAATTGAGTAGGTTCCCAATAGGATTCGCATGTAATAAGCTTGTTATTCAAGATAGAGCAACGTTTTAACGCACTGAAACACTGTTTCTTTGTGAATTCAGTTAGTTCCTAGTAGCCTGCTCTTGTAATATGTGTACTTTTAAAGATTTATAAAATTTGGTGAGCCGAATCTGAGTAACATGTTGAATTCGGTTAGTTCCCAATAGGCCGCACTAGTAATAAGTGGACTGTTCGGGATATAGGAAAATTTTCACGAACGGAATCAAAATTTCTAGGCGAATTCAGTGAGTTCCCAATGGGACATGCTTGTATGAGTTTGCTTTACAATATCGAGCAACATTTTAAGGAACGGAATCTAAGTATCATGGTGAATTGAGTAGGTTCCCAATAGGATTCGCATGTAATAAGCTTGTTATTCAAGATAGAGCAACGTTTTAACGCACTGAAACACTGTTTCTTTGTGAATTCAGTTAGTTCCTAGTAGCCTGCTCTTGTAATATGTGTACTTTTAAAGATTTATAAAAATTTGGTGAGCCGAATCTGAGTAACATGGTGAATTCGGTTAGTTCCCAATAGGCCGCACTAGTAATAAGTTGACTGTTCGGGATATAGGAAAATTTTCACGAACGGAATCAAAATTTTTAGGCGAATTCAGTGAGTTCCCAATGGGACATGCTTGTATGAGTTTGCTTTTCAATATCGAGCAACATTTTAAGGAACGGAATCTAAGTATCATGTTGAATTGAGTAGGTTCCCAATAGGATTCGCATGTAATAAGCTTGTTATTCAAGAGAGAGCAACGTTTTAACGCACTGAAACACTGTTTCTTTGTGAATTCAGTTAGTTCCTAGTAGCCGGCTCTTGTAATATGTGTACTTTTAAAGATTTATAAAAATTTGGTGAGCCGAATCTGAGTAACATGGTGAATTCGGTTAGTTCCCAATAGGCCGCACTAGTAATAAGTGGACTGTTCGGGATATAGGAAAATTTTCAAGAACGGAATCAAAATTTCTAGGCGAATTCAGTGAGTTCCCAATGGGACATGCTTGTATGAGTTTGCTTTTCAATATCGAGCAACATTTTAAGGAATGGAATCTAAGTATCATGGTGAATTGAGTAGGTTCCCAATAGGATTCGCATGTAATAAGCTTGTTATTCAAGAGAGAGCAACGTTTTAACGCACTGAAACACTGTTTCTTTGTGAATTCAGTTAGTTCCTAGTAGCCTGCTCTTGTAATATGTGTACTTTTAAAGATTTATAAAAATTTGGTGAGCCGATTCTGAGTAACATGGTGAATTCGGTTAGTTCCCAATAGGCCGCACTAGTAATAAGTGGACTGTTCGGGATATAGGAAAATTTTCAAGAACGGAATCAAAATTTCTAGGCGAATTCAGTGAGTTCCCAATGGGACATGCTTGTATGAGTTTGCTTTTCAATATCGAGCAACATTTTAAGGAACGGAATCTAAGTATCATGGTGAATTGAGTAGGTTCCCAATAGGATTCGCATGTAATAAGCTTGTTATTCAAGATAGAGCAACGTTTTAACGCACTGAAACACTGTTTCTTTGTGAATTCAGTTAGTTCCTAGTAGCCTGCTCTTGTAATATGTGTACTTTTAAAGATTTATAAAAATTTGGTGAGCCGAATCTGAGTAACATGATGAATTCGGTTAGTTCCCAATAGGCCGCACTAGTAATAAGTGGACTGTTCGGGATATAGGAAAATTTTCACGAACGGAATCAAAATTTCTAGGCGAATTCAGTGAGTTCCCAATGGGACATGCTTGTATGAGTTTGCTTTTCAATATCGAGCAACATTTTAAGGAACGGAATCTAAGTATCATGGTGAATTGAGTAGGTTCCCAATAGGATTCGCATGTAATAAGCTTGTTATTCAAGATAGAGCAACGTTTTAACGCACTGAAACACTGTTTCTTTGTGAATTCAGTTAGTTCCTAGTAGCCTGCTCTTGTAATATGTGTACTTTTAAAGATTTATAAAAATTTGGTGAGCCGATTCTGAGTAACATGGTGAATTCGGTTAGTTCCCAATAGGCGGCACTAGTAATAAGTGGACTGTTCGGGATATAGGAAAATTTTCAAGAACGGAATCAAAATTTCTAGGCGAATTCAGTGAGTTCCCAATGGGACATGCTTGTATGAGTTTGCTTTTCAATATCGAGCAACATTTTAAGGAACGGAATCTAAGTATCATGTTGAATTGAGTAGGTTCCCAATAGGATTCGCATGTAATAAGCTTGTTATTCAAGATAGAGCAACGTTTTAACGCACTGAAACACTGTTTCTTTGTGAATTCAGTTAGTTCCTAGTAGCCTGCTCTTGTAATATGTGTACTTTTAAAGATTTATAAAAATTTGGTGAGCCGAATCTGAGTAACATGGTGAATTCGGTTAGTTCCCAATAGGCCGCACTAGTAATAAGTGGACTGTTCGGGATATAGGAAAATTTTCACGAACTGAATCAAAATTTCTAGGCGAATTCAGTGAGTTCCCAATGGGACATGCTTGTATGAGTTTGCTTTTCAATATCGAGCAACATTTTAAGGAACGGAATCTAAGTATCATGTTGAATTGAATAGGTTCCCAATAGGATTCGCATGTAATAAGCTTGTTATTCAAGATAGAGCAACGTTTTAACGCACTGAAACACTGTTTCTTTGTGAATTCAGTTAGTTCCTAGTAGCCTGCTCTTGTAATATGTGTACTTTTAAAGATTTATAAAAATTTGGTGAGCCGAATCTGAGTAACATGGTGAATTCGGTTAGTTCCCAATAGGCGGCACTAGTAATAAGTGGACTGTTCGGGATATAGGAAAATTTTCACGAACGGAATCAAAATTTCTAGGCGAATTCAGTGAGTTCCCAATGGGACATGCTTGTATGAGTTTGCTTTTCAATATCGAGCAACATTTTAAGGAACGGAATCTAAGTATCATGGTGAATTGAGTAGGTTCCCAATAGGATTCGCATGTAATAAGCTTGTTATTCAAGATAGAGCAACGTTTTAACGCACTGAAACACTGTTTCTTTGTGAATTCAGTTAGTTCCTAGTAGCCTGCTCTTGTAATATGTGTACTTTTAAAGATTTATAAAAATTTGGTGAGCCGAATCTGAGTAACATGGTGAATTCGGTTAGTTCCCAATAGGCCGCACTAGTAATAAGTGGACTGTTCGGGATATAGGAAAATTTTCACGAACGGAATCAAAATTTCTAGGCGAATTCAGTGAGTTCCCAATGGGACATGCTTGTATGAGTTTGCTTTTCAATATCGAGCAACATTTTAAGGAACGGAATCTAAGTATCATGGTGAATTGAGTAGGTTCCCAATAGGATTCGCATGTAATAAGCTTGTTATTCAAGATAGAGCAACGTTTTAACGCACTGAAACACTGTTTCTTTGTGAATTCAGTTAGTTCCTAGTAGCCTGCTCTTGTAATATGTGTACTTTTAAAGATTTATAAAAATTTGGTGAGCCGAATCTGAGTAACATGGTGAATTCGGTTAGTTCCCAATAGGCCGCACTAGTAATAAGTGGACTGTTCGGGATATAGGAAAATTTTCACGAACGGAATCAAAATTTCTAGGCGAATTCAGTGAGTTCCCAATTGGACATGCTTGTATGAGTTTGCTTTTCAATATCGAGCAACATTTTAAGGAACGGAATCTAAGTATCATGTTGAATTGAGTAGGTTCCCAATAGGATTCGCATGTAATAAGCTTGTTATTCAAGATAGAGCAACGTTTTAACGCACTGAAATACTGTTTCTTTGGGAATTCAGTTAGTTCCTAGTAGCCTGCTCTTGTAATATGTGTACTTTTAAAGATTTATAAAAATTTGGTGAGCCGAATCTGAGTAACATGGTGAATTCGGTTAGTTCCCAATAGGCCGCACTAGTAATAAGTGGACTGTTCGGGATATAGGAAAATTTTCACGAACGGAATCAAAATTTCTAGGCGAATTCAGTGAGTTCCCAATGGGACATGCTTGTATGAGTTTGCTTTACAATATCGAGCAACATTTTAAGGAACGGAATCTAAGTATCATGTTGAATTGAGTAGGTTCCCAATAGGATTCGCATGTAATAAGCTTGTTATTCAAGATAGAGCAACGTTTTAACGCACTGAAACACTGTTTCTTTGTGAATTCAGTTAGTTCCTAGTAGCCTGCTCTTGTAATATGTGTACTTTTAAAGATTTATAAAAATTTGGTGAGCCGAATCTGAGTAACATGGTGAATTCGGTTAGTTCCCAATAGGCCGCACTAGTAATAAGTGGACTGTTCGGGATATAGGAAAATTTTCAAGAACGGAATCAAATTTTCTAGGCGAATTCAGTGAGTTCCCAATGGGACATGCTTGTATGAGTTTGCTTTTCAATATCGAGCAACATTTTAAGGAACGGAACCTAAGTATCATGTTGAATTGAGTAGGTTCCCAATAGGATTCGCATGTAATAAGCTTGTTATTCAAGATAGAGCAACGTTTTAACGCACTGAAACACTGTTTCTTTGTGAATTCAGTTAGTTCCTAGTAGCCTGCTCTTGTAATATGTGTACTTTTAAAGATTTATAAAAATTTGGTGAGCCGAATCTGAGTAACATGGTGAATTCGGTTAGTTCCCAATAGGCGGCACTAGTAATAAGTGGACTGTTCGGGATATAGGAAAATTTTCAAGAACGGAATCAAAATTTCTAGGCGAATTCAGTGAGTTCCCAATGGGACATGCTTGTATGAGTTTGCTTTTCAATATCGAGCAACATTTTAAGGAACGGAATCTAAGTATCATGTTGAATTGAGTAGGTTCCCAATAGGATTCGCATGTAATAAGCTTGTTATTCAAGAGAGAGCAACGTTTTAACGCACTGAAACACTGTTTCTTTGTGAATTCAGTTAGTTCCTAGTAGCCTGCCCTTGTAATATGTGTACTTTTAAAGATTTATAAAAATTTGGTGAGCCGAATCTGAGTAGCATGGTGAATTCGGTTAGTTCCCAATAGGCCGCACTAGTAATAAGTGGACTGTTCGGGATATAGGAAAATTTTCACGAACGGAATCAAAATTTCTAGGCGAATTCAGTGAGTTCCCAATGGGACATGCTTGTATGAGTTTGCTTTTCAATATCGAGCAACATTTTAAGGAACGGAATCTAAGTATCATGGTGAATTGAGTAGGTTCCCAATAGGATTCGCATGTAATAAGCTTGTTATTCAAGATAGAGCAACGTTTTAACGCACTGAAATACTGTTTCTTTGTGAATTCAGTTAGTTCCTAGTAGCCTGCTCTTGTAATATGTGTACTTTTAAAGATTTATAAAAATTTGGTGAGCCGAATCTGAGTAACATGGTGAATTCGGTTAGTTCCCAATAGGCCGCACTAGTAATAAGTGGACTGTTCGGGATATAGGAAAATTTTCACGAACGGAATCAAAATTTCTAGGCGAATTCAGTGAGTTCCCAATGGGACATGCTTGTATGAGTTTGCTTTTCAATATCGAGCAACATTTTAAGGAACGGAATCTAAGTATCATGTTGAATTGAGTAGGTTCCCAATAGGATTCGCATGTAATAAGCTTGTTATTCAAGATAGAGCAACGTTTTAACGCACTGAAACACTGTTTCTTTGTGAATTCAGTTAGTTCCTAGTAGCCTGCTCTTGTAATATGTGTACTTTTAAAGATTTATAAAAATTTGGTGAGCCGAATCTGAGTAACATGGTGAATTCGGTTAGTTCCCAATAGGCCGCACTAGTAATAAGTGGACTGTTCGGGATATAGGAAAATTTTCACGAACGGAATCAAAATTTCTAGGCGAATTCAGTGTGTTCCCAATGGGACATGCTTGTATGAGTTTGCTTTTCAATATTGAGCAACATTTTAAGGAACGGAATCTAAGTATCATGTTGAATTGAGTAGGTTCCCAATAGGATTCGCATGTAATAAGCTTGTTATTCAAGATAGAGCAACGTTTTAACGCACTGAAACACTGTTTCTTTGTGAATTCAGTTAGTTCCTAGTAGCCTGCTCTTGTAATATGTGTACTTTTAAAGATTTATAAAAATTTGGTGAGCCGAATCTGAGTAACATGGGGAATTCGGTTAGTTCCCAATAGGCGGCACTAGTAATAAGTGGACTGTTCGGGATATAGGAAAATTTTCAAGAACGGAATCAAAATTTCTAGGCGAATTCAGTGAGTTCCCAATGGGACATGCTTGTATGAGTTTGCTTTTCAATATCGAGCAACATTTTAAGGAACGGAATCTAAGTATCATGTTGAATTGAGTAGGTTCACAATAGGATTCGCATGTAATAAGCTTGTTATTCAAGATAGAGCAACGTTTTAACGCACTGAAACACTGTTTCTTTGTGAATTCAGTTAGTTCCTAGTAGCCTGCTCTTGTAATATGTGTACTTTTAAAGATTTATAAAAATTTGGTGAGCCGAATCTGAGTAACATGGTGAATTCGGATAGTTCCCAATAGGCTGCACTAGTAATAAGTGGACTGTTCGGGATATAGGAAAATTTTCACGAACGGAATCAAAATTTCTAGGCGAATTCAGTGAGTTCCCAATGGGACATGCTTGTATGAGTTTGCTTTTCAATATCGAGCAACATTTTAAGGAACGGAATCTAAGTATCATGTTGAATTGAGTAGGTTCCCAATAGGATTCGCATGTAATAAGCTTGTTATTCAAGATAGAGCAACGTTTTAACGCACTGAAACACTGTTTCTTTGTGAATTCAGTTAGTTCCTAGTAGCCTGCTCTTGTAATATGTGTACTTTTAAAGATTTATAAAAATTTGGTGAGCCGAATCTGAGTAACATGGTGAATTCGGTTAGTTCCCAATAGGCCGCACTAGTAATAAGTGGACTGTTCGGGATATAGGAACATTTTCAAGAACGGAATCAAAATTTCTAGGCGAATTCAGTGAGTTCCCAATGGGACATGCTTGTATGAGTTTGCTTTTCAATATCGAGCAACATTTTAAGGAACGGAATCTAAGTATCATGTTGAATTGAGTAGCTTCCCAATAGGATTCGCATGTAATAAGCTTGTTATTCAAGATAGAGCAACGTTTTAACGCACTGAAACACTGTTTCTTTGTGAATTCAGTTAGTTCCTAGTAGCCTGCTCTTGTAATATGTGTACTTTTAAAGATTTATAAAAATTTGGTGAGCCGAATCTGAGTAACATGGTGAATTCGGATAGTTCCCAATAGGCTGCACTAGTAATAAGTGGACTGTTCGGGATATAGGAAAATTTTCACGAACGGAATCAAAATTTCTAGGCGAATTCAGTGAGTTCCCAATGGGACATGCTTGTATGAGTTTGCTTTTCAATATCGAGCAACATTTTAAGGAACGGAATCTAAGTATCATGTTGAATTGAGTAGGTTCCCAATAGGATTCGCATGTAATAAGCTTGTTATTCAAGATAGAGCAACGTTTTAACGCACTGAAACACTGTTTCTTTGTGAATTCAGTTAGTTCCTAGTAGCCTGCTCTTGTAATATGTGTACTTTTAAAGATTTATAAAAATTTGGTGAGCCGAATCTGAGTAACATGGTGAATTCGGTTAGTTCCCAATAGGCCGCACTAGTAATAAGTGGACTGTTCGGGATATAGGAACATTTTCAAGAACGGAATCAAAATTTCTAGGCGAATTCAGTGAGTTCCCAATGGGACATGCTTGTATGAGTTTGCTTTTCAATATCGAGCAACATTTTAAGGAACGGAATCTAAGTATCATGTTGAATTGAGTAGCTTCCCAATAGGATTCGCATGTAATAAGCTTGTTATTCAAGATAGAGCAACGTTTTAACGCACTGAAACACTGTTTCTTTGTGAATTCAGTTAGTTCCTAGTAGCCTGCTCTTGTAATATGTGTACTTTTAAAGATTTATAAAAATTTGGTGAGCCGAATCTGAGTAACATGGTGAATTCGGTTAGTTCCCAATAGGCGGCACTAGTAATAAGTGGACTGTTCGGGATATAGGAAAATTTTCAAGAACGGAATCAAAATTTCTAGGCGAATTCAGTGAGTTCCCAATGGGACATGCTTGTATGAGTTTGCTTTTCAATATCGAGCAACATTTTAAGGAACGGAATCTAAGTATCATGTTGAATTGAGTAGGTTCCCAATAGGATTCGCATGTAATAAGCTTGTTATTCAAGATAGAGCAACGTTTTAACGCACTGAAACACTGTTTCTTTGTGAATTCAGTTAGTTCCTAGTAGCCTGCTCTTGTAATATGTGTACTTTTAAAGATTTATAAAAATTTGGTGAGCCGAATCTGAGTAACATGGTGAATTCAGTTAGTTCCCAATAGGCCGCACTAGTAATAAGTGGACTGTTCGGGATATAGGAAAATTTTCACGAACGGAATCAAAATTTCTAGGCGAATTCAGTGAGTTCCCAATGGGACATGCTTGTATGAGTTTGCTTTTCAATATCGAGCAACATTTTAAGGAACGGAATCTAAGTATCATGTTGAATTGAGTAGGTTCCCAATAGGATTCGCATGTAATAAGCTTGTTATTCAAGATAGAGCAACGTTTTAACACACTGAAACACTGTTTCTTTGTGAATTCAGTTAGTTCCTAGTAGCCTGCTCTTGTAATATGTGTACTTTTAAAGATTTATAAAAATTTGGTGAGCCGAATCTGAGTAACATGGTGAATTCGGATAGTTCCCAATAGGCTGCACTAGTAATAAGTGGACTGTTCGGGATATAGGAAAATTTTCACGAACGGAATCAAAATTTCTAGGCGAATTCAGTGAGTTCCCAATGGGACATGCTTGTATGAGTTTGCTTTTCAATATCGAGCAACATTTTAAGGAACGGAATCTAAGTATCATGTTGAATTGAGTAGGTTCCCAATAGGATTCGCATGTAATAAGCTTGTTATTCAAGATAGAGCAACGTTTTAACGCACTGAAACACTGTTTCTTTGTGAATTCAGTTAGTTCCTAGTAGCCTGCTCTTGTAATATGTGTACTTTTAAAGATTTATAAAAATTTGGTGAGCCGAATCTGAGTAACATGGTGAATTCGGTTAGTTCCCAATAGGCCGCACTAGTAATAAGTGGACTGTTCGGGATATAGGAAAATTTTCACGAACGGAATCAAAATTTCTAGGCGAATTCAGTGAGTTCCCAATGGGACATGCTTGTATGAGTTTGCTTTTCAATATCGAGCAACATTTTAAGGAACGGAATCTAAGTATCATGTTGAATTGAGTAGGTTCCCAATAGGATTCGCATGTAATAAGCTTGTTATTCAAGATAGAGCAACGTTTTAACGCACTGAAACACTGTTTCTTTGTGAATTCAGTTAGTTCCTAGTAGCCTGCTCTTGTAATATGTGTACTTTTAAAGATTTATAAAAATTTGGTGAGCCGAATCTGAGTAACATGGTGAATTCGGATAGTTCCCAATAGGCTGCACTAGTAATAAGTGGACTGTTCGGGATATAGGAAAATTTTCACGAACGGAATCAAAATTTCTAGGCGAATTCAGTGAGTTCCCAATGGGACATGCTTGTATGAGTTTGCTTTTCAATATCGAGCAACATTTTAAGGAACGGAATCTAAGTATCATGTTGAATTGAGTAGGTTCCCAATAGGATTCGCATGTAATAAGCTTGTTATTCAAGATAGAGCAACGTTTTAACGCTCTGAAACACTGTTTCTTTGTGAATTCAGTTAGTTCCTAGTAGCCTGCTCTTGTAATATGTGTACTTTTAAAGATTTATAAAAATTTGGTGAGCCGAATCTGAGTAACATGGTGAATTCGGTTAGTTCCCAATAGGCCACACTAGTAATAATTGGACTGTTCGGGATATAGGAAAATTTTCAAGAACGGAATCAAAATTTCTAGGCGAATTCAGTGAGTTCCCAATGGGACATGCTTGTATGAGTTTGCTTTTCAATATCGAGCAACATTTTAAGGAACGGAATCTAAGTATCATGGTGAATTGAGTAGGTTCCCAATAGGATTCGCATGTAATAAGCTTGTTATTCAAGATAGAGCAACGTTTTAACGCACTGAAACACTGTCTCTTTGTGAATTCAGTTAGTTCCTAGTAGCCTGCTCTTGTAATATGTGTACTTTTAAAGATTTATAAAAATTTGGTGAGCCGAATCTGAGTAACATGGTGAATTCGGTTAGTTCCCAATAGGCCGCACTAGTAATAAGTGGACTGTTCGGGATATAGGAAAATTTTCACGAACGGAATCAAAATTTCTAGGCGAATTCAGTGAGTTCCCAATGGGACATGCTTGTATGAGTTTGCTTTTCAATATCGAGCAACATTCTAAGGAACGGAATCTAAGTATCATGTTGAATTGAGTAGGTTCCCAATAGGATTCGCATGTAATAAGCTTGTTATTCAAGATAGAGCAACGTTTTAACGCACTGAAACACTGTTTCTTTGTGAATTCAGTTAGTTCCTAGTAGCCTGCTCTTGTAATATGTGTACTTTTAAAGATTTATAAAAATTTGGTGAGCCGAATCTGAGTAACATGGTGAATTCGGTTAGTTCCCAATAGGCCGCACTAGTAATAAGTGGACTGTTCGGGATATAGGAAAATTTTCACGAACGGAATCAAAATTTCTAGGCGAATTCAGTGAGTTCCCAATGGGACATGCTTGTATGAGTTTGCTTTTCAATATCGAGCAACATTTTAAGGAACGGAATCTAAGTATCATGTTGAATTGAGTAGGTTCCCAATAGGATTCGCATGTAATAAGCTTGTTATTCAAGATAGAGCAACGTTTTAACGCACTGAAACACTGTTTCTTTGTGAATTCAGTTAGTTCCTAGTAGCCTGCTCTTGTAATATGTGTACTTTTAAAGATTTATAAAAATTTGGTGAGCCGAATCTGAGTAACATGGTGAATTCGGTTAGTTCCCAATAGGCCGCACTAGTAATAAGTGGACTGTTCGGGATATAGGAAAATTTTCACGAACGGAATCAAAATTTCTAGGCGAATTCAGTGAGTTCCCAATGGGACATGCTTGTATGAGTTTGCTTTTCAATATCGAGCAACATTTTAAGGAACGGAATCTAAGTATCATGTTGAATTGAGTAGGTTCCCAATAGGATTCGCATGTAATAAGCTTGTTATTCAAGATAGAGCAACGTTTTAACGCACTGAAACACTGTCTCTTTGTGAATTCAGTTAGTTCCTAGTAGCCTGCTCTTGTAATATGTGTACTTTTAAAGATTTATAAAAATTTGGTGAGCCGAATCTGAGTAACATGGTGAATTCGGTTAGTTCCCAATAGGCGGCACTAGTAATAAGTGGACTGTTCGGGATATAGGAAAATTTTCAAGAACGGAATCAAAATTTCTAGGCGAATTCAGTGAGTTCCCAATGGGACATGCTTGTATGAGTTTGCTTTTCAATATCGAGCAACATTTTAAGGAACGGAATCTAAGTATCATGGTGAATTGAGTAGGTTCCCAATAGGATTCGCATGTAATAAGCTTGTTATTCAAGAGAGAGCAACGTTTTAACGAACTGAAACACTGTTTCTTTGTGAATTCAGTTAGTTCCTAGTAGCCTGCTCTTGTAATATGTGTACTTTTAAAGATTTATAAAAATTTGGTGAGCCGAATCTGAGTAACATGGTGAATTCGGTTAGTTCCCAATAGGCCGCACTAGTAATAAGTGGACTGTTCGGGATATAGGAAAATTTTCAAGAACGGAATCAAAATTTCTAGGCGAATTCAGTGAGTTCCCAATGGGACATGCTTGTATGAGTTTGCTTTTCAATATCGAGCAACATTTTAAGGAACGGAATCTAAGTATCATGTTGCATTGAGTAGGTTCCCAATAGGATTCGCATGTAATAAGCTTGTTATTCAAGATAGAGCAACGTTTTAACGCACTGAAACACTGTTTCTTTGTGAATTCAGTTAGTTCCTAGTAGCCTGCTCTTGTAATATGTGTACTTTTAAAGATTTATAAAATTTTGGTGAGCCGAATCTGAGTAACATGGTGAATTCGGTTAGTTCCCAATAGGCGGCACTAGTAATAAGTGGACTGTTCGGGATATAGGAAAATTTTCATGAACGGAATCAAAATTTCTAGGCGAATTCAGTGAGTTCCCAATGGGACATGCTTGTATGAGTTTGCTTTTCAATATCGAGCAACATTTTAAGGAACGGAATCTAAGTATCATGTTGAATTGAGTAGGTTCCCAATAGGATTCGCATGTAATAAGCTTGTTATTCAAGATAGAGCAACGTTTTAACGCACTGAAACACTGTTTCTTTGTGAATTCAGTTAGTTCCTAGTAGCCTGCTCTTGTAATATGTGTACTTTTAAAGATTTATAAAAATTTGGTGAGCCGAATCTGAGTAACATGGTGAATTCGGATAGTTCCCAATAGGCTGCACTAGTAATAAGTGGACTGTTCGGGATATAGGAAAATTTTCACGAACGGAATCAAAATTTCTAGGCGAATTCAGTGAGTTCCCAATGGGACATGCTTGTATGAGTTTGCTTTTCAATATCGAGCAACATTTTAAGGAACGGAATCTAAGTATCATGTTGAATTGAGTAGGTTCCCAATAGGATTCGCATGTAATAAGCTTGTTATTCAAGATAGAGCAACGTTTTAACGCACTGAAACACTGTTTCTTTGTGAATTCAGTTAGTTCCTAGTAGCCTGCTCTTGTAGTATGTGTACTTTTAAAGATTTATAAAAATTTGGTGAGCCGAATCTGAGTAACATGGTGAATTCGGATAGTTCCCAATAGGCTGCACTAGTAATAAGTGGACTGTTCGGGATATAGGAAAATTTTCACGAACGGAATCAAAATTTCTAGGCGAATTCAGTGAGTTCCCAATGGGACATGCTTGTATGAGTTTGCTTTTCAATATCGAGCAACATTTTAAGGAACGGAATCTAAGTATCATGTTGAATTGAGTAGGTTCCCAATAGGATTCGCATGTAATAAGCTTGTTATTCAAGATAGAGCAACGTTTTAACGCACTGAAACACTGTTTCTTTGTGAATTCAGTTAGTTCCTAGTAGCCTGCTCTTGTAATATGTGTACTTTTAAAGATTTATAAAAATTTGGTGAGCCGAATCTGAGTAACATGGTGAATTCGGTTAGTTCCCAATAGGCCACACTAGTAATAATTGGACTGTTCGGGATATAGGAAAATTTTCACGAACGGAATCAAAATTTCTAGGCGAATTCAGTGAGTTCCCAATGGGACATGCTTGTATGAGTTTGCTTTTCAATATCGAGCAACATTTTAAGGAACGGAATCTAAGTATCATGGTGAATTGAGTAGGTTCCCAATAGGATTCGCATGTAATAAGCTTGTTATTCAAGATAGAGCAACGTTTTAACGCACTGAAACACTGTTTCTTTGTGAATTCAGTTAGTTCCTTGTAGCCTGCTCTTGTAATATGTGTACTTTTAAAGATTTATAAAAATTTGGTGAGCCGAATCTGAGTAACATGGTGAATTCGGTTAGTTCCCAATAGGCCGCACTAGTAATAAGTGGACTGTTCGGGATATAGGAAAATTTTCACGAACGGAATCAAAATTTCTAGGCGAATTCAGTGAGTTCCCAATGGGACATGCTTGTATGAGTTTGCTTTTCAATATCGAGCAACATTTTAAGGAACGGAATCTAAGTATCATGTTGAATTGAGGAGGTTCCCAATAGGATTCGCATGTAATAAGCTTGTTATTCAAGATAGAGCAACGTTTTAACGCACTGAAACACTGTTTCTTTGTGAATTCAGTTAGTTCCTAGTAGCCTGCTCTTGTAATATGTGTACTTTTAAAGATTTATAAAAATTTGGTGAGCCGAATCTGAGTAACATGGTGAATTCGGTTAGTTCCCAATAGGCCGCACTAGTAATAAGTGGACTGTTTGGGATATAGGAAAATTTTCAAGAACGGAATCAAAATTTCTAGGCGAATTCAGTGAGTTCCCAATGGGACATGCTTGTATGAGTTTGCTTTTCAATATCGAGCAACATTTTAAGGAACGGAATCTAAGTATCATGTTGAATTGAGTAGGTTCCCAATAGGATTCGCATGTAATAAGCTTGTTATTCAAGATAGAGCAACGTTTTAACGCACTGAAACACTGTTTCTTTGTGAATTCAGTTAGTTCCTAGTAGCCTGCTCTCGTAATATGTGTACTTTTAAAGATTTATAAAAATTTGGTGAGCCGAATCTGAGTAACATGGTGAATTCGGTTAGTTCCCAATAGGCCGCACTAGTAATAAGTGGACTGTTCGGGATATAGGAAAATTTTCACGAACGGAATCAAAATTTCTAGGCGAATTCAGTGAGTTCCCAATGGGACATGCTTGTATGAGTTTGCTTTTCAATATCGAGCAACATTTTAAGGAACGGAATCTAAGTATCATGTTGAATTGAGTAGGTTCCCAATAGGATTCGCATGTAATAAGCTTGTTATTCAAGATAGAGCAACGTTTTAACGCACTGAAACACTGTTTCTTTGTGAATTCAGTTAGTTCCTAGTAGCCTGCTCTTGTAATATGTGTACTTTTAAAGATTTATAAAAATTTGGTGAGCCGAATCTGAGTAACATGGTGAATTCGGATAGTTCCCAATAGGCCCCACTAGTAATAAGTGGACTGTTCGGGATATAGGAAAATTTTCACGAACGGAATCAAAATTTCTAGGCGAATTCAGTGAGTTCCCAATGGGACATGCTTGTATGAGTTTGCTTTTCAATATCGAGCAACATTTTAAGGAACGGAATCTAAGTATCATGTTGAATTGAGTAGGTTCCCAATAGGATTCGCATGTAATAAGCTTGTTATTCAAGATAGAGCAACGTTTTAACGCACTGAAACACTGTTTCTTTGTGAATTCAGTTAGTTCCTAGTAGCCTGCTCTTGTAATATGTGTACTTTTAAAGATTTATAAAAATTCGGTGAGCCGAATCTGAGTAACATGGTGAATTCGGTTAGTTCCCAATAGGCGGCACTAGTAATAAGTGGACTGTTCGGGATATAGGAAAATTTTCACGAACGGAATCAAAATTTCTAGGCGAATTCAGTGAGTTCCCAATGGGACATGCTTGTATGAGTTTGCTTTTCAATATCGAGCAACATTTTAAGGAACGGAATCTAAGTATCATGTTGAATTGAGTAGGTTCCCAATAGGATTCGCATGTAATAAGCTTGTTATTCAAGATAGAGCAACGTTTTAACGCACTGAAACACTGTTTCTTTGTGAATTCAGTTAGTTCCTAGTAGCCTGCTCTTGTAATATGTGTACTTTTAAAGATTTATAAAAATTTGGTGAGCCGAATCTGAGTAACATGGTGAATTCGGTTAGTTCCCAATAGGCCGCACTAGTAATAAGTGGACTTTTCGGGATATAGGAAAATTTTCACGAACGGAATCAAAATTTCTAGGCGAATTCAGTGAGTTCCCAATGGGACATGCTTGTATGAGTTTGCTTTTCAATATCGAGCAACATTCTAAGGAACGGAATCTAAGTATCATGTTGAATTGAGTAGGTTCCCAATAGGATTCGCATGTAATAAGCTTGTTATTCAAGTTAGAGCAACGTTTTAACGCACTGAAACACTGTTTCTTTGTGAATTCAGTTAGTTCCTAGTAGCCTGCTCTTGTAATATGTGTACTTTTAAAGATTTATAAAAATTTGGTGAGCCGAATCTGAGTAACATGGTGAATTCGGTTAGTTCCCAATAGGCCGCACTAGTAATAAGTGGACTGTTCGGGATATAGGAAAATTTTCAAGAACGGAATCAAAATTTCTAGGCGAATTCAGTGAGTTCCCAATGGGACATGCTTGTATGAGTTTGCTTTTCAATATCGAGCAACATTTTAAGGAACGGAATCTAAGTATCATGTTGAATTGAGTAGGTTCCCAATAGGATTCGCATGTAATAAGCTTGTTATTCAAGATAGAGCAACGTTTTAACGCACTGAAACACTGTTTCTTTGTGAATTCAGTTAGTTCCTAGTAGCCTGCTCTTGTAATATGTGTACTTTTAAAGATTTATAAAAATTTGGTGAGCCGAATCTGAGTAACATGGTGAATTCGGTTAGTTCCCAATAGGCCGCACTAGTAATAAGTGGACTGTTCGGGATATAGGAAAATTTTCACGAACGGAATCAAAATTTCTAGGCGAATTCAGTGAGTTCCCAATGGGACATGCTTGTATGAGTTTGCTTTTCAATATCGAGCAACATTTTAAGGAACGGAATCTAAGTATCATGTTGAATTGAGTAGGTTCCCAATAGGATTCGCATGTAATAAGCTTGTTATTCAAGATAGAGCAACGTTTTAACGCACTGAAACACTGTTTCTTTGTGAATTCAGTTAGTTCCTAGTAGCCTGCTCTTGTAATATGTGTACTTTTAAAGATTTATAAAAATTTGGTGAGCCGAATCTGAGTAACATGGTGAATTCGGTTAGTTCCCAGTAGACGGCACTAGTAATAAGTGGACTGTTCGGGATATAGGAAAATTTTCAAAAACGGAATCAAAATTTCTAGGCGAATTCAGTGAGTTCCCAATGGGACATGCTTGTATGAGTTTGCTTTTCAATATCGAGCAACATTTTAAGGAACGGAATCTAAGTATCATGTTGAATTGAGTAGGTTCCCAATAGGATTCGCATGTAATAAGCTTGTTATTCAAGATAGAGCAACGTTTTAACGCACTGAAACACTGTTTCTTTGTGAATTCAGTTAGTTCCTAGTAGCCTGCTCTTGTAATATGTGTACTTTTAAAGATTTATAAAAATATGGTGAGCCGAATCTGAGTAACATGGTGAATTCGGTTAGTTCCCAATAGGCGGCACTAGTAATAAGTGGACTGTTCGGGATATAGGAAAATTTTCACGAACGGAATCAAAATTTCTAGGCGAATTCAGTGAGTTCCCAATGGGACATGCTTGTATGAGTTTGCTTTTCAATATCGAGCAACATTTTAAGGAACGGAATCTAAGTATCATGTTGAATTGAGTAGGTTCCCAATAGGATTCGCATGTAATAAGCTTGTTATTCAAGATAGAGCAACGTTTTAACGCACTGAAACACTGTTTCTTTGTGAATTCAGTTAGTTCCTAGTAGCCTGCTCTTGTAATATGTGTACTTTTAAAGATTTATAAAAATTTGGTGAGCCGAATCTGAGTAACATGGTGAATTCGGTTAGTTCCCAATAGGCCGCACTAGTAATAAGTGGACTGTTCGGGATATAGGAAAATTTTCACGAACGGAATCAAAATTTCTAGGCGAATTCAGTGAGTTCCCAATGGGACATGCTTGTATGAGTTTGCTTTTCAATATCGAGCAACATTTTAAGGAACGGAATCTAAGTATCATGTTGAATTGAGTAGGTTCCCAATAGGATTCGCATGTAATAAGCTTGTTATTCAAGATAGAGCAACGTTTTAACGCACTGAAACACTGTTTCTTTGTGAATTCAGTTAGTTCATAGTAGCCTGCTCTTGTAATATGTGTACTTTTAAAGATTTATAAAAATTTGGTGAGCCGAATCTGAGTAACATGGTGAATTCGGTTAGTTCCCAATAGGCGGCACTAGTAATAAGTGGACTGTTCGGGATATAGGAAAATTTTCAAGAACGGAATCAAAATTTCTAGGCGAATTCAGTGAGTTCCCAATGGGACATGCCTGTATGAGTTTGCTTTTCAATATCGAGCAACATTTTAAGGAACGGAATCTAAGTATCATGTTGAATTGAGTAGGTTCCCAATAGGATTCGCATGTAATAAGCATGTTATTCAAGATAGAGCAACGTTTTAACGCACTGAAACACTGTTTCTTTGTGAATTCAGTTAGTTCCTAGTAGCCTGCTCTTGTAATATGTGTACTTTTAAAGATTTATAAAAATATGGTGAGCCGAATCTGAGTAACATGGTGAATTCGGTTAGTTCCCAATAGGCGGCACTAGTAATAAGTGGACTGTTCGGGATATAGGAAAATTTTCACGAACGGAATCAAAATTTCTAGGCGAATTCAGTGAGTTCCCAATGGGACATGCTTGTATGAGTTTGCTTTTCAATATCGAGCAACATTTTAAGGAACGGAATCTAAGTATCATGTTGAATTGAGTAGGTTCCCAATAGGATTCGCATGTAATAAGCTTGTTATTCAAGATAGAGCAACGTTTTAACGCACTGAAACACTGTTTCTTTGTGAATTCAGTTAGTTCCTAGTAGCCTGCTCTTGTAATATGTGTACTTTTAAAGATTTATAAAAATTTGGTGAGCCGAATCTGAGTAACATGGTGAGTTCGGTTAGTTCCCAATAGGCCGCACTAGTAATAAGTGGACTGTTCGGGATATAGGAAAATTTTCACGAAGGGAATCAAAATTTCTAGGCGAATTCAGTGAGTTCCCAATGGGACATGCTTGTATGAGTTTGCTTTTCAATATCGAGCAACATTTTAAGGAACGGAATCTAAGTATCATGTTGAATTGAGTAGGTTCCCAATAGGATTCGCATGTAATAATCTTGTTATTCAAGATAGAGCAACGTTTTAACGCACTGAAACACTGTTTCTTTGTGAATTCAGTTAGTTCCTAGTAGCCTGCTCTTGTAATATGTGTACTTTTAAAGATTTATAAAAATTTGGTGAGCCGAATCTGAGTAACATGGTGAATTCGGTTAGTTCCCAATAGGCGGCACTAGTAATAAGTGGACTGTTCGGGATATAGGAAAATTTTCAAGAACGGAATCAAAATTTCTAGGCGAATTCAGTGAGTTCCCAATGGGACATGCCTGTATGAGTTTGCTTTTCAATATCGAGCAACATTTTAAGGAACGGAATCTAAGTATCATGTTGAATTGAGTAGGTTCCCAATAGGATTCGCATGTAATAAGCTTGTTATTCAAGATAGAGCAACGTTTTAACGCACTGAAACACTGTTTCTTTGTGAATTCAGTTAGTTCCTAGTAGCCTGCTCTTGTAATATGTGTACTTTTAAAGATTTATAAAAATTTGGTGAGCCGAATCTGAGTAACATGGTGAATTCGGTTAGTTCCCAATAGGCCGCACTAGTAATAAGTGGACTGTTCGGGATATAGGAAAATTTTCAAGAACGGAATCAAAATTTCTAGGCGAATTCAGTGAGTTCCCAATGGGACATGCTTGTATGAGTTTGCTTTTCAATATCGAGCAACATTTTAAGGAACGGAATCTAAGTATCATGTTGAATTGAGTAGGTTCCCAATAGGATTCGCATGTAATAAGCTTGTTATTCAAGAGAGAGCAACGTTTTAACGCACTGAAACACTGTTTCTTTGTGAATTCAGTTAGTTCCTAGTAGCCTGCTCTTGTAATATGTGTACTTTTAAAGATTTATAAAAATTTGGTGAGCCGAATCTGAGTAACATGGTGAATTCGGTTAGTTCCCAATAGGCCGCACTAGTAATAAGTGGACTGTTCGGGATATAGGAAAATTTTCACGAACGGAATCAAAATTTCTAGGCGAATTCAGTGAGTTCCCAATGGGACATGCTTGTATGAGTTTGCTTTTCAATATCGAGCAACATTTTAAGGAACGGAATCTAAGTATCATGTTGAATTGAGTAGGTTCCCAATAGGATTCGCATGTAATAAGCTTGTTATTCAAGATAGAGCAACGTTTTAACGCACTGAAACACTGTTTCTTTGTGAATTCAGTTAGTTCCTAGTAGCCTGCTCTTGTAATATGTGTACTTTTAAAGATTTATAAAAATTTGGTGAGCCGAATCTGAGTAACATGGTGAATTCGGTTAGTTCCCAATAGGCCGCACTAGTAATAAGTGGACTGTTCGGGATATAGGAAAATTTTCACGAACGGAATCAAAATTTCTAGGCGAATTCAGTGAGTTCCCAATGGGACATGCTTGTATGAGTTTGCTTTTCAATATCGAGCAACATTTTAAGGAACGGAATCTAAGTATCATGTTGAATTGAGTAGGTTCCCAATAGGATTCGCATGTAATAAGCTTGTTATTCAAGATAGAGCAACGTTTTAACGCACTGAAACACTGTTTCTTTGTGAATTCAGTTAGTTCCTAGTAGCCTGCTCTTGTAATATGTGTACTTTTAAAGATTTATAAAAATTTGGTGAGCCGAATCTGAGTAACATGGTGAATTCGGATAGTTCCTAATAGGCCACACTAGTAATAAGTGGACTGTTCGGGATATAGGAAAATTTTCACGAACGGAATCAAAATTTCTAGGCGAATTCAGTGAGTTCCCAATGGGACATGCTTGTATGAGTTTGCTTTTCAATATCGAGCAACATTTTAAGGAACGGAATCTAAGTATCATGTTGAATTGAGTAGGTTCCCAATAGGATTCGCATGTAATAAGCTTGTTATTCAAGATAGAGCAACGTTTTAACGCACTGAAACACTGTTTCTTTGTGAATTCAGTTAGTTCCTAGTAGCCTGCTCTTGTAATATGTGTACTTTTAAAGATTTATAAAAATTCGGTGAGCCGAATCTGAGTAACATGGTGAATTCGGTTAGTTCCCAATAGGCGGCACTAGTAATAAGTGGACTGTTCGGGATATAGGAAAATTTTCACGAACGGAATCAAAATTTCTAGGCGAATTCAGTGAGTTCCCAATGGGACATGCTTGTATGAGTTTGCTTTTCAATATCGAGCAACATTTTAAGGAACGGAATCTAAGTATCATGTTGAATTGAGTAGGTTCCCAATAGGATTCGCATGTAATAAGCTTGTTATTCAAGATAGAGCAACGTTTTAACGCACTGAAACACTGTTTCTTTGTGAACTCAGTTAGTTCCTAGTAGCCTGCTCTTGTAATATGTGTACTTTTAAAGATTTATAAAAATATGGTGAGCCGAATCTGAGTAACATGGTGAATTCGGTTAGTTCCCAATAGGCGGCACTAGTAATAAGTGGACTGTTCGGGATATAGGAAAATTTTCACGAACGGAATCAAAATTTCTAGGCGAATTCAGTGAGTTCCCAATGGGACATGCTTGTATGAGTTTGCTTTTCAATATCGAGCAACATTTTAAGGAACGGAATCTAAGTATCATGTTGAATTGAGTAGGTTCCCAATAGGATTCGCATGTAATAAGCTTGTTATTCAAGATAGAGCAACGTTTTAACGCACTGAAACACTGTTTCTTTGTGAATTCAGTTAGTTCCTAGTAGCCTGCTCTTGTAATATGTGTACTTTTAAAGATTTATAAAAATTTGGTGAGCCGAATCTGAGTAACATGGTGAATTCGGTTAGTTCCCAATAGGCCGCACTAGTAATAAGTGGACTGTTCGGGATATAGGAAAATTTTCACGAACGGAATCAAAATTTCTAGGCGAATTCAGTGAGTTCCCAATGGGACATGCTTGTATGAGTTTGCTTTTCAATATCGAGCAACATTTTAAGGAACGGAATCTAAGTATCATGTTGAATTGAGTAGGTTCCCAATAGGATTCGCATGTAATAAGCTTGTTATTCAAGATAGAGCAACGTTTTAACGCACTGAAACACTGTTTCTTTGTGAATTCAGTTAGTTCCTAGTAGCCTGCTCTTGTAATATGTGTACTTTTAAAGATTTATAAAAATTTGGTGAGCCGAATCTGAGTAACATGGTGAATTCGGTTAGTTCCCAATAGGCCGCACTAGTAATAAGTGGACTGTTCGGGATATAGGAAAATTTTCACGAACGGAATCAAAATTTCTAGGCGAATTCAGTGAGTTCCCAATGGGACATGCTTGTATGAGTTTGCTTTTCAATATCGAGCAACATTTTAAGGAACGGAATCTAAGTATCATGTTGAATTGAGTAGGTTCCCAATAGGATTCGCATGTAATAAGCTTGTTATTCAAGATAGAGCAACGTTTTAACGCACTGAAACACTGTTTCTTTGTGAATTCAGTTAGTTCCTAGTAGCCTGCACTTGTAATATGTGTACTTTTAAAGATTTATAAAAATTCGGTGAGCCGAATCTGAGTAACATGGTGAATTCGGTTAGTTCCCAATAGGCGGCACTAGTAATAAGTGGACTGTTCGGGATATAGGAAAATTTTCACGAACGGAATCAAAATTTCTAGGCGAATTCAGTGAGTTCCCAATGGGACATGCTTGTATGAGTTTGCTTTTCAATATCGAGCAACATTTTAAGGAACGGAATCTAAGTATCATGTTGAATTGAGTAGGTTCCCAATAGGATTCGCATGTAATAAGCTTGTTATTCAAGATAGAGCAACGTTTTAACGCACTGAAACACTGTTTCTTTGTGAATTCAGTTAGTTCCTAGTAGCCTGCTCTTGTAATATGTGTACTTTTAAAGATTTATAAAAATTTGGTGAGCCGAATCTGAGTAACATGGTGAATTCGGTTAGTTCCCAATAGGCCGCACTAGTAATAAGTGGACTGTTCGGGATATAGGAAAATTTTCACGAACGGAATCAAAATTTCTAGGCGAATTCAGTGAGTTCCCAATGGGACATGCTTGTATGAGTTTGCTTTTCAATATCGAGCAACATTTTAAGGAACGGAATCTAAGTATCATGTTGAATTGAGTAGGTTCCCAATAGGATTCGCATGTAATAAGCTTGTTATTCAAGATAGAGCAACGTTTTAACGCACTGAAACACTGTTTCTTTGTGAATTCAGTTAGTTCCTAGTAGCCTGCTCTTGTAATATGTGTACTTTTAAAGATTTATAAAAATTTGGTGAGCCGAATCTGAGTAACATGGTGAATTCGGATAGTTCCCAATAGGCCGCACTAGTAATAAGTGGACTGTTCGGGATATAGGAAAATTTTCACGAACGGAATCAAAATTTCTAGGCGAATTCAGTGAGTTCCCAATGGGACATGCTTGTATGAGTTTGCTTTTCAATATCGAGCAACATTTTAAGGAACGGAATCTAAGTATCATGTTGAATTGAGTAGGTTCCCAATAGGATTCGCATGTAATAAGCTTGTTATTCAAGATAGAGCAACGTTTTAACGCACTGAAACACTGTTTCTTTGTGAATTCAGTTAGTTCCTAGTAGCCTGCTCTTGTAATATGTGTACTTTTAAAGATTTATAAAAATTCGGTGAGCCGAATCTGAGTAACATGGTGAATTCGGTTAGTTCCCAATAGGCGGCACTAGTAATAAGTGGACTGTTCGGGATATAGGAAAATTTTCACGAACGGAATCAAAATTTCTAGGCGAATTCAGTGAGTTCCCAATGGGACATGCTTGTATGAGTTTGCTTTTCAATATCGAGCAACATTTTAAGGAACGGAATCTAAGTATCATGTTGAATTGAGTAGGTTCCCAATAGGATTCGCATGTAATAAGCTTGTTATTCAAGATAGAGCAACGTTTTAACGCACTGAAACACTGTTTCTTTGTGAATTCAGTTAGTTCCTAGTAGCCTGCTCTTGTAATATGTGTACTTTTAAAGATTTATAAAAATTTGGTGAGCCGAATCTGAGTAACATGGTGAATTCGGTTAGTTCCCAATAGGCCGCACTAGTAATAAGTGGACTGTTCGGGATATAGGAAAATTTTCAAGAACGGAATCAAAATTTCTAGGCGAATTCAGTGAGTTCCCAATGGGACATGCTTGTATGAGTTTGCTTTTCAATATCGAGCAACATTTTAAGGAACGGAATCTAAGTATCATGTTGAATTGAGTAGGTTCCCAATAGGATTCGCATGTAATAAGCTTGTTATTCAAGAGAGAGCAACGTTTTAACGCACTGAAACACTGTTTCTTTGTGAATTCAGTTAGTTCCTAGTAGCCTGCTCTTGTAATATGTGTACTTTTAAAGATTTATAAAAATTTGGTGAGCCGAATCTGAGTAACATGGTGAATTCGGTTAGTTCCCAATAGGCCGCACTAGTAATAAGTGGACTGTTCGGGATATAGGAAAATTTTCACGAACGGAATCAAAATTTCTAGGCGAATTCAGTGAGTTCCCAATGGGACATGCTTGTATGAGTTTGCTTTTCAATATCGAGCAACATTTTAAGGAACGGAATCTAAGTATCATGTTGAATTGAGTAGGTTCCCAATAGGATTCGCATGTAATAAGCTTGTTATTCAAGATAGAGCAACGTTTTAACGCACTGAAACACTGTTTCTTTGTGAATTCAGTTAGTTCCTAGTAGCCTGCTCTTGTAATATGTGTACTTTTAAAGATTTATAAAAATTTGGTGATCCGAATCTGAGTAACATGGTGAATTCGGTTAGTTCCCAATAGGCCGCACTAGTAATAAGTGGACTGTTCGGGATATAGGAAAATTTTCAAGAACGGAATCAAAATTTCTAGGCGAATTCAGTGAGTTCCCAATGGGACATGCTTGTATGAGTTTGCTTTTCAATATCGAGCAACATTTTAAGGAACGGAATCTAAGTATCATGTTGAATTGAGTAGGTTCCCAATAGGATTCGCATGTAATAAGCTTGTTATTCAAGATAGAGCAACGTTTTAACGCACTGAAACACTGTTTCTTTGTGAATTCAGTTAGTTCCTAGTAGCCTGCTCTTGTAATATGTGTACTTTTAAAGATTTATAAAAATTTGGTGAGCCGAATCTGAGTAACATGGTGAATTCGGTTAGTTCCCAATAGGCCGCACTAGTAATAAGTGGACTGTTCGGGATATAGGAAAATTTTCACGAACGGAATCAAAATTTCTAGGCGAATCAGTGAGTTCCCAATGGGACATGCTTGTATGAGTTTGCTTTTCAATATCGAGCAACATTTTAAGGAACGGAATCTAAGTATCATGTTGAATTGAGTAGGTTCCCAATAGGATTCGCATGTAATAAGCTTGTTATTCAAGAGAGAGCAACGTTTTAACGCACTGAAACACTGTTTCTTTGTGAATTCAGTTAGTTCCTAGTAGCCTGCTCTTGTAATATGTGTACTTTTAAAGATTTATAAAAATTTGGTGAGCCGAATCTGAGTAACATGGTGAATTCGGTTAGTTCCCAATAGGCCGCACTAGTAATAAGTGGACTGTTCGGGATATAGGAAAATTTTCACGAACGGAATCAAAATTTCTAGGCGAATTCAGTGAGTTCCCAATGGGACATGCTTGTATGAGTTTGCTTTTCAATATCGAGCAACATTTTATGGAACGGAATCTAAGTATCATGTTGAATTGAGTAGGTTCCCAATAGGATTCGCATGTAATAAGCTTGTTATTCAAGATAGAGCAACGTTTTAACGCACTGAAACACTGTTTCTTTGTGAATTCAGTTAGTTCCTAGTAGCCTGCTCTTGTAATATGTGTACTTTTAAAGATTTATAAAAATTTGGTGAGCCGAATCTGAGTAACATGGTGAATTCGGTTAGTTCCCAATAGGCCGCACTAGTAATAAGTGGACTGTTCGGGATATAGGAAAATTTTCACGAACGGAATCAAAATTTCTAGGCGAATTCAGTGAGTTCCCAATGGAACATGCTTGTATGAGTTTGCTTTTCAATATCGAGCAACATTTTAAGGAACGGAATCTAAGTATCATGTTGAATTGAGTAGGTTCCCAATAGGATTCGCATGTAATAAGCTTGTTATTCAAGATAGAGCAACGTTTTAACGCACTGAAACACTGTTTCTTTGTGAATTCAGTTAGTTCCTAGTAGCCTGCTCTTGTAATATGTGTACTTTTAAAGATTTATAAAAATTTGGTGAGCCGAATCTGAGTAACATGGTGAATTCGTTTAGTTCCCAATAGGCTGCACTAGTAATAAGTGGACTGTTCGGGATATAGGAAAATTTTCACGAACGGAATCAAAATTTCTAGGCGAATTCAGTGAGTTCCCAATGGGACATGCTTGTATGAGTTTGCTTTTCAATATCGAGCAACATTTTAAGGAACGGAATCTAAGTATCATGTTGAATTGAGTAGGTTCCCAATAGGATTCGCATGTAATAAGCTTGTTATTCAAGATAGAGCAACGTTTTAACGCACTGAAACACTGTTTCTTTGTGAATTCAGTTAGTTCCTAGTAGCCTGCTCTTGTAATATGTGTACTTTTAAAGATTTATAAAAATTTGGTGAGCCGAATCTGAGTAACATGGGGAATTCGGTTAGTTCCCAATAGGCCGCACTAGTAATAAGTGGACTGTTCGGGATATAGGAAAATTTTCACGAACGGAATCAAAATTTCTAGGCGAATTCAGTGAGTTCGCAATGGGACATGCTTGTATGAGTTTGCTTTTCAATATCGAGCAACATTTTAAGGAACGGAATCTAAGTATCATGTTGAATTGAGTAGGTTCCCAATAGGATTCGCATGTAATAAGCTTGTTATTCAAGATAGAGCAACGTTTTAACGCACTGAAACACTGTTTCTTTGTGAATTCAGTTAGTTCCTAGTAGCCTGCTCTTGTAATATGTGTACTTTTAAAGATTTATAAAAATTTGGTGAGCCGAATCTGAGTAACATGGTGAATTCGGTTAGTTTCCAATAGGCCGCACTAGTAATAAGTGGACTGTTCGGGATATAGGAAAATTTTCACGAACGGAATCAAAATTTCTAGGCGAATTCAGTGAGTTCCCAATGGGACATGCTTGTATGAGTTTGCTTTTCAATATCGAGCAACATTTTAAGGAACGGAATCTAAGTATCATGTTGAATTGAGTAGGTTCCCAATAGGATTCGCATGTAATAAGCTTGTTATTCAAGATAGAGCAACGTTTTAACGCACTGAAACACTGTCTCTTTGTGAATTCAGTTAGTTCCTAGTAGCCTGCTCTTGTAATATGTGTACTTTTAAAGATTTATAAAAATTTGGTGAGCCGAATCTGAGTAACATGGTGAATTCGGTTAGTTCCCAATAGGCCGCACTAGTAATAAGTGGACTGTTCGGGATATAGGAAAATTTTCAAGAACGGAATCAAAATTTCTAGGCGAATTCAGTGAGTTCCCAATGGGACATGCTTGTATGAGTTTGCTTTTCAATATCGAGCAACATTTTAAGGAACGGAATCTAAGTATCATGGTGAATTGAGTAGGTTCCCAATAGGATTCGCATGTAATAAGCTTGTTATTCAAGATAGAGCAACGTTTTAACGCACTGAAACACTGTTTCTTTGTGAATTCAGTTAGTTCCTAGTAGCCTGCTCTTGTAATATGTGTACTTTTAAAGATTTATAAAAATTTGGTGAGCCGAATCTGAGTAACATGGTGAATTCGGTTAGTTCCCAATAGGCCGCACTAGTAATAAGTGGACTGTTCGGGATATAGGAAAATTTTCAAGAACGGAATCAAAATTTCTAGGCGAATTCAGTGAGTTCCCAATGGGACATGCTTGTATGAGTTTGCTTTTCAATATCGAGCAACATTCTAAGGAACGGAATCTAAGTATCATGTTGAATTGAGTAGGTTCCCAATAGGATTCGCATGTAATAAGCTTGTTATTCAAGTTAGAGCAACGTTTTAACGCACTGAAACACTGTTTCTTTGTGAATTCAGTTAGTTCCTAGTAGCCTGCTCTTGTAATATGTGTACTTTTAAAGATTTATAAAAATTTGGTGAGCCGAATCTGAGTAACATGGTGAATTCGGTTAGTTCCCAATAGGCCGCACTAGTAATAAGTGGACTGTTCGGGATATAGGAAAATTTTCAAGAACGGAATCAAAATTTCTAGGCGAATTCAGTGAGTTCCCAATGGGACATGCTTGTATGAGTTTGCTTTTCAATATCGAGCAACATTTTAAGGAACGGAATCTAAGTATCATGTTGAATTGAGTAGGTTCCCAATAGGATTCGCATGTAATAAGCTTGTTATTCAAGATAGAGCAACGTTTTAACGCACTGAAACACTGTTTCTTTGTGAATTCAGTTAGTTCCTAGTAGCCTGCTCTTGTAATATGTGTACTTTTAAAGATTTATAAAAATTTGGTGAGCCGAATCTGAGTAACATGGTGAATTCGGTTAGTTCCCAATAGGCCGCACTAGTAATAAGTGGACTGTTCGGGATATAGGAAAATTTTCACGAACGGAATCAAAATTTCTAGGCGAATTCAGTGAGTTCCCAATGGGACATGCTTGTATGAGTTTGCTTTTCAATATCGAGCAACATTTTAAGGAACGGAATCTAAGTATCATGTTGAATTGAGTAGGTTCCCAATAGGATTCGCATGTAATAAGCTTGTTATTCAAGATAGAGCAACGTTTTAACGCACTGAAACACTGTTTCTTTGTGAATTCAGTTAGTTCCTAGTAGCCTGCTCTTGTAATATGTGTACTTTTAAAGATTTATAAAAATTTGGTGAGCCGAATCTGAGTAACATGGTGAATTCGGTTAGTTCCCAATAGGCCGCACTAGTAATAAGTGGACTGTTCGGGATATAGGAAAATTTTCACGAACGGAATCAAAATTTCTAGGCGAATTCAGTGAGTTCCCAATGGAACATGCTTGTATGAGTTTGCTTTTCAATATCGAGCAACATTTTAAGGAACGGAATCTAAGTATCATGTTGAATTGAGTAGGTTCCCAATAGGATTCGCATGTAATAAGCTTGTTATTCAAGATAGAGCAACGTTTTAACGCACTGAAACACTGTTTCTTTGTGAATTCAGTTAGTTCCTAGTAGCCTGCTCTTGTAATATGTGTACTTTTAAAGATTTATAAAAATTTGGTGAGCCGAATCTGAGTAACATGGTGAATTCGGTTAGTTCCCACTAGTAATAAGTGGACTGTTCGGGATATAGGAAAATTTTCACGAACGGAATCAAAATTTCTAGGCGAATTCAGTGAGTTCCCAATGGGACATGCTTGTATGAGTTTGCTTTTCAATATCGAGCAACATTTTAAGGAACGGAATCTAAGTATCATGTTGAATTGAGTAGGTTCCCAATAGGATTCGCATGTAATAAGCTTGTTATTCAAGATAGAGCAACGTTTTAACGCACTGAAACACTGTTTCTTTGTGAATTCAGTTAGTTCCTAGTAGCCTGCTCTTGTAATATGTGTACTTTTAAAGATTTATAAAAATTTGGTGAGCCGAATCTGAGTAACATGGTGAATTCGGTTAGTTCCCAATAGGCCGCACTAGTAATAAGTGGACTGTTCGGGATATAGGAAAATTTTCACGAACGGAATCAAAATTTCTAGGCGAATTCAGTGAGTTCCCAATGGGACATGCTTGTATGAGTTTGCTTTTCAATATCGAGCAACATTTTAAGGAACGGAATCTAAGTATCATGTTGAATTGAGTAGGTTCCCAATAGGATTCGCATGTAATAAGCTTGTTATTCAAGATAGAGCAACGTTTTAACGCACTGAAACACTATCTCTTTGTGAATTCAGTTAGTTCCTAGTAGCCTGCTCTTGTAATATGTGTACTTTTAAAGATTTATAAAAATTTGGTGAGCCGAATCTGAGTAACATGGTGAATTCGGTTAGTTCCCAATAGGCGGCACTAGTAATAAGTGGACTGTTCGGGATATAGGAAAATTTTCAAGAACGGAATCAAAATTTCTAGGCGAATTCAGTGAGTTCCCAATGGGAAATGCTTGTATGAGTTTGCTTTTCAATATCGAGCAACATTTTAAGGAACGGAATCTAAGTATCATGTTGAATTGAGTAGGTTCCCAATAGGATTCGCATGTAATAAGCTTGTTATTCAAGATAGAGCAACGTTTTAACGCACTGAAACACTGTTTCTTTGTGAATTCAGTTAGTTCCTAGTAGCCTGCTCTTGTAATATGTGTACTTTTAAAGATTTATAAAAATTTGGTGAGCCGAATCTGAGTAACATGGTGAATTCGGTTAGTTCCCAATAGGCCGCACTAGTAATAAGTGGACTGTTCGGGATATAGGAAAATTTTCAAGAACGGAATCAAAATTTCTAGGCGAATTCAGTGAGTTCCCAATGGGACATGCTTGTATGAGTTTGCTTTTCAATATCGAGCAACATTTTAAGGAACGGAATCTAAGTATCATGTTGAATTGAGTAGGTTCCCAATAGGATTCGCATGTAATAAGCTTGTTATTCAAGATAGAGCAACGTTTTAACGCACTGAAACACTGTTTCTTTGTGAATTCAGTTAGTTCCTAGTAGCCTGCTCTTGTAATATGTGTACTTTTAAAGATTTATAAAAATTTGGTGAGCCGAATCTGAGTAACATGGTGAATTCGGTTAGTTCCCAATAGGCCGCACTAGTAATAAGTGGACTGTTCGGGATATAGGAAAATTTTCACGAACGGAATCAAAATTTCTAGGCGAATTCAGTGAGTTCCCAATGGGACATGCTTGTATGAGTTTGCTTTTCAATATCGAGCAACATTTTAAGGAACGGAATCTAAGTATCATGTTGAATTGAGTAGGTTCCCAATAGGATTCGCATGTAATAAGCTTGTTATTCAAGATAGAGCAACGTTTTAACGCACTGAAACACTGTTTCTTTGTGAATTCAGTTAGTTCCTAGTAGCCTGCTCTTGTAATATGTGTACTTTTAAAGATTTATAAAAATTTGGTGAGCCGAATCTGAGTAACATGGTGAATTCGGTTAGTTCCCAATAGGCCGCACTAGTAATAAGTGGACTGTTCGGGATATAGGAAAATTTTCACGAACGGAATCAAAATTTCTAGGCGAATTCAGTGAGTTCCCAATGGAACATGCTTGTATGAGTTTGCTTTTCAATATCGAGCAACATTTTAAGGAACGGAATCTAAGTATCATGTTGAATTGAGTAGGTTCCCAATAGGATTCGCATGTAATAAGCTTGTTATTCAAGATAGAGCAACGTTTTAACGCACTGAAACACTGTTTCTTTGTGAATTCAGTTAGTTCCTAGTAGCCTGCTCTTGTAATATGTGTACTTTTAAAGATTTATAAAAATTTGGTGAGCCGAATCTGAGTAACATGGTGAATTCGGTTAGTTCCCAATAGGCTGCACTAGTAATAAGTGGACTGTTCGGGATATAGGAAAATTTTCACGAACGGAATCAAAATTTCTAGGCGAATTCAGTGAGTTCCCAATGGGACATGCTTGTATGAGTTTGCTTTTCAATATCGAGCAACATTTTAAGGAACGGAATCTAAGTATCATGTTGAATTGAGTAGGTTCCCAATAGGATTCGCATGTAATAAGCTTGTTATTCAAGATAGAGCAACGTTTTAACGCACTGAAACACTGTTTCTTTGTGAATTCAGTTAGTTCCTAGTAGCCTGCTCTTGTAATATGTGTACTTTTAAAGATTTATAAAAATTTGGTGAGCCGAATCTGAGTAACATGGTGAATTCGGTTAGTTCCCAATAGGCCGCACTAGTAATAAGTGGACTGTTCGGGATATAGGAAAATTTTCACGAACGGAATCAAAATTTCTAGGCGAATTCAGTGAGTTCCCAATGGGACATGCTTGTATGAGTTTGCTTTTCAATATCGAGCAACATTTTAAGGAACGGAATCTAAGTATCATGTTGAATTGAGTAGGTTCCCAATAGGATTCGCATGTAATAAGCTTGTTATTCAAGATAGAGCAACGTTTTAACGCACTGAAACACTATCTCTTTGTGAATTCAGTTAGTTCCTAGTAGCCTGCTCTTGTAATATGTGTACTTTTAAAGATTTATAAAAATTTGGTGAGCCGAATCTGAGTAACATGGTGAATTCGGTTAGTTCCCAATAGGCGGCACTAGTAATAAGTGGACTGTTCGGGATATAGGAAAATTTTCAAGAACGGAATCAAAATTTCTAGGCGAATTCAGTGAGTTCCCAATGGGAAATGCTTGTATGAGTTTGCTTTTCAATATCGAGCAACATTTTAAGGAACGGAATCTAAGTATCATGTTGAATTGAGTAGGTTCCCAATAGGATTCGCATGTAATAAGCTTGTTATTCAAGATAGAGCAACGTTTTAACGCACTGAAACACTGTTTCTTTGTGAATTCAGTTAGTTCCTAGTAGCCTGCTCTTGTAATATGTGTACTTTTAAAGATTTATAAAAATTTGGTGAGCCGAATCTGAGTAACATGGTGAATTCGGTTAGTTCCCAATAGGCCGCACTAGTAATAAGTGGACTGTTCGGGATATAGGAAAATTTTCAAGAACGGAATCAAAATTTCTAGGCGAATTCAGTGAGTTCCCAATGGGACATGCTTGTATGAGTTTGCTTTTCAATATCGAGCAACATTTTAAGGAACGGAATCTAAGTATCATGTTGAATTGAGTAGGTTCCCAATAGGATTCGCATGTAATAAGCTTGTTATTCAAGATAGAGCAACGTTTTAACGCACTGAAACACTGTTTCTTTGTGAATTCAGTTAGTTCCTAGTAGCCTGCTCTTGTAATATGTGTACTTTTAAAGATTTATAAAAATTTGGTGAGCCGAATCTGAGTAACATGGTGAATTCGGTTAGTTCCCAATAGGCCGCACTAGTAATAAGTGGACTGTTCGGGATATAGGAAAATTTTCACGAACGGAATCAAAATTTCTAGGCGAATTCAGTGAGTTCCCAATGGGACATGCTTGTATGAGTTTGCTTTTCAATATCGAGCAACATTTTAAGGAACGGAATCTAAGTATCATGTTGAATTGAGTAGGTTCCCAATAGGATTCGCATGTAATAAGCTTGTTATTCAAGATAGAGCAACGTTTTAACGCACTGAAACACTATCTCTTTGTGAATTCAGTTAGTTCCTAGTAGCCTGCTCTTGTAATATGTGTACTTTTAAAGATTTATAAAAATTTGGTGAGCCGAATCTGAGTAACATGGTGAATTCGGTTAGTTCCCAATAGGCCGCACTAGTAATAAGTGGACTGTTCGGGATATAGGAAAATTTTCAAGAACGGAATCAAAATTTCTAGGCGAATTCAGTGAGTTCCCAATGGGACATGCTTGTATGAGTTTGCTTTTCAATATCGAGCAACATTTTAAGGAATGGAATCTAAGTATCAGGTTGAATTGAGTAGGTTCCCAATAGGATTCGCATGTAATAAGCTTGTTATTCAAGAGAGAGCAACGTTTTAACGCACTGAAACACTGTTTCTTTGTGAATTCAGTTAGTTCCTAGTAGCCTGCTCTTGTAATATGTGTACTTTTAAAGATTTATAAAAATTTGGTGAGCCGAATCTGAGTAACATGGTGAATTCGGTTAGTTCCCAATAGGCCGCACTAGTAATAAGTGGACTGTTCGGGATATAGGAAAATTTTCAAGAACGGAATCAAAATTTCTAGGCGAATTCAGTGAGTTCCCAATGGGACATGCTTGTATGAGTTTGCTTTTCAATATCGAGCAACATTTTAAGGAACGGAAACTAAGTATCATGTTGAATTGAGTAGGTTCCCAATAGGATTCGCATGTAATAAGCTTGTTATTCAAGAGAGAGCAACGTTTAAACGCACTGAAACACTGTTTCTTTGTGAATTCAGTTAGTTCCTAGTAGCCTGCTCTTGTAATATGTGTACACTTAAAGATTTATAAAAATTTGGTGAGCCGAATCTGAGTAACATGATGAATTCGGTTAGTTCCCAATAGGCCGCACTAGTAATAAGTGGACTGTTCGGGATATAGGAAAATTTTCACGAACGGAATCAAAATTTCTAGGCGAATTCAGTGAGTTCCCAATGGAACATGCTTGTATGAGTTTGCTTTTCAATATCGAGCAACATTTTAAGGAACGGAATCTAAGTATCATGTTGAATTGAGTAGGTTCCCAATAGGATTCGCATGTAATAAGCTTGTTATTCAAGATAGAGCAACGTTTTAACGCACTGAAACACTGTTTCTTTGTGAATTCAGTTAGTTCCTAGTAGCCTGCTCTTGTAATATGTGTACTTTTAAAGATTTATAAAAATTTGGTGAGCCGAATCTGAGTAACATGGTGAATTCGTTTAGTTCCCAATAGGCTGCACTAGTAATAAGTGGACTGTTCGGGATATAGGAAAATTTTCACGAACGGAATCAAAATTTCTAGGCGAATTCAGTGAGTTCCCAATGGGACATGCTTGTATGAGTTTGCTTTTCAATATCGAGCAACATTTTAAGGAACGGAATCTAAGTATCATGTTGAATTGAGTAGGTTCCCAATAGGATTCGCATGTAATAAGCTTGTTATTCAAGATAGAGCAACGTTTTAACGCACTGAAACACTGTTTCTTTGTGAATTCAGTTAGTTCCTAGTAGCCTGCTCTTGTAATATGTGTACTTTTAAAGATTTATAAAAATTTGGTGAGCCGAATCTGAGTAACATGGTGAATTCGGTTAGTTCCCAATAGGCCGCACTAGTAATAAGTGGACTGTTCGGGATATAGGAAAATTTTCAAGAACGGAATCAAAATTTCTAGGCGAATTCAGTGAGTTCCCAATGGGACATGCTTGTATGAGTTTGCTTTTCAATATCGAGCAACATTCTAAGGAACGGAATCTAAGTATCATGTTGAATTGAGTAGGTTCCCAATAGGATTCGCATGTAATAAGCTTGTTATTCAAGTTAGAGCAACGTTTTAACGCACTGAAACACTGTTTCTTTGTGAATTCAGTTAGTTCCTAGTAGCCTGCTCTTGTAATATGTGTACTTTTAAAGATTTATAAAAATTTGGTGAGCCGAATCTGAGTAACATGGTGAATTCGGTTAGTTCCCAATAGGCCGCACTAGTAATAAGTGGACTGTTCGGGATATAGGAAAATTTTCAAGAACGGAATCAAAATTTCTAGGCGAATTCAGTGAGTTCCCAATGGGACATGCTTGTATGAGTTTGCTTTTCAATATCGAGCAACATTTTAAGGAACGGAATCTAAGTATCATGTTGAATTGAGTAGGTTCCCAAGAGGATTCGCATGTAATAAGCTTGTTATTCAAGATAGAGCAACGTTTTAACGCACTGAAACACTGTTTCTTTGTGAATTCAGTTAGTTCCTAGTAGCCTGCTCTTGTAATATGTGTACTTTTAAAGATTTATAAAAATTTGGTGAGCCGAATCTGAGTAACATGGTGAATTCGGTTAGTTCCCAATAGGCCGCACTAGTAATAAGTGGACTGTTCGGGATATAGGAAAATTTTCACGAACGGAATCAAAATTTCTAGGCGAATTCAGTGAGTTCCCAATGGGACATGCTTGTATGAGTTTGCTTTTCAATATCGAGCAACATTTTAAGGAACGGAATCTAAGTATCATGTTGAATTGAGTAGGTTCCCAATAGGATTCGCATGTAATAAGCTTGTTATTCAAGATAGAGCAACGTTTTAACGCACTGAAACACTGTTTCTTTGTGAATTCAGTTAGTTCCTAGTAGCCTGCTCTTGTAATATGTGTACTTTTAAAGATTTATAAAAATTTGGTGAGCCGAATCTGAGTAACATGGTGAATTCGGTTAGTTCCCAATAGGCCGCACTAGTAATAAGTGGACTGTTCGGGATATAGGAAAATTTTCACGAACGGAATCAAAATTTCTAGGCGAATTCAGTGAGTTCCCAATGGAACATGCTTGTATGAGTTTGCTTTTCAATATCGAGCAACATTTTAAGGAACGGAATCTAAGTATCATGTTGAATTGAGTAGGTTCCCAATAGGATTCGCATGTAATAAGCTTGTTATTCAAGATAGAGCAACGTTTTAACGCACTGAAACACTGTTTCTTTGTGAATTCAGTTAGTTCCTAGTAGCCTGCTCTTGTAATATGTGTACTGTTAAAGATTTATAAAAATTTGGTGAGCCGAATCTGAGTAACATGGTGAATTCGGTTAGTTCCCAATAGGCTGCACTAGTAATAAGTGGACTGTTCGGGATATAGGAAAATTTTCACGAACGGAATCAAAATTTCTAGGCGAATTCAGTGAGTTCCCAATGGGACATGCTTGTATGAGTTTGCTTTTCAATATCGAGCAACATTTTAAGGAACGGAATCTAAGTATCATGTTGAATTGAGTAGGTTCCCAATAGGATTCGCATGTAATAAGCTTGTTATTCAAGATAGAGCAACGTTTTAACGCACTGAAACACTATCTCTTTGTGAATTCAGTTAGTTCCTAGTAGCCTGCTCTTGTAATATGTGTACTTTTAAAGATTTATAAAAATTTGGTGAGCCGAATCTGAGTAACATGGTGAATTCGGTTAGTTCCCAATAGGCGGCACTAGTAATAAGTGGACTGTTCGGGATATAGGAAAATTTTCACGAACGGAATCAAAATTTCTAGGCGAATTCAGTGAGTTCCCAATGGGAAATGCTTGTATGAGTTTGCTTTTCAATATCGAGCAACATTTTAAGGAACGGAATCTAAGTATCATGTTGAATTGAGTAGGTTCCCAATAGGATTCGCATGTAATAAGCTTGTTATTCTAGATAGAGCAACGTTTTAACGCACTGAAACACTGTTTCTTTCTGAATTCAGTTAGTTCCTAGTAGCCTGCTCTTGTAATATGTGTACTTTTAAAGATTTATAAAAATTTGGTGAGCCGAATCTGAGTAACATGGTGAATTCGGTTAGTTCCCAATAGGCCGCACTAGTAATAAGTGGACTGTTCGGGATATAGGAAAATTTTCAAGAACGGAATCAAAATTTCTAGGCGAATTCAGTGAGTTCCCAATGGGACATGCTTGTATGAGTTTGCTTTTCAATATCGAGCAACATTTTAAGGAATGGAATCTAAGTATCAGGTTGAATTGAGTAGGTTCCCAATAGGATTCGCATGTAATAAGCTTGTTATTCAAGAGAGAGCAACGTTTTAACGCACTGAAACACTGTTTCTTTGTGAATTCAGTTAGTTCCTAGTAGCCTGCTCTTGTAATATGTGTACTTTTAAAGATTTATAAAAATTTGGTGAGCCGAATCTGAGTAACATGGTGAATTCGGTTAGTTCCCAATAGGCCGCACTAGTAATAAGTGGACTGTTCGGGATATAGGAAAATTTTCAAGAACGGAATCAAAATTTCTAGGCGAATTCAGTGAGTTCCCAATGGGACATGCTTGTATGAGTTTGCTTTTCAATATCGAGCAACATTTTAAGGAACGGAAACTAAGTATCATGTTGAATTGAGTAGGTTCCCAATAGGATTCGCATGTAATAAGCTTGTTATTCAAGAGAGAGCAACGTTTTAACGCACTGAAACACTGTTTCTTTGTGAATTCAGTTAGTTCCTAGTAGCCTGCTCTTGTAATATGTGTACTTTTAAAGATTTATAAAAATTTGGTGAGCCGAATCTGAGTAACATGATGAATTCGGTTAGTTCCCAATAGGCCGCACTAGTAATAAGTGGACTGTTCGGGATATAGGAAAATTTTCACGAACGGAATCAAAATTTCTAGGCGAATTCAGTGAGTTCCCAATGGAACATGCTTGTATGAGTTTGCTTTTCAATATCGAGCAACATTTTAAGGAACGGAATCTAAGTATCATGTTGAATTGAGTAGGTTCCCAATAGGATTCGCATGTAATAAGCTTGTTATTCAAGATAGAGCAACGTTTTAACGCACTGAAACAATGTTTCTTTGTGAATTCAGTTAGTTCCTAGTAGCCTGCTCTTGTAATATGTGTACTTTTAAAGATTTATAAAAATTTGGTGAGCCGAATCTGAGTAACATGGTGAATTCGTTTAGTTCCCAATAGGCTGCACTAGTAATAAGTGGACTGTTCGGGATATAGGAAAATTTTCACGAACGGAATCAAAATTTCTAGGCGAATTCAGTGAGTTCCCAATGGGACATGCTTGTATGAGTTTGCTTTTCAATATCGAGCAACATTTTAAGGAACGGAATCTAAGTATCATGTTGAATTGAGTAGGTTCCCAATAGGATTCGCATGTAATAAGCTTGTTATTCAAGATAGAGCAACGTTTTAACGCACTGAAACACTGTTTCTTTGTGAATTCAGTTAGTTCCTAGTAGCCTGCTCTTGTAATATGTGTACTTTTAAAGATTTATAAAAATTTGGTGAGCCGAATCTGAGTAACATGGTGAATTCGGTTAGTTCCCAATAGGCCGCACTAGTAATAAGTGGACTGTTCGGGATATAGGAAAATTTTCAAGAATGGAATCAAAATTTCTAGGCGAATTCAGTGAGTTCCCAATGGGACATGCTTGTATGAGTTTGCTTTTCAATATCGAGCAACATTTTAAGGAACGGAATCTAAGTATCATGTTGAATTGAGTAGGTTCCCAATAGGATTCGCATGTAATAAGCTTGTTATTCAAGATAGAGCAACGATTTAACGCACTGAAACACTGTTTCTTTGTGAATTCAGTTAGTTCCTAGTAGCCTGCTCTTGTAATATGTGTACTTTTAAAGATTTATAAAAATTTGGTGAGCCGAATCTGAGCAACATGGTGAATTCGGTTAGTTCCCAATAGGCGGCACTAGTAATAAGTGGACTGTTCGGGATATAGGAAAATTTTCAAGAACGGAATCAAAATTTCTAGGCGAATTCAGTGAGTTCCCAATGGGACATGCTTGTATGAGTTTGCTTTTCAATATCGAGCAACATTTTAAGGAACGGAATCTAAGTATCATGTTGAATTGAGTAGGTTCCCAATAGGATTCGCATGTAATAAGCTTGTTATTCAAGATAGAGCAACGTTTTAACGCACTGAAACACTATTTCTTTGTGAATTCAGTTAGTTCCTAGTAGCCTGCTCTTGTAATATGTGTACTTTTAAAGATTTATAAAAATTTGGTGAGCCGAATCTGAGTAACATGGTGAATTCGGTTAGTTCCCAATAGGCCGCACTAGTAATAAGTGGACTGTTCGGGATATAGGAAAATTTTCACGAACGGAATCAAAATTTCTAGGCGAATTCAGTGAGTTCCCAATGGGACATGCTTGTATGAGTTTGCTTTTCAATATCGAGCAACATTTTAAGGAACGGAATCTAAGTATCATGTTGAATTGAGTAGGTTCCCAATAGGATTCGCATGTAATAAGCTTGTTATTCAAGATAGAGCAACGTTTTAACGCACTGAAACACTGTTTCTTTGTGAATTCAGTTAGTTCCTAGTAGCCTGCTCTTGTAATATGTGTACTTTTAAAGATTTATAAAAATTTGGTGAGCCGAATCTGAGTAACATGGTGAATTCGGTTAGTTCCCAATAGGCCGCACTAGTAATAAGTGGACTGTTCGGGATATAGGAAAATTTTCACGAACGGAATCAAAATTTCTAGGCGAATTCAGTGAGTTCCCAATGGGACATGCTTGTATGAGTTTGCTTTTCAATATCGAGCAACATTTTAAGGAACGGAATCTAAGTATCATGTTGAATTGAGTAGGTTCCCAATAGGATTCGCATGTAATAAGCTTGTTATTCAAGATAGAGCAATGTTTTAACGCACTGAAACACTGTCTCTTTGTGAATTCAGTTAGTTCCTAGTAGCCTGCTCTTGTAATATGTGTACTTTTAAAGATTTATAAAAATTTGGTGAGCCGAATCTGAGTAACATGGTGAATTCGGTTAGTTCCCAATAGGCGGCACTAGTAATAAGTGGACTGTTCGGGATATAGGAAAATTTTCAAGAACGGAATCAAAATTTCAAGGCGAATTCAGTGAGTTCCCAATGGGACATGCTTGTATGAGTTTGCTTTTCAATATCGAGCAACATTTTAAGGAACGGAATCTAAGTATCATGGTGAATTGAGTAGGTTCCCAATAGGATTCGCATGTAATAAGCTTGTTATTCAAGATAGAGCAACGTTTTAACGCACTGAAACACTATTTCTTTGTGAATTCAGTTAGTTCCTAGTAGCCTGCTCTTGTAATATGTGTACTTTTAAAGATTTATAAAAATTTGGTGAGCCGAATCTGAGTAACATGGTGAATTCGGTTAGTTCCCAATAGGCCGCACTAGTAATAAGTGGACTGTTCGGGATATAGGAAAATTTTCACGAACGGAATCAAAATTTCTAGGCGAATTCAGTGAGTTCCCAATGGGACATGCTTGTATGAGTTTGCTTTTCAATATCGAGCAACATTTTAAGGAACGGAATCTAAGTATCATGTTGAATTGAGTAGGTTCCCAATAGGATTCGCATGTAATAAGCTTGTTATTCAAGATAGAGCAACGTTTTAACGCACTGAAACACTGTTTCTTTGTGAATTCAGTTAGTTCCTAGTAGCCTGCTCTTGTAATATGTGTACTTTTAAAGATTTATAAAAATTTGGTGAGCCGAATCTGAGTAACATGGTGAATTCGGTTAGTTCCCAATAGGCCGCACTAGTAATAAGTGGACTGTTCGGGATATAGGAAAATTTTCACGAACGGAATCAAAATTTCTAGGCGAATTCAGTGAGTTCCCAATGGGACATGCTTGTATGAGTTTGCTTTTCAATATCGAGCAACATTTTAAGGAACGGAATCTAAGTATCATGTTGAATTGAGTAGGTTCCCAATAGGATTCACATGTAATAAGCTTGTTATTCAAGATAGAGCAACGTTTTAACGCACTGAAACACTGTCTCTTTGTGAATTCAGTTAGTTCCTAGTAGCCTGCTCTTGTAATATGTGTACTTTTAAAGATTTATAAAAATTTGGTGAGCCGAATCTGAGTAACATGGTGAATTCGGTTAGTTCCCAATAGGCGGCACTAGTAATAAGTGGACTGTTCGGGATATAGGAAAATTTTCAAGAACGGAATCAAAATTTCTAGGCGAATTCAGTGAGTTCCCAATGGGACATGCTTGTATGAGTTTGCTTTTCAATATCGAGCAACATTTTAAGGAACGGAATCTAAGTATCATGGTGAATTGAGTAGGTTCCCAATAGGATTCGCATGTAATAAGCTTGTTATTCAAGATAGAGCAACGTTTTAACGCACTGAAACACTGTTTCTTTGTGAATTCAGTTAGTTCCTAGTAGCCTGCTCTTGTAATATGTGTACTTTTAAAGATTTATAAAAATTTGGTGAGCCGAATCTGAGTAACATGGTGAATTCGGTTAGTTCCCAATAGGCCGCACTAGTAATAAGTGGACTGTTCGGGATATAGGAAAATTTTCACGAACGGAATCAAAATTTCTAGGCGAATTCAGTGAGTTCCCAATGGGACATGCTTGTATGAGTTTGCTTTTCAATATCGAGCAACATTTTAAGGAACGGAATCTAAGTATCATGTTGAATTGAGTAGGTTCCCAATAGGATTCGCATGTAATAAGCTTGTTATTCAAGATAGAGCAACGTTTTAACGCACTGAAACACTGTCTCTTTGTGAATTCAGTTAGTTCCTAGTAGCCTGCTCTTGTAATATGTGTACTTTTAAAGATTTATAAAAATTTGGTGAGCCGAATCTGAGTAACATGGTGAATTCGGTTAGTTCCCAATAGGCGGCACTAGTAATAAGTGGACTGTTCGGGATATAGGAAAATTTTCAAGAACGGAATCAAAATTTCTAGGCGAATTCAGTGAGTTCCCAATGGGACATGCTTGTATGAGTTTGCTTTTCAATATCGAGCAACATTTTAAGGAACGGAATCTAAGTATCATGTTGAATTGAGTAGGTTCCCAATAGGATTCGCATGTAATAAGCTTGTTATTCAAGATAGAGCAACGTTTTAACGCACTGAAACACTGTTTCTTTGTGAATTCAGTTAGTTCCTAGTAGCCTGCTCTTGTAATATGTGTACTTTTAAAGATTTATAAAAATTGGGTGAGCCGAATCTGAGTAACATGGTGAATTCGGTTAGTTCCCAATAGGCCGCACTAGTAATAAGTGGACTGTTCGGGATATAGGAAAATTTTCAAGAACGGAATCAAAATTTCTAGGCGAATTCAGTGAGTTCCCAATGGGACATGCTTGTATGAGTTTGCTTTTCAATATCGAGCAACATTCTAAGGAACGGAATCTAAGTATCATGTTGAATTGAGTAGGTTCCCAATAGGATTCGCATGTAATAAGCTTGTTATTCAAGTTAGAGCAACGTTTTAACGCACTGAAACACTGTTTCTTTGTGAATTCAGTTAGTTCCTAGTAGCCTGCTCTTGTAATATGTGTACTTTTAAAGATTTATAAAAATTTGGTGAGCCGAATCTGAGTAACATGGTGAATTCGGTTAGTTCCCAATAGGCCGCACTAGTAATAAGTGGACTGTTCGGGATATAGGAAAATTTTCAAGAACGAAATCAAAATTTCTAGGCGAATTCAGTGAGTTCCCAATGGGACATGCTTGTATGAGTTTGCTTTTCAATATCGAGCAACATTTTAAGGAACGGAATCTAAGTATCATGTTGAATTGAGTAGGTTCCCAATAGGATTCGCATGTAATAAGCTTGTTATTCAAGATAGAGCAACGTTTTAACGCACTGAAACACTGTTTCTTTGTGAATTCAGTTAGTTCCTAGTAGCCTGCTCTTGTAATATGTGTACTTTTAAAGATTTATAAAAATTTGGTGAGCCGAATCTGAGTAACATGGTGAATTCGGTTAGTTCCCAATAGGCTGCACTAGTAATAAGTGGACTGTTCGGGATATAGGAAAATTTTCACGAACGGAATCAAAATTTCTAGGCGAATTCAGTGAGTTCCCAATGGGACATGCTTGTATGAGTTTGCTTTTCAATATCGAGCAACATTTTAAGGAACGGAATCTAAGTATCATGTTGAATTGAGTAGGTTCCCAATAGGATTCGCATGTAATAAGCTTGTTATTCAAGATAGAGCAACGTTTTAACGCACTGAAACACTGTTTCTTTGTGAATTCAGTTAGTTCCTAGTAGCCTGCTCTTGTAATATGTGTACTTTTAAAGATTTATAAAAATTTGGTGAGCCGAATCTGAGTAACATGGTGAATTCGGTTAGTTCCCAATAGGCCGCACTAGTAATAAGTGGACTGTTCGGGATATAGGAAAATTTTCACGAACGGAATCAAAATTTCTAGGCGAATTCAGTGAGTTCCCAATGGGACATGCTTGTATGAGTTTGCTTTTCAATATCGAGCAACATTTTAAGGAACGGAATCTAAGTATCATGTTGAATTGAGTAGCTTCCCAATAGGATTCGCCTGTAATAAGCTTGTTATTCAAGATAGAGCAACGTTTTAACGCACTGAAACACTGTCTCTTTGTGAATTCAGTTAGTTCCTAGTAGCCTGCTCTTGTAATATGTGTACTTTTAAAGATTTATAAAAATTTGGTGAGCCGAATCTGAGTAACATGGTGAATTCGGTTAGTTCCCAATAGGCGGCACTAGTAATAAGTGGACTGTTCGGGATATAGGAAAATTTTCAAGAACGGAATCAAAATTTCTAGGCGAATTCAGTGAGTTCCCAATGGGACATGCTTGTATGAGTTTGCTTTTCAATATCGAGCAACATTTTAAGGAACGGAATCTAAGTATCATGGTGAATTGAGTAGGTTCCCAATAGGATTCGCATGTAATAAGCTTGTTATTCAAGATAGAGCAACGTTTTAACGCACTGAAACACTGTTTCTTTGTGAATTCAGTTAGTTCCTAGTAGCCTGCTCTTGTAATATGTGTACTTTTAAAGATTTATAAAAATTTGGTGAGCCGAATCTGAGTAACATGGTGAATTCGGTTAGTTCCCAATAGGCCGCACTAGTAATAAGTGGACTGTTCGGGATATAGGAAAATTTTCACGAACGGAATCAAAATTTCTAGGCGAATTCAGTGAGTTCCCAATGGGACATGCTTGTATGAGTTTGCTTTTCAATATCGAGCAACATTTTAAGGAACGGAATCTAAGTATCATGTTGAATTGAGTAGGTTCCCAATAGGATTCGCATGTAATAAGCTTGTTATTCAAGATAGAGCAACGTTTTAACGCACTGAAACACTGTCTCTTTGTGAATTCAGTTAGTTCCTAGTAGCCTGCTCTTGTAATATGTGTACTTTTAAAGATTTATAAAAATTTGGTGAGCCGAATCTGAGTAACATGGTGAATTCGGTTAGTTCCCAATAGGCGGCACTAGTAATAAGTGGACTGTTCGGGATATAGGAAAATTTTCAAGAACGGAATCAAAATTTCTAGGCGAATTCAGTGAGTTCCCAATGGGACATGCTTGTATGAGTTTGCTTTTCAATATCGAGCAACATTTTAAGGAACGGAATCTAAGTATCATGGTGAATTGAGTAGGTTCCCAATAGGATTCGCATGTAATAAGCTTGTTATTCAAGATAGAGCAACGTTTTAACGCACTGAAACACTGTTTCTTTGTGAATTCAGTTAGTTCCTAGTAGCCTGCTCTTGTAATATGTGTACTTTTAAAGATTTATAAAAATTGGGTGAGCCGAATCTGAGTAACATGGTGAATTCGGTTAGTTCCCAATAGGCCGCACTAGTAATAAGTGGACTGTTCGGGATATAGGAAAATTTTCAAGAACGGAATCAAAATTTCTAGGCGAATTCAGTGAGTTCCCAATGGGACATGCTTGTATGAGTTTGCTTTTCAATATCGAGCAACATTCTAAGGAACGGAATCTAAGTATCATGTTGAATTGAGTAGGTTCCCAATAGGATTCGCATGTAATAAGCTTGTTATTCAAGTTAGAGCAACGTTTTAACGCACTGAAACACTGTTTCTTTGTGAATTCAGTTAGTTCCTAGTAGCCTGCTCTTGTAATATGTGTACTTTTAAAGATTTATAAAAATTTGGTGAGCCGAATCTGAGTAACATGGTGAATTCGGTTAGTTCCCAATAGGCCGCACTAGTAATAAGTGGACTGTTCGGGATATAGGAAAATTTTCAAGAACGGAATCAAAATTTCTAGGCGAATTCAGTGAGTTCCCAATGGGACATGCTTGTATGAGTTTGCTTTTCAATATCGAGCAACATTTTAAGGAACGGAATCTAAGTATCATGTTGAATTGAGTAGGTTCCCAATAGGATTCGCATGTAATAAGCTTGTTATTCAAGATAGAGCAACGTTTTAACGCACTGAAACACTGTTTCTTTGTGAATTCAGTTAGTTCCTAGTAGCCTGCTCTTGTAATATGTGTACTTTTAAAGATTTATAAAAATTTGGTGAGCCGAATCTGAGTAACATGGTGAATTCGGTTAGTTCCCAATAGGCCGCACTAGTAATAAGTGGACTGTTCGGGATATAGGAAAATTTTCACGAACGGAATCAAAATTTCTAGGCGAATTCAGTGAGTTCCCAATGGGACATGCTTGTATGAGTTTGCTTTTCAATATCGAGCAACATTTTAAGGAACGGAATCTAAGTATCATGTTGAATTGAGTAGGTTCCCAATAGGATTCACATGTAATAAGCTTGTTATTCAAGATAGAGCAACGTTTTAACGCACTGAAACACTGTTTCTTTGTGAATTCAGTTAGTTCCTAGTAGCCTGCTCTTGTAATATGTGTACTTTTAAAGATTTATAAAAATTTGGTGAGCCGAATCTGAGTAACATGGTGAATTCGGTTAGTTCCCAATAGGCGGCACTAGTAATAAGTGGACTGTTCGGGATATAGGAAAATTTTCAAGAACGGAATCAAAATTTCTAGGCGAATTCAGTGAGTTCCCAATGGGACATGCTTGTATGAGTTTGCTTTTCAATATCGAGCAACATTTTAAGGAACGGAATCTAAGTATCATGGTGAATTGAGTAGGTTCCCAATAGGATTCGCATGTAATAAGCTTGTTATTCAAGATAGAGCAACGTTTTAACGCACTGAAACACTGTTTCTTTGTGAATTCAGTTAGTTCCTAGTAGCCTGCTCTTGTAATATGTGTACTTTTAAAGATTTATAAAAATTTGGTGAGCCGAATCTGAGTAACATGGTGAATTCGGTTAGTTCCCAATAGGCCGCACTAGTAATAAGCGGACTGTTCGGGATATAGGAAAATTTTCAAGAACGGAATCAAAATTTCTAGGCGAATTCAGTGAGTTCCCAATGGGACATGCTTGTATGAGTTTGCTTTTCAATATCGAGCAACATTTTAAGGAAAGGAATCTAAGTATCATGTTGAATTGAGTAGGTTCCCAATAGGATTCGCATGTAATAAGCTTGTTATTCAAGATAGAGCAACGTTTTAACGCACTGAAACACTGTTTCTTTGTGAATTCAGTTAGTTCCTAGTAGCCTGCTCTTGTAATATGTGTACTTTTAAAGATTTATAAAAATTTGGTGAGCCGAATCTGAGTAACATGGTGAATTCGGTTAGTTCCCAATAGGCCGCACTAGTAATAAGTGGACTGTTCGGGATATAGGAAAATTTTCACGAACGGAATCAAAATTTCTAGGCGAATTCAGTGAGTTCCCAATGGGACATGCTTGCATGAGTTTGCTTTTCAATATCCAGCAACATTTTAAGGAACGGAATCTAAGTATCATGTTGAATTGAGTAGGTTCCCAATAGGATTCGCATGTAATAAGCTTGTTATTCAAGATAGAGCAACGTTTTAACGCACTGAAACACTGTTTCTTTGTGAATTCAGTTAGTTCCTAGTAGCCTGCTCTTGTAATATGTGTACTTTTAAAGATTTATAAAAATTTGGTGAGCCGAATCTGAGTAACATGGTGAATTCGGTTAGTTCCCAATAGGCGGCACTAGTAATAAGTGGACTGTTCGGGATATAGGAAAATTTTCAAGAACGGAATCAAAATTTCTAGGCGAATTCACTGAGTTCCCAATGGGACATGCTTGTATGAGTTTGCTTTTCAATATCGAGCAACATTTTAAGGAACGGAATCTAAGTATCATGGTGAATTGAGTAGGTTCCCAATAGGATTCGCATGTAATAAGCTTGTTATTCAAGAGAGAGCAACGTTTTAACGCACTGAAACACTGTTTCTTTGTGAATTCAGTTAGTTCCTAGTAGCCTGCTCTTGTAATATGTGTACTTTTAAAGATTTATAAAAATTTGGTGAGCCGAATCTGAGTAACATGGTGAATTCGGTTAGTTCCCAATAGGCCGCACTAGTAATAAGTGGACTGTTCGGGATATAGGAAAATTTTCACGAACGGAATCAAAATTTCTAGGCGAATTCAGTGAGTTCCCAATGGGACATGCTTTATGAGTTTGCTTTTCAATATCGAGCAACATTTTAAGGAACGGAATCTAAGTATCATGTTGAATTGAGTAGGTTCCCAATAGGATTCGCATGTAATAAGCTTGTTATTCAAGATAGAGCAACGTTTTAACGCACTGAAACACTGTTTCTTTGTGAATTCAGTTAGTTCCTAGTAGCCTGCTCTTGTAATATGTGTACTTTTAAAGATTTATAAAAATTTGGTGAGCCGAATCTGAGTAACATGGTGAATTCGGTTAGTTCCCAATAGGCCGCACTAGTAATAAGCGGACTGTTCGGGATATAGGAAAATTTTCAAGAACGGAATCAAAATTTCTAGGCGAATTCAGTGAGTTCCCAATGGGACATGCTTGTATGAGTTTGCTTTTCAATATCGAACAACATTTTAAGGAACGGAATCTAAGTATCATGGTGAATTGAGTAGGTTCCCAATAGGATTCGCATGTAATAAGCTTGTTATTCAAGATAGAGCAACGTTTTAACGCACTGAAACACTGTTTCTTTGTGAATTCAGTTAGTTCCTAGTAGCCTGCTCTTGTAATATGTGTACTTTTAAAGATTATAAAAATTTGGTGAGCCGAATCTGAGTAACATGGTGAATTCGGTTAGTTCCCAATAGGCGGCACTAGTAATAAGTGGACTGTTCGGGATATAGGAAAATTTTCAAGAACGGAATCAAAATTTCTAGGCGAATTCAGTGAGTTCCCAATGGGACATGCTTGTATGAGTTTGCTTTTCAATATCGAGCAACATTTTAAGGAACGGAATCTAAGTATCATGGTGAATTGAGTAGGTTCCCAATAGGATTCGCATGTAATAAGCTTGTTATTCAAGAGAGAGCAACGTTTTAACGCACTGAAACACTGTTTCTTTGTGAATTCAGTTAGTTCCTAGTAGCCTGCTCTTGTAATATGTGTACTTTTAAAGATTTATAAAAATTTGGTGAGCCGAATCTGAGTAACATGGTGAATTCGGTTAGTTCCCAATAGGCCGCACTAGTAATAAGTGGACTGTTCGGGATATAGGAAAATTTTCACGAACGGAATCAAAATTTCTCGGCGAATTCAGTGAGTTCCCAATGGGACATGCTTGTATGAGTTTGCTTTTCAATATCGAGCAACATTTTAAGGAACGGAATCTAAGTATCATGTTGAATTGAGTAGGTTCCCAATAGGATTCGCATGTAATAAGCTTGTTATTCAAGATAGAGCAACGTTTTAACGCACTGAAACACTGTTTCTTTGTGAATTCAGTTAGTTCCTAGTAGCCTGCTCTTGTAATATGTGTACTTTTAAAGATTTATAAAAATTTGGTGAGCCGAATCTGAGTAACATGGTGAATTCGGTTAGTTCCCAATAGGCGGCACTAGTAATAAGTGGACTGTTCGGGATATAGGAAAATTTTCAAGAACGGAATCAAAATTTCTAGGCGAATTCACTGAGTTCCCAATGGGACATGCTTGTATGAGTTTGCTTTTCAATATCGAGCAACATTTTAAGGAACGGAATCTAAGTATCATGGTGAATTGAGTAGGTTCCCAATAGGATTCGCATGTAATAAGCTTGTTATTCAAGAGAGAGCAACGTTTTAACGCACTGAAACACTGTTTCTTTGTGAATTCAGTTAGTTCCTAGTAGCCTGCTCTTGTAATATGTGTACTTTTAAAGATTTATAAAAATTTGGTGAGCCGAATCTGAGTAACATGGTGAATTCGGTTAGTTCCCAATAGGCGGCACTAGTAATAAGTGGACTGTTCGGGATATAGGAAAATTTTCAAGAACGGAATCAAAATTTCTAGGCGAATTCAGTGAGTTCCCAATGGGACATGCTTGTATGAGTTTGCTTTTCAATATCGAGCAACATTTTAAGGAACGGAAACTAAGTATCATGTTGAATTGAGTAGGTTCCCAATAGGATTCGCATGTAATAAGCTTGTTATTCAAGAGAGAGCAACGTTTTAACGCACTGAAACACTGTTTCTTTGTGAATTCAGTTAGTTCCTAGTAGCCTGCTCTTGTAATATGTGTACTTTTAAAGATTTATAAAAATTTGGTGAGCCGAATCTGAGTAACATGATGAATTCGGTTAGTTCCCAATAGGCCGCACTAGTAATAAGTGGACTGTTCGGGATATAGGAAAATTTTCACGAACGGAATCAAAATTTCTAGGCGAATTCAGTGAGTTCCCAATGGAACATGCTTGTATGAGTTTGCTTTTCAATATCGAGCAACATTTTAAGGAACGGAATCTAAGTATCATGTTGAATTGAGTAGGTTCCCAATAGGATTCGCATGTAATAAGCTTGTTATTCAAGATAGAGCAACGTTTTAACGCACTGAAACAATGTTTCTTTGTGAATTCAGTTAGTTCCTAGTAGCCTGCTCTTGTAATATGTGTACTTTTAAAGATTTATAAAAATTTGGTGAGCCGAATCTGAGTAACATGGTGAATTCGTTTAGTTCCCAATAGGCTGCACTAGTAATAAGTGGACTGTTCGGGATATAGGAAAATTTTCACGAACGGAATCAAAATTTCTAGGCGAATTCAGTGAGTTCCCAATGGGACATGCTTGTATGAGTTTGCTTTTCAATATCGAGCAACATTTTAAGGAACGGAATCTAAGTATCATGGTGAATTGAGTAGGTTCCCAATAGGATTCGCATGTAATAAGCTTGTTATTCAAGATAGAGCAACGTTTTAACGCACTGAAACACTGTTTCTTTGTGAATTCAGTTAGTTCCTAGTAGCCTGCTCTTGTAATATGTGTACTTTTAAAGATTTATAAAAATTTGGTGAGCCGAATCTGAGTAACATGGTGAATTCGGTTAGTTCCCAATAGGCCGCACTAGTAATAAGTGGACTGTTCGGGATATAGGAAAATTTTCAAGAATGGAATCAAAATTTCTAGGCGAATTCAGTGAGTTCCCAATGGGACATGCTTGTATGAGTTTGCTTTTCAATATCGAGCAACATTTTAAGGAACGGAATCTAAGTATCATGTTGAATTGAGTAGGTTCCCAATAGGATTCGCATGTAATAAGCTTGTTATTCAAGATAGAGCAACGTTTTAACGCACTGAAACACTGTTTCTTTGTGAATTCAGTTAGTTCCTAGTAGCCTGCTCTTGTAATATGTGTACTTTTAAAGATTTATAAAAATTTGGTGAGCCGAATCTGAGTAACATGGTGAATTCGGTTAGTTCCCAATAGGCGGCACTAGTAATAAGTGGACTGTTCGGGATATAGGAAAATTTTCAAGAACGGAATCAAAATTTCTAGGCGAATTCAGTGAGTTCCCAATGGGACATGCTTGTATGAGTTTGCTTTTCAATATCGAGCAACATTTTAAGGAACGGAATCTAAGTATCATGTTGAATTGAGTAGGTTCCCAATAGGATTCGCATGTAATAAGCTTGTTATTCAAGATAGAGCAACGTTTTAACGCACTGAAACACTATTTCTTTGTGAATTCAGTTAGTTCCTAGTAGCCTGCTCTTGTAATATGTGTACTTTTAAAGATTTATAAAAATTTGGTGAGCCGAATCTGAGTAACATGGTGAATTCGGTTAGTTCCCAATAGGCCGCACTAGTAATAAGTGGACTGTTCGGGATATAGGAAAATTTTCACGAACGGAATCAAAATTTCTAGGCGAATTCAGTGAGTTCCCAATGGGACATGCTTGTATGAGTTTGCTTTTCAATATCGAGCAACATTTTAAGGAACGGAATCTAAGTATCATGTTGAATTGAGTAGGTTCCCAATAGGATTCGCATGTAATAAGCTTGTTATTCAAGATAGAGCAACGTTTTAACGCACTGAAACACTGTTTCTTTGTGAATTCAGTTAGTTCCTAGTAGCCTGCTCTTGTAATATGTGTACTTTTAAAGATTTATAAAAATTTGGTGAGCCGAATCTGAGTAACATGGTGAATTCGGTTAGTTCCCAATAGGCCGCACTAGTAATAAGTGGACTGTTCGGGATATAGGAAAATTTTCACGAACGGAATCAAAATTTCTAGGCGAATTCAGTGAGTTCCCAATGGGACATGCTTGTATGAGTTTGCTTTTCAATATCGAGCAACATTTTAAGGAACGGAATCTAAGTATCATGTTGAATTGAGTAGGTTCCCAATAGGATTCGCATGTAATAAGCTTGTTATTCAAGATAGAGCAACGTTTTAACGCACTGAAACACTGTCTCTTTGTGAATTCAGTTAGTTCCAAGTAGCCTGCTCTTGTAATATGTGTACTTTTAAAGATTTATAAAAATTTGGTGAGCCGAATCTGAGTAACATGGTGAATTCGGTTAGTTCCCAATAGGCGGCACTAGTAATAAGTGGACTGTTCGGGATATAGGAAAATTTTCAAGAACGGAATCAAAATTTCAAGGCGAATTCAGTGAGTTCCCAATGGGACATGCTTGTATGAGTTTGCTTTTCAATATCGAGCAACATTTTAAGGAACGGAATCTAAGTATCATGGTGAATTGAGTAGGTTCCCAATAGGATTCGCATGTAATAAGCTTGTTATTCAAGATAGAGCAACGTTTTAACGCACTGAAACACTATTTCTTTGTGAATTCAGTTAGTTCCTAGTAGCCTGCTCTTGTAATATGTGTACTTTTAAAGATTTATAAAAATTTGGTGAGCCGAATCTGAGTAACATGGTGAATTCGGTTAGTTCCCAATAGGCCGCACTAGTAATAAGTGGACTGTTCGGGATATAGGAAAATTTTCACGAACGGAATCAAAATTTCTAGGCGAATTCAGTGAGTTCCCAATGGGACATGCTTGTATGAGTTTGCTTTTCAATATCGAGCAACATTTTAAGGAACGGAATCTAAGTATCATGTTGAATTGAGTAGGTTCCCAATAGGATTCGCATGTAATAAGCTTGTTATTCAAGATAGAGCAACGTTTTAACGCACTGAAACACTGTTTCTTTGTGAATTCAGTTAGTTCCTAGTAGCCTGCTCTTGTAATATGTGTACTTTTAAAGATTTATAAAAATTTGGTGAGCCGAATCTGAGTAACATGGTGAATTCGGTTAGTTCCCAATAGGCCGCACTAGTAATAAGTGGACTGTTCGGGATATAGGAAAATTTTCACGAACGGAATCAAAATTTCTAGGCGAATTCAGTGAGTTCCCAATGGGACATGCTTGTATGAGTTTGCTTTTCAATATCGAGCAACATTTTAAGGAACGGAATCTAAGTATCATGTTGAATTGAGTAGGTTCCCAATAGGATTCGCATGTAATAAGCTTGTTATTCAAGATAGAGCAACGTTTTAACGCACTGAAACACTGTCTCTTTGTGAATTCAGTTAGTTCCTAGTAGCCTGCTCTTGTAATATGTGTACTTTTAAAGATTTATAAAAATTTGGTGAGCCGAATCTGAGTAACATGGTGAATTCGGTTAGTTCCCAATAGGCGGCACTAGTAATAAGTGGACTGTTCGGGATATAGGAAAATTTTCAAGAACGGAATCAAAATTTCTAGGCGAATTCAGTGAGTTCCCAATGGGACATGCTTGTATGAGTTTGCTTTTCAATATCGAGCAACATTTTAAGGAACGGAATCTAAGTATCATGGTGAATTGAGTAGGTTCCCAATAGGATTCGCATGTAATAAGCTTGTTATTCAAGATAGAGCAACGTTTTAACGCACTGAAACACTGTTTCTTTGTGAATTCAGTTAGTTCCTAGTAGCCTGCTCTTGTAATATGTGTACTTTTAAAGATTTATAAAAATTTGGTGAGCCGAATCTGAGTAACATGGTGAATTCGGTTAGTTCCCAATAGGCCGCACTAGTAATAAGTGGACTGTTCGGGATATAGGAAAATTTTCACGAACGGAATCAAAATTTCTAGGCGAATTCAGTGAGTTCCCAATGGGACATGCTTGTATGAGTTTGCTTTTCAATATCGAGCAACATTTTAAGGAACGGAATCTAAGTATCATGTTGAATTGAGTAGGTTCCCAATAGGATTCGCATGTAATAAGCTTGTTATTCAAGATAGAGCAACGTTTTAACGCACTGAAACACTGTCTCTTTGTGAATTCAGTTAGTTCCTAGTAGCCTGCTCTTGTAATATGTGTACTTTTAAAGATTTATAAAAATTTGGTGAGCCGAATCTGAGTAACATGGTGAATTCGGTTAGTTCCCAATAGGCGGCACTAGTAATAAGTGGACTGTTCGGGATATAGGAAAATTTTCAAGAACGGAATCAAAATTTCTAGGCGAATTCAGTGAGTTCCCAATGGGACATGCTTGTATGAGTTTGCTTTTCAATATCGAGCAACATTTTAAGGAACGGAATCTAAGTATCATGGTGAATTGAGTAGGTTCCCAATAGGATTCGCATGTAATAAGCTTGTTATTCAAGATAGAGCAACGTTTTAACGCACTGAAACACTGTTTCTTTGTGAATTCAGTTAGTTCCTAGTAGCCTGCTCTTGTAATATGTGTACTTTTAAAGATTTATAAAAATTGGGTGAGCCGAATCTGAGTAACATGGTGAATTCGGTTAGTTCCCAATAGGCCGCACTAGTAATAAGTGGACTGTTTGGGATATAGGAAAATTTTCAAGAACGGAATCAAAATTTCTAGGCGAATTCAGTGAGTTCCCAATGGGACATGCTTGTATGAGTTTGCTTTTCAATATCGAGCAACATTCTAAGGAACGGAATCTAAGTATCATGTTGAATTGAGTAGGTTCCCAATAGGATTCGCATGTAATAAGCTTGTTATTCAAGTTAGAGCAACGTTTTAACGCACTGAAACACTGTTTCTTTGTGAATTCAGTTAGTTCCTAGTAGCCTGCTCTTGTAATATGTGTACTTTTAAAGATTTATAAAAATTTGGTGAGCCGAATCTGAGTAACATGGTGAATTCGGTTAGTTCCCAATAGGCCGCACTAGTAATAAGTGGACTGTTCGGGATATAGGAAAATTTTCAAGAACGGAATCAAAATTTCTAGGCGAATTCAGTGAGTTCCCAATGGGACATGATTGTATGAGTTTGCTTTTCAATATCGAGCAACATTTTAAGGAACGGAATCTAAGTATCATGTTGAATTGAGTAGGTTCCCAATAGGATTCGCATGTAATAAGCTTGTTATTCAAGATAGAGCAACGTTTTAACGCACTGAAACACTGTTTCTTTGTGAATTCAGTTAGTTCCTAGTAGCCTGCTCTTGTAATATGTGTACTTTTAAAGATTTATAAAAATTTGGTGAGCCGAATCTGAGTAACATGGTGAATTCGGTTAGTTCCCAATAGGCCGCACTAGTAATAAGTGGACTGTTCGGGATATAGGAAAATTTTCACGAACGGAATCAAAATTTCTAGGCGAATTCAGTGAGTTCCCAATGGGACATGCTTGTATGAGTTTGCTTTTCAATATCGAGCAACATTTTAAGGAACGGAATCTAAGTATCATGTTGAATTGAGTAGGTTCCCAATAGGATTCGCATGTAATAAGCTTGTTATTCAAGATAGAGCAACGTTTTAACGCACTGAAACACTGTTTCTTTGTGAATTCAGTTAGTTCCTAGTAGCCTGCTCTTGTAATATGTGTACTTTTAAAGATTTATAAAAATTTGGTGAGCCGAATCTGAGTAACATGGTGAATTCGGTTAGTTCCCAATAGGCCGCACTAGTAATAAGTGGACTGTTCGGGATATAGGAAAATTTTCACGAACGGAATCAAAATTTCTAGGCGAATTCAGTGAGTTCCCAATGGAACATGCTTGTATGAGTTTGCTTTTCAATATCGAGCAACATTTTAAGGAACGGAATCTAAGTATCATGTTGAATTGAGTAGGTTCCCAATAGGATTCGCATGTAATAAGCTTGTTATTCAAGATAGAGCAACGTTTTAACGCACTGAAACACTGTTTCTTTGTGAATTCAGTTAGTTCCTAGTAGCCTGCTCTTGTAATATGTGTACTTTTAAAGATTTATAAAAATTTGGTGAGCCGAATCTGAGTAACATGGTGAATTCGGTTAGTTCCCAATAGGCCGCACTAGTAATAAGCGGACTGTTCGGGATATAGGAAAATTTTCAAGAACGGAATCAAAATTTCTAGGCGAATTCAGTGAGTTCCCAATGGGACATGCTTGTATGAGTTTGCTTTTCAATATCGAACAACATTTTAAGGAACGGAATCTAAGTATCATGGTGAATTGAGTAGGTTCCCAATAGGATTCGCATGTAATAAGCTTGTTATTCAAGATAGAGCAACGTTTTAACGCACTGAAACACTGTTTCTTTGTGAATTCAGTTAGTTCCTAGTAGCCTGCTCTTGTAATATGTGTACTTTTAAAGATTATAAAAATTTGGTGAGCCGAATCTGAGTAACATGGTGAATTCGGTTAGTTCCCAATAGGCGGCACTAGTAATAAGTGGACTGTTCGGGATATAGGAAAATTTTCAAGAACGGAATCAAAATTTCTAGGCGAATTCAGTGAGTTCCCAATGGGACATGCTTGTATGAGTTTGCTTTTCAATATCGAGCAACATTTTAAGGAACGGAATCTAAGTATCATGGTGAATTGAGTAGGTTCCCAATAGGATTCGCATGTAATAAGCTTGTTATTCAAGAGAGAGCAACGTTTTAACGCACTGAAACACTGTTTCTTTGTGAATTCAGTTAGTTCCTAGTAGCCTGCTCTTGTAATATGTGTACTTTTAAAGATTTATAAAAATTTGGTGAGCCGAATCTGAGTAACATGGTGAATTCGGTTAGTTCCCAATAGGCCGCACTAGTAATAAGTGGACTGTTCGGGATATAGGAAAATTTTCACGAACGGAATCAAAATTTCTAGGCGAATTCAGTGAGTTCCCAATGGGACATGCTTGTATGAGTTTGCTTTTCAATATCGAGCAACATTTTAAGGAACGGAATCTAAGTATCATGTTGAATTGAGTAGGTTCCCAATAGGATTCGCATGTAATAAGCTTGTTATTCAAGATAGAGCAACGTTTTAACGCACTGAAACACTGTTTCTTTGTGAATTCAGTTAGTTCCTAGTAGCCTGCTCTTGTAATATGTGTACTTTTAAAGATTTATAAAAATTTGGTGAGCCGAATCTGAGTAACATGGTGAATTCGGTTAGTTCCCAATAGGCGGCACTAGTAATAAGTGGACTGTTCGGGATATAGGAAAATTTTCAAGAACGGAATCAAAATTTCTAGGCGAATTCACTGAGTTCCCAATGGGACATGCTTGTATGAGTTTGCTTTTCAATATCGAGCAACATTTTAAGGAACGGAATCTAAGTATCATGGTGAATTGAGTAGGTTCCCAATAGGATTCGCATGTAATAAGCTTGTTATTCAAGAGAGAGCAACGTTTTAACGCACTGAAACACTGTTTCTTTGTGAATTCAGTTAGTTCCTAGTAGCCTGCTCTTGTAATATGTGTACTTTTAAAGATTTATAAAAATTTGGTGAGCCGAATCTGAGTAACATGGTGAATTCGGTTAGTTCCCAATAGGCGGCACTAGTAATAAGTGGACTGTTCGGGATATAGGAAAATTTTCAAGAACGGAATCAAAATTTCTAGGCGAATTCAGTGAGTTCCCAATGGGACATGCTTGTATGAGTTTGCTTTTCAATATCGAGCAACATTTTAAGGAACGGAAACTAAGTATCATGTTGAATTGAGTAGGTTCCCAATAGGATTCGCATGTAATAAGCTTGTTATTCAAGAGAGAGCAACGTTTTAACGCACTGAAACACTGTTTCTTTGTGAATTCAGTTAGTTCCTAGTAGCCTGCTCTTGTAATATGTGTACTTTTAAAGATTTATAAAAATTTGGTGAGCCGAATCTGAGTAACATGATGAATTCGGTTAGTTCCCAATAGGCCGCACTAGTAATAAGTGGACTGTTCGGGATATAGGAAAATTTTCACGAACGGAATCAAAATTTCTAGGCGAATTCAGTGAGTTCCCAATGGAACATGCTTGTATGAGTTTGCTTTTCAATATCGAGCAACATTTTAAGGAACGGAATCTAAGTATCATGTTGAATTGAGTAGGTTCCCAATAGGATTCGCATGTAATAAGCTTGTTATTCAAGATAGAGCAACGTTTTAACGCACTGAAACAATGTTTCTTTGTGAATTCAGTTAGTTCCTAGTAGCCTGCTCTTGTAATATGTGTACTTTTAAAGATTTATAAAAATTTGGTGAGCCGAATCTGAGTAACATGGTGAATTCGTTTAGTTCCCAATAGGCTGCACTAGTAATAAGTGGACTGTTCGGGATATAGGAAAATTTTCACGAACGGAATCAAAATTTCTAGGCGAATTCAGTGAGTTCCCAATGGGACATGCTTGTATGAGTTTGCTTTTCAATATCGAGCAACATTTTAAGGAACGGAATCTAAGTATCATGTTGAATTGAGTAGGTTCCCAATAGGATTCGCATGTAATAAGCTTGTTATTCAAGATAGAGCAACGTTTTAACGCACTGAAACACTGTTTCTTTGTGAATTCAGTTAGTTCCTAGTAGCCTGCTCTTGTAATATGTGTACTTTTAAAGATTTATAAAAATTTGGTGAGCCGAATCTGAGTAACATGGTGAATTCGGTTAGTTCCCAATAGGCCGCACTAGTAATAAGTGGACTGTTCGGGATATAGGAAAATTTTCAAGAATGGAATCAAAATTTCTAGGCGAATTCAGTGAGTTCCCAATGGGACATGCTTGTATGAGTTTGCTTTTCAATATCGAGCAACATTTTAAGGAACGGAATCTAAGTATCATGTTGAATTGAGTAGGTTCCCAATAGGATTCGCATGTAATAAGCTTGTTATTCAAGATAGAGCAACGTTTTAACGCACTGAAACACTGTTTCTTTGTGAATTCAGTTAGTTCCTAGTAGCCTGCTCTTGTAATATGTGTACTTTTAAAGATTTATAAAAATTTGGTGAGCCGAATCTGAGTAACATGGTGAATTCGGTTAGTTCCCAATAGGCGGCACTAGTAATAAGTGGACTGTTCGGGATATAGGAAAATTTTCAAGAACGGAATCAAAATTTCTAGGCGAATTCAGTGAGTTCCCAATGGGACATGCTTGTATGAGTTTGCTTTTCAATATCGAGCAACATTTTAAGGAACGGAATCTAAGTATCATGTTGAATTGAGTAGGTTCCCAATAGGATTCGCATGTAATAAGCTTGTTATTCAAGATAGAGCAACGTTTTAACGCACTGAAACACTATTTCTTTGTGAATTCAGTTAGTTCCTAGTAGCCTGCTCTTGTAATATGTGTACTTTTAAAGATTTATAAAAATTTGGTGAGCCGAATCTGAGTAACATGGTGAATTCGGTTAGTTCCCAATAGGCCGCACTAGTAATAAGTGGACTGTTCGGGATATAGGAAAATTTTCACGAACGGAATCAAAATTTCTAGGCGAATTCAGTGAGTTCCCAATGGGACATGCTTGTATGAGTTTGCTTTTCAATATCGAGCAACATTTTAAGGAACGGAATCTAAGTATCATGTTGAATTGAGTAGGTTCCCAATAGGATTCGCATGTAATAAGCTTGTTATTCAAGATAGAGCAACGTTTTAACGCACTGAAACACTGTTTCTTTGTGAATTCAGTTAGTTCCTAGTAGCCTGCTCTTGTAATATGTGTACTTTTAAAGATTTATAAAAATTTGGTGAGCCGAATCTGAGTAACATGGTGAATTCGGTTAGTTCCCAATAGGCCGCACTAGTAATAAGTGGACTGTTCGGGATATAGGAAAATTTTCACGAACGGAATCAAAATTTCTAGGCGAATTCAGTGAGTTCCCAATGGGACATGCTTGTATGAGTTTGCTTTTCAATATCGAGCAACATTTTAAGGAACGGAATCTAAGTATCATGTTGAATTGAGTAGGTTCCCAATAGGATTCGCATGTAATAAGCTTGTTATTCAAGATAGAGCAACGTTTTAACGCACTGAAACACTGTCTCTTTGTGAATTCAGTTAGTTCCAAGTAGCCTGCTCTTGTAATATGTGTACTTTTAAAGATTTATAAAAATTTGGTGAGCCGAATCTGAGTAACATGGTGAATTCGGTTAGTTCCCAATAGGCGGCACTAGTAATAAGTGGACTGTTCGGGATATAGGAAAATTTTCAAGAACGGAATCAAAATTTCAAGGCGAATTCAGTGAGTTCCCAATGGGACATGCTTGTATGAGTTTGCTTTTCAATATCGAGCAACATTTTAAGGAACGGAATCTAAGTATCATGGTGAATTGAGTAGGTTCCCAATAGGATTCGCATGTAATAAGCTTGTTATTCAAGATAGAGCAACGTTTTAACGCACTGAAACACTGTTTCTTTGTGAATTCAGTTAGTTCCTAGTAGCCTGCTCTTGTAATATGTGTACTTTTAAAGATTTATAAAAATTTGGTGAGCCGAATCTGAGTAACATGGTGAATTCGGTTAGTTCCCAATAGGCCGCACTAGTAATAAGTGGACTGTTCGGGATATAGGAAAATTTTCACGAACGGAATCAAAATTTCTAGGCGAATTCAGTGAGTTCCCAATGGGACATGCTTGTATGAGTTTGCTTTTCAATATCGAGCAACATTTTAAGGAACGGAATCTAAGTATCATGTTGAATTGAGTAGGTTCCCAATAGGATTCGCATGTAATAAGCTTGTTATTCAAGATAGAGCAACGTTTTAACGCACTGAAACACTGTCTCTTTGTGAATTCAGTTAGTTCCTAGTAGCCTGCTCTTGTAATATGTGTACTTTTAAAGATTTATAAAAATTTGGTGAGCCGAATCTGAGTAACATGGTGAATTCGGTTAGTTCCCAATAGGCGGCACTAGTAATAAGTGGACTGTTCGGGATATAGGAAAATTTTCAAGAACGGAATCAAAATTTCTAGGCGAATTCAGTGAGTTCCCAATGGGACATGCTTGTATGAGTTTGCTTTTCAATATCGAGCAACATTTTAAGGAACGGAATCTAAGTATCATGGTGAATTGAGTAGGTTCCCAATAGGATTCGCATGTAATAAGCTTGTTATTCAAGATAGAGCAACGTTTTAACGCACTGAAACACTGTTTCTTTGTGAATTCAGTTAGTTCCTAGTAGCCTGCTCTTGTAATATGTGTACTTTTAAAGATTTATAAAAATTTGGTGAGCCGAATCTGAGTAACATGGTGAATTCGGTTAGTTCCCAATAGGCCGCACTAGTAATAAGTGGACTGTTCGGGATATAGGAAAATTTTCACGAACGGAATCAAAATTTCTAGGCGAATTCAGTGAGTTCCCAATGGGACATGCTTGTATGAGTTTGCTTTTCAATATCGAGCAACATTTTAAGGAACGGAATCTAAGTATCATGTTGAATTGAGTAGGTTCCCAATAGGATTCGCATGTAATAAGCTTGTTATTCAAGATAGAGCAACGTTTTAACGCACTGAAACACTGTCTCTTTGTGAATTCAGTTAGTTCCTAGTAGCCTGCTCTTGTAATATGTGTACTTTTAAAGATTTATAAAAATTTGGTGAGCCGAATCTGAGTAACATGGTGAATTCGGTTAGTTCCCAATAGGCGGCACTAGTAATAAGTGGACTGTTCGGGATATAGGAAAATTTTCAAGAACGGAATCAAAATTTCTAGGCGAATTCAGTGAGTTCCCAATGGGACATGCTTGTATGAGTTTGCTTTTCAATATCGAGCAACATTTTAAGGAACGGAATCTAAGTATCATGGTGAATTGAGTAGGTTCCCAATAGGATTCGCATGTAATAAGCTTGTTATTCAAGATAGAGCAACGTTTTAACGCACTGAAACACTGTTTCTTTGTGAATTCAGTTAGTTCCTAGTAGCCTGCTCTTGTAATATGTGTACTTTTAAAGATTTATAAAAATTGGGTGAGCCGAATCTGAGTAACATGGTGAATTCGGTTAGTTCCCAATAGGCCGCACTAGTAATAAGTGGACTGTTTGGGATATAGGAAAATTTTCAAGAACGGAATCAAAATTTCTAGGCGAATTCAGTGAGTTCCCAATGGGACATGCTTGTATGAGTTTGCTTTTCAATATCGAGCAACATTCTAAGGAACGGAATCTAAGTATCATGTTGAATTGAGTAGGTTCCCAATAGGATTCGCATGTAATAAGCTTGTTATTCAAGTTAGAGCAACGTTTTAACGCACTGAAACACTGTTTCTTTGTGAATTCAGTTAGTTCCTAGTAGCCTGCTCTTGTAATATGTGTACTTTTAAAGATTTATAAAAATTTGGTGAGCCGAATCTGAGTAACATGGTGAATTCGGTTAGTTCCCAATAGGCCGCACTAGTAATAAGTGGACTGTTCGGGATATAGGAAAATTTTCAAGAACGGAATCAAAATTTCTAGGCGAATTCAGTGAGTTCCCAATGGGACATGATTGTATGAGTTTGCTTTTCAATATCGAGCAACATTTTAAGGAACGGAATCTAAGTATCATGTTGAATTGAGTAGGTTCCCAATAGGATTCGCATGTAATAAGCTTGTTATTCAAGATAGAGCAACGTTTTAACGCACTGAAACACTGTTTCTTTGTGAATTCAGTTAGTTCCTAGTAGCCTGCTCTTGTAATATGTGTACTTTTAAAGATTTATAAAAATTTGGTGAGCCGAATCTGAGTAACATGGTGAATTCGGTTAGTTCCCAATAGGCCGCACTAGTAATAAGTGGACTGTTCGGGATATAGGAAAATTTTCACGAACGGAATCAAAATTTCTAGGCGAATTCAGTGAGTTCCCAATGGGACATGCTTGTATGAGTTTGCTTTTCAATATCGAGCAACATTAAGGAACGGAATCTAAGTATCATGGTGAATTCAGTAGGTTCCCAATAGGATTCGCATGTAATAAGCTTGTTATTCAAGATAGAGCAACGTTTTAACGCACTGAAACACTGTTTCTTTGTGAATTCAGTTAGTTCCTAGTAGCCTGCTCTTGTAATATGTGTACTTTTAAAGATTTATAAAAATTTGGTGAGCCGAATCTGAGTAACATGGTGAATTCGGTTAGTTCCCAATAGGCCGCACTAGTAATAAGTGGACTGTTCGGGATATAGGAAAATTTTCACGAACGGAATCAAAATTTCTAGGCGAATTCAGTGAGTTCCCAATGGAACATGCTTGTATGAGTTTGCTTTTCAATATCGAGCAACATTTTAAGGAACGGAATCTAAGTATCATGTTGAATTGAGTAGGTTCCCAATAGGATTCGCATGTAATAAGCTTGTTATTCAAGATAGAGCAACGTTTTAACGCACTGAAACACTGTTTCTTTGTGAATTCAGTTAGTTCCTAGTAGCCTGCTCTTGTAATATGTGTACTTTTAAAGATTTATAAAAATTTGGTGAGCCGAATCTGAGTAACATGGTGAATTCGGTTAGTTCCCAATAGGCTGCACTAGTAATAAGTGGAATGTTCGGGATATAGGAAAATTTTCACGAACGGAATCAAAATTTCTAGGCGAATTCAGTGAGTTCCCAATGGGACATGCTTGTATGAGTTTGCTTTTCAATATCGAGCAACATTTTAAGGAACGGAATCTAAGTATCATGTTGAATTGAGTAGGTTCCCAATAGGATTCGCATGTAATAAGCTTGTTATTCAAGATAGAGCAACGTTTTAACGCACTGAAACACTGTTTCTTTGTGAATTCAGTTAGTTCCTAGTAGCCTGCTCTTGTAATATGTGTACTTTTAAAGATTTATAAAAATTTGGTGAGCTGAATCTGAGTAACATGGTGAATTCGGTTAGTTCCCAATAGGCCGCACTAGTAATAAGTGGACTGTTCGGGATATAGGAAAATTTTCACGAACGGAATCAAAATTTCTAGGCGAATTCAGTGAGTTCCCAATGGGACATGCTTGTATGAGTTTGCTTTTCAATATCGAGCAACATTTTAAGGAACGGAATCTAAGTATCATGTTGAATTGAGTAGGTTCCCAATAGGATTCGCATGTAATAAGCTTGTTATTCAAGATAGAGCAACGTTTTAACGCACTGAAACACTGTCTCTTTGTGAATTCAGTTAGTTCCTAGTAGCCTGCTCTTGTAATATGTGTACTTTTAAAGATTTATAAAAATTTGGTGAGCCAAATCTGAGTAACATGGTGAATTCGGTTAGTTCCCAATAGGCGGCACTAGTAATAAGTGGACTGTTCGGGATATAGGAAAATTTTCAAGAACGGAATCAAAATTTCTAGGCGAATTCAGTGAGTTCCCAATGGGACATGCTTGTATGAGTTTGCTTTTCAATATCGAGCAACATTTTAAGGAACGGAATCTAAGTATCATGTTGAATTGAGTAGGTTCCCAATAGGATTCGCATGTAATAAGCTTGTTATTCAAGATAGAGCAACGTTTTAACGCACTGAAACACTGTTTCTTTGTGAATTCAGTTAGTTCCTAGTAGCCTGCTCTTGTAATATGTGTACTTTTAAAGATTTATAAAAATTTGGTGAGCCGAATCTGAGTAACATGGTGAATTCGGTTAGTTCCCAATAGGCGGCACTAGTAATAAGTGGACTGTTCGGGATATAGGAAAATTTTCAAGAACGGAATCAAAATTTCTAGGCGAATTCAGTGAGTTCCCAATGGGACATGCTTGTATGAGTTTGCTTTTCAATATCGAGCAACATTCTAAGGAACGGAATCTGAGTATCATGTTGAATTGAGTAGGTTCCCAATAGGATTCGCATGTAATAAGCTTGTTATTCAAGTTAGAGCAACGTTTTAACGCACTGAAACACTGTTTCTTTGTGAATTCAGTTAGTTCCTAGTAGCCTGCTCTTGTAATATGTGTACTTTTAAAGATTTATAAAAATTTGGTGAGCCGAATCTGAGTAACATGGTGAATTCGGTTAGTTCCCAATAGGCGGCACTAGTAATAAGTGGACTGTTCGGGATATAGGAAAATTTTCAAGAACGGAATCAAAATTTCTAGGCGAATTCAGTGAGTTCCCAATGGGAAATGCTTGTATGAGTTTGCTTTTCAATATCGAGCAACATTTTAAGGAACGGAATCTAAGTATCATGTTGAATTGAGTAGGTTCCCAATAGGATTCGCATGTAATAAGCTTGTTATTCAAGATAGAGCAACGTTTTAACGCACTGAAACACTGTTTCTTTGTGAATTCAGTTAGTTCCTAGTAGCCTGCTCTTGTAATATGTGTACTTTTAAAGATTTATAAAAATTTGGTGAGCCGAATCTGAGTAACATGGTGAATTCGGTTAGTTCCCAATAGGCCGCACTAGTAATAAGTGGACTGTTCGGGATATAGGAAAATTTTCAAGAACGGAATCAAAATTTCTAGGCGAATTCAGTGAGTTCCCAATGGGACATGCTTGTATGAGTTTGCTTTTCAATATCGAGCAACATTTTAAGGAACGGAATCTAAGTATCATGGTGAATTGAGTAGGTTCCCAATAGGATTCGCATGTAATAAGCTTGTTATTCAAGATAGAGCAACGTTTTAACGCACTGAAACACTGTTTCTTTGTGAATTCAGTTAGTTCCTAGTAGCCTGCTCTTGTAATATGTGTACTTTTAAAGATTTATAAAAATTGGGTGAGCCGAATCTGAGTAACATGGTGAATTCGGTTAGTTCCCAATAGGCCGCACTAGTAATAAGTGGACTGTTCGGGATATAGGAAAATTTTCAAGAACGGAATCAAAATTTCTAGGCGAATTCAGTGAGTTCCCAATGGGACATGCTTGTATGAGTTTGCTTTTCAATATCGAGCAACATTCTAAGGAACGGAATCTAAGTATCATGTTGAATTGAGTAGGTTCCCAATAGGATTCGCATGTAATAAGCTTGTTATTCAAGTTAGAGCAACGTTTTAACGCACTGAAACACTGTTTCTTTGTGAATTCAGTTAGTTCCTAGTAGCCTGCTCTTGTAATATGTGTACTTTTAAAGATTTATAAAAATTTGGTGAGCCGAATCTGAGTAACATGGTGAATTCGGTTAGTTCCTAATAGGCCGCACTAGTAATAAGTGGACTGTTCGGGATATAGGAAAATTTTCAAGAACGGAATCAAAATTTCTAGGCGAATTCAGTGAGTTCCCAATGGGACATGCTTGTATGAGTTTGCTTTTCAATATCGAGCAACATTTTAAGGAACGGAATCTAAGTATCATGTTGAATTGAGTAGGTTCCCAATAGGATTCGCATGTAATAAGCTTGTTATTCAAGATAGAGCAACGTTTTAACGCACTGAAACACTGTTTCTTTGTGAATTCAGTTAGTTCCTAGTAGCCTGCTCTTGTAATATGTGTACTTTTAAAGATTTATAAAAATTTGGTGAGCCGAATCTGAGTAACATGGTGAATTCGGTTAGTTCCCAATAGGCCGCACTAGTAATAAGTGGACTGTTCGGGATATAGGAAAATTTTCACGAACGGAATCAAAATTTCTAGGCGAATTCAGTGAGTTCCCAATGGGACATGCTTGTATGAGTTTGCTTTTCAATATCGAGCAACATTTTAAGGAACGGAATCTAAGTATCATGTTGAATTGAGTAGGTTCCCAATAGGATTCGCATGTAATAAGCTTGTTATTCAAGATAGAGCAACGTTTTAACGCACTGAAACACTGTTTCTTTGTGAATTCAGTTAGTTCCTAGTAGCCTGCTCTTGTAATATGTGTACTTTTAAAGATTTATAAAAATTTGGTGAGCCGAATCTGAGTAACATTGTGAATTCGGTTAGTTCCCAATAGGCCGCACTAGTAATAAGTGGACTGTTCGGGATATAGGAAAATTTTCAAGAACGGAATCAAAATTTCTAGGCGAATTCAGTGAGTTCCCAATGGAACATGCTTGTATGAGTTTGCTTTTCAATATCGAGCAACATTTTAAGGAACGGAATCTAAGTATCATGTTGAATTGAGTAGGTTCCCAATAGGATTCGCATGTAATAAGCTTGTTATTCAAGATAGAGCAACGTTTTAACGCACTGAAACACTGTTTCTTTGTGAATTCAGTTAGTTCCTAGTAGCCTGCTCTTGTAATATGTGTACTTTTAAAGATTTATAAAAATTTGGTGAGCCGAATCTGAGTAACATGGTGAATTCGGTTAGTTCCCAATAGGCTGCACTAGTAATAAGTGGAATGTTCGGGATATAGGAAAATTTTCACGAACGGAATCAAAATTTCTAGGCGAATTCAGTGAGTTCCCAATGGGACATGCTTGTATGAGTTTGCTTTTCAATATCGAGCAACATTTTAAGGAACGGAATCTAAGTATCATGTTGAATTGAGTAGGTTCCCAATAGGATTCGCATGTAATAAGCTTGTTATTCAAGATAGAGCAACGTTTTAACGCACTGAAACACTGTTTCTTTGTGAATTCAGTTAGTTCCTAGTAGCCTGCTCTTGTAATATGTGTACTTTTAAAGATTTATAAAAATTTGGTGAGCCGAATCTGAGTAACATGGTGAATTCGGTTAGTTCCCAATAGGCCGCACTAGTAATAAGTGGACTGTTCGGGATATAGGAAAATTTTCACGAACGGAATCAAAATTTCTAGGCGAATTCAGTGAGTTCCCAATGGGACATGCTTGTATGAGTTTGCTTTTCAATATCGAGCAACATTTTAAGGAACGGAATCTAAGTATCATGTTGAATTGAGTAGGTTCCCAATAGGATTCGCATGTAATAAGCTTGTTATTCAAGATAGAGCAACGTTTTAACGCACTGAAACACTGTCTCTTTGTGAATTCAGTTAGTTCCTAGTAGCCTGCTCTTGTAATATGTGTACTTTTAAAGATTTATAAAAATTTGGTGAGCCGAATCTGAGTAACATGGTGAATTCGGTTAGTTCCCAATAGGCGGCACTAGTAATAAGTGGACTGTTCGGGATATAGGAAAATTTTCAAGAACGGAATCAAAATTTCTAGGCGAATTCAGTGAGTTCCCAATGGGACATGCTTGTATGAGTTTGCTTTTCAATATCGAGCAACATTTTAAGGAACGGAATCTAAGTATCATGTTGAATTGAGTAGGTTCCCAATAGGATTCGCATGTAATAAGCTTGTTATTCAAGATAGAGCAACGTTTTAACGCACTGAAACACTGTTTCTTTGTGAATTCAGTTAGTTCCTAGTAGCCTGCTCTTGTAATATGTGTACTTTTAAAGATTTATAAAAATTTGGTGAGCCGAATCTGAGTAACATGGTGAATTCGGTTAGTTCCCAATAGGCCGCACTAGTAATAAGTGGACTGTTCGGGATATAGGAAAATTTTCAAGAACGGAATCAAAATTTCTAGGCGAATTCAGTGAGTTCCCAATGGGACATGCTTGTATGAGTTTGCTTTTCAATATCGAGCAACATTCTAAGGAACGGAATCTGAGTATCATGTTGAATTGAGTAGGTTCCCAATAGGATTCGCATGTAATAAGCTTGTTATTCAAGTTAGAGCAACGTTTTAACGCACTGAAACACTGTTTCTTTGTGAATTCAGTTAGTTCCTAGTAGCCTGCTCTTGTAATATGTGTACTTTTAAAGATTTATAAAAATTTGGTGAGCCGAATCTGAGTAACATGGTGAATTCGGTTAGTTCCCAATAGGCGGCACTAGTAATAAGTGGACTGTTCGGGATATAGGAAAATTTTCAAGAACGGAATCAAAATTTCTAGGCGAATTCAGTGAGTTCCCAATGGGAAATGCTTGTATGAGTTTGCTTTTCAATATCGAGCAACATTTTAAGGAACGGAATCTAAGTATCATGTTGAATTGAGTAGGTTCCCAATAGGATTCGCATGTAATAAGCTTGTTATTCAAGATAGAGCAACGTTTTAACGCACTGAAACACTGTTTCTTTGTGAATTCAGTTAGTTCCTAGTAGCCTGCTCTTGTAATATGTGTACTTTTAAAGATTTATAAAAATTTGGTGAGCCGAATCTGAGTAACATGGTGAATTCGGTTAGTTCCCAATAGGCCGCACTAGTAATAAGTGGACTGTTCGGGATATAGGAAAATTTTCAAGAACGGAATCAAAATTTCTAGGCGAATTCAGTGAGTTCCCAATGGGACATGCTTGTATGAGTTTGCTTTTCAATATCGAGCAACATTTTAAGGAATGGAATCTAAGTATCAGGTTGAATTGAGTAGGTTCCCAATAGGATTCGCATGTAATAAGCTTGTTATTCAAGAGAGAGCAACGTTTTAACGCACTGAAACACTGTTTCTTTGTGAATTCAGTTAGTTCCTAGTAGCCTGCTCTTGTAATATGTGTACTTTTAAAGATTTATAAAAATTTGGTGAGCCGAATCTGAGTAACATGGTGAATTCGGTTAGTTCCCAATAGGCCGCACTAGTAATAAGTGGACTGTTCGGGATATAGGAAAATTTTCAAGAACGGAATCAAAATTTCTAGGCGAATTCAGTGAGTTCCCAATGGGACATGCTTGTATGAGTTTGCTTTTCAATATCGAGCAACATTTTAAGGAACGGAAACTAAGTATCATGTTGAATTGAGTAGGTTCCCAATAGGATTCGCATGTAATAAGCTTGTTATTCAAGAGAGAGCAACGTTTTAACGCACTGAAACACTGTTTCTTTGTGAATTCAGTTAGTTCCTAGTAGCCTGCTCTTGTAATATGTGTACTTTTAAAGATTTATAAAAATTTGGTGAGCCGAATCTGAGTAACATGATGAATTCGGTTAGTTCCCAATAGGCCGCACTAGTAATAAGTGGACTGTTCGGGATATAGGAAAATTTTCACGAACGGAATCAAAATTTCTAGGCGAATTCAGTGAGTTCCCAATGGAACATGCTTGTATGAGTTTGCTTTTCAATATCGAGCAACATTTTAAGGAACGGAATCTAAGTATCATGTTGAATTGAGTAGGTTCCCAATAGGATTCGCATGTAATAAGCTTGTTATTCAAGATAGAGCAACGTTTTAACGCACTGAAACAATGTTTCTTTGTGAATTCAGTTAGTTCCTAGTAGCCTGCTCTTGTAATATGTGTACTTTTAAAGATTTATAAAAATTTGGTGAGCCGAATCTGAGTAACATGGTGAATTCGTTTAGTTCCCAATAGGCTGCACTAGTAATAAGTGGACTGTTCGGGATATAGGAAAATTTTCACGAACGGAATCAAAATTTCTAGGCGAATTCAGTGAGTTCCCAATGGGACATGCTTGTATGAGTTTGCTTTTCAATATCGAGCAACATTTTAAGGAACGGAATCTAAGTATCATGTTGAATTGAGTAGGTTCCCAATAGGATTCGCATGTAATAAGCTTGTTATTCAAGATAGAGCAACGTTTTAACGCACTGAAACACTGTTTCTTTGTGAATTCAGTTAGTTCCTAGTAGCCTGCTCTTGTAATATGTGTACTTTTAAAGATTTATAAAAATTTGGTGAGCCGAATCTGAGTAACATGGTGAATTCGGTTAGTTCCCAATAGGCCGCACTAGTAATAAGTGGACTGTTCGGGATATAGGAAAATTTTCAAGAATGGAATCAAAATTTCTAGGCGAATTCAGTGAGTTCCCAATGGGACATGCTTGTATGAGTTTGCTTTTCAATATCGAGCAACATTTTAAGGAACGGAATCTAAGTATCATGTTGAATTGAGTAGGTTCCCAATAGGATTCGCATGTAATAAGCTTGTTATTCAAGATAGAGCAACGATTTAACGCACTGAAACACTGTTTCTTTGTGAATTCAGTTAGTTCCTAGTAGCCTGCTCTTGTAATATGTGTACTTTTAAAGATTTATAAAAATTTGGTGAGCCGAATCTGAGCAACATGGTGAATTCGGTTAGTTCCCAATAGGCGGCACTAGTAATAAGTGGACTGTTCGGGATATAGGAAAATTTTCAAGAACGGAATCAAAATTTCTAGGCGAATTCAGTGAGTTCCCAATGGGACATGCTTGTATGAGTTTGCTTTTCAATATCGAGCAACATTTTAAGGAACGGAATCTAAGTATCATGTTGAATTGAGTAGGTTCCCAATAGGATTCGCATGTAATAAGCTTGTTATTCAAGATAGAGCAACGTTTTAACGCACTGAAACACTATTTCTTTGTGAATTCAGTTAGTTCCTAGTAGTCTGCTCTTGTAATATGTGTACTTTTAAAGATTTATAAAAATTTGGTGAGCCGAATCTGAGTAACATGGTGAATTCGGTTAGTTCCCAATAGGCCGCACTAGTAATAAGTGGACTGTTCGGGATATAGGAAAATTTTCACGAACGGAATCAAAATTTCTAGGCGAATTCAGTGAGTTCCCAATGGGACATGCTTGTATGAGTTTGCTTTTCAATATCGAGCAACATTTTAAGGAACGGAATCTAAGTATCATGTTGAATTGAGTAGGTTCCCAATAGGATTCGCATGTAATAAGCTTGTTATTCAAGATAGAGCAACGTTTTAACGCACTGAAACACTGTTTCTTTGTGAATTCAGTTAGTTCCTAGTAGCCTGCTCTTGTAATATGTGTACTTTTAAAGATTTATAAAAATTTGGTGAGCCGAATCTGAGTAACATGGTGAATTCGGTTAGTTCCCAATAGGCCGCACTAGTAATAAGTGGACTGTTCGGGATATAGGAAAATTTTCACGAACGGAATCAAAATTTCTAGGCGAATTCAGTGAGTTCCCAATGGGACATGCTTGTATGAGTTTGCTTTTCAATATCGAGCAACATTTTAAGGAACGGAATCTAAGTATCATGTTGAATTGAGTAGGTTCCCAATAGGATTCGCATGTAATAAGCTTGTTATTCAAGATAGAGCAATGTTTTAACGCACTGAAACACTGTCTCTTTGTGAATTCAGTTAGTTCCTAGTAGCCTGCTCTTGTAATATGTGTACTTTTAAAGATTTATAAAAATTTGGTGAGCCGAATCTGAGTAACATGGTGAATTCGGTTAGTTCCCAATAGGCGGCACTAGTAATAAGTGGACTGTTCGGGATATAGGAAAATTTTCAAGAACGGAATCAAAATTTCAAGGCGAATTCAGTGAGTTCCCAATGGGACATGCTTGTATGAGTTTGCTTTTCAATATCGAGCAACATTTTAAGGAACGGAATCTAAGTATCATGGTGAATTGAGTAGGTTCCCAATAGGATTCGCATGTAATAAGCTTGTTATTCAAGATAGAGCAACGTTTTAACGCACTGAAACACTATTTCTTTGCACTGAAACACTATTTCTTTGTGAATTCAGTTGTTTCTTTGTGAATTCAGTTAGTTCCTAGTAGCCTGCTCTTGTAATATGTGTACTTTTAAAGATTTATAAAAATTTGGTGAGCCGAATCTGAGTAACATGGTGAATTCGGTTAGTTCCCAATAGGCCGCACTAGTAATAAGTGGACTGTTCGGGATATAGGAAAATTTTCACGAACGGAATCAAAATTTCTAGGCGAATTCAGTGAGTTCCCAATGGGACATGCTTGTATGAGTTTGCTTTTCAATATCGAGCAACATTTTAAGGAACGGAATCTAAGTATCATGTTGAATTGAGTAGGTTCCCAATAGGATTCGCATGTAATAAGCTTGTTATTCAAGATAGAGCAACGTTTTAACGCACTGAAACACTGTCTCTTTGTGAATTCAGTTAGTTCCTAGTAGCCTGCTCTTGTAATATGTGTACTTTTAAAGATTTATAAAAATTTGGTGAGCCGAATCTGAGTAACATGGTGAATTCGGTTAGTTCCCAATAGGCGGCACTAGTAATAAGTGGACTGTTCGGGATATAGGAAAATTTTCAAGAACGGAATCAAAATTTCTAGGCGAATTCAGTGAGTTCCCAATGGGACATGCTTGTATGAGTTTGCTTTTCAATATCGAGCAACATTTTAAGGAACGGAATCTAAGTATCATGTTGAATTGAGTAGGTTCCCAATAGGATTCGCATGTAATAAGCTTGTTATTCAAGATAGAGCAACGTTTTAACGCACTGAAACACTATTTCTTTGTGAATTCAGTTAGTTCCTAGTAGCCTGCTCTTGTAATATGTGTACTTTTAAAGATTTATAAAAATTTGGTGAGCCGAATCTGAGTAACATGGTGAATTCGGTTAGTTCCCAATAGGCCGCACTAGTAATAAGTGGACTGTTCGGGATATAGGAAAATTTTCACGAACGGAATCAAAATTTCTAGGCGAATTCAGTGAGTTCCCAATGGGACATGCTTGTATGAGTTTGCTTTTCAATATCGAGCAACATTTTAAGGAACGGAATCTAAGTATCATGTTGAATTGAGTAGGTTCCCAATAGGATTCACATGTAATAAGCTTGTTATTCAAGATAGAGCAACGTTTTAACGCACTGAAACACTGTCTCTTTGTGAATTCAGTTAGTTCCTAGTAGCCTGCTCTTGTAATATGTGTACTTTTAAAGATTTATAAAAATTTGGTGAGCCGAATCTGAGTAACATGGTGAATTCGGTTAGTTCCCAATAGGCGGCACTAGTAATAAGTGGACTGTTCGGGATATAGGAAAATTTTCAAGAACGGAATCAAAATTTCTAGGCGAATTCAGTGAGTTCCCAATGGGACATGCTTGTATGAGTTTGCTTTTCAATATCGAGCAACATTTTAAGGAACGGAATCTAAGTATCATGTTGAATTGAGTAGGTTCCCAATAGGATTCGCATGTAATAAGCTTGTTATTCAAGATAGAGCAACGTTTTAACGCACTGAAACACTGTTTCTTTGTGAATTCAGTTAGTTCCTAGTAGCCTGCTCTTGTAATATGTGTACTTTTAAAGATTTATAAAAATTTGGTGAGCCGAATCTGAGTAACATGGTGAATTCGGTTAGTTCCCAATAGGCCGCACTAGTAATAAGTGGACTGTTCGGGATATAGGAAAATTTTCACGAACGGAATCAAAATTTCTAGGCGAATTCAGTGAGTTCCCAATGGGACATGCTTGTATGAGTTTGCTTTTCAATATCGAGCAACATTTTAAGGAACGGAATCTAAGTATCATGTTGAATTGAGTAGGTTCCCAATAGGATTCGCATGTAATAAGCTTGTTATTCAAGATAGAGCAACGTTTTAACGCACTGAAACACTGTCTCTTTGTGAATTCAGTTAGTTCCTAGTAGCCTGCTCTTGTAATATGTGTACTTTTAAAGATTTATAAAAATTTGGTGAGCCGAATCTGAGTAACATGGTGAATTCGGTTAGTTCCCAATAGGCGGCACTAGTAATAAGTGGACTGTTCGGGATATAGGAAAATTTTCAAGAACGGAATCAAAATTTCTAGGCGAATTCAGTGAGTTCCCAATGGGACATGCTTGTATGAGTTTGCTTTTCAATATCGAGCAACATTTTAAGGAACGGAATCTAAGTATCATGTTGAATTGAGTAGGTTCCCAATAGGATTCGCATGTAATAAGCTTGTTATTCAAGATAGAGCAACGTTTTAACGCACTGAAACACTGTTTCTTTGTGAATTCAGTTAGTTCCTAGTAGCCTGCTCTTGTAATATGTGTACTTTTAAAGATTTATAAAAATTGGGTGAGCCGAATCTGAGTAACATGGTGAATTCGGTTAGTTCCCAATAGGCCGCACTAGTAATAAGTGGACTGTTCGGGATATAGGAAAATTTTCAAGAACGGAATCAAAATTTCTTGGCGAATTCAGTGAGTTCCCAATGGGACATGCTTGTATGAGTTTGCTTTTCAATATCGAGCAACATTCTAAGGAACGGAATCTAAGTATCATGTTGAATTGAGTAGGTTCCCAATAGGATTCGCATGTAATAAGCTTGTTATTCAAGTTAGAGCAACGTTTTAACGCACTGAAACACTGTTTCTTTGTGAATTCAGTTAGTTCCTAGTAGCCTGCTCTTGTAATATGTGTACTTTTAAAGATTTATAAAAATTTGGTGAGCCGAATCTGAGTAACATGGTGAATTCGGTTAGTTCCCAATAGGCCGCACTAGTAATAAGTGGACTGTTCGGGATATAGGAAAATTTTCAAGAACGGAATCAAAATTTCTAGGCGAATTCAGTGAGTTCCCAATGGGACATGCTTGTATGAGTTTGCTTTTCAATATCGAGCAACATTTTAAGGAACGGAATCTAAGTATCATGTTGAATTGAGTAGGTTCCCAATAGGATTCGCATGTAATAAGCTTGTTATTCAAGATAGAGCAACGTTTTAACGCACTGAAACACTGTTTCTTTGTGAATTCAGTTAGTTCCTAGTAGCCTGCTCTTGTAATATGTGTACTTTTAAAGATTTATAAAAATTTGGTGAGCCGAATCTGAGTAACATGGTGAATTCGGTTAGTTCCCAATAGGCTGCACTAGTAATAAGTGGACTGTTCGGGATATAGGAAAATTTTCACGAACGGAATCAAAATTTCTAGGCGAATTCAGTGAGTTCCCAATGGGACATGCTTGTATGAGTTTGCTTTTCAATATCGAGCAACATTTTAAGGAACGGAATCTAAGTATCATGTTGAATTGAGTAGGTTCCCAATAGGATTCGCATGTAATAAGCTTGTTATTCAAGATAGAGCAACGTTTTAACGCACTGAAACACTGTTTCTTTGTGAATTCAGTTAGTTCCTAGTAGCCTGCTCTTGTAATATGTGTACTTTTAAAGATTTATAAAAATTTGGTGAGCCGAATCTGAGTAACATGGTGAATTCGGTTAGTTCCCAATAGGCCGCACTAGTAATAAGTGGACTGTTCGGGATATAGGAAAATTTTCACGAACGGAATCAAAATTTCTAGGCGAATTCAGTGAGTTCCCAATGGGACATGCTTGTATGAGTTTGCTTTTCAATATCGAGCAACATTTTAAGGAACGGAATCTAAGTATCATGTTGAATTGAGTAGCTTCCCAATAGGATTCGCCTGTAATAAGCTTGTTATTCAAGATAGAGCAACGTTTTAACGCACTGAAACACTGTCTCTTTGTGAATTCAGTTAGTTCCTAGTAGCCTGCTCTTGTAATATGTGTACTTTTAAAGATTTATAAAAATTTGGTGAGCCGAATCTGAGTAACATGGTGAATTCGGTTAGTTCCCAATAGGCGGCACTAGTAATAAGTGGACTGTTCGGGATATAGGAAAATTTTCAAGAACGGAATCAAAATTTCTAGGCGAATTCAGTGAGTTCCCAATGGGACATGCTTGTATGAGTTTGCTTTTCAATATCGAGCAACATTTTAAGGAACGGAATCTAAGTATCATGGTGAATTGAGTAGGTTCCCAATAGGATTCGCATGTAATAAGCTTGTTATTCAAGATAGAGCAACGTTTTAACGCACTGAAACACTGTTTCTTTGTGAATTCAGTTAGTTCCTAGTAGCCTGCTCTTGTAATATGTGTACTTTTAAAGATTTATAAAAATTTGGTGAGCCGAATCTGAGTAACATGGTGAATTCGGTTAGTTCCCAATAGGCCGCACTAGTAATAAGTGGACTGTTCGGGATATAGGAAAATTTTCACGAACGGAATCAAAATTTCTAGGCGAATTCAGTGAGTTCCCAATGGGACATGCTTGTATGAGTTTGCTTTTCAATATCGAGCAACATTTTAAGGAACGGAATCTAAGTATCATGTTGAATTGAGTAGGTTCCCAATAGGATTCGCATGTAATAAGCTTGTTATTCAAGATAGAGCAACGTTTTAACGCACTGAAACACTGTCTCTTTGTGAATTCAGTTAGTTCCTAGTAGCCTGCTCTTGTAATATGTGTACTTTTAAAGATTTATAAAAATTTGGTGAGCCGAATCTGAGTAACATGGTGAATTCGGTTAGTTCCCAATAGGCGGCACTAGTAATAAGTGGACTGTTCGGGATATAGGAAAATTTTCAAGAACGGAATCAAAATTTCTAGGCGAATTCAGTGAGTTCCCAATGGGACATGCTTGTATGAGTTTGCTTTTCAATATCGAGCAACATTTTAAGGAACGGAATCTAAGTATCATGGTGAATTGAGTAGGTTCCCAATAGGATTCGCATGTAATAAGCTTGTTATTCAAGATAGAGCAACGTTTTAACGCACTGAAACACTGTTTCTTTGTGAATTCAGTTAGTTCCTAGTAGCCTGCTCTTGTAATATGTGTACTTTTAAAGATTTATAAAAATTGGGTGAGCCGAATCTGAGTAACATGGTGAATTCGGTTAGTTCCCAATAGGCCGCACTAGTAATAAGTGGACTGTTCGGGATATAGGAAAATTTTCAAGAACGGAATCAAAATTTCTAGGCGAATTCAGTGAGTTCCCAATGGGACATGCTTGTATGAGTTTGCTTTTCAATATCGAGCAACATTCTAAGGAACGGAATCTAAGTATCATGTTGAATTGAGTAGGTTCCCAATAGGATTCGCATGTAATAAGCTTGTTATTCAAGTTAGAGCAACGTTTTAACGCACTGAAACACTGTTTCTTTGTGAATTCAGTTAGTTCCTAGTAGCCTGCTCTTGTAATATGTGTACTTTTAAAGATTTATAAAAATTTGGTGAGCCGAATCTGAGTAACATGGTGAATTCGGTTAGTTCCCAATAGGCCGCACTAGTAATAAGTGGACTGTTCGGGATATAGGAAAATTTTCAAGAACGGAATCAAAATTTCTAGGCGAATTCAGTGAGTTCCCAATGGGACATGCTTGTATGAGTTTGCTTTTCAATATCGAGCAACATTTTAAGGAACGGAATCTAAGTATCATGTTGAATTGAGTAGGTTCCCAATAGGATTCGCATGTAATAAGCTTGTTATTCAAGATAGAGCAACGTTTTAACGCACTGAAACACTGTTTCTTTGTGAATTCAGTTAGTTCCTAGTAGCCTGCTCTTGTAATATGTGTACTTTTAAAGATTTATAAAAATTTGGTGAGCCGAATCTGAGTAACATGGTGAATTCGGTTAGTTCCCAATAGGCCGCACTAGTAATAAGTGGACTGTTCGGGATATAGGAAAATTTTCACGAACGGAATCAAAATTTCTAGGCGAATTCAGTGAGTTCCCAATGGGACATGCTTGTATGAGTTTGCTTTTCAATATCGAGCAACATTTTAAGGAACGGAATCTAAGTATCATGTTGAATTGAGTAGGTTCCCAATAGGATTCGCATGTAATAAGCTTGTTATTCAAGATAGAGCAACGTTTTAACGCACTGAAACACTGTTTCTTTGTGAATTCAGTTAGTTCCTAGTAGCCTGCTCTTGTAATATGTGTACTTTTAAAGATTTATAAAAATTTGGTGAGCCGAATCTGAGTAACATGGTGAATTCGGTTAGTTCCCAATAGGCCGCACTAGTAATAAGTGGACTGTTCGGGATATAGGAAAATTTTCACGAACGGAATCAAAATTTCTAGGCGAATTCAGTGAGTTCCCAATGGAACATGCTTGTATGAGTTTGCTTTTCAATATCGAGCAACATTTTAAGGAACGGAATCTAAGTATCATGTTGAATTGAGTAGGTTCCCAATAGGATTCGCATGTAATAAGCTTGTTATTCAAGATAGAGCAACGTTTTAACGCACTGAAACACTGTTTCTTTGTGAATTCAGTTAGTTCCTAGTAGCCTGCTCTTGTAATATGTGTACTTTTAAAGATTTATAAAAATTTGGTGAGCCGAATCTGAGTAACATGGTGAATTCGGTTAGTTCCCAATAGGCCGCACTAGTAATAAGTGGACTGTTCGGGATATAGGAAAATTTTCACGAACGGAATCAAAATTTCTAGGCGAATTCAGTGAGTTCCCAATGGGACATGCTTGTATGAGTTTGCTTTTCAATATCGAGCAACATTTTAAGGAACGGAATCTAAGTATCATGTTGAATTGAGTAGGTTCCCAATAGGATTCGCATGTAATAAGCTTGTTATTCAAGATAGAGCAACGTTTTAACGCACTGAAACACTGTTTCTTTGTGAATTCAGTTAGTTCCTAGTAGCCTGCTCTTGTAATATGTGTACTTTTAAAGATTTATAAAAATTTGGTGAGCCGAATCTGAGTAACATGGTGAATTCGGTTAGTTCCCAATAGGCCGCACTAGTAATAAGTGGACTGTTCGGGATATAGGAAAATTTTCACGAACGGAATCAAAATTTCTAGGCGAATTCAGTGAGTTCCCAATGGAACATGCTTGTATGAGTTTGCTTTTCAATATCGAGCAACATTTTAAGGAACGGAATCTAAGTATCATGTTGAATTGAGTAGGTTCCCAATAGGATTCGCATGTAATAAGCTTGTTATTCAAGATAGAGCAACGTTTTAACGCACTGAAACACTGTTTCTTTGTGAATTCAGTTAGTTCCTAGTAGCCTGCTCTTGTAATATGTGTTCTTTTAAAGATTTATAAAAATTTGGTGAGCCGAATCTGAGTAACATGGTGAATTCGGTTAGTTCCCAATAGGCTGCACTAGTAATAAGTGGACTGTTCGGGATATAGGAAAATTTTCACGAACGGAATCAAAATTTCTAGGCGAATTCAGTGAGTTCCCAATGGGACATGCTTGTATGAGTTTGCTTTTCAATATCGAGCAACATTTTAAGGAACGGAATCTAAGTATCATGTTGAATTGAGTAGGTTCCCAATAGGATTCGCATGTAATAAGCTTGTTATTCAAGATAGAGCAACGTTTTAACGCACTGAAACACTGTCTCTTTGTGAATTCAGTTAGTTCCTAGTAGCCTGCTCTTGTAATATGTGTACTTTTAAAGATTTATAAAAATTTGGTGAGCCGAATCTGAGTAACATGGTGAATTCGGTTAGTTCCCAATAGGCGGCACTAGTAATAAGTGGACTGTTCGGGATATAGGAAAATTTTCAAGAACGGAATCAAAATTTCTAGGCGAATTCAGTGAGTTCCCAATGGGACATGCTTGTATGAGTTTGCTTTTCAATATCGAGCAACATTTTAAGGAACGGAATCTAAGTATCATGGTGAATTGAGTAGGTTCCCAATAGGATTCGCATGTAATAAGCTTGTTATTCAAGATAGAGCAACGTTTTAACGCACTGAAACACTGTTTCTTTGTGAATTCAGTTAGTTCCTAGTAGCCTGCTCTTGTAATATGTGTACTTTTAAAGATTTATAAAAATTTGGTGAGCCGAATCTGAGTAACATGGTGAATTCGGTTAGTTCCCAATAGGCGGCACTAGTAATAAGTGGACTGTTCGGGATATAGGAAAATTTTCACGAACGGAATCAAAATTTCTAGGCGAATTCAGTGAGTTCCCAATGGGACATGCTTGTATGAGTTTGCTTTTCAATATCGAGCAACATTTTAAGGAACGGAATCTAAGTATCATGTTGAATTGAGTAGGTTCCCAATAGGATTCGCATGTAATAAGCTTGTTATTCAAGATAGAGCAACGTTTTAACGCACTGAAACACTGTCTCTTTGTGAATTCAGTTAGTTCCTAGTAGCCTGCTCTTGTAATATGTGTACTTTTAAAGATTTATAAAAATTTGGTGAGCCGAATCTGAGTAACATGGTGAATTCGGTTAGTTCCCAATAGGCGGCACTAGTAATAAGTGGACTGTTCGGGATATAGGAAAATTTTCAAGAACGGAATCAAAATTTCTAGGCGAATTCAGTGAGTTCCCAATGGGACATGCTTGTATGAGTTTGCTTTTCAATATCGAGCAACATTTTAAGGAACGGAATCTAAGTATCATGGTGAATTGAGTAGGTTCCCAATAGGATTCGCATGTAATAAGCTTGTTATTCAAGATAGAGCAACGTTTTAACGCACTGAAACACTGTTTCTTTGTGAATTCAGTTAGTTCCTAGTAGCCTGCTCTTGTAATATGTGTACTTTTAAAGATTTATAAAAATTGGGTGAGCCGAATCTGAGTAACATGGTGAATTCGGTTAGTTCCCAATAGGCCGCACTAGTAATAAGTGGACTGTTCGGGATATAGGAAAATTTTCAAGAACGGAATCAAAATTTCTAGGCGAATTCAGTGAGTTCCCAATGGGACATGCTTGTATGAGTTTGCTTTTCAATATCGAGCAACATTCTAAGGAACGGAATCTAAGTATCATGTTGAATTGAGTAGGTTCCCAATAGGATTCGCATGTAATAAGCTTGTTATTCAAGTTAGAGCAACGTTTTAACGCACTGAAACACTGTTTCTTTGTGAATTCAGTTAGTTCCTAGTAGCCTGCTCTTGTAATATGTGTACTTTTAAAGATTTATAAAATTTGGTGAGCCGAATCTGAGTAACATGGTGAATTCGGTTAGTTCCCAATAGGCCGCACTAGTAATAAGTGGACTGTTCGGGATATAGGAAAATTTTCAAGAACGGAATCAAAATTTCTAGGCGAATTCAGTGAGTTCCCAATGGGACATGCCTGTATGAGTTTGCTTTTCAATATCGAGCAACATTTTAAGGAACGGAATCTAAGTATCATGTTGAATTGAGTAGGTTCCCAATAGGATTCGCATGTAATAAGCTTGTTATTCAAGATAGAGCAACGTTTTAGCGCACTGAAACACTGTTTCTTTGTGAATTCAGTTAGTTCCTAGTAGCCTGCTCTTGTAATATGTGTACTTTTAAAGATTTATAAAAATTTGGTGAGCCGAATCTGAGTAACATGGTGAATTCGGATAGTTCCCAATAGGCCGCACTAGTAATAAGTGGACTGTTCGGGATATAGGAAAATTTTCACGAACGGAATCAAAATTTCTAGGCGAATTCAGTGAGTTCCCAATGGGACATGCTTGTATGAGTTTGCTTTTCAATATCGAGCAACATTTTAAGGAACGGAATCTAAGTATCATGTTGAATTGAGGAGGTTCCCAATAGGATTCGCATGTAATAAGCTTGTTATTCAAGATAGAGCAACGTTTTAACGCACTGAAACACTGTTTCTTTGTGAATTCAGTTAGTTCCTAGTAGCCTGCTCTTGTAATATGTGTACTTTTAAAGATTTATAAAAATATGGTGAGCCGAATCTGAGTAACATGGTGAATTCGGTTAGTTCCCAATAGGCGGCACTAGTAATAAGTGGACTGTTCGGGATATAGGAAAATTTTCACGAACGGAATCAAAATTCTAGGCGAATTCAGTGAGTTCCCAATGGGACATGCTTGTATGAGTTTGCTTTTCAATATCGAGCAACATTTTAAGGAACGGAATCTAAGTATCATGTTGAATTGAGTAGGTTCCCAATAGGATTCGCATGTAATAAGCTTGTTATTCAAGATAGAGCAACGTTTTAACGCACTGAAACACTGTTTCTTTGTGAATTCAGTTAGTTCCTAGTAGCCTGCTCTTGTAATATGTGTACTTTTAAAGATTTATAAAAATTTGGTGAGCCGAATCTGAGTAACATGGTGAATTCGGTTAGTTCCCAATAGGCCGCACTAGTAATAAGTGGACTGTTCGGGATATAGGAAAATTTTCACGAACGGAATCAAAATTTCTAGGCGAATTCAGTGAGTTCCCAATGGGACATGCTTGTATGAGTTTGCTTTTCAATATCGAGCAACATTTTAAGGAACGGAATCTAAGTATCATGTTGAATTGAGTAGGTTCCCAATAGGATTCGCATGTAATAAGCTTGTTATTCAAGATAGAGCAACGTTTTAACGCACTGAAACACTGTTTCTTTGTGAATTCAGTTAGTTCCTAGTAGCCTGCTCTTGTAATATGTGTACTTTTAAAGATTTATAAAAATTCGGTGAGCCGAATCTGAGTAACATGGTGAATTCGGTTAGTTCCCAATAGGCGGCACTAGTAATAAGTGGACTGTTCGGGATATAGGAAAATTTTCACGAACGGAATCAAAATTTCTAGGCGAATTCAGTGAGTTCCCAATGGGACATGCTTGTATGAGTTTGCTTTTCAATATCGAGCAACATTTTAAGGAACGGAATCTAAGTATCATGTTGAATTGAGTAGGTTCCCAATAGGATTCGCATGTAATAAGCTTGTTATTCAAGATAGAGCAACGTTTTAACGCACTGAAACACTGTTTCTTTGTGAATTCAGTTAGTTCCTAGTAGCCTGCTCTTGTAATATGTGTACTTTTAAAGATTTATAAAAATTTGGTGAGCCGAATCTGAGTAACATGGTGAATTCGGTTAGTTCCCAATAGGCCGCACTAGTAATAAGTGGACTGTTCGGGATATAGGAAAATTTTCACGAACGGAATCAAAATTTCTAGGCGAATTCAGTGAGTTCCCAATGGAACATGCTTGTATGAGTTTGCTTTTCAATATCGAGCAACATTTTAAGGAACGGAATCTAAGTATCATGGTGAATTGAGTATGTTCCCAATAGGATTCGCATGTAATAAGCTTGTTATTCAAGATAGAGCAACGTTTTAACGCACTGAAACACTGTTTCTTTGTGTATTCAGTTAGTTCCTAGTAGCCTGCTCTTGTAATATGTGTACTTTTAAAGATTTATAAAAATTTGGTGAGCCGAATCTGAGTAACATGGTGAATTCGGTTAGTTCCCAATAGGCTGCACTAGTAATAAGTGGACTGTTCGGGATATAGGAAAATTTTCACGAACGGAATCAAAATTTCTAGGCGAATTCAGTGAGTTCCCAATGGGACATGCTTGTATGAGTTTGCTTTTCAATATCGAGCAACATTTTAAGGAACGGAATCTAAGTATCATGTTGAATTGAGTAGGTTCCCAATAGGATTCGCATGTAATAAGCTTGTTATTCAAGATAGAGCAACGTTTTAACGCACTGAAACACTGTTTCTTTGTGAATTCAGTTAGTTCCTAGTAGCCTGCTCTTGTAATATGTGTACTTTTAAAGATTTATAAAAATTTGGTGAGCCGAATCTGAGTAACATGGTGAATTCGGTTAGTTCCCAATAGGCCGCACTAGTAATATGTGGACTGTTCGGGATATAGGAAAATTTTCACGAACGGAATCAAAATTTCTAGGCGAATTCCGTGAGTTCCCAATGGGACATGCTTGTATGAGTTTGCTTTTCAATATCGAGCAACATTTTAAGGAACGGAATCTAAGTATCATGTTGAATTGAGTAGGTTCCCAATAGGATTCGCATGTAATAAGCTTGTTATTCAAGATAGAGCAACGTTTTAACGCACTGAAACACTGTCTCTTTGTGAATTCAGTTAGTTCCTAGTAGCCTGCTCTTGTAATATGTGTACTTTTAAAGATTTATAAAAATTTGGTGAGCCGAATCTGAGCAACATGGTAAATTCGGTTAGTTCCCAATAGGCGGCACTAGTAATAAGTGGACTGTTCGGGATATAGGAAAATTTTCAAGAACGGAATCAAAATTTCTAGGCGAATTCAGTGAGTTCCCAATGGGACATGCTTGTATGAGTTTGCTTTTCAATATCGAGCAACATTCTAAGGAACGGAATCTAAGTATCATGTTGAATTGAGTAGGTTCCCAATAGGATTCGCATGTAATAAGCTTGTTATTCAAGTTAGAGCAACGTTTTAACGCACTGAAACACTGTTTCTTTGTGAATTCAGTTAGTTCCTAGTAGCCTGCTCTTGTAATATGTGTACTTTTAAAGATTTATAAAAATTTGGTGAGCCGAATCTGAGTAACATGGTGAATTCGGTTAGTTCCCAATAGGCCGCACTAGTAATAAGTGGACTGTTCGGGATATAGGAAAATTTTCAAGAACGGAATCAAAATTTCTAGGCGAATTCAGTGAGTTCCCAATGGGACATGCTTGTATGAGTTTGCTTTTCAATATCGAGCAACATTTTAAGGAACGGAATCTAAGTATCATGTTGAATTGAGTAGGTTCCCAATAGGATTCGCATGTAATAAGCTTGTTATTCAAGAGAGAGCAACGTTTTAACGCACTGAAACACTGTTTCTTTGTGAATTCAGTTAGTTCCTAGTAGCCTGCTCTTGTAATATGTGTACTTTTAAAGATTTATAAAATTTGGTGAGCCGAATCTGAGTAACATGGTGAATTCGGTTAGTTCCCAATAGGCCGCACTAGTAATAAGTGGACTGTTCGGGATATAGGAAAATTTTCAAGAACGGAATCAAAATTTCTAGGCGAATTCAGTGAGTACTCAATGGGACATGCCTGTATGAGTTTGCTTTTCAATATCGAGCAACATTTTAAGGAACGGAATCTAAGTATCATGTTGAATTGAGTAGGTTCCCAATAGGATTCGCATGTAATAAGCTTGTTATTCAAGATAGAGCAACGTTTTAGCGCACTGAAACACTGTTTCTTTGTGAATTCAGTTAGTTCCTAGTAGCCTGCTCTTGTAATATGTGTACTTTTAAAGATTTATAAAAATTTGGTGAGCCGAATCTGAGTAACATGGTGAATTCGGATAGTTCCCAATAGGCCGCACTAGTAATAAGTGGACTGTTCGGGATATAGGAAAATTTTCACGAACGGAATCAAAATTTCTAGGCGAATTCAGTGAGTTCCCAATGGGACATGCTTGTATGAGTTTGCTTTTCAATATCGAGCAACATTTTAAGGAACGGAATCTAAGTATCATGTTGAATTGAGGAGGTTCCCAATAGGATTCGCATGTAATAAGCTTGTTATTCAAGATAGAGCAACGTTTTAACGCACTGAAACACTGTTTCTTTGTGAATTCAGTTAGTTCCTAGTAGCCTGCTCTTGTAATATGTGTACTTTTAAAGATTTATAAAAATATGGTGAGCCGAATCTGAGTAACATGGTGAATTCGGTTAGTTCCCAATAGGCGGCACTAGTAATAAGTGGACTGTTCGGGATATAGGAAAATTTTCACGAACGGAATCAAAATTCTAGGCGAATTCAGTGAGTTCCCAATGGGACATGCTTGTATGAGTTTGCTTTTCAATATCGAGCAACATTTTAAGGAACGGAATCTAAGTATCATGTTGAATTGAGTAGGTTCCCAATAGGATTCGCATGTAATAAGCTTGTTATTCAAGATAGAGCAACGTTTTAACGCACTGAAACACTGTTTCTTTGTGAATTCAGTTAGTTCCTAGTAGCCTGCTCTTGTAATATGTGTACTTTTAAAGATTTATAAAAATTTGGTGAGCCGAATCTGAGTAACATGGTGAATTCGGTTAGTTCCCAATAGGCCGCACTAGTAATATGTGGACTGTTCGGGATATAGGAAAATTTTCACGAACGGAATCAAAATTTCTAGGCGAATTCCGTGAGTTCCCAATGGGACATGCTTGTATGAGTTTGCTTTTCAATATCGAGCAACATTTTAAGGAACGGAATCTAAGTATCATGTTGAATTGAGTAGGTTCCCAATAGGATTCGCATGTAATAAGCTTGTTATTCAAGATAGAGCAACGTTTTAACGCACTGAAACACTGTCTCTTTGTGAATTCAGTTAGTTCCTAGTAGCCTGCTCTTGTAATATGTGTACTTTTAAAGATTTATAAAAATTTGGTGAGCCGAATCTGAGCAACATGGTAAATTCGGTTAGTTCCCAATATGCGGCACTAGTAATAAGTGGACTGTTCGGGATATAGGAAAATTTTCAAGAACGGAATCAAAATTTCTAGGCGAATTCAGTGAGTCCCAATGGGACATGCTTGTATGAGTTTGCTTTTCAATATCGAGCAACATTCTAAGGAACGGAATCTAAGTATCATGTTGAATTGAGTAGGTTCCCAATAGGATTCGCATGTAATAAGCTTGTTATTCAAGTTAGAGCAACGTTTTAACGCACTGAAACACTGTTTCTTTGTGAATTCAGTTAGTTCCTAGTAGCCTGCTCTTGTAATATGTGTACTTTTAAAGATTTATAAAAATTTGGTGAGCCGAATCTGAGTAACATGGTGAATTCGGTTAGTTCCCAATAGGCCGCACTAGTAATAAGTGGACTGTTCGGGATATAGGAAAATTTTCAAGAACGGAATCAAAATTTCTAGGCGAATTCAGTGAGTTCCCAATGGGACATGCTTGTATGAGTTTGCTTTTCAATATCGAGCAACATTTTAAGGAACGGAATCTAAGTATCATGTTGAATTGAGTAGGTTCCCAATAGGATTCGCATGTAATAAGCTTGTTATTCAAGAGAGAGCAACGTTTTAACGCACTGAAACACTGTTTCTTTGTGAATTCAGTTAGTTCCTAGTAGCCTGCTCTTGTAATATGTGTACTTTTAAAGATTTATAAAAATTTGGTGAGCCGAATCTGAGTAACATGGTGAATTCGGTTAGTTCCCAATAGGCCGCACTAGTAATAAGTGGACTGTTCGGGATATAGGAAAATTTTCAGGAACGGAATCAAAATTTCTAGGCGAATTCAGTGAGTTCCCAATGGAACATGCTTGTATGAGTTTGCTTTTCAATATCGAGCAACATTTTAAGGAACGGAATCTAAGTATCATGTTGAATTGAGTAGGTTCCCAATAGGATTCGCATGTAATAAGCTTGTTATTCAAGATAGAGCAACGTTTTAACGCACTGAAACACTGTTTCTTTGTGAATTCAGTTAGTTCCTAGTAGCCTGCTCTTGTAATATGTGTACTTTTAAAGATTTATAAAAATTTGGTGAGCCGAATCTGAGTAACATGGTGAATTCGGTTAGTTCCCAATAGGCTGCACTAGTAATAAGTGGACTGTTCGGGATATAGGAAAATTTTCACGAACGGAATCAAAATTTCTAGGCGAATTCAGTGAGTTCCCAATGGGACATGCTTGTATGAGTTTGCTTTTCAATATCGAGCAACATTTTAAGGAACGGAATCTAAGTATCATGTTGAATTGAGTAGGTTCCCAATAGGATTCGCATGTAATAAGCTTGTTATTCAAGATAGAGCAACGTTTTAACGCACTGAAACACTGTTTCTTTGTGAATTCAGTTAGTTCCTAGTAGCCTGCTCTTGTAATATGTGTACTTTTAAAGATTTATAAAAATTTGGTGAGCCGAATCTGAGTAACATGGTGAATTCGGTTAGTTCCCAATAGGCCGCACTAGTAATAAGTGGACTGTTCGGGATATAGGAAAATTTTCAAGAACGGAATCAAAATTTCTAGGCGAATTCAGTGAGTTCCCAATGGGACATGCTTGTATGAGTTTGCTTTTCAATATCGAGCAACATTTTAAGGAACGGAATCTAAGTATCATGTTGAATTGAGTAGGTTCCCAATAGGATTCGCATGTAATAAGCTTGTTATTCAAGATAGAGCAACGTTTTAACGCACTGAAACACTGTTTCTTTGTGAATTCAGTTAGTTCCTAGTAGCCTGCTCTTGTAATATGTGTACTTTTAAAGATTTATAAAAATTTGGTGAGCCGAATCTGAGTAACATGGTGAATTCGGTTAGTTCCCAATAGGCCGCACTAGTAATAAGTGGACTGTTCGGGATATAGGAAAATTTTCAAGAACGGAATCAAAATTTCTAGGCGAATTCAGTGAGTTCCCAATGGGACATGCTTGTATGAGTTTGCTTTTCAATATCGAGCAACATTTTAAGGAACGGAATCTAAGTATCATGTTGAATTGAGTAGGTTCCCAATAGGATTCGCATGTAATAAGCTTGTTATTCAAGATAGAGCAACGTTTTAACGCACTGAAACACTGTTTCTTTGTGAATTCAGTTAGTTCCTAGTAGCCTGCTCTTGTAATATGTGTACTTTTAAAGATTTATAAAAATTTGGTGAGCCGAATCTGAGTAACATGGTGAATTCGGTTAGTTCCCAATAGGCGGCACTAGTAATAAGTGGACTGTTCGGGATATAGGAAAATTTTCAAGAACGGAATCAAAATTTCTAGGCGAATTCAGTGAGTTCCCAATGGGACATGCTTGTATGAGTTTGCTTTTCAATATCGAGCAACATTTTAAGGAACGGAATCTAAGTATCATGTTGAATTGAGTAGGTTCCCAATAGGATTCGCATGTAATAAGCTTGTTATTCAAGATAGAGCAACGTTTTAACGCACTGAAACACTATTTCTTTGTGAATTCAGTTAGTTCCTAGTAGCCTGCTCTTGTAATATGTGTACTTTTAAAGATTTATAAAAATTTGGTGAGCCGAATCTGAGTAACATGGTGAATTCGGTTAGTTCCCAATAGGCCGCACTAGTAATAAGTGGACTGTTCGGGATATAGGAAAATTTTCACGAACGGAATCAAAATTTCTAGGCGAATTCAGTGAGTTCCCAATGGGACATGCTTGTATGAGTTTGCTTTTCAATATCGAGCAACATTTTAAGGAACGGAATCTAAGTATCATGTTGAATTGAGTAGGTTCCCAATAGGATTCGCATGTAATAAGCTTGTTATTCAAGATAGAGCAACGTTTTAACGCACTGAAACACTGTTTCTTTGTGAATTCAGTTAGTTCCTAGTAGCCTGCTCTTGTAATATGTGTACTTTTAAAGATTTATAAAAATTTGGTGAGCCGAATCTGAGTAACATGGTGAATTCGGTTAGTTCCCAATAGGCCGCACTAGTAATAAGTGGACTGTTCGGGATATAGGAAAATTTTCAAGAACGGAATCAAAATTTCTAGGCGAATTCAGTGAGTTCCCAATGGGACATGCTTGTATGAGTTTGCTTTTCAATATCGAGCAACATTTTAAGGAACGGAATCTAAGTATCATGTTGAATTGAGTAGGTTCCCAATAGGATTCGCATGTAATAAGCTTGTTATTCAAGATAGAGCAACGTTTTAACGCACTGAAACACTGTTTCTTTGTGAATTCAGTTAGTTCCTAGTAGCCTGCTCTTGTAATATGTGTACTTTTAAAGATTTATAAAAATTTGGTGAGCCGAATCTGAGTAACATGGTGAATTCGGTTAGTTCCCAATAGGCGGCACTAGTAATAAGTGGACTGTTCGGGATATAGGAAAATTTTCAAGAACGGAATCAAAATTTCTAGGCGAATTCAGTGAGTTCCCAATGGGACATGCTTGTATGAGTTTGCTTTTCAATATCGAGCAACATTTTAAGGAACGGAATCTAAGTATCATGTTGAATTGAGTAGGTTCCCAATAGGATTCGCATGTAATAAGCTTGTTATTCAAGATAGAGCAACGTTTTAACGCACTGAAACACTATTTCTTTGTGAATTCAGTTAGTTCCTAGTAGCCTGCTCTTGTAATATGTGTACTTTTAAAGATTTATAAAAATTTGGTGAGCCGAATCTGAGTAACATGGTGAATTCGGTTAGTTCCCAATAGGCCGCACTAGTAATAAGTGGACTGTTCGGGATATAGGAAAATTTTCACGAACGGAATCAAAATTTCTAGGCGAATTCAGTGAGTTCCCAATGGGACATGCTTGTATGAGTTTGCTTTTCAATATCGAGCAACATTTTAAGGAACGGAATCTAAGTATCATGTTGAATTGAGTAGGTTCCCAATAGGATTCGCATGTAATAAGCTTGTTATTCAAGATAGAGCAACGTTTTAACGCACTGAAACACTGTTTCTTTGTGAATTCAGTTAGTTCCTAGTAGCCTGCTCTTGTAATATGTGTACTTTTAAAGATTTATAAAAATTTGGTGAGCCGAATCTGAGTAACATGGTGAATTCGGTTAGTTCCCAATAGGCCGCACTAGTAATAAGTGGACTGTTCGGGATATAGGAAAATTTTCAAGAACGGAATCAAAATTTCTAGGCGAATTCAGTGAGTTCCCAATGGGACATGCTTGTATGAGTTTGCTTTTCAATATCGAGCAACATTTTAAGGAACGGAATCTAAGTATCATGTTGAATTGAGTAGGTTCCCAATAGGATTCGCATGTAATAAGCTTGTTATTCAAGATAGAGCAACGTTTTAACGCACTGAAACACTGTTTCTTTGTGAATTCAGTTAGTTCCTAGTAGCCTGCTCTTGTAATATGTGTACTTTTAAAGATTTATAAAAATTTGGTGAGCCGAATCTGAGTAACATGGTGAATTCGGTTAGTTCCCAATAGGCGGCACTAGTAATAAGTGGACTGTTCGGGATATAGGAAAATTTTCAAGAACGGAATCAAAATTTCTAGGCGAATTCAGTGAGTTCCCAATGGGACATGCTTGTATGAGTTTGCTTTTCAATATCGAGCAACATTTTAAGGAACGGAATCTAAGTATCATGTTGAATTGAGTAGGTTCCCAATAGGATTCGCATGTAATAAGCTTGTTATTCAAGATAGAGCAACGTTTTAACGCACTGAAACACTGTTTCTTTGTGAATTCAGTTAGTTCCTAGTAGCCTGCTCTTGTAATATGTGTACTTTTAAAGATTTATAAAAATTTGGTGAGCCGAATCTGAGTAACATGGTGAATTCGGTTAGTTCCCAATAGGCCGCACTAGTAATAAGTGGACTGTTCGGGATATAGGAAAATTTTCAAGAACGGAATCAAAATTTCTAGGCGAATTCAGTGAGTTCCCAATGGGACATGCTTGTATGAGTTTGCTTTTCAATATCGAGCAACATTCTAAGGAACGGAATCTAAGTATCATGTTGAATTGAGTAGGTTCCCAATAGGATTCGCATGTAATAAGCTTGTTATTCAAGTTAGAGCAACGTTTTAACGCACTGAAACACTGTTTCTTTGTGAATTCAGTTAGTTCCTAGTAGCCTGCTCTTGTAATATGTGTACTTTTAAAGATTTATAAAAATTTGGTGAGCCGAATCTGAGTAACATGGTGAATTCGGTTAGTTCCCAATAGGCCGCACTAGTAATAAGTGGACTGTTCGGGATATAGGAAAATTTTCAAGAACGGAATCAAAATTTCTAGGCGAATTCAGTGAGTTCCCAATGGGACATGCTTGTATGAGTTTGCTTTTCAATATCGAGCAACATTTTAAGGAACGGAATCTAAGTATCATGTTGAATTGAGTAGGTTCCCAATAGGATTCGCATGTAATAAGCTTGTTATTCAAGAGAGAGCAACGTTTTAACGCACTGAAACACTGTTTCTTTGTGAATTCAGTTAGTTCCTAGTAGCCTGCTCTTGTAATATGTGTACTTTTAAAGATTTATAAAAATTTGGTGAGCCGAATCTGAGTAACATGGTGAATTCGGTTAGTTCCCAATAGGCCGCACTAGTAATAAGTGGACTGTTCGGGATATAGGAAAATTTTCACGAACGGAATCAAAATTTCTAGGCGAATTCAGTGAGTTCCCAATGGGACATGCTTGTATGAGTTTGCTTTTCAATATCGAGCAACATTTTAAGGAACGGAATCTAAGTATCATGTTGAATTGAGTAGGTTCCCAATAGGATTCGCATGTAATAAGCTTGTTATTCAAGATAGAGCAACGTTTTAACGCACTGAAACACTGTTTCTTTGTGAATTCAGTTAGTTCCTAGTAGCCTGCTCTTGTAATATGTGTACTTTTAAAGATTTATAAAAATTTGGTGAGCCGAATCTGAGTAACATGGTGAATTCGGTTAGTTCCCAATAGGCCGCACTAGTAATAAGTGGACTGTTCGGGATATAGGAAAATTTTCACGAACGGAATCAAAATTTCTAGGCGAATTCAGTGAGTTCCCAATGGAACATGCTTGTATGAGTTTGCTTTTCAATATCGAGCAACATTTTAAGGAACGGAATCTAAGTATCATGTTGAATTGAGTAGGTTCCCAATAGGATTCGCATGTAATAAGCTTGTTATTCAAGATAGAGCAACGTTTTAACGCACTGAAACACTGTTTCTTTGTGAATTCAGTTAGTTCCTAGTAGCCTGCTCTTGTAATATGTGTACTTTTAAAGATTTATAAAAATTTGGTGAGCCGAATCTGAGTAACATGGTGAATTCGGTTAGTTCCCAATAGGTTGCACTAGTAATAAGTGGACTGTTCGGGATATAGGAAAATTTTCACGAACGGAATCAAAATTTCTAGGCGAATTCAGTGAGTTCCCAATGGGACATGCTTGTATGAGTTTGCTTTTCAATATCGAGCAACATTTTAAGGAACGGAATCTAAGTATCATGTTGAATTGAGTAGGTTCCCAATAGGATTCGCATGTAATAAGCTTGTTATTCAAGATAGAGCAACGTTTTAACGCACTGAAACACTGTTTCTTTGTGAATTCAGTTAGTTCCTAGTAGCCTGCTCTTGTAATATGTGTACTTTTAAAGATTTATAAAAATTTGGTGAGCCGAATCTGAGTAACATGGTGAATTCGGTTAGTTCCCAATAGGCCGCACTAGTAATAAGTGGACTGTTCGGGATATAGGAAAATTTTCACGAACGGAATCAAAATTTCTAGGCGAATTCAGTGAGTTCCCAATGGGACATGCTTGTATGAGTTTGCTTTTCAATATCGAGCAACATTTTAAGGAACGGAATCTAAGTATCATGTTGAATTGAGTAGGATCCCAATAGGATTCGCATGTAATAAGCTTGTTATTCAAGATAGAGCAACGTTTTAACGCACTGAAACACTGTCTCTTTGTGAATTCAGTTAGTTCCTAGTAGCCTGCTCTTGTAATATGTGTACTTTTAAAGATTTATAAAAATTTGGTGATCCGAATCTGAGCAACATGGTGAATTCGGTTAGTTCCCAATAGGCCGCACTAGTAATAAGTGGACTGTTCGGGATATAGGAAAATTTTCACGAACGGAATCAAAATTTCTAGGCGAATTCAGTGAGTTCCCAATGGGACATGCTTGTATGAGTTTGCTTTTCAATATCGAGCAACATTTTAAGGAACGGAATCTAAGTATCATGTTGAATTGAGTAGGTTCCCAATAGGATTCGCATGTAATAAGCTTGTTATTCAAGATAGAGCAACGTTTTAACGCACTGAAACACTGTTTCTTTGTGAATTCAGTTAGTTCCTAGTAGCCTGCTCTTGTAATATGTGTACTTTTAAAGATTTATAAAAATTTGGTGAGCCGAATCTGAGTAACATGGTGAATTCGGTTAGTTCCCAATAGGCCGCACTAGTAATAAGTGGACTGTTCGGGATATAGGAAAATTTTCAAGAACGGAATCAAAATTTCTAGGCGAATTCAGTGAGTTCCCAATGGGACATGCTTGTATGAGTTTGCTTTTCAATATCGAGCAACATTCTAAGGAACGGAATCTGAGTATCATGTTGAATTGAGTAGGTTCCCAATAGGATTCGCATGTAATAAGCTTGTTATTCAAGTTAGAGCAACGTTTTAACGCACTGAAACACTGTTTCTTTGTGAATTCAGTTAGTTCCTAGTAGCCTGCTCTTGTAATATGTGTACTTTTAAAGATTTATAAAAATTTGGTGAGCCGAATCTGAGTAACATGGTGAATTCGGTTAGTTCCCAATAGGCCGCACTAGTAATAAGTGGACTGTTCGGGATATAGGAAAATTTTCAAGAACGGAATCAAAATTTCTAGGCGAATTCAGTGAGTTCCCAATGGGACATGCTTGTATGAGTTTGCTTTTCAATATCGAGCAACATTCTAAGGAACGGAATCTGAGTATCATGTTGAATTGAGTAGGTTCCCAATAGGATTCGCATGTAATAAGCTTGTTATTCAAGTTAGAGCAACGTTTTAACGCACTGAAACACTGTTTCTTTGTGAATTCAGTTAGTTCCTAGTAGCCTGCTCTTGTAATATGTGTACTTTTAAAGATTTATAAAAATTTGGTGAGCCGAATCTGAGTAACATGGTGAATTCGGTTAGTTCCCAATAGGCGGCACTAGTAATAAGTGGACTGTTCGGGATATAGGAAAATTTTCAAGAACGGAATCAAAATTTCTAGGCGAATTCAGTGAGTTCCCAATGGGACATGCCTGTATGAGTTTGCTTTTCAATATCGAGCAACATTTTAAGGAACGGAATCTAAGTATCATGTTGAATTGAGTAGGTTCCCAATAGGATTCGCATGTAATAAGCTTGTTATTCAAGATAGAGCAACGTTTTAGCGCACTGAAACACTGTTTCTTTGTGAATTCAGTTAGTTCCTAGTAGCCTGCTCTTGTAATATGTGTACTTTTAAAGATTTATAAAAATTTGGTGAGCCGAATCTGAGTAACATGGTGAATTCGGATAGTTCCCAATAGGCCGCACTAGTAATAAGTGGACTGTTCGGGATATAGGAAAATTTTCACGAACGGAATCAAAATTTCTAGGCGAATTCAGTGAGTTCCCAATGGGACATGCTTGTATGAGTTTGCTTTTCAATATCGAGCAACATTTTAAGGAACGGAATCTAAGTATCATGTTGAATTGAGGAGGTTCCCAATAGGATTCGCATGTAATAAGCTTGTTATTCAAGATAGAGCAACGTTTTAACGCACTGAAACACTGTTTCTTTGTGAATTCAGTTAGTTCCTAGTAGCCTGCTCTTGTAATATGTGTACTTTTAAAGATTTATAAAAATTTGGTGAGCCGAATCTGAGTAACATGGTGAATTCGGATAGTTCCCAATAGGCCGCACTAGTAATAAGTGGACTGTTCGGGATATAGGAAAATTTTCACGAACGGAATCAAAATTTCTAGGCGAATTCAGTGAGTTCCCAATGGGACATGCTTGTATGAGTTTGCTTTTCAATATCGAGCAACATTTTAAGGAACGGAATCTAAGTATCATGGTGAATTGAGGAGGTTCCCAATAGGATTCGCATGTAATAAGCTTGTTATTCAAGATAGAGCAACGTTTTAACGCACTGAAACACTGTTTCTTTGTGAATTCAGTTAGTTCCTAGTAGCCTGCTCTTGTAATATGTGTACTTTTAAAGATTTATAAAAATTTGGTGAGCCGAATCTGAGTAACATGGTGAATTCGGTTAGTTCCCAATAGGCCGCACTAGTAATAAGTGGACTGTTCGGGATATAGGAAAATTTTCAAGAACGGAATCAAAATTTCTAGGCGAATTCAGTGAGTTCCCAATGGGACATGCTTGTATGAGTTTGCTTTTCAATATCGATCAACATTCTAAGGAACGGAATCTAAGTATCATGTTGAATTGAGTAGGTTCCCAATTGGATTCGCATGTAATAAGCTTGTTATTCAAGTTAGAGCAACGTTTTAACGCACTGAAACACTGTTTCTTTGTGAATTCAGTTAGTTCCTAGTAGCCTGCTCTTGTAATATGTGTACTTTTAAAGATTTATAAAAATTTGGTGAGCCGAATCTGAGTAACATGGTGAATTCGGTTAGTTCCCAATAGGCGGCACTAGTAATAAGTGGACTGTTCGGGATATAGGAAAATTTTCAAGAACGGAATCAAAATTTCTAGGCGAATTCAGTGAGTTCCCAATGGGACATGCTTGTATGAGTTTGCTTTTCAATATCGAGCAACATTTTAAGGAACGGAATCTAAGTATCATGTTGAATTGAGTAGGTTCCCAATAGGATTCGCATTTAATAAACTTGTTATTCAAGTGAGAGCAACGTTTTAACGCACTGAAACACTGTTTCTTTGTGAATTCAGTTAGTTCCTAGTAGCCTGCTCTTGTAATATGTGTACTTTTAAAGATTTATAAAAATTTGGTGAGCCGAATCTGAGTAACATGGTGAATTCGGTTAGTTCCCAATAGGCCGCACTAGTAATAAGTGGACTGTTCGGGATATAGGAAAATTTTCACGAACGGAATCAAAATTTCTAGGCGAATTCAGTGAGTTCCAAATGGGACATGCTTGTATGAGTTTGCTTTTCAATATCGAGCAACATTTTAAGGAACGGAATCTAAGTATCCTGTTGAATTGAGTAGGTTCCCAATAGGATTCGCATGTAATAAGCTTGTTATTCAAGATAGAGCAACGTTTTAACGCACTGAAACACTGTTTCTTTGTGAATTCAGTTAGTTCCTAGTAGCCTGCTCTTGTAATATGTGTACTTTTAAAGATTTATAAAAATTTGGTGAGCCGAATCTGAGTAACATGGTGAATTCGGTTAGTTCCCAATAGGCTGCACTAGTAATAAGTGGACTGTTCGGGATATAGGAAAATTTTCACGAACGGAATCAAAATTTCTAGGCGAATTCAGTGAGTTCCCAATGGAACATGCTTGTATGAGTTTGCTTTTCAATATCGAGCAACATTTTAAGGAACGGAATCTAAGTATCATGGTGAATTGAGTATGTTCCCAATAGGATTCGCATGTAATAAGCTTGTTATTCAAGATAGAGCAAAGTTTTAACCCACTGAAACACTGTTTCTTTGTGTATTCAGTTAGTTCCTAGTAGCCTGCTCTTGTAATATGTGTACTTTTAAAGATTTATAAAAATTTGGTGAGCTGAATCTGAGTAACATGGTGAATTCGGTTAGTTCCCAATAGGCTGCACTAGTAATAAGTGGACTGTTCGGGATATAGGAAAATTTTCACGAACGGAATCAAAATTTCTAGGCGAATTCAGTGAGTTCCCAATGGGACATGCTTGTATGAGTTTGCTTTTCAATATCGAGCAACATTTTAAGGAACGGAATCTAAGTATCATGTTGAATTGAGTAGGTTCCCAATAGGATTCGCATGTAATAAGCTTGTTATTCAAGATAGAGCAACGTTTTAACGCACTGAAACACTGTTTCTTTGTGAATTCAGTTAGTTCCTAGTAGCCTGCTCTTGTAATATGTGTACTTTTAAAGATTTATAAAAATTTGGTGAGCCGAATCTGAGTAACATGGTGAATTCGGTTAGTTCCCAATAGGCCGCACTAGTAATATGTGGACTGTTCGGGATATAGGAAAATTTTCACGAACGGAATCAAAATTTCTAGGCGAATTCAGTGAGTTCCCAATGGGACATGCTTGTATGAGTTTGCTTTTCAATATCGAGCAACATTTTAAGGAACGGAATCTAAGTATCATGTTGAATTGAGTAGGTTCCCAATAGGATTCGCATGTAATAAGCTTGTTATTCAAGATAGAGCAACGTTTTAACGCACTGAAACACTGTCTCTTTGTGAATTCAGTTAGTTCCTAGTAGCCTGCTCTTGTAATATGTGTACTTTTAAAGATTTATAAAAATTTGGTGAGCCGAATCTGAGCAACATGGTGAATTCTGTTAGTTCCCAATAGGCGGCACTAGTAATAAGTGGACTGTTCGGGATATAGGAAAATTTTCAAGAACGGAATCAAAATTTCTAGGCGAATTCAGTGAGTTCCCAATGGGACATGCTTGTATGAGTTTGCTTTTCAATATCGAGCAACATTTTAAGGAACGGAATCTAAGTATCATGTTGAATTGAGTAGGTTCCCAATAGGATTCGCATGTAATAAGCTTGTTATTCAAGATAGAGCAACGTTTTAACGCACTGAAACACTGTTTCTTTGTGAATTCAGTTAGTTCCTAGTAGCCTGCTCTTGTAATATGTGTACTTTTAAAGATTTATAAAAATTTGGTGAGCCGAATCTGAGTAACATGGTGAATTCGGTTAGTTCCCAATAGGCCGCACTAGTAATAAGTGGACTGTTCGGGATATAGGAAAATTTTCAAGAACGGAATCAAAATTTCTAGGCGAATTCAGTGAGTTCCCAATGGGACATGCTTGTATGAGTTTGCTTTTCAATATCGAGCAACATTCTAAGGAACGGAATCTGAGTATCATGTTGAATTGAGTAGGTTCCCAATAGGATTCGCATGTAATAAGCTTGTTATTCAAGTTAGAGCAACGTTTTAACGCACTGAAACACTGTTTCTTTGTGAATTCAGTTAGTTCCTAGTAGCCTGCTCTTGTAATATGTGTACTTTTAAAGATTTATAAAAATTTGGTGAGCCGAATCTGAGTAACATGGTGAATTCGGTTAGTTCCCAATAGGCCGCACTAGTAATAAGTGGACTGTTCGGGATATAGGAAAATTTTCAAGAACGGAATCAAAATTTCTAGGCGAATTCAGTGAGTTCCCAATGGGACATGCTTGTATGAGTTCGCTTTTCAATATCGAGCAAAATTTTAAGGAACGGACTCTAAGTATCATGTTGAATTGAGTAGGTTCCCAATAGGATTCGCATGTAATAAGCTTGTTATTCAAGATAGAGCAACGTTTTAACGCACTGAAACACTGTCTCTTTGTGAATTCAGTTAGTTCCTAGTAGCCTGCTCTTGTAATATGTGTACTTTTAAAGATTTATAAAAATTTGGTGAGCCGAATCTGAGTAACATGGTGAATTCGGTGAGTTCCCAATAGGCCGCACTAGTAATAAGTGGACTGTTCGGGATATAGGAAAATTTTCAAGAACGGAATCAAAATTTCTAGGCGAATTCAGTGAGTTCCCAATGGGACATGCTTGTATGAGTTTGCTTTTCAATATCGAGCAACATTTTAAGGAACGGAATATAAGTATCATGTTGAATTGAGTAGGTTCCCAATAGGATTCGCATGTAATAAGCTTGTTATTCAAGTTAGAGCAACGTTTTAACGCACTGAAACACTGTTTCTTTGTGAATTCAGTTAGTTCCTAGTAGCCTGCTCTTGTAATATGTGTACTTTTAAAGATTTATAAAATTTGGTGAGCCGAATCTGAGTAACATGGTGAATTCGGTTAGTTCCCAATAGGCCGCACTAGTAATAAGTGGACTGTTCGGGATATAGGAAAATTTTCAAGAACGGAATCAAAATTTCTAGGCGAATTCAGTGAGTTCCCAATGGGACATGCCTGTATGAGTTTGCTTTTCAATATCGAGCAACATTTTAAGGAACGGAATCTAAGTATCATGTTGAATTGAGTAGGTTCCCAATAGGATTCGCATGTAATAAGCTTGTTATTCAAGATAGAGCAACGTTTTAGCGCACTGAAACACTGTTTCTTTGTGAATTCAGTTAGTTCCTAGTAGCCTGCTCTTGTAATATGTGTACTTTTAAAGATTTATAAAAATTTGGTGAGCCGAATCTGAGTAACATGGTGAATTCGGATAGTTCCCAATAGGCCGCACTAGTAATAAGTGGACTGTTCGGGATATAGGAAAATTTTCACGAACGGAATCAAAATTTCTAGGCGAATTCAGTGAGTTCCCAATGGGACATGCTTGTATGAGTTTGCTTTTCAATATCGAGCAACATTTTAAGGAACGGAATCTAAGTATCATGTTGAATTGAGGAGGTTCCCAATAGGATTCGCATGTAATAAGCTTGTTATTCAAGATAGAGCAACGTTTTAACGCACTGAAACACTGTTTCTTTGTGAATTCAGTTAGTTCCTAGTAGCCTGCTCTTGTAATATGTGTACTTTTAAAGATTTATAAAAATATGGTGAGCCGAATCTGAGTAACATGGTGAATTCGGTTAGTTCCCAATAGGCGGCACTAGTAATAAGTGGACTGTTCGGGATATAGGAAAATTTTCACGAACGGAATCAAAATTCTAGGCGAATTCAGTGAGTTCCCAATGGGACATGCTTGTATGAGTTTGCTTTTCAATATCGAGCAACATTTTAAGGAACGGAATCTAAGTATCATGTTGAATTGAGTAGGTTCCCAATAGGATTCGCATGTAATAAGCTTGTTATTCAAGATAGAGCAACGTTTTAACGCACTGAAACACTGTTTCTTTGTGAATTCAGTTAGTTCCTAGTAGCCTGCTCTTGTAATATGTGTACTTTTAAAGATTTATAAAAATTTGGTGAGCCGAATCTGAGTAACATGGTGAATTCGGTTAGTTCCCAATAGGCCGCACTAGTAATAAGTGGACTGTTCGGGATATAGGAAAATTTTCACGAACGGAATCAAAATTTCTAGGCGAATTCAGTGAGTTCCCAATGGGACATGCTTGTATGAGTTTGCTTTTCAATATCGAGCAACATTTTAAGGAACGGAATCTAAGTATCATGTTGAATTGAGTAGGTTCCCAATAGGATTCGCATGTAATAAGCTTGTTATTCAAGATAGAGCAACGTTTTAACGCACTGAAACACTGTTTCTTTGTGAATTCAGTTAGTTCCTAGTAGCCTGCTCTTGTAATATGTGTACTTTTAAAGATTTATAAAAATTCGGTGAGCCGAATCTGAGTAACATGGTGAATTCGGTTAGTTCCCAATAGGCGGCACTAGTAATAAGTGGACTGTTCGGGATATAGGAAAATTTTCACGAACGGAATCAAAATTTCTAGGCGAATTCAGTGAGTTCCCAATGGGACATGCTTGTATGAGTTTGCTTTTCAATATCGAGCAACATTTTAAGGAACGGAATCTAAGTATCATGTTGAATTGAGTAGGTTCCCAATAGGATTCGCATGTAATAAGCTTGTTATTCAAGATAGAGCAACGTTTTAACGCACTGAAACACTGTTTCTTTGTGAATTCAGTTAGTTCCTAGTAGCCTGCTCTTGTAATATGTGTACTTTTAAAGATTTATAAAAATTTGGTGAGCCGAATCTGAGTAACATGGTGAATTCGGTTAGTTCCCAATAGGCCGCACTAGTAATAAGTGGACTGTTCGGGATATAGGAAAATTTTCACGAACGGAATCAAAATTTCTAGGCGAATTCAGTGAGTTCCCAATGGAACATGCTTGTATGAGTTTGCTTTTCAATATCGAGCAACATTTTAAGGAACGGAATCTAAGTATCATGGTGAATTGAGTATGTTCCCAATAGGATTCGCATGTAATAAGCTTGTTATTCAAGATAGAGCAACGTTTTAACGCACTGAAACACTGTTTCTTTGTGTATTCAGTTAGTTCCTAGTAGCCTGCTCTTGTAATATGTGTACTTTTAAAGATTTATAAAAATTTGGTGAGCCGAATCTGAGTAACATGGTGAATTCGGTTAGTTCCCAATAGGCTGCACTAGTAATAAGTGGACTGTTCGGGATATAGGAAAATTTTCACGAACGGAATCAAAATTTCTAGGCGAATTCAGTGAGTTCCCAATGGGACATGCTTGTATGAGTTTGCTTTTCAATATCGAGCAACATTTTAAGGAACGGAATCTAAGTATCATGTTGAATTGAGTAGGTTCCCAATAGGATTCGCATGTAATAAGCTTGTTATTCAAGATAGAGCAACGTTTTAACGCACTGAAACACTGTTTCTTTGTGAATTCAGTTAGTTCCTAGTAGCCTGCTCTTGTAATATGTGTACTTTTAAAGATTTATAAAAATTTGGTGAGCCGAATCTGAGTAACATGGTGAATTCGGTTAGTTCCCAATAGGCCGCACTAGTAATATGTGGACTGTTCGGGATATAGGAAAATTTTCACGAACGGAATCAAAATTTCTAGGCGAATTCCGTGAGTTCCCAATGGGACATGCTTGTATGAGTTTGCTTTTCAATATCGAGCAACATTTTAAGGAACGGAATCTAAGTATCATGTTGAATTGAGTAGGTTCCCAATAGGATTCGCATGTAATAAGCTTGTTATTCAAGATAGAGCAACGTTTTAACGCACTGAAACACTGTCTCTTTGTGAATTCAGTTAGTTCCTAGTAGCCTGCTCTTGTAATATGTGTACTTTTAAAGATTTATAAAAATTTGGTGAGCCGAATCTGAGCAACATGGTAAATTCGGTTAGTTCCCAATAGGCGGCACTAGTAATAAGTGGACTGTTCGGGATATAGGAAAATTTTCAAGAACGGAATCAAAATTTCTAGGCGAATTCAGTGAGTTCCCAATGGGACATGCTTGTATGAGTTTGCTTTTCAATATCGAGCAACATTCTAAGGAACGGAATCTAAGTATCATGTTGAATTGAGTAGGTTCCCAATAGGATTCGCATGTAATAAGCTTGTTATTCAAGTTAGAGCAACGTTTTAACGCACTGAAACACTGTTTCTTTGTGAATTCAGTTAGTTCCTAGTAGCCTGCTCTTGTAATATGTGTACTTTTAAAGATTTATAAAAATTTGGTGAGCCGAATCTGAGTAACATGGTGAATTCGGTTAGTTCCCAATAGGCCGCACTAGTAATAAGTGGACTGTTCGGGATATAGGAAAATTTTCAAGAACGGAATCAAAATTTCTAGGCGAATTCAGTGAGTTCCCAATGGGACATGCTTGTATGAGTTTGCTTTTCAATATCGAGCAACATTTTAAGGAACGGAATCTAAGTATCATGTTGAATTGAGTAGGTTCCCAATAGGATTCGCATGTAATAAGCTTGTTATTCAAGAGAGAGCAACGTTTTAACGCACTGAAACACTGTTTCTTTGTGAATTCAGTTAGTTCCTAGTAGCCTGCTCTTGTAATATGTGTACTTTTAAAGATTTATAAAATTTGGTGAGCCGAATCTGAGTAACATGGTGAATTCGGTTAGTTCCCAATAGGCCGCACTAGTAATAAGTGGACTGTTCGGGATATAGGAAAATTTTCAAGAACGGAATCAAAATTTCTAGGCGAATTCAGTGAGTACTCAATGGGACATGCCTGTATGAGTTTGCTTTTCAATATCGAGCAACATTTTAAGGAACGGAATCTAAGTATCATGTTGAATTGAGTAGGTTCCCAATAGGATTCGCATGTAATAAGCTTGTTATTCAAGATAGAGCAACGTTTTAGCGCACTGAAACACTGTTTCTTTGTGAATTCAGTTAGTTCCTAGTAGCCTGCTCTTGTAATATGTGTACTTTTAAAGATTTATAAAAATTTGGTGAGCCGAATCTGAGTAACATGGTGAATTCGGATAGTTCCCAATAGGCCGCACTAGTAATAAGTGGACTGTTCGGGATATAGGAAAATTTTCACGAACGGAATCAAAATTTCTAGGCGAATTCAGTGAGTTCCCAATGGGACATGTTTGTATGAGTTTGCTTTTCAATATCGAGCAACATTTTAAGGAACGGAATCTAAGTATCATGTTGAATTGAGGAGGTTCCCAATAGGATTCGCATGTAATAAGCTTGTTATTCAAGATAGAGCAACGTTTTAACGCACTGAAACACTGTTTCTTTGTGAATTCAGTTAGTTCCTAGTAGCCTGCTCTTGTAATATGTGTACTTTTAAAGATTTATAAAAATATGGTGAGCCGAATCTGAGTAACATGGTGAATTCGGTTAGTTCCCAATAGGCGGCACTAGTAATAAGTGGACTGTTCGGGATATAGGAAAATTTTCACGAACGGAATCAAAATTCTAGGCGAATTCAGTGAGTTCCCAATGGGACATGCTTGTATGAGTTTGCTTTTCAATATCGAGCAACATTTTAAGGAACGGAATCTAAGTATCATGTTGAATTGAGTAGGTTCCCAATAGGATTCGCATGTAATAAGCTTGTTATTCAAGATAGAGCAACGTTTTAACGCACTGAAACACTGTTTCTTTGTGAATTCAGTTAGTTCCTAGTAGCCTGCTCTTGTAATATGTGTACTTTTAAAGATTTATAAAAATTTGGTGAGCCGAATCTGAGTAACATGGTGAATTCGGTTAGTTCCCAATAGGCCGCACTAGTAATATGTGGACTGTTCGGGATATAGGAAAATTTTCACGAACGGAATCAAAATTTCTAGGCGAATTCCGTGAGTTCCCAATGGGACATGCTTGTATGAGTTTGCTTTTCAATATCGAGCAACATTTTAAGGAACGGAATCTAAGTATCATGTTGAATTGAGTAGGTTCCCAATAGGATTCGCATGTAATAAGCTTGTTATTCAAGATAGAGCAACGTTTTAACGCACTGAAACACTGTCTCTTTGTGAATTCAGTTAGTTCCTAGTAGCCTGCTCTTGTAATATGTGTACTTTTAAAGATTTATAAAAATTTGGTGAGCCGAATCTGAGCAACATGGTAAATTCGGTTAGTTCCCAATAGGCGGCACTAGTAATAAGTGGACTGTTCGGGATATAGGAAAATTTTCAAGAACGGAATCAAAATTTCTAGGCGAATTCAGTGAGTCCCAATGGGACATGCTTGTATGAGTTTGCTTTTCAATATCGAGCAACATTCTAAGGAACGGAATCTAAGTATCATGTTGAATTGAGTAGGTTCCCAATAGGATTCGCATGTAATAAGCTTGTTATTCAAGTTAGAGCAACGTTTTAACGCACTGAAACACTGTTTCTTTGTGAATTCAGTTAGTTCCTAGTAGCCTGCTCTTGTAATATGTGTACTTTTAAAGATTTATAAAAATTTGGTGAGCCGAATCTGAGTAACATGGTGAATTCGGTTAGTTCCCAATAGGCCGCACTAGTAATAAGTGGACTGTTCGGGATATAGGAAAATTTTCAAGAACGGAATCAAAATTTCTAGGCGAATTCAGTGAGTTCCCAATGGGACATGCTTGTATGAGTTTGCTTTTCAATATCGAGCAACATTTTAAGGAACGGAATCTAAGTATCATGTTGAATTGAGTAGGTTCCCAATAGGATTCGCATGTAATAAGCTTGTTATTCAAGAGAGAGCAACGTTTTAACGCACTGAAACACTGTTTCTTTGTGAATTCAGTTAGTTCCTAGTAGCCTGCTCTTGTAATATGTGTACTTTTAAAGATTTATAAAAATTTGGTGAGCCGAATCTGAGTAACATGGTGAATTCGGTTAGTTCCCAATAGGCCGCACTAGTAATAAGTGGACTGTTCGGGATATAGGAAAATTTTCAGGAACGGAATCAAAATTTCTAGGCGAATTCAGTGAGTTCCCAATGGAACATGCTTGTATGAGTTTGCTTTTCAATATCGAGCAACATTTTAAGGAACGGAATCTAAGTATCATGTTGAATTGAGTAGGTTCCCAATAGGATTCGCATGTAATAAGCTTGTTATTCAAGATAGAGCAACGTTTTAACGCACTGAAACACTGTTTCTTTGTGAATTCAGTTAGTTCCTAGTAGCCTGCTCTTGTAATATGTGTACTTTTAAAGATTTATAAAAATTTGGTGAGCCGAATCTGAGTAACATGGTGAATTCGGTTAGTTCCCAATAGGCTGCACTAGTAATAAGTGGACTGTTCGGGATATTGGAAAATTTTCACGAACGGAATCAAAATTTCTAGGCGAATTCAGTGAGTTCCCAATGGGACATGCTTGTATGAGTTTGCTTTTCAATATCGAGCAACATTTTAAGGAACGGAATCTAAGTATCATGTTGAATTGAGTAGGTTCCCAATAGGATTCGCATGTAATAAGCTTGTTATTCAAGATAGAGCAACGTTTTAACGCACTGAAACACTGTTTCTTTGTGAATTCAGTTAGTTCCTAGTAGCCTGCTCTTGTAATATGTGTACTTTTAAAGATTTATAAAAATTTGGTGAGCCGAATCTGAGTAACATGGTGAATTCGGTTAGTTCCCAATAGGCCGCACTAGTAATAAGTGGACTGTTCGGGATATAGGAAAATTTTCAAGAACGGAATCAAAATTTCTAGGCGAATTCAGTGAGTTCCCAATGGGACATGCTTGTATGAGTTTGCTTTTCAATATCGAGCAACATTTTAAGGAACGGAATCTAAGTATCATGTTGAATTGAGTAGGTTCCCAATAGGATTCGCATGTAATAAGCTTGTTATTCAAGATAGAGCAACGTTTTAACGCACTGAAACACTGTTTCTTTGTGAATTCAGTTAGTTCCTAGTAGCCTGCTCTTGTAATATGTGTACTTTTAAAGATTTATAAAAATTTGGTGAGCCGAATCTGAGTAACATGGTGAATTCGGTTAGTTCCCAATAGGCCGCACTAGTAATAAGTGGACTGTTCGGGATATAGGAAAATTTTCAAGAACGGAATCAAAATTTCTAGGCGAATTCAGTGAGTTCCCAATGGGACATGCTTGTATGAGTTTGCTTTTCAATATCGAGCAACATTTTAAGGAACGGAATCTAAGTATCATGTTGAATTGAGTAGGTTCCCAATAGGATTCGCATGTAATAAGCTTGTTATTCAAGATAGAGCAACGTTTTAACGCACTGAAACACTGTTTCTTTGTGAATTCAGTTAGTTCCTAGTAGCCTGCTCTTGTAATATGTGTACTTTTAAAGATTTATAAAAATTTGGTGAGCCGAATCTGAGTAACATGGTGAATTCGGTTAGTTCCCAATAGGCGGCACTAGTAATAAGTGGACTGTTCGGGATATAGGAAAATTTTCAAGAACGGAATCAAAATTTCTAGGCGAATTCAGTGAGTTCCCAATGGGACATGCTTGTATGAGTTTGCTTTTCAATATCGAGCAACATTTTAAGGAACGGAATCTAAGTATCATGTTGAATTGAGTAGGTTCCCAATAGGATTCGCATGTAATAAGCTTGTTATTCAAGATAGAGCAACGTTTTAACGCACTGAAACACTATTTCTTTGTGAATTCAGTTAGTTCCTAGTAGCCTGCTCTTGTAATATGTGTACTTTTAAAGATTTATAAAAATTTGGTGAGCCGAATCTGAGTAACATGGTGAATTCGGTTAGTTCCCAATAGGCCGCACTAGTAATAAGTGGACTGTTCGGGATATAGGAAAATTTTCACGAACGGAATCAAAATTTCTAGGCGAATTCAGTGAGTTCCCAATGGGACATGCTTGTATGAGTTTGCTTTTCAATATCGAGCAACATTTTAAGGAACGGAATCTAAGTATCATGTTGAATTGAGTAGGTTCCCAATAGGATTCGCATGTAATAAGCTTGTTATTCAAGATAGAGCAACGTTTTAACGCACTGAAACACTGTTTCTTTGTGAATTCAGTTAGTTCCTAGTAGCCTGCTCTTGTAATATGTGTACTTTTAAAGATTTATAAAAATTTGGTGAGCCGAATCTGAGTAACATGGTGAATTCGGTTAGTTCCCAATAGGCCGCACTAGTAATAAGTGGACTGTTCGGGATATAGGAAAATTTTCAAGAACGGAATCAAAATTTCTAGGCGAATTCAGTGAGTTCCCAATGGGACATGCTTGTATGAGTTTGCTTTTCAATATCGAGCAACATTTTAAGGAACGGAATCTAAGTATCATGTTGAATTGAGTAGGTTCCCAATAGGATTCGCATGTAATAAGCTTGTTATTCAAGATAGAGCAACGTTTTAACGCACCGAAACACTGTTTCTTTGTGAATTCAGTTAGTTCCTAGTAGCCTGCTCTTGTAATATGTGTACTTTTAAAGATTTATAAAAATTTGGTGAGCCGAATCTGAGTAACATGGTGAATTCGGTTAGTTCCCAATAGGCGGCACTAGTAATAAGTGGACTGTTCGGGATATAGGAAAATTTTCAAGAACGGAATCAAAATTTCTAGGCGAATTCAGTGAGTTCCCAATGGGACATGCTTGTATGAGTTTGCTTTTCAATATCGAGCAACATTTTAAGGAACGGAATCTAAGTATCATGTTGAATTGAGTAGGTTCCCAATAGGATTCGCATGTAATAAGCTTGTTATTCAAGATAGAGCAACGTTTTAACGCACTGAAACACTGTTTCTTTGTGAATTCAGTTAGTTCCTAGTAGCCTGCTCTTGTAATATGTGTACTTTTAAAGATTTATAAAAATTTGGTGAGCCGAATCTGAGTAACATGGTGAATTCGGTTAGTTCCCAATAGGCCGCACTAGTAATAAGTGGACTGTTCGGGATATAGGAAAATTTTCACGAACGGAATCAAAATTTCTAGGCGAATTCAGTGAGTTCCCAATGGGACATGCTTGTATGAGTTTGCTTTTCAATATCGAGCAACATTTTAAGGAACGGAATCTAAGTATCATGTTGAATTGAGTAGGTTCCCAATAGGATTCGCATGTAATAAGCTTGTTATTCAAGATAGAGCAACGTTTTAACGCACTGAAACACTGTTTCTTTGTGAATTCAGTTAGTTCCTAGTAGCCTGCTCTTGTAATATGTGTACTTTTAAAGATTTATAAAAATTTGGTGAGCCGAATCTGAGTAACATGGTGAATTCGGTTAGTTCCCAATAGGCCGCACTAGTAATAAGTGGACTGTTCGGGATATAGGAAAATTTTCAAGAACGGAATCAAAATTTCTAGGCGAATTCAGTGAGTTCCCAATGGGACATGCTTGTATGAGTTTGCTTTTCAATATCGAGCAACATTTTAAGGAACGGAATCTAAGTATCATGTTGAATTGAGTAGGTTCCCAATAGGATTCGCATGTAATAAGCTTGTTATTCAAGATAGAGCAACGTTTTAACGCACTGAAACACTGTTTCTTTGTGAATTCAGTTAGTTCCTAGTAGCCTGCTCTTGTAATATGTGTACTTTTAAAGATTTATAAAAATTTGGTGAGCCGAATCTGAGTAACATGGTGAATTCGGTTAGTTCCCAATAGGCGGCACTAGTAATAAGTGGACTGTTCGGGATATAGGAAAATTTTCAAGAACGGAATCAAAATTTCTAGGCGAATTCAGTGAGTTCCCAATGGGACATGCTTGTATGAGTTTGCTTTTCAATATCGAGCAACATTTTAAGGAACGGAATCTAAGTATCATGTTGAATTGAGTAGGTTCCCAATAGGATTCGCATGTAATAAGCTTGTTATTCAAGATAGAGCAACGTTTTAACGCACTGAAACACTGTTTCTTTGTGAATTCAGTTAGTTCCTAGTAGCCTGCTCTTGTAATATGTGTACTTTTAAAGATTTATAAAAATTTGGTGAGCCGAATCTGAGTAACATGGTGAATTCGGTTAGTTCCCAATAGGCCGCACTAGTAATAAGTGGACTGTTCGGGATATAGGAAAATTTTCAAGAACGGAATCAAAATTTCTAGGCGAATTCAGTGAGTTCCCAATGGGACATGCTTGTATGAGTTTGCTTTTCAATATCGAGCAACATTCTAAGGAACGGAATCTAAGTATCATGTTGAATTGAGTAGGTTCCCAATAGGATTCGCATGTAATAAGCTTGTTATTCAAGTTAGAGCAACGTTTTAACGCACTGAAACACTGTTTCTTTGTGAATTCAGTTAGTTCCTAGTAGCCTGCTCTTGTAATATGTGTACTTTTAAAGATTTATAAAAATTTGGTGAGCCGAATCTGAGTAACATGGTGAATTCGGTTAGTTCCCAATAGGCCGCACTAGTAATAAGTGGACTGTTCGGGATATAGGAAAATTTTCAAGAACGGAATCAAAATTTCTAGGCGAATTCAGTGAGTTCCCAATGGGACATGCTTGTATGAGTTTGCTTTTCAATATCGAGCAACATTTTAAGGAACGGAATCTAAGTATCATGTTGAATTGAGTAGGTTCCCAATAGGATTCGCATGTAATAAGCTTGTTATTCAAGAGAGAGCAACGTTTTAACGCACTGAAACACTGTTTCTTTGTGAATTCAGTTAGTTCCTAGTAGCCTGCTCTTGTAATATGTGTACTTTTAAAGATTTATAAAAATTTGGTGAGCCGAATCTGAGTAACATGGTGAATTCGGTTAGTTCCCAATAGGCCGCACTAGTAATAAGTGGACTGTTCGGGATATAGGAAAATTTTCACGAACGGAATCAAAATTTCTAGGCGAATTCAGTGAGTTCCCAATGGGACATGCTTGTATGAGTTTGCTTTTCAATATCGAGCAACATTTTAAGGAACGGAATCTAAGTATCATGTTGAATTGAGTAGGTTCCCAATAGGATTCGCATGTAATAAGCTTGTTATTCAAGATAGAGCAACGTTTTAACGCACTGAAACACTGTTTCTTTGTGAATTCAGTTAGTTCCTAGTAGCCTGCTCTTGTAATATGTGTACTTTTAAAGATTTATAAAAATTTGGTGAGCCGAATCTGAGTAACATGGTGAATTCGGTTAGTTCCCAATAGGCCGCACTAGTAATAAGTGGACTGTTCGGGATATAGGAAAATTTTCACGAACGGAATCAAAATTTCTAGGCGAATTCAGTGAGTTCCCAATGGAACATGCTTGTATGAGTTTGCTTTTCAATATCGAGCAACATTTTAAGGAACGGAATCTAAGTATCATGTTGAATTGAGTAGGTTCCCAATAGGATTCGCATGTAATAAGCTTGTTATTCAAGATAGAGCAACGTTTTAACGCACTGAAACACTGTTTCTTTGTGAATTCAGTTAGTTCCTAGTAGCCTGCTCTTGTAATATGTGTACTTTTAAAGATTTATAAAAATTTGGTGAGCCGAATCTGAGTAACATGGTGAATTCGGTTAGTTCCCAATAGGTTGCACTAGTAATAAGTGGACTGTTCGGGATATAGGAAAATTTTCACGAACGGAATCAAAATTTCTAGGCGAATTCAGTGAGTTCCCAATGGGACATGCTTGTATGAGTTTGCTTTTCAATATCGAGCAACATTTTAAGGAACGGAATCTAAGTATCATGTTGAATTGAGTAGGTTCCCAATAGGATTCGCATGTAATAAGCTTGTTATTCAAGATAGAGCAACGTTTTAACGCACTGAAACACTGTTTCTTTGTGAATTCAGTTAGTTCCTAGTAGCCTGCTCTTGTAATATGTGTACTTTTAAAGATTTATAAAAATTTGGTGAGCCGAATCTGAGTAACATGGTGAATTCGGTTAGTTCCCAATAGGCCGCACTAGTAATAAGTGGACTGTTCGGGATATAGGAAAATTTTCACGAACGGAATCAAAATTTCTAGGCGAATTCAGTGAGTTCCCAATGGGACATGCTTGTATGAGTTTGCTTTTCAATATCGAGCAACATTTTAAGGAACGGAATCTAAGTATCATGTTGAATTGAGTAGGATCCCAATAGGATTCGCATGTAATAAGCTTGTTATTCAAGATAGAGCAACGTTTTAACGCACTGAAACACTGTCTCTTTGTGAATTCAGTTAGTTCCTAGTAGCCTGCTCTTGTAATATGTGTACTTTTAAAGATTTATAAAAATTTGGTGATCCGAATCTGAGCAACATGGTGAATTCGGTTAGTTCCCAATAGGCCGCACTAGTAATAAGTGGACTGTTCGGGATATAGGAAAATTTTCACGAACGGAATCAAAATTTCTAGGCGAATTCAGTGAGTTCCCAATGGGACATGCTTGTATGAGTTTGCTTTTCAATATCGAGCAACATTTTAAGGAACGGAATCTAAGTATCATGTTGAATTGAGTAGGTTCCCAATAGGATTCGCATGTAATAAGCTTGTTATTCAAGATAGAGCAACGTTTTAACGCACTGAAACACTGTTTCTTTGTGAATTCAGTTAGTTCCTAGTAGCCTGCTCTTGTAATATGTGTACTTTTAAAGATTTATAAAAATTTGGTGAGCCGAATCTGAGTAACATGGTGAATTCGGTTAGTTCCCAATAGGCCGCACTAGTAATAAGTGGACTGTTCGGGATATAGGAAAATTTTCAAGAACGGAATCAAAATTTCTAGGCGAATTCAGTGAGTTCCCAATGGGACATGCTTGTATGAGTTTGCTTTTCAATATCGAGCAACATTCTAAGGAACGGAATCTGAGTATCATGTTGAATTGAGTAGGTTCCCAATAGGATTCGCATGTAATAAGCTTGTTATTCAAGTTAGAGCAACGTTTTAACGCACTGAAACACTGTTTCTTTGTGAATTCAGTTAGTTCCTAGTAGCCTGCTCTTGTAATATGTGTACTTTTAAAGATTTATAAAAATTTGGTGAGCCGAATCTGAGTAACATGGTGAATTCGGTTAGTTCCCAATAGGCCGCACTAGTAATAAGTGGACTGTTCGGGATATAGGAAAATTTTCAAGAACGGAATCAAAATTTCTAGGCGAATTCAGTGAGTTCCCAATGGGACATGCTTGTATGAGTTTGCTTTTCAATATCGAGCAACATTCTAAGGAACGGAATCTGAGTATCATGTTGAATTGAGTAGGTTCCCAATAGGATTCGCATGTAATAAGCTTGTTATTCAAGTTAGAGCAACGTTTTAACGCACTGAAACACTGTTTCTTTGTGAATTCAGTTAGTTCCTAGTAGCCTGCTCTTGTAATATGTGTACTTTTAAAGATTTATAAAAATTTGGTGAGCCGAATCTGAGTAACATGGTGAATTCGGTTAGTTCCCAATAGGCGGCACTAGTAATAAGTGGACTGTTCGGGATATAGGAAAATTTTCAAGAACGGAATCAAAATTTCTAGGCGAATTCAGTGAGTTCCCAATGGGACATGCCTGTATGAGTTTGCTTTTCAATATCGAGCAACATTTTAAGGAACGGAATCTAAGTATCATGTTGAATTGAGTAGGTTCCCAATAGGATTCGCATGTAATAAGCTTGTTATTCAAGATAGAGCAACGTTTTAGCGCACTGAAACACTGTTTCTTTGTGAATTCAGTTAGTTCCTAGTAGCCTGCTCTTGTAATATGTGTACTTTTAAAGATTTATAAAAATTTGGTGAGCCGAATCTGAGTAACATGGTGAATTCGGATAGTTCCCAATAGGCAGCACTAGTAATAAGTGGACTGTTCGGGATATAGGAAAATTTTCACGAACGGAATCAAAATTTCTAGGCGAATTCAGTGAGTTCCCAATGGGACATGCTTGTATGAGTTTGCTTTTCAATATCGAGCAACATTTTAAGGAACGGAATCTAAGTATCATGTTGAATTGAGGAGGTTCCCAATAGGATTCGCATGTAATAAGCTTGTTATTCAAGATAGAGCAACGTTTTAACGCACTGAAACACTGTTTCTTTGTGAATTCAGTTAGTTCCTAGTAGCCTGCTCTTGTAATATGTGTACTTTTAAAGATTTATAAAAATTTGGTGAGCCGAATCTGAGTAACATGGTGAATTCGGATAGTTCCCAATAGGCCGCACTAGTAATAAGTGGACTGTTCGGGATATAGGAAAATTTTCACGAACGGAATCAAAATTTCTAGGCGAATTCAGTGAGTTCCCAATGGGACATGCTTGTATGAGTTTGCTTTTCAATATCGAGCAACATTTTAAGGAACGGAATCTAAGTATCATGGTGAATTGAGGAGGTTCCCAATAGGATTCGCATGTAATAAGCTTGTTATTCAAGATAGAGCAACGTTTTAACGCACTGAAACACTGTTTCTTTGTGAATTCAGTTAGTTCCTAGTAGCCTGCTCTTGTAATATGTGTACTTTTAAAGATTTATAAAAATTTGGTGAGCCGAATCTGAGTAACATGGTGAATTCGGTTAGTTCCCAATAGGCCGCACTAGTAATAAGTGGACTGTTCGGGATATAGGAAAATTTTCAAGAACGGAATCAAAATTTCTAGGCGAATTCAGTGAGTTCCCAATGGGACATGCTTGTATGAGTTTGCTTTTCAATATCGATCAACATTCTAAGGAACGGAATCTAAGTATCATGTTGAATTGAGTAGGTTCCCAATTGGATTCGCATGTAATAAGCTTGTTATTCAAGTTAGAGCAACGTTTTAACGCACTGAAACACTGTTTCTTTGTGAATTCAGTTAGTTCCTAGTAGCCTGCTCTTGTAATATGTGTACTTTTAAAGATTTATAAAAATTTGGTGAGCCGAATCTGAGTAACATGGTGAATTCGGTTAGTTCCCAATAGGCGGCACTAGTAATAAGTGGACTGTTCGGGATATAGGAAAATTTTCAAGAACGGAATCAAAATTTCTAGGCGAATTCAGTGAGTTCCCAATGGGACATGCTTGTATGAGTTTGCTTTTCAATATCGAGCAACATTTTAAGGAACGGAATCTAAGTATCATGTTGAATTGAGTAGGTTCCCAATAGGATTCGCATTTAATAAACTTGTTATTCAAGTGAGAGCAACGTTTTAACGCACTGAAACACTGTTTCTTTGTGAATTCAGTTAGTTCCTAGTAGCCTGCTCTTGTAATATGTGTACTTTTAAAGATTTATAAAAATTTGGTGAGCCGAATCTGAGTAACATGGTGAATTCGGTTAGTTCCCAATAGGCCGCACTAGTAATAAGTGGACTGTTCGGGATATAGGAAAATTTTCACGAACGGAATCAAAATTTCTAGGCGAATTCAGTGAGTTCCAAATGGGACATGCTTGTATGAGTTTGCTTTTCAATATCGAGCAACATTTTAAGGAACGGAATCTAAGTATCCTGTTGAATTGAGTAGGTTCCCAATAGGATTCGCATGTAATAAGCTTGTTATTCAAGATAGAGCAACGTTTTAACGCACTGAAACACTGTTTCTTTGTGAATTCAGTTAGTTCCTAGTAGCCTGCTCTTGTAATATGTGTACTTTTAAAGATTTATAAAAATTTGGTGAGCCGAATCTGAGTAACATGGTGAATTCGGTTAGTTCCCAATAGGCTGCACTAGTAATAAGTGGACTGTTCGGGATATAGGAAAATTTTCACGAACGGAATCAAAATTTCTAGGCGAATTCAGTGAGTTCCCAATGGAACATGCTTGTATGAGTTTGCTTTTCAATATCGAGCAACATTTTAAGGAACGGAATCCAAGTATCATGGTGAATTGAGTATGTTCCCAATAGGATTCGCATGTAATAAGCTTGTTATTCAAGATAGAGCAAAGTTTTAACCCACTGAAACACTGTTTCTTTGTGTATTCAGTTAGTTCCTAGTAGCCTGCTCTTGTAATATGTGTACTTTTAAAGATTTATAAAAATTTGGTGAGCTGAATCTGAGTAACATGGTGAATTCGGTTAGTTCCCAATAGGCTGCACTAGTAATAAGTGGACTGTTCGGGATATAGGAAAATTTTCACGAACGGAATCAAAATTTCTAGGCGAATTCAGTGAGTTCCCAATGGGACATGCTTGTATGAGTTTGCTTTTCAATATCGAGCAACATTTTAAGGAACGGAATCTAAGTATCATGTTGAATTGAGTAGGTTCCCAATAGGATTCGCATGTAATAAGCTTGTTATTCAAGATAGAGCAACGTTTTAACGCACTGAAACACTGTTTCTTTGTGAATTCAGTTAGTTCCTAGTAGCCTGCTCTTGTAATATGTGTACTTTTAAAGATTTATAAAAATTTGGTGAGCCGAATCTGAGTAACATGGTGAATTCGGTTAGTTCCCAATAGGCCGCACTAGTAATATGTGGACTGTTCGGGATATAGGAAAATTTTCACGAACGGAATCAAAATTTCTAGGCGAATTCAGTGAGTTCCCAATGGGACATGCTTGTATGAGTTTGCTTTTCAATATCGAGCAACATTTTAAGGAACGGAATCTAAGTATCATGTTGAATTGAGTAGGTTCCCAATAGGATTCGCATGTAATAAGCTTGTTATTCAAGATAGAGCAACGTTTTAACGCACTGAAACACTGTCTCTTTGTGAATTCAGTTAGTTCCTAGTAGCCTGCTCTTGTAATATGTGTACTTTTAAAGATTTATAAAAATTTGGTGAGCCGAATCTGAGCAACATGGTGAATTCTGTTAGTTCCCAATAGGCGGCACTAGTAATAAGTGGACTGTTCGGGATATAGGAAAATTTTCAAGAACGGAATCAAAATTTCTAGGCGAATTCAGTGAGTTCCCAATGGGACATGCTTGTATGAGTTTGCTTTTCAATATCGAGCAACATTTTAAGGAACGGAATCTAAGTATCATGTTGAATTGAGTAGGTTCCCAATAGGATTCGCATGTAATAAGCTTGTTATTCAAGATAGAGCAACGTTTTAACGCACTGAAACACTGTTTCTTTGTGAATTCAGTTAGTTCCTAGTAGCCTGCTCTTGTAATATGTGTACTTTTAAAGATTTATAAAAATTTGGTGAGCCGAATCTGAGTAACATGGTGAATTCGGTTAGTTCCCAATAGGCCGCACTAGTAATAAGTGGACTGTTCGGGATATAGGAAAATTTTCAAGAACGGAATCAAAATTTCTAGGCGAATTCAGTGAGTTCCCAATGGGACATGCTTGTATGAGTTTGCTTTTCAATATCGAGCAACATTCTAAGGAACGGAATCTGAGTATCATGTTGAATTGAGTAGGTTCCCAATAGGATTCGCATGTAATAAGCTTGTTATTCAAGTTAGAGCAACGTTTTAACGCACTGAAACACTGTTTCTTTGTGAATTCAGTTAGTTCCTAGTAGCCTGCTCTTGTAATATGTGTACTTTTAAAGATTTATAAAAATTTGGTGAGCCGAATCTGAGTAACATGGTGAATTCGGTTAGTTCCCAATAGGCCGCACTAGTAATAAGTGGACTGTTCGGGATATAGGAAAATTTTCAAGAACGGAATCAAAATTTCTAGGCGAATTCAGTGAGTTCCCAATGGGACATGCTTGTATGAGTTTGCTTTTCAATATCGAGCAACATTTTAAGGAACGGAATCTAAGTATCATGTTGAATTGAGTAGGTTCCCAATAGGATTCGCATGTAATAAGCTTGTTATTCAAGTTAGAGCAACGTTTTAACGCACTGAAACACTGTTTCTTTGTGAATTCAGTTAGTTCCTAGTAGCCTGCTCTTGTAATATGTGTACTTTTAAAGATTTATAAAAATTTGGTGAGCCGAATCTGAGTAACACGGTGAATTCGGTTAGTTCCCAATAGGCCGCACTAGTAATAAGTGGACTGTTCGGGATATAGGAAAATTTTCAAGAACGGAATCAAAATTTCTAGGCGAATTCAGTGAGTTCCCAATGGGACATGCTTGTATGAGTTTGCTTTTCAATATCGAGCAACATTTTAAGGAACGGAATCTAAGTATCATGTTGAATTGAGTAGGTTCCCAATAGGATTCGCATGTAATAAGCTTGTTATTCAAGAGAGAGCAACGTTTTAACGCACTGAAACACTGTTTCTTTGTGAATTCAGTTAGTTCCTAGTAGCCTGCTCTTGTAATATGTGTACTTTTAAAGATTTATAAAAATTTGGTGAGCCGAATCTGAGTAACATGGTGAATTCGGTTAGTTCCCAATAGGCCGCACTAGTAATAAGTGGACTGTTCGGGATATAGGAAAATTTTCACGAACGGAATCAAAATTTCTAGGCGAATTCAGTGAGTTCCCAATGGGACATGCTTGTATGAGTTTGCTTTTCAATATCGAGCAACATTTTAAGGAACGGAATCTAAGTATCATGTTGAATTGAGTAGGTTCCCAATAGGATTCGCATGTAATAAGCTTGTTATTCAAGATAGAGCAACGTTTTAACGCACTGAAACACTGTTTCTTTGTGAATTCAGTTAGTTCCTAGTAGCCTGCTCTTGTAATATGTGTACTTTTAAAGATTTATAAAAATTTGGTGAGCCGAATCTGAGTAACATGGTGAATTCGGTTAGTTCCCAATAGGCGGCACTAGTAATAAGTGGACTGTTCGGGATATAGGAAAATTTTCACGAACGGAATCAAAATTTCTAGGCGAATTCCGTGAGTTCCCAATGGAACATGCTTGTATGAGTTTGCTTTTCAATATCGAGCAACATTTTAAGGAACGGAATCTAAGTATCATGTTGAATTGAGTAGGTTCCCAATAGGATTCGCATGTAATAAGCTTGTTATTCAAGAGAGAGCAACGTTTTAACGCACTGAAACACTGTTTCTTTGTGAATTCAGTTAGTTCCTAGTAGCCTGCTCTTGTAATATGTGTACTTTTAAAGATTTATAAAAATTTGGTGAGCCGAATCTGAGTAACATGGTGAATTCGGTTAGTTCCCAATAGGCGGCACTAGTAATAAGTGGACTGTTCGGGATATAGGAAAATTTTCACGAACGGAATCAAAATTTCTAGGCGAATTCAGTGAGTTCCCAATGGGACATGCTTGTATGAGTTTGCTTTTCAATATCGAGCAACATTTTAAGGAACGGAATCTAAGTATCATGTTGAATTGAGTAGGTTCCCAATAGGATTCGCATGTAATAAGCTTGTTATTCAAGATAGAGCAACGTTTTAACGCACTGAAACACTGTTTCTTTGTGAATTCAGTTAGTTCCTAGTAGCCTGCTCTCGTAATATGTGTACTTTTAAAGATTTATAAAAATTTGGTGAGCCGAATCTGAGTAACATGGTGAATTCGGTTAGTTCCCAATAGGCCGCACTAGTAATAAGTGGACAGTTCGGGATATAGGAAAATTTTCATGAACGGAATCAAAATTTCTAGGCGAATTCAGTGAGTTCCCAATGGGACATGCTTGTATGAGTTTGCTTTTCAATATCGAGCAACATTTTAAGGAACGGAATCTAAGTATCATGTTGAATTGAGTAGGTTCCCAATAGGATTCGCATGTAATAAGCTTGTTATTCAAGATAGAGCAACGTTTTAACGCACTGAAACACTGTTTCTTTGTGAATTCAGTTAGTTCCTAGTAGCCTGCTCTTGTAATATGTGTACTTTTAAAGATTTATAAAAATTTGGTGAGCCGAATCTGAGTAACATGGTGAATTCGGTTAGTTCCCAATAGGCGGCACTAGTAATAAGTGGACTGTTCGGGATATAGGAAAATTTTCAAGAACGGAATCAAAATTTCTAGGCGAATTCAGTGAGTTCCCAATGGGACATGCCTGTATGAGTTTGCTTTTCAATATCGAGCAACATTTTAAGGAACGGAATCTAAGTATCATGTTGAATTGAGTAGGTTCCCAATAGGTTTCGCACGTAATAAGCTTGTTATTCAAGATAGAGCAACGTTTTAACGCACTGAAACACTGTTTCTTTGTGAATTCAGTTAGTTCCTAGTAGCCTGCTCTTGTAATATGTGTACTTTTAAAGATTTATAAAAATTTGGTGAGCCGAATCTGAGTAACATGGTGAATTCGGTTAGTTCCAAGTAGACGGCACTAGTAATAAGTGGACTGTTCGGGATATAGGAAAATTTTCAAGAACGGAATCATAATTTCTAGGCGAATTCAGTGAGTTCCCAATGGGACATGCTTGTATGAGTTTGCTTTTCAATATCGAGCAACATTTTAAGGAACGGAATCTAAGTATCATGTTGAATTGAGTAGGTTCCCAATAGGATTCGCATGTAATAAGCTCGTTATTCAAGATAGAGCAACGTTTTAACGCACTGAAACACTGTTTCTTTGTGAATTCAGTTAGTTCCTAGTAGCCTGCTCTTGTAATATGTGTACTTTTAAAGATTTATAAAAATATGGTGAGCCGAATCTGAGTAACATGGTGAATTCGGTTAGTTCCCAATAGGCGGCACTAGTAATAAGTGGACTGTTCGGGATATAGGAAAATTTTCAAGAACGGAATCAAAATTTCTAGGCGAATTCAGTGAGTTCCCAATGGGACATGCTTGTATGAGTTTGCTTTTCAATATCGAGCAACATTTTAAGGAACGGAATCTAAGTATCATGTTGAATTGAGTAGGTTCCCAATAGGATTCGCATGTAATAAGCTTGTTATTCAAGATAGAGCAACGTTTTAACGCACTGAAACACTGTTTCTTTGTGAATTCAGTTAGTTCCTAGTAGCCTGCTCTTGTAATATGTGTACTTTTAAAGATTTATAAAAATTTGGTGAGCCGAATCTGAGTAACATGGTGAATTCGGATAGTTCCCAATAGGCCGTACTAGTAATAAGTGGACTGTTCGGGATATAGGAAAATTTTCACGAACGGAATCAAAATTTCTAGGCGAATTCAGTGAGTTCCCAATGGGACATGCTTGTATGAGTTTGCTTTTCAATATCGAGCAACATTTTAAGGAACGGAATCTAAGTATCATGTTGAATTGAGTAGGTTCCCAATAGGATTCGCATGTAATAAGCTTGTTATTCAAGATAGAGCAACGTTTTAACGCACTGAAACACTGTTTCTTTGTGAATTCAGTTAGTTCCTAGTAGCCTGCTCTTGTAATATGTGTACTTTTAAAGATTTATAAAAATTTGGTGAGCCGAATCTGAGTAACATGGTGAATTCGGTTAGTTCCCAATAGGCCGCACTAGAAATAAGTGGACTGTTTGGGATATAGGAAAATTTTCAAGAACGGAATCAAAATTTCTAGGCGAATTCAGTGAGTTCCCAATGGGACATGCTTGTATGAGTTTGCTTTTCAATATCGAGCAACATTTTAAGGAACGGAATCTAAGTATCATGTTGAATTGAGTAGGTTCCCAATAGGATTCGCATGTAATAAGCTTGTTATTCAAGATAGAGCAACGTTTTAACGCACTGAAACACTGTTTCTTTGTGAATTCAGTTAGTTCCTAGTAGCCTGCTCTCGTAATATGTGTACTTTTAAAGATTTATAAAAATTTGGTGAGCCGAATCTGAGTAACATGGTGAATTCGGTTAGTTCCCAATAGGCCGCACTAGTAATAAGTGGACTGTTCGGGATATAGGAAAATTTTCACGAACGGAATCAAAATTTCTAGGCGAATTCAGTGAGTTCCCAATGGGACATGCTTGTATGAGTTTGCTTTTCAATATCGAGCAACATTTTAAGGAACGGAATCTAAGTATCATGGTGAATTGAGTAGGTTCCCAATAGGATTCGCATGTAATAAGCTTGTTATTCAAGATAGAGCAACGTTTTAACGCACTGAAACACTGTTTCTTTGTGAATTCAGTTAGTTCCTAGTAGCCTGCTCTTGTAATATGTGTACTTTTAAAGATTTATAAAGATTTGGTGAGCCGAATCTGAGTAACATGGTGAATTCGGTTAGTTCCCAATAGGCCGCACTAGTAATAAGTGGACTGTTCGGGATATAGGAAAATTTTCACGAACGGAATCAAAATTTCTAGGCGAATTCAGTGAGTTCCCAATGGGACATGCTTGTATGAGTTTGCTTTTCAATATCGAGCAACATTTTAAGGAACGGAATCTAAGTATCATGTTGAATTGAGGAGGTTCCCAATAGGATTCGCATGTAATAAGCTTGTTATTCAAGATAGAGCAACGTTTTAACGCACTGAAACACTGTTTCTTTGTGAATTCAGTTAGTTCCTAGTAGCCTGCTCTTGTAATATGTGTACTTTTAAAGATTTATAAAAATTTGGTGAGCCGAATCTGAGTAACATGGTGAATTCGGTTAGTTCCCAATAGGCCGCACTAGTAATAAGTGGACTGTTTGGGATATAGGAAAATTTTCAAGAACGGAATCAAAATTTCTAGGCGAATTCAGTGAGTTCCCAATGGGACAGGCTTGTATGAGTTTGCTTTTCAATATCGAGCAACATTTTAAGGAACGGAATCTAAGTATCATGTTGAATTGAGTAGGTTGCCAATAGGATTCGCATGTAATAAGCTTGTTATTCAAGATAGAGCAACGTTTTAACGCACTGAAACACTGTTTCTTTGTGAATTCAGTTAGTTCCTAGTAGCCTGCTCTCGTAATATGTGTACTTTTAAAGATTTATAAAAATTTGGTGAGCCGAATCTGAGTAACATGGTGAATTCGGTTAGTTCCCAATAGGCCGCACTAGTAATAAGTGGACAGTTCGGGATATAGGAAAATTTTCACGAACGGAATCAAAATTTCTAGGCGAATTCAGTGAGTTCCCAATGGGACATGCTTGTATGAGTTTGCTTTTCAATATCGAGCAACATTTTAAGGAACGGAATCTAAGTATCATGTTGAATTGAGTAGGTTCCCAATAGGATTCGCATGTAATAAGCTTGTTATTCAAGATAGAGCAACGTTTTAACGCACTGAAACACTGTTTCTTTGTGAATTCAGTTAGTTCCTAGTAGCCTGCTCTTGTAATATGTGTACTTTTAAAGATTTATAAAAATTTGGTGAGCCGAATCTGAGTAACATGGTGAATTCGGTTAGTTCCCAATAGGCGGCACTAGTAATAAGTGGACTGTTCGGGATATAGGAAAATTTTCAAGAACGGAATCAAAATTTCTAGGCGAATTCAGTGAGTTCCCAATGGGACATGCCTGTATGAGTTTGCTTTTCAATATCGAGCAACATTTTAAGGAACGGAATCTAAGTATCATGTTGAATTGAGTAGGTTCCCAATAGGATTCGCATGTAATAAGCTTGTTATTCAAGATAGAGCAACGTTTTAACGCACTGAAACACTGTTTCTTTGTGAATTCAGTTAGTTCCTAGTAGCCTGCTCTTGTAATATGTGTACTTTTAAAGATTTATAAAAATTTGGTGAGCCGAATCTGAGTAACATGGTGAATTCGGTTAGTTCCCAGTAGACGGCACTAGTAATAAGTGGACTGTTCGGGATATAGGAAAATTTTCAAGAACGGAATCAAAATTTCTAGGCGAATTCAGTGAGTTCCCAATGGGACATGCTTGTATGAGTTTGCTTTTCAATATCGAGCAACATTTTAAGGAACGGAATCTAAGTATCATGTTGAATTGAGTAGGTTCCCAATAGGATTCGCATGTAATAAGCTCGTTATTCAAGATAGAGCAACGTTTTAACGCGCTGAAACACTGTTTCTTTGTGAATTCAGTTAGTTCCTAGTAGCCTGCTCTTGTAATATGTGTACTTTTAAAGATTTATAAAAATATGGTGAGCTGAATCTGAGTAACATGGTGAATTCGGTTAGTTCCCAATAGGCGGCACTAGTAATAAGTGGACTGTTCGGGATATAGGAAAATTTTCAAGAACGGAATCAAAATTTCTAGGCGAATTCAGTGAGTTCCCAATGGGACATGCTTGTATGAGTTTGCTTTTCAATATCGAGCAACATTTTAAGGAACGGAATCTAAGTATCATGTTGAATTGAGTAGGTTCCCAATAGGATTCGCATGTAATAAGCTTGTTATTCAAGATAGAGCAACGTTTTAACGCACTGAAACACTGTTTCTTTGTGAATTCAGTTAGTTCCTAGTAGCCTGCTCTTGTAATATGTGTACTTTTAAAGATTTATAAAAATTTGGTGAGCCGAATCTGAGTAACATGGTGAATTCGGATAGTTCCCAATAGGCCGCACTAGTAATAAGTGGACTGTTAGGGATATAGGAAAATTTTCACGAACGGAATCAAAATTTCTAGGCGAATTCAGTGAGTTCCCAATGGGACATGCTTGTATGAGTTTGCTTTTCAATATCGAGCAACATTTTAAGGAACGGAATCTAAGTATCATGTTGAATTGAGGAGGTTCCCAATAGGATTCGCATGTAATAAGCTTGTTATTCAAGATAGAGCAACGTTTTAACGCACTGAAACACTGTTTCTTTGTGAATTCAGTTAGTTCCTAGTAGCCTGCTCTTGTAATATGTGTACTTTTAAAGATTTATAAAAATTTGGTGAGCCGAATCTGAGTAACATGGTGAATTCGGTTAGTTCCCAATAGGCCGCACTAGTTATAAGTGGACTGTTTGGGATATAGGAAAATTTTCAAGAACGGAATCAAAATTTCTAGGCGAATTCAGTGAGTTCCCAATGGGACATGCTTGTATGAGTTTGCTTTTCAATATCGAGCAACATTTTAAGGAACGGAATCTAAGTATCATGTTGAATTGAGTAGGTTGCCAATAGGATTCGCATGTAATAAGCTTGTTATTCAAGATAGAGCAACGTTTTAACGCACTGAAACACGGTTTCTTTGTGAATTCAGTTAGTTCCTAGTAGCCTGCTCTCGTAATATGTGTACTTTTAAAGATTTATAAAAATTTGGTGAGCCGAATCTGAGTAACATGGTGAATTCGGTTATTTCCCAATAGGCCGCACTAGTAATAAGTGGACTGTTCGGGATATAGGAAAATTCACGAACGGAATCAAAATTTCTAGGCGAATTCAGTGAGTTCCCAATGGGACATGCTTGTATGAGTTTGCTTTTCAATATCGAGCAACATTTTAAGGAACGGAATCTAAGTATCATGTTGAATTGAGTAGGTTCCCAATAGGATTCGCATGTAATAAGCTTGTTATTCAAGATAGAGCAACGTTTTAACGCACTGAAACACTGTTTCTTTGTGAATTCAGTTAGTTCCTAGTAGCCTGCTCTTGTAATATGTGTACTTTTAAAGATTTATAAAAATTTGGTGAGCCGAATCTGAGTAACATGGTGAATTCGGTTAGTTCCCAATAGGCGGCACTAGTAATAAGTGGACTGTTCGGGATATAGGAAAATTTTCAAGAACGGAATCAAAATTTCTAGGCGAATTCAGTGAGTTCCCAATGGGACATGCTTGTATGAGTTTGCTTTTCAATATCGAGCAACATTTTAAGGAACGGAATCTAAGTATCATGTTGAATTGAGTAGGTTCCCAATAGGATTCGCATGTAATAAGCTTGTTATTCAAGATAGAGCAACGTTTTAACGCACTGAAACACTGTTTCTTTGTGAATTCAGTTAGTTCCTAGTAGCCTGCTCTTGTAATATGTGTACTTTTAAAGATTTATAAAAATTTGGTGAGCCGAATCTGAGTAACATGGTGAATTCGGATAGTTCCCAATAGGCCGCACTAGTAATAAGTGGACTGTTCGGGATATAGGAAAATTTTCACGAACGGAATCAAAATTTCTAGGCGAATTCAGTGAGTTCCCAATGGGACATGCTTGTATGAGTTTGCTTTTCAATATCGAGCAAAATTTAAAGAACGGAATCTAAGTATCATGTTGAATTGAGTAGGTTCCCAATAGGATTCGCATGTAATAAGCTTGTTATTCAAGATAGAGCAACGTTTTAACGCACTGAAACACTGTTTCTTTGTGAATTCAGTTAGTTCCTAGTAGCCTGCTCTTGTAATATGTGTACTTTTAAAGATTTATAAAAATTCGGTGAGCCGAATCTGAGTAACATGGTGAATTCGTTTAGTTCCCAATAGGCGGCACTAGTAATAAGTGGACTGTTCGGGATATAGGAAAATTTTCACGAACGGAATCAAAATTTCTAGGAGAATTAAGTGAGTTCCCAATGGGACATGCTTGTATGAGTTTGCTTTTCAATATCGAGCAACATTTTAAGGAACGGAATCTAAGTATCATGTTGAATTGAGTAGGTTCCCAATAGGATTCGCATGTAATAAGCTTGTTATTCAAGATAGAGCAACGTTTTAACGCACTGAAACACTGTTTCTTTGTGAATTCAGTTAGTTCCTAGTAGCCTGCTCTTGTAATATGTGTACTTTTAAAGATTTATAAAAATTTGGTGAGCCGAATCTGAGTAACATGGTGAATTCGGTTTGTTCCCAATAGGCCGCACTAGTAATAAGTGGACTTTTCGGGATATAGGAAAATTTTCAAGAACGGAATCAAAATTTCTAGGCGAATTCAGTGAGTTCCCAATGGGACATGCTTGTATGAGTTTGCTTTTCAATATCGAGCAACATTCTAAGGAACGGAATCTAAGTATCATGTTGAATTGAGTAGGTTCCCAATAGGATTCACATGTAATAAGCTTGTTATTCAAGTTAGAGCAACGTTTTAACGCACTGAAACACTGTTTCTTTGTGAATTCAGTTAGTTCCTAGTAGCCTGCTCTTGTAATATGTGTACTTTTAAAGATTTATAAAAATTTGGTGAGTGAATCTGAGTAACATGGTGAATTCGGTTAGTTCCCAATAGGCCGCATTAGTAATAAGTGGACTGTTCGGGATATAGGAAAATTTTCACGAACGGAATCAAAATTTCTAGGCGAATTCAGTGAGTTCCAAATGGGACATGCTTGTATGAGTTTGCTTTTCAATATCGAGCAACATTTTAAGGAACGGAATCTAAGTATCATGTTGAATTGAGTAGGTTCCCAATAGGATTCGCATGTAATAAGCTTGCTATTCAAGAGAGAGCAACGTTTTAACGCACTGAAACACTGTTTCTTTGTGAATTCAGTTAGTTCCTAGTAGCCTGCTCTTGTAATATGTGTACTTTTAAAGATTTATAAAAATTTAGTGAGCCGAATCTGAGTAACATGGTGAATTCGGTTAGTTCCCAATAGGCCGCACTAGTAATAAGTGGACTGTTCGGGATATAGGAAAATTTTCACGAACGGATTCAAAATTTCTAGGCGAATTCAGTGAGTTCCCAATGGGACATGCTTGTATGAGTATGCTTTTCAATATCGAGCAACATTTTAAGGAACGGAATCTAAGTATCATGTTGAATTGAGTAGGTTCCCAATAGGATTCGCATGTAATAAGCTTGTTATTCAAGATAGAGCAACGTTTTAACGCACTGAAACACTGTTTCTTTGTGAATTCAGTTAGTTCCTAGTAGCCTGCTCTTGTAATATGTGTACTTTTAAAGATTTATAAAAATTTGGTGAGCCGAATCTGAGTAACATGGTGAATTCGGTTAGTTCCCAATATGCCGCACTAGTAATAAGTGGACTTTTCGGGATATAGGAAAATTTTCAAGAACGGAATCAAAATTTCTAGGCGAATTCAGTGAGTTCCCAATGGGACATGCTTGTATGAGTTTGCTTTTCAATATCGAGCAACATTTTAAGGAACGGAATCTAAGTATCATGTTGAATTGAGTAGGTTCCCAATAGGATTCGCATGTAATAAGCTTGTTATTCAAGAGAGAGCAACGTTTTAACGCACTGAAACACTGTTTCTTTGTGAATTCAGTTAGTTCCTAGTAGCCTGCTCTTGTAATATGTGTACTTTTAAAGATTTATAAAAATTTGGTGAGCCGAATCTGAGTAACATGGTGAATTCGGATAGTTCCCAATAGGCCGCACTAGTAATAAGTGGACTGTTCGGGATATAGGAAAATTTTCACGAACGGAATCAAAATTTCTAGGCGAATTCAGTGAGTTCCCAATGGGACATGCTTGTATGAGTTTGCTTTTCAATATCGAGCAACATTTTAAGGAACGGAATCTAAGTATCATGTTGAATTGAGTAGGTTCCCAATAGGATTCGCATGTAATAAGCTTGTTATTCAAGATAGAGCAACGTTTTAACGCACTGAAACACTGTTTCTTTGTGAATTCAGTTAGTTCCTAGTAGCCTGCTCTTGTAATATGTGTACTTTTAAAGATTTATAAAAATTTGGTGAGCCGAATCTGAGTAACATGGTGAATTCGGTTAGTTCCCAATAGGCCGCACTAGTAATAAGTGGACTGTTCGGGATATAGGAAAATTTTCAAGAACGGAATCAAAATTTCTAGGCGAATTCAGTGAGTTCCCAATGGGACATGCTTGTATGAGTTTGCTTTTCAATATCGAGCAACATTCTAAGGAACGGAATCTAAGTATCATGTTGAATTGAGTAGGTTCCCAATAGGATTCGCATGTAATAAGCTCGTTATTCAAGTTAGAGCAACGTTTTAACGCACTGAAACACTGTTTCTTTGTGAATTCAGTTAGTTCCTAGTAGCCTGCTCTTGTAATATGTGTACTTTTAAAGATTTATAAAAATTTGGTGAGCCGAATCTGAGTAACATGGTGAATTCGGTTAGTTCCCAATAGGCCGCACTAGTAATAAGTGGACTGTTCGGGATATAGGAAAATTTTCAAGAACGGAATCAAAATTTCTAGGCGAATTCAGTGAGTTCCCAATGGGACATGCTTGTATGAGTTTGCTTTTCAATATCGAGCAACATTTTAAGGAACGGAATCTAAGTATCATGTTGAATTGAGTAGGTTCCCAATAGGATTCGCATGTAATAAGCTTGTTATTCAAGAGAGAGCAACGTTTTAACGCACTTAAACACTGTTTCTTTGTGAATTCAGTTAGTTCCTAGTAGCCTGCTCTTGTAATATGTGTACTTTTAAAGATTTATAAAAATTTGGTGAGCCGATTCTGAGTAACATGGTGAATTCGGTTAGTTCCCAATAGGCCGCACTAGTAATAAGTGGACTGTTCGGGATATAGGAAAATTTTCACGAACGGAATCAAAATTTCTAGGCGAATTCAGTGAGTTCCCAATGGGACATGCTTGTATGAGTTTGCTTTTCAATATCGAGCAACATTTTAAGGAACGGAATCTAAGTATCATGTTGAATTGAGTAGGTTCCCAATAGGATTCGCATGTAATAAGCTTGTTATTCAAGATAGAGCAACGTTTTAACGCACTGAAACACTGTTTCTTTGTGAATTCAGTTAGTTCCTAGTAGCCTGCTCTTGTAATATGTGTACTTTTAAAGATTTATAAAAATTCGGTGAGCCGAATCTGAGTAACATGGTGAATTCGGTTAGTTCCCAATAGGCGGCACTAGTAATAAGTGGACTGTTCGGGATATAGGAAAATTTTCAAGAACGGAATCAAAATTTCTAGGCGAATTCAGTGAGTTCCCAATGGGACATGCTTGTATGAGTTTGCTTTTCAATATCGAGCAACATTTTAAGGAACGGAATCTAAGTATCATGTTGAATTGAGTAGGTTCCCAATAGGATTCGCATGTAATAAGCTTGTTATTCAAGATAGAGCAACGTTTTAACGCACTGAAACACTGTTTCTTTGTGAATTCAGTTAGTTCCTAGTAGCCTGCTCTTGTAATATGTGTACTTTTAAAGATTTATAAAAATTTGGTGAGCCGAATCTGAGTAACATGGTGAATTCGGTTAGTTCCCAATAGGCCGCACTAGTAATAAGTGGACTGTTCGGGATATAGGAAAATTTTCAAGAACGGAATCAAAATTTCTAGGCGAATTCAGTGAGTTCCCAATGGGACATGCTTGTATGAGTTTGCTTTTCAATATCGAGCAACATTCTAAGGAACGGAATCTAAGTATCATGTTGAATTGAGTAGGTTCCCAATAGGATTCGCATGTAATAAGCTCGTTATTCAAGTTAGAGCAACGTTTTAACGCACTGAAACACTGTTTCTTTGTGAATTCAGTTAGTTCCTAGTAGCCTGCTCTTGTAATATGTGTACTTTTAAAGATTTATAAAAATTTGGTGAGCCGAATCTGAGTAACATGGTGAATTCGGTTAGTTCCCAATAGGCCGCACTAGTAATAAGTGGACTGTTCGGGATATAGGAAAATTTTCAAGAACGGAATCAAAATTTCTAGGCGAATTCAGTGAGTTCCCAATGGGACATGCTTGTATGAGTTTGCTTTTCAATATCGAGCAACATTTTAAGGAACGGAATCTAAGTATCATGTTGAATTGAGTAGGTTCCCAATAGGATTCGCATGTAATAAGCTTGTTATTCAAGATAGAGCAACGTTTTAACGCACTGAAACACTGTTTCTTTGTGAATTCAGTTAGTTCCTAGTAGCCTGCTCTTGTAATATGTGTACTTTTAAAGATTTATAAAAATTTGGTGAGCCGAATCTGAGTAACATGGTGAATTCGGTTAGTTCCCAATAGGCCGCACTAGTAATAAGTGGACTGTTCGGGATATAGGAAAATTTTCACGAACGGAATCAAAATTTCTAGGCGAATTCAGTGAGTTCCCAATGGGACATGCTTGTATGAGTTTGCTTTTCAATATCGAGCAACATTTTAAGGAACGGAATCTAAGTATCATGTTGAATTGAGTAGGTTCCCAATAGGATTCGCATGTAATAAGCTTGTTATTCAAGATAGAGCAACGTTTTAACGCACTGAAACACTGTTTCTTTGTGAATTCAGTTAGTTCCTAGTAGCCTGCTCTTGTAATATGTGTACTTTTAAAGATTTATAAAAATTTGGTGAGCCGAATCTGAGTAACATGGTGAATTCGGTTAGTTCCCAATAGGCCGCACTAGTAATAAGTGGACTGTTCGGGATATAGGAAAATTTTCACGAACGGAATCAAAATTTCTAGGCGAATTCAGTGAGTTCCCAATGGAACATGCTTGTATGAGTTTGCTTTTCAATATCGAGCAACATTTTAAGGAACGGAATCTAAGTATCATGTTGAATTGAGTAGGTTCCCAATAGGATTCGCATGTAATAAGCTTGTTATTCAAGATATAGCAACGTTTTAACTCACTGAAACACTGTTTCTTTGTGAATTCAGTTAGTTCCTAGTAGCCTGCTCTTGTAATATGTGTACTTTTAAAGATTTATAAAAATTTGGTGAGCCGAATCTGAGTAACATGGTGAATTCGGTTAGTTCCCAATAGGCGGCACTAGTAATAAGTGGACTGTTCGGGATATAGGAAAATTTTCACGAACGGAATCAAAATTTCTAGGCGAATTCAGTGAGTTCCCAATGGGACATGCTTGTATGAGTTTGCTTTTCATATCGAGCAACATTTTAAGGAACGGAATCTAAGTATCATGTTGAATTGAGTAGGTTCCCAATAGGATTCGCATGTAATAAGCTTGTTATTCAAGAGAGAGCAACGTTTTAACGCACTGAAACACTGTTTCTTTGTGAATTCAGTTAGTTCCTAGTAGCCTGTTCTTGTAATATGTGTACTTTTAAAGATTTATAAAAATTTGGTGAGCCGAATCTGAGTAACATGGTGAATTCGGTTAGTTCCCAATAGGCCGCACTAGTAATAAGTGGACTGTTCGGGATATAGGAAAATTTTCACGAACGGAATCAAAATTTCTAGGCGAATTCAGTGAGTTCCCAATGGGACATGCTTGTATGAGTTTGCTTTTCAATATCGAGCAACAGTTTAAGGAACGGAATCTAAGTATCATGTTGAATTGAGTAGGTTCCCAATAGGATTCGCATGTAATAAGCTTGTTATTCAAGATAGAGCAACGTTTTAACACACTGAAACACTGTTTCTTTGTGAATTCAGTTAGTTCCTAGTAGCCTGCTCTTGTAATATGTGTACTTTTAAAGATTTATAAAAATTTGGTGAGCCGAATCTGAGTAACATGGTGAATTCGGTTAGTTCCCAATAGGCCGCACTAGTAATAAGTGGACTGTTCGGGATATAGGAAAATTTTCACGAACGGAATCAAAATTTCTAGGCGAATTCAGTGAGTTCCCAATGGGACATGCTTGTATGAGTTTGCTTTTCAATATCGAGCAACATTTTAAGGAACGGAATCTAAGTATCATGGTGAATTGAGTAGGTTCCCAATAGGATTCGCATGTAATAAGCTTGTTATTCAAGATAGAGCAACGTTTTAACGCACTGAAACACTGTTTCTTTGTGAATTCAGTTAGTTCCTAGTAGCCTGCAATTGTAATATGTGTACTTTTAAAGATTTATAAAAATTTGGTGAGCCGAATCTGAGTAACATGGTGAATTCGGTTAGTTCCCAATAGGCGGCACTAGTAATAAGTGGATTGTTCGGGATATAGGAAAATTTTCACGAACGGAATCAAAATTTCTAGGCGAATTCAGTGAGTTCCCAATGGGACATGCTTGTATGAGTTTGCTTTTCAATATCGAGCAACATTTTAAGGAACGGAATCTAAGTATCATGTTGAATTGAGTAGGTTCCCAATAGGATTCGCATGTAATAAGCTTGTTATTCAAGATAGAGCAACGTTTTAACGCACTGAAACACTGTTTTTGTGAATTCAGTTAGTTCCTAGTAGCCTGCTCTTGTAATATGTGTACTTTTAAAGATTTATAAAAATTTGGTGAGCCGAATCTGAGTAACATGGTGAATTCGGTTAGTTCCCAATAGGCCGCACTAGTAATAAGTGGACTGTTCGGGATATAGGAAAATTTTCACGAACTGAATCAAAATTTCGAGGCGAATTCAGTGAGTTCCCAATGGGACATGCTTGTATGAGTTTGCTTTTCAATATCGATCAACATTTTAAGGAACGGAATCTAAGTATCATGGTGAATTGAGTAAATTCCCAATAGGATTGGCATGTAATAAGCTTGTTATTCAAGATAGAGCAACGTTTTAACGCACTGAAACACTGTTTCTTTGTGAATTCAGTTAGTTCCTAGTAGCCTGCTCTTGTAATATGTGTACTTTTAAAGATTTATAAAAATTTGGTGAGCCGAATCTGAGTAACATGGTGAATTCGGTTAGTTCCCAATAGGCCGCACTAGTAATAAGTGGACTGTTCAGGATATAGGAAAATTTTCACGAACGGAATCAAAATTTCTAGGCGAATTCAGTGAGTTCCCAATGGGACATGCTTGTATGAGTTTGCTTTTCAATATCGAGCAACATTTTAAGGAACGGAATCTAAGTATCATGGTGAATTGAGTAGGTTCCCAATAGGATTGGCATGTAATAAGCTTGTTATTCAAGATAGAGCAACGTTTTAACGCACTGAAACACTGTTTCTTTGTGAATTCAGTTAGTTCCTAGTAGCCTGCTCTTGTAATATGTGTACTTTTAAAGATTTATAAAAATTTGGTGAGCCGAATCTGAGTAACATGGTGAATTCGGATAGTTCCCAATAGGCCGCACTAGTAATAAGTGGACTGTTCGGGATATAGGAAAATTTTCACGAACGGAATCAAAATTTCTAGGCGAATTCAGTGAGTTCCCAATGGGACATGCTTGTATGAGTTTGCTTTTCAATATCGAGCAACATTTTAAGGAACGGAATCTAAGTATCATGTTGAATTGAGTAGATTCCCAATAGGATTCGCATGTAATAAGCTTGTTATTCAAGATAGAGCAACGTTTTAACGCACTGAAACACTGTTTCTTTGTGAATTCAGTTAGTTCCTAGTAGCCTGCTCTTGTAATATGTGTACTTTTAAAGATTTATAAAAATTTGGTGAGCCGAATCTGAGTAACATGGTGAATTCGGTTAGTTCCCAATAGGCGACACTAGTAATAAGTGGACTGTTCGGGATATAGGAAAATTTTCAAGAACGGAATCAAAATTTCTAGGCGAATTCAGTGAGTTCCCAATGGGACATGCTTGTATGAGTTTGCTTTTCAATATCGACCAACATTTTAAGGAACGGAATCTAAGTATCATGTTGAATTGAGTAGGTTCCCAATAGGATTCGCATGTAATAAGCTTGTTATTCAAGATAGAGCAACGTTTTAACACACTGAAACACTGTTTCTTTGTGAATTCAGTTAGTTCCTAGTAGCCTGCTCTTGTAATATGTGTACTTTTAAAGATTTATAAAAATTTGGTGAGCCGAATCTGAGTAACATGGTGAATTCGGTTAGTTCCCAATAGGCGGCACTAGTAATAAGTGGACTGTTCGGGATATAGGAAAATTTTCACGAACGGAATCAAAATTTCTAGGCGAATTCAGTGAGTTCCCAATGGGACATGCTTGTATGAGTTTGCTTTTCAATATCGAGCAACATTTTAAGGAACGGAATCTAAGTATCATGTTGAATTGAGTAGGTTCCCAATAGGATTCGCATATAATAAGCTTGTTATTCAAGAGAGAGCAACGTTTTAACGCACTGAAACACTGTTTCTTTGTGAATTCAGTTAGTTCCTAGTAGCCTGCTCTTGTAATATGTGTACTTTTAAAGATTTATAAAAATTTGGTGAGCCGAATCTGAGTAACATGGTGAATTCGGTTAGTTCCCAATAGGCGACACTAGTAATAAGTGGACTGTTCGGGATATAGGAAAATTTTCAAGAACGGAATCAAAATTTCTAGGCGAATTCAGTGAGTTCCCAATGGGACATGCTTGTATGAGTTTGCTTTTCAATATCGACCAACATTTTAAGGAACGGAATCTAAGTATCATGTTGAATTGAGTAGGTTCCCAATAGGATTCGCATGTAATAAGCTTGTTATTCAAGATAGAGCAACGTTTTAACACACTGAAACACTGTTTCTTTGTGAATTCAGTTAGTTCCTAGTAGCCTGCTCTTGTAATATGTGTACTTTTAAAGATTTATAAAAATTTGGTGAGCCGAATCTGAGTAACATGGTGAATTCGGTTAGTTCCCAATAGGCGGCACTAGTAATAAGTGGACTGTTCGGGATATAGGAAAATTTTCACGAACGGAATCAAAATTTCTAGGCGAATTCAGTGAGTTCCCAATGGGACATGCTTGTATGAGTTTGCTTTTCAATATCGAGCAACATTTTAAGGAACGGAATCTAAGTATCATGTTGAATTGAGTAGGTTCCCAATAGGATTCGCATATAATAAGCTTGTTATTCAAGAGAGAGCAACGTTTTAACGCACTGAAACACTGTTTCTTTGTGAATTCAGTTAGTTCCTAGTAGCCTGCTCTTGTAATATGTGTACTTTTAAAGATTTATAAAAATTTGGTGAGCCGAATCTGAGTAACATGGTGAATTCGGTTAGTTCCCAATAGGCCGCACTAGTAATAAGTGGACTGTTCGGGATATAGGAAAATTTTCACGAACGGAATCAAAATTTCTAGGCGAATTCAGTGAGTTCCCAATGGGACATGCTTGTATGAGTTTGCTTTTCAATATCGAGCAACATTTTAAGGAACGGAATCTAAGTATCATGGTGAATTGAGTAGGTTCCCAATAGGATTGGCATGTAATTAGCTTGTTATTCAAGATAGAGCAACGTTTTAACGCACTGAAACACTGTTTCTTTGTGAATTCAGTTAGTTCCTAGTAGCCTGCTCTTGTAATATGTGTACTTTTAAAGATTTATAAAAATTTGGTGAGCCGAATCTGAGTAACATGGTGAATTCGGTTAGTTCCCAATAGGCCGCACTAGTAATAAGTGGACTGTTCGGGATATAGGAAAATTTTCACGAACGGAATCAAAATTTCTAGGCGAATTCAGTGAGTTCCCAATGGGACATGCTTGTATGAGTTTGCTTTTCAATATCGAGCAACATTTTAAGGAACGGAATCTAAGTATCATGTTGAATTGAGTAGATTCCCAATAGGATTCGCATGTAATAAGCTTGTTATTCAAGATAGAGCAACGTTTTAACGCACTGAAACACTGTTTCTTTGTGAATTCAGTTAGTTCCTAGTAGCCTGCTCTTGTAATATGTGTACTTTTAAAGATTTATAAAAATTTGGTGAGCCGAATCTGAGTAACATGGTGAATTCGGTTAGTTCCCAATAGGCGACACTAGTAATAAGTGGACTGTTCGGGATATAGGAAAATTTTCAAGAACGGAATCAAAATTTCTAGGCGAATTCAGTGAGTTCCCAATGGGACATGCTTGTATGAGTTTGCTTTTCAATATCGAGCAACATTTTAAGGAACGGAATCTAAGTATCATGTTGAATTGAGTAGGTTCCCAATAGGATTCGCATGTAATAAGCTTGTTATTCAAGATAGAGCAACGTTTTAACACACTGAAACACTGTTTCTTTGTGAATTCAGTTAGTTCCTAGTAGCCTGCTCTTGTAATATGTGTACTTTTAAAGATTTATAAAAATTTGGTGAGCCGAATCTGAGTAACATGGTGAATTCGGTTAGTTCCCAATAGGCGGCACTAGTAATAAGTGGACTGTTCGGGATATAGGAAAATTTTCACGAACGGAATCAAAATTTCTAGGCGAATTCAGTGAGTTCCCAATGGGACATGCTTGTATGAGTTTGCTTTTCAATATCGAGCAACATTTTAAGGAACGGAATCTAAGTATCATGTTGAATTGAGTAGGTTCCCAATAGGATTCGCATGTAATAAGCTTGTTATTCAAGAGAGAGCAACGTTTTAACGCACTGAAACACTGTTTCTTTGTGAATTCAGTTAGTTCCTAGTAGCCTGCTCTTGTAATATGTGTACTTTTAAAGATTTATAAAAATTTGGTGAGCCGAATCTGAGTAACATGGTGAATTCGGTTAGTTCCCAATAGGCCGCACTAGTAATAAGTGGACTGTTCGGAATATAGGAAAATTTTCACGAACGGAATCAAAATTTCTAGGCGAATTCAGTGAGTTCCCAACGGGACATGCTTGTATGAGTTTGCTTTTCAATATCGAGCAACATTTTAAGGAACGGAATCTAAGTATCATGTTGAATTGAGTAGGTTCCCAATAGGATTCGCATGTAATAAGCTTGTTATTCAAGATAGAGCAACGTTTTAACACACTGAAACACTGTTTCTTTGTGAATTCAGTTAGTTCCTAGTAGCCTGCTCTTGTAATATGTGTACTTTTAAAGATTTATAAAAATTTGGTGAGCCGAATCTGAGTAACATGGTGAATTCGGTTAGTTCCCAATAGGCCGCACTAGTAATAAGTGGACTGTTCGGGATATAGGAAAATTTTCACGAACGGAATCAAAATTTCTAGGCGAATTCAGTGAGTTCCCAATGGGACATGCTTGTATGAGTTTGCTTTTCAATATCGAGCAACATTTTAAGGAACGGAATCTAAGTATCATGTGGAATTGAGTAGGTTCCCAATAGGATTCGCATGTAATAAGCTTGTTATTCAAGAGAGAGCAACGTTTTAACGCACTGAAACACTGTTTCTTTGTGAATTCAGTTAGTTCCTAGTAGCCTGCTCTTGTAATATGTGTACTTTTAAAGATTTATAAAAATTTGGTGAGCCGAATCTGAGTAACATGGTGAATTCGGTTAGTTCCCAATAGGCCGCACTAGTAATAAGTGGACTGTTCGGGATATAGGAAAATTTTCACGAACGGAATCAAAATTTCTAGGCGAATTCAGTGAGTTCCCAATGGGACATGCTTGTATGAGTTTGCTTTTCAATATCGAGCAACATTTTAAGGAACGGAATCTAAGTATCATGGTTAATTGAGTAGGTTCCCAATAGGATTGGCATGTAATAAGCTTGTTATTCAAGATAGAGCAACGTTTTAACGCACTGAAACACTGTTTCTTTGTGAATTCAGTTAGTTCCTAGTAGCCTGCTCTTGTAATATGTGTACTTTTAAAGATTTATAAAAATTTGGTGAGCCGAATCTGAGTAACATGGTGAATTCGGATAGTTCCCAATAGGCCGCACTAGTAATAAGTGGACTGTTCGGGATATAGGAAAATTTTCACGAACGGAATCAAAATTTCTAGGCGAATTCAGTGAGTTCCCAATGGGACATGCTTGTATGAGTTTGCTTTTCAATATCGAGCAACATTTTAAGGAACGGAATCTAAGTATCATGTTGAATTGAGTAGATTCCCAATAGGATTCGCATGTAATAAGCTTGTTATTCAAGATAGAGCAACGTTTTAACGCACTGAAACACTGTTTCTTTGTGAATTCAGTTAGTTCCTAGTAGCCTGCTCTTGTAATATGTGTACTTTTAAAGATTTATAAAAATTTGGTGAGCCGAATCTGAGTAACATGGTGAATTCGGTTAGTTCCCAATAGGCGACACAGGTAATAAGTGGACTGTTCGGGATATAGGAAAATTTTCAAGAACGGAATCAAAATTTCTAGGCGAATTCAGTGAGTTCCCAATGGGACATGCTTGTATGAGTTTGCTTTTCAATATCGACCAACATTTTAAGGAACGGAATCTAAGTATCATGTTGAATTGAGTAGGTTCCCAATAGGATTCGCATGTAATAAGCTTGTTATTCAAGATAGAGCAACGTTTTAACACACTGAAACACTGTTTCTTTGTGAATTCAGTTAGTTCCTAGTAGCCTGCTCTTGTAATATGTGTACTTTTAAAGATTTATAAAAATTTGGTGAGCCGAATCTGAGTAACATGGTGAATTCGGTTAGTTCCCAATAGGCGGCACTAGTAATAAGTGGACTGTTCGGGATATAGGAAAATTTTCACGAACGGAATCAAAATTTCTAGGCGAATTCAGTGAGTTCCCAATGGGACATGCTTGTATGAGTTTGCTTTTCAATATCGAGCAACATTTTAAGGAACGGAATCTAATTATCATGTTGAATTTAGTAGGTTCCCAATAGGATTCGCATGTAATAAGCTTGTTATTCAAGAGAGAGCAACGTTTTAACGCACTGAAACACTGTTTCTTTGTGAATTCAGTTAGTTCCTAGTAGCCTGCTCTTGTAATATGTGTACTTTTAAAGATTTATAAAAATTTGGTGAGCCGACTCTGAGTAACATGGTGAATTCGGTTAGTTCCCAATAGGCCGCACTAGTAATAAGTGGAGTGTTCGGAATATAGGAAAATTTTCACGAACGGAATCAAAATTTCTAGGCGAATTCAGTGAGTTCCCAACGGGACATGCTTGTATGAGTTTGCTTTTCAATATCGAGCAACATTTTAAGGAACGGAATCTAAGTATCATGTTGAATTGAGTAGGTTCCCAATAGGATTCGCATGTAATAAGCTTGTTATTCAAGATAGAGCAACGTTTTAACACACTGAAACACTGTTTCTTTGTGAATTCAGTTAGTTCCTAGTAGCCTGCTCTTGTAATATGTGTACTTTTAAAGATTTATAAAAATTTGGTGAGCCGAATCTGAGTAACATGGTGAATTCGGTTAGTTCCCAATAGGCCGCACTAGTAATAAGTGGACAGTTCGGGATATAGGAAAATTTTCACGAACGGAATCAAAATTTCTAGGCGAATTCAGTGAGTTCCCAATGGGACATGCTTGTATGAGTTTGCTTTTCAATATCGAGCAACATTTTAAGGAACGGAATCTAAGTATCATGGTGAATTGAGTAGGTTCCCAATAGGATTCGCATGTAATAAGCTTGTTATTCAAGATAGAGCAACGTTTTAACGCACTGAAACACTGTTTCTTTGTGAATTCAGTTAGTTCCTAGTAGCCTGCAATTGTAATATGTGTACTTTTAAAGATTTATAAAAATTTGGTGAGCCGAATCTGAGTAACATGGTGAATTCGGTTAGTTCCCAAAAGGCGGCACTAGTAATAAGTGGATTGTTCGGGATATAGGAAAATTTTCACGAACGGAATCAAAATTTCTAGGCGAATTCAGTGAGTTCCCAATGGGACATGCTTGTATGAGTTTGCTTTTCAATATCGAGCAACATATTAAGGAACGGAATCTAAGTATCATGGTGAATTGAGTAGGTTCCCAATAGGATTCGCATGTAATAAGCTTGTTATTCAAGATAGAGCAACGTTTTAACGCACTGAAACACTGTTTCTTTGTGAATTCAGTTAGTTCCTAGTAGCCTGCTCTTGTAATATGTGTACTTTTAAAGATTTATAAAAATTTGGTGAGCCGAATCTGAGTAACATGGTGAATTCGGTTAGTTCCCAATAGGCCGCACTAGTAATAAGTGGACTGTTCGGGATATAGGAAAATTTTCACGAACTGAATCAAAATTTCTAGGCGAATTCAGTGAGTTCCCAATGGGACATGCTTGTATGAGTTTGCTTTTCAATATCGATCAACATTTTAAGGAACGGAATCTAAGTATCATGGTGAATTGAGTAAATTCCCAATAGGATTCGCATGCAATAAGCTTGTTATTCAAGATAGAGCAACGTTTTAACGCACTGAAACACTGTTTCTTTGTGAATTCAGTTAGTTCCTAGTAGCCTGCTCTTGTAATATGTGTACTTTTAAAGATTTATAAAAATTAGGTGAGCCGAATCTGAGTAACATGGTGAATTCGGTTAGTTCCCAATAGGCCGCACTAGTAATAAGTGGACTGTTCGGGATATAGGAAAATTTTCACGAACGGAATCAAAATTTCTAGGCGAATTCAGTGAGTTCCCAATGGGACATGCTTGTATGAGTTTGCTTTTCAATATCGAGCAACATTTTAAGGAACGGAATCTAAGTATCATGGTGAATTGAGTAGGTTCCCAATAGGATTCGCATGTAATAAGCTTGTTATTCAAGATAGAGCAACGTTTTAACGCACTGAAACACTGTTTCTTTGTGAATTCAGTTAGTTCCTAGTAGCCTGCTCTTGTAATATGTGTACTTTTAAAGATTTATAAAAATTTGGTGAGCCGAATCTGAGTAACATGGTGAATTCGGTTAGTTCCCAATAGGCCGCACTAGTAATAAGTGGACTGTTCGGGATATAGGAAAATTTTCACGAACGGAATCAAAATTTCTAGGCGAATTCAGTGAGTTCCCAATGGGACATGCTTGTATGAGTTTGCTTTTCAATATCGAGCAACATTTTAAGGAACGGAATCTAAGTATCATGGTGAATTGAGTAGGTTCCCAATAGGATTCGCATGTAATAAGCTTGTTATTCAAGATAGAGCAACGTTTTAACGCACTGAAACACTGTTTCTTTGTGAATTCAGTTAGTTCCTAGTAGCCTGCTCTTGTAATATGTGTACTTTTAAAGATTTATAAAAATTTGGTGAGCCGAATCTGAGTAACATGGTGAATTCGGTTAGTTCCCAATAGGCCGCACTAGTAATAAGTGGACTGTTCGGGATATAGGAAAATTTTCACGAACTGAATCAAAATTTCTAGGCGAATTCAGTGAGTTCCCAATGGGACATGCTTGTATGAGTTTGCTTTTCAATATCGATCAACATTTTAAGGAACGGAATCTAAGTATCATGGTGAATTGAGTAAATTCCCAATAGGATTCGCATGCAATAAGCTTGTTATTCAAGATAGAGCAACGTTTTAACGCACTGAAACACTGTTTCTTTGTGAATTCAGTTAGTTCCTAGTAGCCTGCTCTTGTAATATGTGTACTTTTAAAGATTTATAAAAATTTGGTGAGCCGAATCTGAGTAACATGGTGAATTCGGTTAGTTCCCAATAGGCCGCACTAGTAATAAGTGGACTGTTCGGGATATAGGAAAATTTTCACGAACGGAATCAAAATTTCTAGGCGAATTCAGTGAGTTCCCAATGGGACATGCTTGTATGAGTTTGCTTTTCAATATCGAGCAACATTTTAAGGAACGGAATCTAAGTATCATGGTGAATTGAGTAGGTTCCCAATAGGATTCGCATGTAATAAGCTTGTTATTCAAGATAGAGCAACGTTTTAACGCACTGAAACACTGTTTCTTTGTGAATTCAGTTAGTTCCTAGTAGCCTGCTCTTGTAATATGTGTACTTTTAAAGATTTATAAAAATTTGGTGAGCCGAATCTGAGTAACATGGTGAATTCGGTTAGTTCCCAATAGGCCGCACTAGTAATAAGTGGACTGTTCGGGATATAGGAAAATTTTCACGAACGGAATCAAAATTTCTAGGCGAATTCAGTGAGTTCCCAATGGGACATGCTTGTATGAGTTTGCTTTTCAATATCGAGCAACATTTTAAGGAACGGAATCTAAGTATCATGATGAATTGAGTAGGTTCCCAATAGGATTCGCATGTAATAAGCTTGTTATTCAAGATAGAGCAACGTTTTAACGCACTGAAACACTGTTTCTTTGTGAATTCAGTTAGTTCCTAGTAGCCTGCTCTTGTAATATGTGTACTTTTAAAGATTTATAAAAATTTGGTGAGCCGAATCTGAGTAACATGGTGAATTCTGTTAGTTCCCAATAGGCCGCACTAGTAATAAGTGGACTGTTCGGGATATAGGAAAATTTTCACGAACGGAATCAAAATTTCTAGGCGAATTCAGTGAGTTCCCAATGGGACATGCTTGTATGAGTTTAGTTTTCAATATCGAGCAACATTTTAAGGAACGGAATCTAAGTATCATGTTGAATTGAGTAGGTTCCCAATAGGATTCGCATGTAATAAGCTTGTTACTCAAGATAGAGCAACGTTTTAACGCACTGAAACACTGTTTCTTTGTGAATTCAGTTAGTTCCTAGTAGCCTGCTCTTGTAATATGTGTACTTTTAAAGATTTATAAAAATTTGGTGAGCCGAATCTGAGTAACATGGTGAATTCGGTTAGTTCCCAATAGGCGGCACTAGTAATAAGTGGACTGTTCGGGATATAGGAAAATTTTCACGGACGGAATCAAAATTCCTAGGCGAATTCAGTGAGTTCCCAATGGGACATGCTTGTATGAGTTTGCTTTTCAATATCGAGCAACATTTTAAGGAACGGAATCTAAGTATCATGTTGAATTGAGTAGGTTCCCAATAGGATTCGCATGTAATAAGCTTGTTATTCAAGATAGAGCAACGTTTTAACGCACTGAAACACTGTTTCTTTGTGAATTCAGTTAGTTCCTAGTAGCCTGCTCTTGTAATATGTGTACTTTTAAAGATTTATAAAAATTTGGTGAGCCGAATCTGAGTAACATGGTGAATTCGGTTAGTTCCCAATAGGCCGCACTAGTAATGAGTGGACTGTTCGGGATATAGGATAATTTTCACGAACGGAATCAAAATTTCTAGGCGAATTCAGTGAGTTCCCAATGGGACATGCTTGTATGAGTTTGCTTTTCAATATCGAGCAACATTTTAAGAAACGGAATCTAAGTATCATGTTGAATTGAGTAGGTTCCCAATAGGATTCGCATGTAATAAGCTTGTTATTCAAGATAGAGCAACGTTTTAACGCACTGAAACACTGTTTCTTTGTGAATTCAGTTAGTTCCTAGTAGCCTGCTCTTGTAATATGTGTACTTTTAAAGATTTATAAAAATTTGGTGAGCCGAATCTGAGTAACATGGTGAATTCGGTTAGTTCCCAATAGGCCGCCCTAGTAATAAGTGGACTGTTCGGGATATAGGAAAATTTTCACGAACGGAATCAAAATTTCTAGGCGAATTCAGTGAGTTCCCAATGGACATGCTTGTATGAGTTTGCTTTTCAATATCGAGCAACATTTTAAGGAACGGAATCTAAGTATCATGGTGAATTGAGTAGGTTCCCAATAGGATTGGCATGTAATAAGCTTGTTATTCAAGATACAGCAACGTTTTAACGCATTGAAACACTGTTTCTTTGTGAATTCAGTTAGTTCCTAGTAGCCTGCTCTTGTAATATGTGTACTTTTAAAGATTTATAAAAATTTGGTGAGCCGAATCTGAGTAACATGGTGAATTCGGTTAGTTCCCAATAGGCCGCACTAGTAATAAGTGGACTGTTCGGGATATAGGAAAATTTTCACGAACGGAATCAAAATTTCTAGGCGAATTCAGTGAGTTCCCAATGGGACATGCTTGTATGAGTTTGCTTTTCAATATCGAGCAACATTTTAAGGAACGGAATCTAAGTATCATGGTGAATTGAGTAGGTTCCCAATAGGATTCGCATGTAATAAGCTTGTTATTCAAGATAGAGCAACGTTTTAACGCACTGAAACACTGTTTCTTTGTGAATTCAGTTAGTTCCTAGTAGCCTGCTCTTGTAATATGTGTACTTTTAAAGATTTATAAAAATTTGGTGAGCCGAATCTGAGTAACATGGTGAATTCGGTTAGTTCCCAATAGGCCGCACTAGTAATAAGTGGACTGTTCGGGATATAGGAAAATTTTCACGAACGGAATCAAAATTTCTAGGCGAATTCAGTGAGTTCCCAATGGGACATGCTTGTATGAGTTGGCTTTTCAATATCGAGCAACATTTTAAGGAACGGAATCTAAGTATAATGTTGAATTGAGTAGGTTCCCAATAGGATTCGCATGTAATAAGCTTGTTACTCAAGATAGAGCAACGTTTTAACGCACTGAAACACTGTTTCTTTGTGAATTCAGTTAGTTCCTAGTAGCCTGCTCTTGTAATATGTGTACTTTTAAAGATTTATAAAAATTTGGTGAGCCGAATCTGAGTAACATGGTGAATTCGGTTAGTTCCCAATAGGCGGCACTAGTAATAAGTGGACTGTTCGGGATATAGGAAAATTTTCACGAACGGAATCAAAATTTCTAGGCGAATTCAGTGAGTTCCCAATGGGACATGCTTGTATGAGTTTGCTTTTCAATATCGAGCAACATTTTAAGGAACCGAATCTAAGTATCATGTTGAATTGAGTAGGTTCCCAATAGGATTCGCATGTAATAAGCTTGTTATTCAGGATAGAGCAACGTTTTAACGCACTGAAACACTGTTTCTTTGTGAATTCAGTTAGTTCCTAGTAGCCTGCTCTTGTAATATGTGTACTTTTAAAGATTTATAAAAATTTGGTGAGCCGAATCTGAGTAACATGGTGAATTCGGTTAGTTCCCAATAGGCGGCACTAGTTATAAGTGGACTGTTCGGGATATAGGAAAATTTTCAAGAACGGAATCAAAATTTCTAGGCGAATTCAGTGAGTTCCCAATGGGACATGCTTGTATGAGTTTGCTTTTCAATATCGAGCAACATTTTAAGGAACGGAATCTAAGTATCATGGTGAATTGAGTAGGTTCCCAATAGGATTCGCATGTAATAAGCTTGTTATTCAAGATAGAGCAACGTTTTGACGCACTGAAACACTGTTTCTTTGTGAATTCAGTTAGTTCCTAGTAGCCTGCTCTTGTAATATGTGTACTTTTAAAGATTTATAAAAATTTGGTGAGCCGAATCTGAGTAACATGGTGAATTCTGTTAGTTCCCAATAGGCCGCACTAGTAATAAGTGGACTGTTCGGGATATAGGAAAATTTTCACGAACGGAATCAAAATTTCTAGGCGAATTCAGTGAGTTCCCAATGGGACATGCTTGTATGAGTTTGCTTTTCAATATCGAGCAACATTTTAAGGAACGGAATCTAAGTATCATGTTGAATTGAGTAGGTTCCCAATAGGATTCGCATGTAATAAGCTTGTTATTCAAGATAGAGCAACGTTTTAACGCACTGAAACACTGTTTCTTTGTGAATTCAGTTAGTTCCTAGTAGCCTGCTCTTGTAATATGTGTACTTTTAAAGATTTATAAAAATTTGGTGAGCCGAATCTGAGTAACATGGTGAATTCGGTTAGTTCCCAATAGGCCGCAGTAGTAATAAGTGGACTGTTCGGGATTTAGGAAAATTTTCAAGAACGGAATCAAAATTTCTAGGCGAATTCAGTGAGTTCCCAATGGGACATGCTTGTATGAGTTTGCTTTTCAATATCGAGTAACATTTTAAGGAACGGAATCTAAGTATCATGGTGAATTGAGTAGGTTCCCAATAGGATTCGCATGTAATAAGCTTGTTATTCAAGATAGAGCAACGTTTTGACGCACTGAAACACTGTTTCTTTGTGAATTCAGTTAGTTCCTAGTAGCCTGCTCTTGTAATATGTGTACTTTTAAAGATTTATAAAAATTTGGTGAGCCGAATCTGAGTAACATGGTGAATTCGGTTAGTTCCCAATAGGCCGCACTAGTAATAAGTGGACTGTTCGGGATATAGGAAAATTTTCACGAACGGAATCAAAATTTCTAGGCGAATTCAGTGAGTTCCCAATGGGACATGCTTGTATGAGTTTGCTTTTCAATATCGAGCAACATTTTAAGGAACGGAATCTAAGTACCATGTTGAATTTAGTAGGTTCCCAATAGGATTCGCATGTAATAAGCTTGTTATTCAGGATAGAGCAACGTTTTAACGCACTGAAACACTGTTTCTTTGTGAATTCAGTTAGTTCCTAGTAGCCTGCTCTTGTAATATGTGTACTTTTAAAGATTTATAAAAATTTGGTGAGCCGAATCTGAGTAACATGGTGAATTCGGTTAGTTCCCAATAGGCGGCACTAGTAATAAGTGGACTGTTCGGGATATAGGAAAATTTTCAAGAACGGAATCAAAATTTCTAGGCGAATTCAGTGAGTTCCCAATGGGACATGCTTGTATGAGTTTGCTTTTCAATATCGAGCAACATTTTAAGGAACGGAATCTAAGTATCATGGTGAATTGAGTAGGTTCCCAATAGGATTCGCATGTAATAAGCTTGTTATTCAAGATAGAGCAACGTTTTGACGCACTGAAACACTGTTTCTTTGTGAATTCAGTTAGTTCCTAGTAGCCTGCTCTTGTAATATGTGTACTTTTAAAGATTTATAAAAATTTGGTGAGCCGAATCTGAGTAACATGGTGAATTCGGTTAGTTCCCAATAGGCCGCACTAGTAATAAGTGGACTGTTCGGGATATAGGAAAATTTTCACGAACGGAATCAAAATTTCTAGGCGAATTCAGTGAGTTCCCAATGGGACATGCTTGTATGAGTATGCTTTTCAATATCGAGCAACATTTTAAGGAACGGAATCTAAGTATCATGTTGAATTGAGTAGGTTCCCAATAGGATTCGCATGTAATAAGCTTGTTATTCAAGATAGAGCAACGTTTTAACGCACTGAAACACTGTTTCTTTGTGAATTCAGTTAGTTCCTAGTAGCCTGCTCTTGTAATATGTGTACTTTTAAAGATTTATAAAAATTTGGTGAGCCGAATCTGAGTAACATGGTGAATTTCGGTTAGTTCCCAATAGGCGGCACTAGTAATAAGTGGACTGTTCGGGATTTAGGAAAATTTTCAAGAACGGAATCAAAATTTCTAGGCGAATTCAGTGAGTTCCCAATGGGACATGCTTGTATGAGTTTGCTTTTCAATATCGAGCAACATTTTAAGGAACGGAATCTAAGTATCATGGTGAATTGAGTAGGTTCCCAATAGGATTCGCATGTAATAAGCTTGTTATTCAAGATAGAGCAACGTTTTAACGCACTGAAACACTGTTTCTTTGTGAATTCAGTTAGTTCCTAGTAGCCTGCTCTTGTAATATGTGTACTTTTAAAGATTTATAAAAATTTGGTGAGCCGAATCTGAGTAACATGTTGAATTCGGTTAGTTCCCAATAGGCCGCACTAGTAATAAGTGGACTGTTCGGGATATAGGAAAATTTTCACGAACGGAATCAAAATTTCTAGGCGAATTCAGTGAGTTCCCAATGGGACATGCTTGTATGAGTTTGCTTTTCAATATCGAGCAACATTTTAAGGAACGGAATCTAAGTACCATGTTGAATTTAGTAGGTTCCCAATAGGATTCGCATGTAATAAGCTTGTTATTCAGGATAGAGCAACGTTTTAACGCACTGAAACACTGTTTCTTTGTGAATTCAGTTAGTTCCTAGTAGCCTGCTCTTGTAATATGTGTACTTTTAAAGATTTATAAAAATTTGGTGAGCCGAATCTGAGTAACATGGTGAATTCGGTTAGTTCCCAATAGGCGGCACTAGTAATAAGTGGACTGTTCGGGATATAGGAAAATTTTCAAGAACGGAATCAAAATTTCTAGGCGAATTCAGTGAGTTCCCAATGGGACATGCTTGTATGAGTTTGCTTTTCAATATCGAGCAACATTTTAAGGAACGGAATCTAAGTATCATGGTGAATTGAGTAGGTTCCCAATAGGATTCGCATGTAATAAGCTTGTTATTCAAGATAGAGCAACGTTTTGACGCACTGAAACACTGTTTCGTTGTGAATTCAGTTAGTTCCTAGTAGCCTGCTCTTGTAATATGTGTACTTTTAAAGATTTATAAAAATTTGGTGAGCCGAATCTGAGTAACATGGTGAATTCGGTTAGTTCCCAATAGGCGGCACTAGTAATAAGTGGACTGTTCGGGATATAGGAAAATTTTCAAGAACGGAATCAAAATTTCTAGGCGAATTCAGTGAGTTCCCAATGGGACATGCTTGTATGAGTTTGCTTTTCAATATCGAGCAACATTTTAAGGAACGGAATCTAAGTATCATGTTGAATTGAGTAGGTTCCCAATAGGATTCGCATGTAATAAGCTTGTTATTCAAGATAGAGCAACGTTTTGACGCACTGAAACACTGTTTCTTTGTGAATTCAGTTAGTTCCTAGTAGCCTGCTCTGGTAATATGTGTACTTTTAAAGATTTAAAAAAATTTGGTGAGCCGAATCTGAGTAACATGGTGAATTCGGTTAGTTCCCAATAGGCCGCACTAGTAATAAGTGGACTGTTCGGGATATAGGGAAATTTTCACGAACGGAATCAAAATTTCTAGGCGAATTCAGTGAGTTCCCAATGGGACATGCTTGTATGAGTTTGCTTTTCAATATCGAGCAACATTTTAAGGAACGGAATCTAAGTATCATGTTGAATTGAGTAGGTTCCCAATAGGATTCGCATGTAATAAGCTTGTTATTCAGGATAGAGCAACGTTTTAACGCACTGAAACACTGTTTCTTTGTGAATTCAGTTAGTTCCTAGTAGCCTGCTCTTGTAATATGTGTACTTTTAAAGATTTATAAAAATTTGGTGAGCCGAATCTGAGTAACATGGTGAATTCGGTTAGTTCCCAATAGGCCGCACTAGTAATAAGTGGACTGTTCGGGATATAGGGAAATTTTCACGAACGGAATCAAAATTTCTAGGCGAATTCAGTGAGTTCCCAATGGGACATGCTTGTATGAGTTTGCTTTTCAATATCGAGCAACATTTTAAGGAACGGAATCTAAGTATCATGTTGAATTGAGTAGGTTCCCAATAGGATTCGCATGTAATAAGCTTGTTATTCAAGATAGAGCAACGTTTTAACGCACTGAAACACTGTTTCTTTGTGAATTCAGTTAGTTCCTAGTAGCCTGCTCTTGTAATATGTGTACTTTTAAAGATTTATAAAAATTTGGTGAGCCGAATCTGAGTAACATGGTGAATTCGGTTAGTTCCCAATAGGCCGCACTAGTAATAAGTGGACTGTTCGGGATATAGGAAAATTTTCACGAACGGAATCAAAATTTCTAGGCGAATTCAGTGAGTTCCCAATGGGACATGCTTGTATGAGTTTGCTTTTCAATATCGAGCAACATTTTAAGGAACGGAATCTAAGTACCATGTTGAATTTAGTAGGTTCCCAATAGGATTCGCATGTAATAAGCTTGTTATTCAGGATAGAGCAACGTTTTAACGCACTGAAACACTGTTTCTTTGTGAATTCAGTTAGTTCCTAGTAGCCTGCTCTTGTAATATGTGTACTTTTAAAGATTTATAAAAATTTGGTGAGCCGAATCTGAGTAACATGGTGAATTCGGTTAGTTCCCAATAGGCGGCACTAGTAATAAGTGGACTGTTCGGGATATAGGAAAATTTTCAAGAACGGAATCAAAATTTCTAGGCGAATTCAGTGAGTTCCCAATGGGACATGCTTGTATGAGTTTGCTTTTCAATATCGAGCAACATTTTAAGGAACGGAATCTAAGTATCATGGTGAATTGAGTAGGTTCCCAATAGGATTCGCATGTAATAAGCTTGTTATTCAAGATAGAGCAACGTTTTGACGCACTGAAACACTGTTTCTTTGTGAATTCAGTTAGTTCCTAGTAGCCTGCTCTTGTAATATGTGTACTTTTAAAGATTTATAAAAATTTGGTGAGCCGAATCTGAGTAACATGGTGAATTCGGTTAGTTCCCAATAGGCCGCACTAGTAATAAGTGGACTGTTCGGGATATAGGAAAATTTTCACGAACGGAATCAAAATTTCTAGGCGAATTCAGTGAGTTCCCAATGGGACATGCTTGTATGAGTATGCTTTTCAATATCGAGCAACATTTTAAGGAACGGAATCTAAGTATCATGTTGAATTGAGTAGGTTCCCAATAGGATTCGCATGTAATAAGCTTGTTATTCAAGATAGAGCAACGTTTTAACGCACTGAAACACTGTTTCTTTGTGAATTCAGTTAGTTCCTTGTAGCCTGCTCTTGTAATATGTGTACTTTTAAAGATTTATAAAAATTTGGTGAGCCGAATCTGAGTAACATGGTGAATTTCGGTTAGTTCCCAATAGGCGGCACTAGTAATAAGTGGACTGTTCGGGATTTAGGAAAATTTTCAAGAACGGAATCAAAATTTCTAGGCGAATTCAGTGAGTTCCCAATGGGACATGCTTGTATGAGTTTGCTTTTCAATATCGAGCAACATTTTAAGGAACGGAATCTAAGTATCATGGTGAATTGAGTAGGTTCCCAATAGGATTCGCATGTAATAAGCTTGTTATTCAAGATAGAGCAACGTTTTAACGCACTGAAACACTGTTTCTTTGTGAATTCAGTTAGTTCCTAGTAGCCTGCTCTTGTAATATGTGTACTTTTAAAGATTTATAAAAATTTGGTGAGCCGAATCTGAGTAACATGTTGAATTCGGTTAGTTCCCAATAGGCCGCACTAGTAATAAGTGGACTGTTCGGGATATAGGAAAATTTTCACGAACGGAATCAAAATTTCTAGGCGAATTCAGTGAGTTCCCAATGGGACATGCTTGTATGAGTTTGCTTTTCAATATCGAGCAACATTTTAAGGAACGGAATCTAAGTACCATGTTGAATTTAGTAGGTTCCCAATAGGATTCGCATGTAATAAGCTTGTTATTCAGGATAGAGCAACGTTTTAACGCACTGAAACACTGTTTCTTTGTGAATTCAGTTAGTTCCTAGTAGCCTGCTCTTGTAATATGTGTACTTTTAAAGATTTATAAAAATTTGGTGAGCCGAATCTGAGTAACATGGTGAATTCGGTTAGTTCCCAATAGGCGGCACTAGTAATAAGTGGACTGTTCGGGATATAGGAAAATTTTCAAGAACGGAATCAAAATTTCTAGGCGAATTCAGTGAGTTCCCAATGGGACATGCTTGTATGAGTTTGCTTTTCAATATCGAGCAACATTTTAAGGAACGGAATCTAAGTATCATGGTGAATTGAGTAGGTTCCCAATAGGATTCGCATGTAATAAGCTTGTTATTCAAGATAGAGCAACGTTTTGACGCACTGAAACACTGTTTCGTTGTGAATTCAGTTAGTTCCTAGTAGCCTGCTCTTGTAATATGTGTACTTTTAAAGATTTATAAAAATTTGGTGAGCCGAATCTGAGTAACATGGTGAATTCGGTTAGTTCCCAATAGGCGGCACTAGTAATAAGTGGACTGTTCGGGATATAGGAAAATTTTCAAGAACGGAATCAAAATTTCTAGGCGAATTCAGTGAGTTCCCAATGGGACATGCTTGTATGAGTTTGCTTTTCAATATCGAGCAACATTTTAAGGAACGGAATCTAAGTATCATGTTGAATTGAGTAGGTTCCCAATAGGATTCGCATGTAATAAGCTTGTTATTCAAGATAGAGCAACGTTTTGACGCACTGAAACACTGTTTCTTTGTGAATTCAGTTAGTTCCTAGTAGCCTGCTCTGGTAATATGTGTACTTTTAAAGATTTAAAAAAATTTGGTGAGCCGAATCTGAGTAACATGGTGAATTCGGTTAGTTCCCAATAGGCCGCACTAGTAATAAGTGGACTGTTCGGGATATAGGGAAATTTTCACGAACGGAATCAAAATTTCTAGGCGAATTCAGTGAGTTCCCAATGGGACATGCTTGTATGAGTTTGCTTTTCAATATCGAGCAACATTTTAAGGAACGGAATCTAAGTATCATGTTGAATTGAGTAGGTTCCCAATAGGATTCGCATGTAATAAGCTTGTTATTCAGGATAGAGCAACGTTTTAACGCACTGAAACACTGTTTCTTTGTGAATTCAGTTAGTTCCTAGTAGCCTGCTCTTGTAATATGTGTACTTTTAAAGATTTATAAAAATTTGGTGAGCCGAATCTGAGTAACATGGTGAATTCGGTTAGTTCCCAATAGGCCGCACTAGTAATAAGTGGACTGTTCGGGATATAGGGAAATTTTCACGAACGGAATCAAAATTTCTAGGCGAATTCAGTGAGTTCCCAATGGGACATGCTTGTATGAGTTTGCTTTTCAATATCGAGCAACATTTTAAGGAACGGAATCTAAGTATCATGTTGAATTGAGTAGGTTCCCAATAGGATTCGCATGTAATAAGCTTGTTATTCAAGATAGAGCAACGTTTTAACGCACTGAAACACTGTTTCTTTGTGAATTCAGTTAGTTCCTAGTAGCCTGCTCTTGTAATATGTGTACTTTTAAAGATTTATAAAAATTTGGTGAGCCGAATCTGAGTAACATGGTGAATTCGGTTAGTTCCCAATAGGCCGCAGTAGTAATAAGTGGACTGTTCGGGATTTAGGAAAATTTTCAAGAACGGAATCAAAATTTCTAGGCGAATTCAGTGAGTTCCCAATGGGACATGCTTGTATGAGTTTGCTTTTCAATATCGAGTAACATTTTAAGGAACGGAATCTAAGTATCATGGTGAATTGAGTAGGTTCCCAATAGGATTCGCATGTAATAAGCTTGTTATTCAAGATAGAGCAACGTTTTGACGCACTGAAACACTGTTTCTTTGTGAATTCAGTTAGTTCCTAGTAGCCTGCTCTTGTAATATGTGTACTTTTAAAGATTTATAAAAATTTGGTGAGCCGAATCTGAGTAACATGGTGAATTCGGTTAGTTCCCAATAGGCCGCACTAGTAATAAGTGGACTGTTCGGGATATAGGAAAATTTTCACGAACGGAATCAAAATTTCTAGGCGAATTCAGTGAGTTCCCAATGGGACATGCTTGTATGAGTTTGCTTTTCAATATCGAGCAACATTTTAAGGAACGGAATCTAAGTACCATGTTGAATTTAGTAGGTTCCCAATAGGATTCGCATGTAATAAGCTTGTTATTCAGGATAGAGCAACGTTTTAACGCACTGAAACACTGTTTCTTTGTGAATTCAGTTAGTTCCTAGTAGCCTGCTCTTGTAATATGTGTACTTTTAAAGATTTATAAAAATTTGGTGAGCCGAATCTGAGTAACATGGTGAATTCGGTTAGTTCCCAATAGGCGGCACTAGTAATAAGTGGACTGTTCGGGATATAGGAAAATTTTCAAGAACGGAATCAAAATTTCTAGGCGAATTCAGTGAGTTCCCAATGGGACATGCTTGTATGAGTTTGCTTTTCAATATCGAGCAACATTTTAAGGAACGGAATCTAAGTATCATGGTGAATTGAGTAGGTTCCCAATAGGATTCGCATGTAATAAGCTTGTTATTCAAGATAGAGCAACGTTTTGACGCACTGAAACACTGTTTCTTTGTGAATTCAGTTAGTTCCTAGTAGCCTGCTCTTGTAATATGTGTACTTTTAAAGATTTATAAAAATTTGGTGAGCCGAATCTGAGTAACATGGTGAATTCGGTTAGTTCCCAATAGGCCGCACTAGTAATAAGTGGACTGTTCGGGATATAGGAAAATTTTCACGAACGGAATCAAAATTTCTAGGCGAATTCAGTGAGTTCCCAATGGGACATGCTTGTATGAGTATGCTTTTCAATATCGAGCAACATTTTAAGGAACGGAATCTAAGTATCATGTTGAATTGAGTAGGTTCCCAATAGGATTCGCATGTAATAAGCTTGTTATTCAAGATAGAGCAACGTTTTAACGCACTGAAACACTGTTTCTTTGTGAATTCAGTTAGTTCCTAGTAGCCTGCTCTTGTAATATGTGTACTTTTAAAGATTTATAAAAATTTGGTGAGCCGAATCTGAGTAACATGGTGAATTTCGGTTAGTTCCCAATAGGCGGCACTAGTAATAAGTGGACTGTTCGGGATTTAGGAAAATTTTCAAGAACGGAATCAAAATTTCTAGGCGAATTCAGTGAGTTCCCAATGGGACATGCTTGTATGAGTTTGCTTTTCAATATCGAGCAACATTTTAAGGAACGGAATCTAAGTATCATGGTGAATTGAGTAGGTTCCCAATAGGATTCGCATGTAATAAGCTTGTTATTCAAGATAGAGCAACGTTTTAACGCACTGAAACACTGTTTCTTTGTGAATTCAGTTAGTTCCTAGTAGCCTGCTCTTGTAATATGTGTACTTTTAAAGATTTATAAAAATTTGGTGAGCCGAATCTGAGTAACATGTTGAATTCGGTTAGTTCCCAATAGGCCGCACTAGTAATAAGTGGACTGTTCGGGATATAGGAAAATTTTCACGAACGGAATCAAAATTTCTAGGCGAATTCAGTGAGTTCCCAATGGGACATGCTTGTATGAGTTTGCTTTTCAATATCGAGCAACATTTTAAGGAACGGAATCTAAGTACCATGTTGAATTGAGTAGGTTCCCAATAGGATTCGCATGTAATAAGCTTGTTATTCAGGATAGAGCAACGTTTTAACGCACTGAAACACTGTTTCTTTGTGAATTCAGTTAGTTCCTAGTAGCCTGCTCTTGTAATATGTGTACTTTTAAAGATTTATAAAAATTTGGTGAGCCGAATCTGAGTAACATGGTGAATTCGGTTAGTTCCCAATAGGCGGCACTAGTAATAAGTGGACTGTTCGGGATATAGGAAAATTTTCAAGAACGGAATCAAAATTTCTAGGCGAATTCAGTGAGTTCCCAATGGGACATGCTTGTATGAGTTTGCTTTTCAATATCGAGCAACATTTTAAGGAACGGAATCTAAGTATCATGGTGAATTGAGTAGGTTCCCAATAGGATTCGCATGTAATAAGCTTGTTATTCAAGATAGAGCAACGTTTTGACGCACTGAAACACTGTTTCTTTGTGAATTCAGTTAGTTCCTAGTAGCCTGCTCTTGTAATATGTGTACTTTTAAAGATTTATAAAAATTTGGTGAGCCGAATCTGAGTAACATGGTGAATTCGGTTAGTTCCCAATAGGCCGCACTAGTAATAAGTGGACTGTTCGGGATATAGGAAAATTTTCACGAACGGAATCAAAATTTCTAGGCGAATTCAGTGAGTTCCCAATGGGACATGCTTGTATGAGTATGCTTTTCAATATCGAGCAACATTTTAAGGAACGGAATCTAAGTATCATGTTGAATTGAGTAGGTTCCCAATAGGATTCGCATGTAATAAGCTTGTTATTCAAGATAGAGCAACGTTTTAACGCACTGAAACACTGTTTCTTTGTGAATTCAGTTAGTTCCTAGTAGCCTGCTCTTGTAATATGTGTACTTTTAAAGATTTATAAAAATTTGGTGAGCCGAATCTGAGTAACATGGTGAATTTCGGTTAGTTCCCAATAGGCGGCACTAGTAATAAGTGGACTGTTCGGGATTTAGGAAAATTTTCAAGAACGGAATCAAAATTTCTAGGCGAATTCAGTGAGTTCCCAATGGGACATGCTTGTATGAGTTTGCTTTTCAATATCGAGCAACATTTTAAGGAACGGAATCTAAGTATCATGGTGAATTGAGTAGGTTCCCAATAGGATTCGCATGTAATAAGCTTGTTATTCAAGATAGAGCAACGTTTTAACGCACTGAAACACTGTTTCTTTGTGAATTCAGTTAGTTCCTAGTAGCCTGCTCTTGTAATATGTGTACTTTTAAAGATTTATAAAAATTTGGTGAGCCGAATCTGAGTAACATGTTGAATTCGGTTAGTTCCCAATAGGCCGCACTAGTAATAAGTGGACTGTTCGGGATATAGGAAAATTTTCACGAACGGAATCAAAATTTCTAGGCGAATTCAGTGAGTTCCCAATGGGACATGCTTGTATGAGTTTGCTTTTCAATATCGAGCAACATTTTAAGGAACGGAATCTAAGTACCATGTTGAATTGAGTAGGTTCCCAATAGGATTCGCATGTAATAAGCTTGTTATTCAGGATAGAGCAACGTTTTAACGCACTGAAACACTGTTTCGTTGTGAATTCAGTTAGTTCCTAGTAGCCTGCTCTTGTAATATGTGTACTTTTAAAGATTTATAAAAATTTGGTGAGCCGAATCTGAGTAACATGGTGAATTCGGTTAGTTCCCAATAGGCGGCACTAGTAATAAGTGGACTGTTCGGGATATAGGAAAATTTTCAAGAACGGAATCAAAATTTCTAGGCGAATTCAGTGAGTTCCCAATGGGACATGCTTGTATGAGTTTGCTTTTCAATATCGAGCAACATTTTAAGGAACGGAATCTAAGTATCATGTTGAATTGAGTAGGTTCCCAATAGGATTCGCATGTAATAAGCTTGTTATTCAAGATAGAGCAACGTTTTGACGCACTGAAACACTGTTTCTTTGTGAATTCAGTTAGTTCCTAGTAGCCTGCTCTGGTAATATGTGTACTTTTAAAGATTTAAAAAAATTTGGTGAGCCGAATCTGAGTAACATGGTGAATTCGGTTAGTTCCCAATAGGCCGCACTAGTAATAAGTGGACTGTTCGGGATATAGGGAAATTTTCACGAACGGAATCAAAATTTCTAGGCGAATTCAGTGAGTTCCCAATGGGACATGCTTGTATGAGTTTGCTTTTCAATATCGAGCAACATTTTAAGGAACGGAATCTAAGTATCATGTTGAATTGAGTAGGTTCCCAATAGGATTCGCATGTAATAAGCTTGTTATTCAGGATAGAGCAACGTTTTAACGCACTGAAACACTGTTTCTTTGTGAATTCAGTTAGTTCCTAGTAGCCTGCTCTTGTAATATGTGTACTTTTAAAGATTTATAAAAATTTGGTGAGCCGAATCTGAGTAACATGGTGAATTCGGTTAGTTCCCAATAGGCGGCACTAGTAATAAGTGGACTGTTCGGGATACAGGAAAATTTTCACGAACGGATTCAAAATTTCTAGGCGAATTCAGTGAGTTCCCAATGGGACATGCTTGTATGAGTTTGCTTTTCAATATCGAGCAACATTTTAAGGAACGGAATCTAAGTATCATGTTGAATTGAGTAGGTTCCCAATAGGATTCGCATGTAATAAGCTTGTTATTCAAGATAGAGCAACGTTTTGACGCACTGAAACACTGTTTCTTTGTGAATTCAGTTAGTTCCTAGTAGCCTGCTCTTGTAATATGTGTACTTTTAAAGATTTATAAAAATTTGGTGAGCCGAATCTGAGTAACATGGTGAATTCGGTTAGTTCCCAATAGGCCGCACTAGTAATAAGTGGACTGTTCGGGATATAGGAAAATTTTCACGAACGGAATCAAAATTTCTAGGCGAATTCAGTGAGTTCCCAATGGGACATGCTTGTATGAGTTTGCTTTTCAATATCGAGCAACATTTTAAGGAACGGAATCTAAGTATCATGTTGAATTGAGTAGGTTCCCAATAGGATTCGCATGTAATAAGCTTGTTATTCAAGATAGAGCAACGTTTTAACGCACTGAAACACTGTTTCTTTGTGAATTCAGTTAGTTCCTAGTAGCCTGCAATTGTAATATGTGTACTTTTAAAGATTTATAAAAATTTGGTGAGCCGAATATGAGTAACATGGTGAATTCGGTTAGTTCCCAAAAGGCGGCACTAGTAATAAGTGGATTGTTCGGGATATAGGAAAATTTTCACGAACGGAATCAAAATTTCTAGGCGAATTCAGTGAGTTCCCAATGGGACATGCTTGTATGAGTTTGCTTTTCAATATCGAGCAACATTTTAAGGAACGGAATCTAAGTATCATGGTGAATTGAGTAGGTTCCCAATAGGATTCGCATGTAATAAGCTTGTTATTCAAGATAGAGCAACGTTTTAACGCACTGAAACACTGTTTCTTTGTGAATTCAGTTAGTTCCTAGTAGCCTGCTCTTGTAATATGTGTACTTTTAAAGATTTATAAAAATTTGGTGAGCCGAATCTGAGTAACATGGTGAATTCGGTTAGTTCCCAATAGGCCGCACTAGTAATAAGTGGACTGTTCGGGATATAGGAAAATTTTCACGAACTGAATCAAAATTTCTAGGCGAATTCAGTGAGTTCCCAATGGGACATGCTTGTATGAGTTTGCTTTTCAATATCGATCAACATTTTAAGGAACGGAATCTAAGTATCATGGTGAATTGAGTAAATTCCCAATAGGATTCGCATGCAATAAGCTTGTTATTCAAGATAGAGCAACGTTTTAACGCACTGAAACACTGTTTCTTTGTGAATTCAGTTAGTTCCTAGTAGCCTGCTCTTGTAATATGTGTACTTTTAAAGATTTATAAAAATTAGGTGAGCCGAATCTGAGTAACATGGTGAATTCGGTTAGTTCCCAATAGGCCGCACTAGTAATAAGTGGACTGTTCGGGATATAGGAAAATTTTCACGAACGGAATCAAAATTTCTAGGCGAATTCAGTGAGTTCCCAATGGGACATGCTTGTATGAGTTTGCTTTTCAATATCGAGCAACATTTTAAGGAACGGAATCTAAGTATCATGGTGAATTGAGTAGGTTCCCAATAGGATTCGCATGTAATAAGCTTGTTATTCAAGATAGAGCAACGTTTTAACGCACTGAAACACTGTTTCTTTGTGAATTCAGTTAGTTCCTAGTAGCCTGCTCTTGTAATATGTGTACTTTTAAAGATTTATAAAAATTTGGTGAGCCGAATCTGAGTAACATGGTGAATTCGGTTAGTTCCCAATAGGCCGCACTAGTAATAAGTGGACTGTTCGGGATATAGGAAAATTTTCACGAACGGAATCAAAATTTCTAGGCGAATTCAGTGAGTTCCCAATGGGACATGCTTGTATGAGTTTGCTTTTCAATATCGAGCAACATTTTAAGGAACGGAATCTAAGTATCATGGTGAATTGAGTAGGTTCCCAATAGGATTCGCATGTAATAAGCTTGTTATTCAAGATAGAGCAACGTTTTAACGCACTGAAACACTGTTTCTTTGTGAATTCAGTTAGTTCCTAGTAGCCTGCTCTTGTAATATGTGTACTTTTAAAGATTTATAAAAATTTGGTGAGCCGAATCTGAGTAACATGGTGAATTCGGTTAGTTCCCAATAGGCCGCACTAGTAATAAGTGGACTGTTCGGGATATAGGAAAATTTTCACGAACTGAATCAAAATTTCTAGGCGAATTCAGTGAGTTCCCAATGGGACATGCTTGTATGAGTTTGCTTTTCAATATCGATCAACATTTTAAGGAACGGAATCTAAGTATCATGGTGAATTGAGTAAATTCCCAATAGGATTCGCATGCAATAAGCTTGTTATTCAAGATAGAGCAACGTTTTAACGCACTGAAACACTGTTTCTTTGTGAATTCAGTTAGTTCCTAGTAGCCTGCTCTTGTAATATGTGTACTTTTAAAGATTTATAAAAATTTGGTGAGCCGAATCTGAGTAACATGGTGAATTCGGTTAGTTCCCAATAGGCCGCACTAGTAATAAGTGGACTGTTCGGGATATAGGAAAATTTTCACGAACGGAATCAAAATTTCTAGGCGAATTCAGTGAGTTCCCAATGGGACATGCTTGTATGAGTTTGCTTTTCAATATCGAGCAACATTTTAAGGAACGGAATCTAAGTATCATGGTGAATTGAGTAGGTTCCCAATAGGATTCGCATGTAATAAGCTTGTTATTCAAGATAGAGCAACGTTTTAACGCACTGAAACACTGTTTCTTTGTGAATTCAGTTAGTTCCTAGTAGCCTGCTCTTGTAATATGTGTACTTTTAAAGATTTATAAAAATTTGGTGAGCCGAATCTGAGTAACATGGTGAATTCGGTTAGTTCCCAATAGGCCGCCCTAGTAATAAGTGGACTGTTCGGGATATAGGAAAATTTTCACGAACGGAATCAAAATTTCTAGGCGAATTCAGTGAGTTCCCAATGGACATGCTTGTATGAGTTTGCTTTTCAATATCGAGCAACATTTTAAGGAACGGAATCTAAGTATCATGGTGAATTGAGTAGGTTCCCAATAGGATTGGCATGTAATAAGCTTGTTATTCAAGATACAGCAACGTTTTAACGCATTGAAACACTGTTTCTTTGTGAATTCAGTTAGTTCCTAGTAGCCTGCTCTTGTAATATGTGTACTTTTAAAGATTTATAAAAATTTGGTGAGCCGAATCTGAGTAACATGGTGAATTCGGTTAGTTCCCAATAGGCCGCACTAGTAATAAGTGGACTGTTCGGGATATAGGAAAATTTTCACGAACGGAATCAAAATTTCTAGGCGAATTCAGTGAGTTCCCAATGGGACATGCTTGTATGAGTTTGCTTTTCAATATCGAGCAACATTTTAAGGAACGGAATCTAAGTATCATGGTGAATTGAGTAGGTTCCCAATAGGATTCGCATGTAATAAGCTTGTTATTCAAGATAGAGCAACGTTTTAACGCACTGAAACACTGTTTCTTTGTGAATTCAGTTAGTTCCTAGTAGCCTGCTCTTGTAATATGTGTACTTTTAAAGATTTATAAAAATTTGGTGAGCCGAATCTGAGTAACATGGTGAATTCGGTTAGTTCCCAATAGGCCGCACTAGTAATAAGTGGACTGTTCGGGATATAGGAAAATTTTCACGAACGGAATCAAAATTTCTAGGCGAATTCAGTGAGTTCCCAATGGGACATGCTTGTATGAGTTGGCTTTTCAATATCGAGCAACATTTTAAGGAACGGAATCTAAGTATAATGTTGAATTGAGTAGGTTCCCAATAGGATTCGCATGTAATAAGCTTGTTACTCAAGATAGAGCAACGTTTTAACGCACTGAAACACTGTTTCTTTGTGAATTCAGTTAGTTCCTAGTAGCCTGCTCTTGTAATATGTGTACTTTTAAAGATTTATAAAAATTTGGTGAGCCGAATCTGAGTAACATGGTGAATTCGGTTAGTTCCCAATAGGCGGCACTAGTAATAAGTGGACTGTTCGGGATATAGGAAAATTTTCACGAACGGAATCAAAATTTCTAGGCGAATTCAGTGAGTTCCCAATGGGACATGCTTGTATGAGTTTGCTTTTCAATATCGAGCAACATTTTAAGGAACCGAATCTAAGTATCATGTTGAATTGAGTAGGTTCCCAATAGGATTCGCATGTAATAAGCTTGTTATTCAAGATAGAGCAACGTTTTAACGCACTGAAACACTGTTTCTTTGTGAATTCAGTTAGTTCCTAGTAGCCTGCTCTTGTAATATGTGTACTTTTAAAGATTTATAAAAATTTGGTGAGCCGAATCTGAGTAACATGGTGAATTCGGTTAGTTCCCAATAGGCGGCACTAGTAATAAGTGGACTGTTCGGGATATAGGAAAATTTTCAAAATCGGAATCAAAATTTCTAGGAGAATTCAGTGAGTTCCCAATGGGACATACTTGTATGAGTTTGCTTTTCAATATCGAGCAACATTTTAAGGAACGGAATCTAAGTATCATGTTGAATTGAGTAGGTTCCCAATAGGATTCGCATGTAATAAGCTTGTTATTCAAGATAGAGCAACGTTTTGACGCACTGAAACACTGTTTCTTTGTGAATTCAGTTAGTTCATAGTAGCCTGCTCTTGTAATATGTGTACTTTTAAAGATTTATAAAAATTTGGTGAGCCGAATCTGAGTAACATGGTGAATTCGGTTAGTTCCCAATAGGCCGCACTAGTAATAAGTGGACTGTTCGGGATATAGGAAAATTTTCACGAACGGAATCAAAATTTCTAGGCGAATTCAGTGAGTTCCCAATGGGACATGCTTGTATGAGTTTGCTTTTCAATATAGAGCAACATTTTAAAGAACAGAATCTAAGTATCATGTTGAATTGAGTAGGTTCCCAATAGGATTCGCATGTAATAAGCTTGTTATTCAGGATAGAGCAACGTTTTAACGCACTGAAACACTGTTTCTTTGTGAATTCAGTTAGTTCCTAGTAGCCTGCTCTTGTAATATGTGTACTTTTAAAGATTTATAAAAATTTGGTGAGCCGAATCTGAGTAACATGGTGAATTCGGTTTGTTCCCAATAGGCGGCACTAGTTATAAGTGGACTGTTCGGGATATAGGAAAATTTTCAAGAACGGAATCAAAATTTCTAGGCGAATTCAGTGAGTTCCCAATGGGACATGCTTGTATGAGTTTGCTTTTCAATATCGAGCAACATTTTAAGGAACGGAATCTAAGTATCATGGTGAATTGAGTAGGTTCCCAATAGGATTCGCATGTAATAAGCTTGTTATTCAAGATAGAGCAACGTTTTGACGCACTGAAACACTGTTTCTTTGTGAATTCAGTTAGTTCCTAGTAGCCTGCTCTTGTAATATGTGTACTTTTAAAGATTTATAAAAATTTGGTGAGCCGAATCTGAGTAACATGGTGAATTCTGTTAGTTCCCAATAGGCCGCACTAGTAATAAGTGGACTGTTCGGGATATAGGAAAATTTTCACGAACGGAATCAAAATTTCTAGGCGAATTCAGTGAGTTCCCAATGGGACATGCTTGTATGAGTTTGCTTTTCAATATCGAGCAACATTTTAAGGAACGGAATCTAAGTATCATGTTGAATTGAGTAGGTTCCCAATAGGATTCGCATGTAATAAGCTTGTTATTCAAGATAGAGCAACGTTTTAACGCACTGAAACACTGTTTCTTTGTGAATTCAGTTAGTTCCTAGTAGCCTGCTCTTGTAATATGTGTACTTTTAAAGATTTATAAAAATTTGGTGAGCCGAATCTGAGTAACATGGTGAATTCGGTTAGTTCCCAATAGGCCGCAGTAGTAATAAGTGGACTGTTCGGGATTTAGGAAAATTTTCAAGAACGGAATCAAAATTTCTAGGCGAATTCAGTGAGTTCCCAATGGGACATGCTTGTATGAGTTTGCTTTTCAATATCGAGTAACATTTTAAGGAACGGAATCTAAGTATCATGGTGAATTGAGTAGGTTCCCAATAGGATTCGCATGTAATAAGCTTGTTATTCAAGATAGAGCAACGTTTTGACGCACTGAAACACTGTTTCTTTGTGAATTCAGTTAGTTCCTAGTAGCCTGCTCTTGTAATATGTGTACTTTTAAAGATTTATAAAAATTTGGTGAGCCGAATCTGAGTAACATGGTGAATTCGGTTAGTTCCCAATAGGCCGCACTAGTAATAAGTGGACTGTTCGGGATATAGGAAAATTTTCACGAACGGAATCAAAATTTCTAGGCGAATTCAGTGAGTTCCCAATGGGACATGCTTGTATGAGTTTGCTTTTCAATATCGAGCAACATTTTAAGGAACGGAATCTAAGTACCATGTTGAATTTAGTAGGTTCCCAATAGGATTCGCATGTAATAAGCTTGTTATTCAGGATAGAGCAACGTTTTAACGCACTGAAACACTGTTTCTTTGTGAATTCAGTTAGTTCCTAGTAGCCTGCTCTTGTAATATGTGTACTTTTAAAGATTTATAAAAATTTGGTGAGCCGAATCTGAGTAACATGGTGAATTCGGTTAGTTCCCAATAGGCGGCACTAGTAATAAGTGGACTGTTCGGGATATAGGAAAATTTTCAAGAACGGAATCAAAATTTCTAGGCGAATTCAGTGAGTTCCCAATGGGACATGCTTGTATGAGTTTGCTTTTCAATATCGAGCAACATTTTAAGGAACGGAATCTAAGTATCATGGTGAATTGAGTAGGTTCCCAATAGGATTCGCATGTAATAAGCTTGTTATTCAAGATAGAGCAACGTTTTGACGCACTGAAACACTGTTTCTTTGTGAATTCAGTTAGTTCCTAGTAGCCTGCTCTTGTAATATGTGTACTTTTAAAGATTTATAAAAATTTGGTGAGCCGAATCTGAGTAACATGGTGAATTCGGTTAGTTCCCAATAGGCCGCACTAGTAATAAGTGGACTGTTCGGGATATAGGAAAATTTTCACGAACGGAATCAAAATTTCTAGGCGAATTCAGTGAGTTCCCAATGGGACATGCTTGTATGAGTATGCTTTTCAATATCGAGCAACATTTTAAGGAACGGAATCTAAGTATCATGTTGAATTGAGTAGGTTCCCAATAGGATTCGCATGTAATAAGCTTGTTATTCAAGATAGAGCAACGTTTTAACGCACTGAAACACTGTTTCTTTGTGAATTCAGTTAGTTCCTAGTAGCCTGCTCTTGTAATATGTGTACTTTTAAAGATTTATAAAAATTTGGTGAGCCGAATCTGAGTAACATGGTGAATTTCGGTTAGTTCCCAATAGGCGGCACTAGTAATAAGTGGACTGTTCGGGATTTAGGAAAATTTTCAAGAACGGAATCAAAATTTCTAGGCGAATTCAGTGAGTTCCCAATGGGACATGCTTGTATGAGTTTGCTTTTCAATATCGAGCAACATTTTAAGGAACGGAATCTAAGTATCATGTTGAATTGAGTAGGTTCCCAATAGGATTCGCATGTAATAAGCTTGTTATTCAAGATAGAGCAACGTTTTAACGCACTGAAACACTGTTTCTTTGTGAATTCAGTTAGTTCCTAGTAGCCTGCTCTTGTAATATGTGTACTTTTAAAGATTTATAAAAATTTGGTGAGCCGAATCTGAGTAACATGTTGAATTCGGTTAGTTCCCAATAGGCCGCACTAGTAATAAGTGGACTGTTCGGGATATAGGAAAATTTTCACGAACGGAATCAAAATTTCTAGGCGAATTCAGTGAGTTCCCAATGGGACATGCTTGTATGAGTTTGCTTTTCAATATCGAGCAACATTTTAAGGAACGGAATCTAAGTACCATGTTGAATTGAGTAGGTTCCCAATAGGATTCGCATGTAATAAGCTTGTTATTCAGGATAGAGCAACGTTTTAACGCACTGAAACACTGTTTCGTTGTGAATTCAGTTAGTTCCTAGTAGCCTGCTCTTGTAATATGTGTACTTTTAAAGATTTATAAAAATTTGGTGAGCCGAATCTGAGTAACATGGTGAATTCGGTTAGTTCCCAATAGGCGGCACTAGTAATAAGTGGACTGTTCGGGATATAGGAAAATTTTCAAGAACGGAATCAAAATTTCTAGGCGAATTCAGTGAGTTCCCAATGGGACATGCTTGTATGAGTTTGCTTTTCAATATCGAGCAACATTTTAAGGAACGGAATCTAAGTATCATGTTGAATTGAGTAGGTTCCCAATAGGATTCGCATGTAATAAGCTTGTTATTCAAGATAGAGCAACGTTTTGACGCACTGAAACACTGTTTCTTTGTGAATTCAGTTAGTTCCTAGTAGCCTGCTCTGGTAATATGTGTACTTTTAAAGATTTAAAAAAATTTGGTGAGCCGAATCTGAGTAACATGGTGAATTCGGTTAGTTCCCAATAGGCCGCACTAGTAATAAGTGGACTGTTCGGGATATAGGGAAATTTTCACGAACGGAATCAAAATTTCTAGGCGAATTCAGTGAGTTCCCAATGGGACATGCTTGTATGAGTTTGCTTTTCAATATCGAGCAACATTTTAAGGAACGGAATCTAAGTATCATGTTGAATTGAGTAGGTTCCCAATAGGATTCGCATGTAATAAGCTTGTTATTCAGGATAGAGCAACGTTTTAACGCACTGAAACACTGTTTCTTTGTGAATTCAGTTAGTTCCTAGTAGCCTGCTCTTGTAATATGTGTACTTTTAAAGATTTATAAAAATTTGGTGAGCCGAATCTGAGTAACATGGTGAATTCGGTTAGTTCCCAATAGGCGGCACTAGTAATAAGTGGACTGTTCGGGATACAGGAAAATTTTCACGAACGGATTCAAAATTTCTAGGCGAATTCAGTGAGTTCCCAATGGGACATGCTTGTATGAGTTTGCTTTTCAATATCGAGCAACATTTTAAGGAACGGAATCTAAGTATCATGTTGAATTGAGTAGGTTCCCAATAGGATTCGCATGTAATAAGCTTGTTATTCAAGATAGAGCAACGTTTTGACGCACTGAAACACTGTTTCTTTGTGAATTCAGTTAGTTCCTAGTAGCCTGCTCTTGTAATATGTGTACTTTTAAAGATTTATAAAAATTTGGTGAGCCGAATCTGAGTAACATGGTGAATTCGGTTAGTTCCCAATAGGCCGCACTAGTAATAAGTGGACTGTTCGGGATATAGGAAAATTTTCACGAACGGAATCAAAATTTCTAGGCGAATTCAGTGAGTTCCCAATGGGACATGCTTGTATGAGTTTGCTTTTCAATATCGAGCAACATTTTAAGGAACGGAATCTAAGTATCATGTTGAATTGAGTAGGTTCCCAATAGGATTCGCATGTAATAAGCTTGTTATTCAAGATAGAGCAACGTTTTAACGCACTGAAACACTGTTTCTTTGTGAATTCAGTTAGTTCCTAGTAGCCTGCTCTTGTAATATGTGTACTTTTAAAGATTTATAAAAATTTGGTGATCCGAATCTGAGTAACATGGTGAATTTCGGTTAGTTCCCAATAGGCGGCACTAGTAATAAGTGGACTGTTCGGGATATAGGAAAATTTTCAAGAACGGAATCAAAATTTCTAGGCGAATTCAGTGAGTTCCCAATGGGACATGCTTGTATGAGTTTGCTTTTCAATATCGAGCAACATTTTAAGGAACGGAATCTAAGTATCATTGTGAATTGAGTAGGTTCCCAATAGGATTCGCATGTAATAAGCTTGTTATTCAAGATAGAGCAACGTTTTAACGCACTGAAACACTGTTTCTTTGTGAATTCAGTTAGTTCCTAGTAGCCTGCTCTTGTAATATGTGTACTTTTAAAGATTTATAAAAATTTGGTGAGCCGAATCTGAGTAACATGTTGAATTCGGTTAGTTCCCAATAGGCCGCACTAGTAATAAGTGGACTGTTCGGGATATAGGAAAATTTTCACGAACGGAATCAAAATTTCTAGGCGAATTCAGTGAGTTCCCAATGGGACATGCTTGTATGAGTTTGCTTTTCAATATCGAGCAACATTTTAAGGAACGGAATCTAAGTACCATGTTGAATTGAGTAGGTTCCCAATAGGATTCGCATGTAATAAGCTTGTTATTCAGGATAGAGCAACGTTTTAACGCACTGAAACACTGTTTCTTGTGAATTCAGTTAGTTCCTAGTAGCCTGCTCTTGTAATATGTGTACTTTTAAAGATTTATAAAAATTTGGTGAGCCGAATCTGAGTAACATGGTGAATTCGGTTAGTTCCCAATAGGCGGCACTAGTAATAAGTGGACTGTTCGGGATATAGGAAAATTTTCAAGAACGGAATCAAAATTTCTAGGCGAATTCAGTGAGTTCCCAATGGGACATGCCTGTATGAGTTTGCTTTTCAATATCGAGCAACATTTTAAGGAACGGAATCTAAGTATCATGTTGAATTGAGTAGGTTCCCAATAGGATTCGCATGTAATAAGCTTGTTATTCAAGATAGAGCAACGTTTTAACGCACTGAAACACTGTTTCTTTGTGAATTCAGTTAGTTCCTAGTAGCCTGCTCTTGTAATATGTGTACTTTTAAAGATTTATAAAAATTTGGTGAGCCGAATCTGAGTAACATGGTGAATTCGGTTAGTTCCCAATAGGCCGCAGTAGTAATAAGTGGACTGTTCGGGATATAGAAAAATTTTGAAGAACGGAATCAAAATTTCTAGGCGAATTCAGTGAGTTCCCAATGGGACATGCTTGTATGAGTTTGCTTTTCAATATCGAGCAACATTTTAAGGAACGGAATCTAAGTATCATGTTGAATTGAGTAGGTTCCCAATAGGATTCGCATGTAATAAGCTTGTTATTCAAGATAGAGCAACGTTTTAACGCACTGAAACACTGTTTCTTTGTGAATTCAGTTAGTTCCTAGTAGCCTGCTCTTGTAATATGTGTACTTTTAAAGATTTATAAAAATTTGGTGAGCCGAATCTGAGTAACATGGTGAATTCGGTTAGTTCCAAATAGGCCGCACTAGTAATAAGTGGACTGTTCGGGATATAGGAAAATTTTCACGAACGGATTCAAAATTTCTAGGCGAATTCAGTGAGTTCCCAATGGGACATGCTTGTATGAGTTCGCTTTTCAATATCGAGCAACATTTTAAGGAACGGAATCTAAGTATCATGTTGAATTGAGTAGGTTCCCAATAGGATTCGCATGTAATAAGCTTGTTATTCAAGATAGAGCAACGTTTTAACGCACTGAAACACTGTTTCTTTGTGAATTCAGTTAGTTCCTAGTAGCCTGCTCTTGTAATATGTGTACTTTTAAAGATTTATAAAAATTTGGTGAGCCTAATCTGAGTAACATGGTGAATTCGGTTAGTTCCCAATAGGCGGCACTAGTAATAAGTGGACTGTTCGGGATATAGGAAAATTTTCAAGAACGGAATCAAAATTTCTAGGCGAATTCAGTGAGTTCCCAATGGGACATGCTTGTATGAGTTTGCTTTTCAAAATCGAGCAACATTATAAGGATTGGAATCTAAGTATCATGTTGAATGAGTAGGTTCCCAATAGGATTCGCATGTAATAAGCTTGTTATTCAAGATAGAGCAACGTTTTAACGCACTGAAACACTGTTTCTTTGTGAATTCAGTTAGTTCCTAGTAGCCTGCTCTTGTAATATGTGTACTTTTAAAGATTTATAAAAATTTGGTGAGCCGAATCTGAGTTACATGGTGAATTCGGTTAGTTCCCAATAGGCGGCACTAGTAATAAGTGGACTGTTCGGGATATAGGAAAATTTCAAGAACGGAATCAAAATTTCTAGGCGAATTCAGTGAGTTCCCAATGGGACATGCTTGTATGAGTTTGCTTTTCAATATCGAGCAACATTTTAAGGAACGGAATCTAAGTATCATGTTGAATTGAGTAGGTTCCCAATAGGATTCGCATGTAATAAGCTTGTTATTCAAGATAGAGCAACGTTTTAACGCACTGAAACACTGTTTCTTTGTGAATTCAGTTAGTTCCTAGTAGCCTGCTCTTGTAATATGTGTACTTTTAAAGATTTATAAAAATTTGGTGAGCCGAATCTGAGTAACATGGTGAATTCGGTTAGTTCCCAATAGGCCGCAGTAGTAATAAGTGGACTGTTCGGGATATAGAAAAATTTTCAAGAACGGAATCAAAATTTCTAGGCGAATTCAGTGAGTTCCCAATGGGACATGCTTGTATGAGTTTGCTTTTCAATATCGACAACATTTTAAGGAACGGAATCTAAGTATCATGTTGAATTGAGTAGGTTCCCAATAGGATTCGCATGTAATAAGCTTGTTATTCAAGATAGAGCAACGTTTTAACGCACTGAAACACTGTTTCTTTGTGAATTCAGTTAGTTCCTAGTAGCCTGCTCTTGTAATATGTGTACTTTTAAAGATTTATAAAAATTTGGTGATCCGAATCTGAGTAACATGGTGAATTCGGTTAGTTCCCAATAGGCCGCACTAGTAATAAGTGGACTGTTCGGGATATAGGAAAATTTTCAAGAACGGAATCAAAATTTCAGGGGAATTCAGTGAGTTCCCAATGGGACATGCTTGTATGAGTTTGCTTTTCAATATCGAGCAACATTATAAGGAACGGAATCTAAGTATCATGTTGAATTGAGTAGGTTCCCAATAGGATTCGCATGTAATAAGCTTGTTATTCAAGATAGAGCAACGTTTTAACGCACTGAAACACTGTTTCTTTGTGAATTCAGTTAGTTCCTAGTAGACTGCTCTTGTAATATGTGTACTTTTAAAGATTTATAAAAATTTGGTGAGCCGAATCTGAGTAACATGGTGAATTCGGTTAGTTCCCAATAGGCGGCACTAGTAATAAGTGGACTGTTCGGGATATAGGAAAATTTTCAAGAACGGAATCAAAATTTCTAGGCGAATTCAGTGAGTTCCCAATGGGACATGCTTGTATGAGTTTGCTTTTCAAAATCGAGCAACATTTTAAGGAATGGAATCTAAGTATCATCTTGAATGAGTATGTTCCCAATTGGATTCGCATGTAATAAGCTTGTTATTCAAGATAGAGCAACGTTTTAACGCACTGAAACACTGTTTCTTTGTGAATTCAGTTAGTTCCTAGTAGCCTGCTCTTGTAATATGTGTACTTTCAAAGATTTATAAAAATTTGGTGAGCCGAATCTGAGTAACATGGTGAATTCGGTTAGTTCCCAATAGGCCGCAGTAGTAATAAGTGGACTGTTCGGGATATAGAAAAATTTTCAAGAGCGGAATCAAAATTTCTAGGCGAATTCAGTGAGTTCCCAATGGGACATGCTTGTATGAGTTTGCTTTTCAATATCGACAACATTTTAAGGAACGGAATCTAAGTATCATGTTGAATTGAGTAGGTTCCCAATAGGATTCGCATGTAATAAGCTTGTTATTCAAGATAGAGCAACGTTTTAACGCACTGAAACACTGTTTCTTTGTGAATTCAGTTAGTTCCTAGTAGCCTGCTCTTGTAATATGTGTACTTTTAAAGATTTATAAAAATTTGGTGAGCCGAATCTGAGTAACATGGTGAATTCGGTTAGTTCCCAATAGGCCGCACTAGTAATAAGTGGACTGTTCGGGATATAGGAAAATTTTCACGAACGGATTCAAAATTTCTAGGCGAATTCAGTGAGTTCCCAATGGGACATGCTTGTATGAGTTTGCTTTTCAATATCGAGCAACATTTTAAGGAACGGAATCTAAGTATCATGTTGAATTGAGTAGGTTCCCAATAGGATTCGCATGTAATAAGCTTGTTATTCAAGATAGAGCAACGTTTTAACGCACTGAAACACTGTTTCTTTGTGAATTCAGTTAGTTCCTAGTAGCCTGCTCTTGTAATATGTGTACTTTTAAAGATTTATAAAAATTTGGTGAGCCGAATCTGAGTAACATGGTGAATTCGGTTAGTTCCCAATAGGCGGCACTAGTAATAAGTGGACTGTTCGGGATATAGGAAAATTTTCAAGAACGGAATCAAAATTTCTAGGCGAATTCAGTGAGTTCCCAATGGGACATGCTTGTATGAGTTTGCTTTTCAAAATCGAGCAACATTTTAAGGAATGGAATCTAAGTATCATGTTGAATGAGTAGGTTCCCAATAGGATTCGCATGTAATAAGCTTGTTATTCAAGATAGAGCAACGTTTTAACGCACTGAAACACTGTTTCTTTGTGAATTCAGTTAGTTCCTAGTAGCCTGCTCTTGTAATATGTGTACTTTTAAAGATTTATAAAAATTTGGTGAGCCGAATCTGAGTTACATGGTGAATTCGGTTAGTTCCCAATAGGCGGCACTAGTAATAAGTGGACTGTTCGGGATATAGGAAAATTTTCAAGAACGGAATCAAAATTTCTAGGCGAATTCAGTGAGTTCCCAATGGGACATGCTTGTATGAGTTTGCTTTTCAATATCGAGCAACATTTTAAGGAACGGAATCTAAGTATCATGTTGAATTGAGTAGGTTCCCAATAGGATTCGCATGTAATAAGCTTGTTATTCAAGATAGAGCAACGTTTTAACGCACTGAAACACTGTTTCTTTGTGAATTCAGTTAGTTCCTAGTAGCCTGCTCTTGTAATATGTGTACTTTTAAAGATTTATAAAAATTTGGTGAGCCGAATCTGAGTAACATGGTGAATTCGGTTAGTTCCCAATAGGCCGCACTAGTAATAAGTGGACTGTTCGGGATATAGGAAAATTTTCACGAACGGAATCAAAATTTCTAGGCGAATTCAGTGAGTTCCCAATGGGACATGCTTGTATGAGTTTGCTTTTCAATATCGAGCAACATTTTAAGGAACGGAATCTAAGTATCATGTTGAATTGAGTAGGTTCCCAATAGGATTCGCATGTAATAAGCTTGTTATTCAAGATAGAGCAACGTTTTAACGCACTGAAACACTGTTTCTTTGTGAATTCAGTTAGTTCCTAGTAGCCTGCTCTTGTAATATGTGTACTTTTAAAGATTTATAAAAATTTGGTGAGCCGAATCTGAGTAACATGGTGAATTCGGTTAGTTCCCAATAGGCCGCAGTAGTAATAAGTGGACTCTTCGGGATATAGAAAAATTTTCAAGAACGGAATCAAAATTTCTAGGCGAATACAGTGAGTTCCCAATGGGACATGCTTGTATGAGTTTGCTTTTCAATATCGACAACATTTTAAGGAACGGAATCTAAGTATCATGTTGAATTGAGTAGGTTCCCAATAGGATTCGCATGTAATAAGCTTGTTATTCAAGATAGAGCAACGTTTTAACGCACTGAAACACTGTTTCTTTGTGAATTCAGTTAGTTCCTAGTAGCCTGCTCTTGTAATATGTGTACTTTTAAAGATTTATAAAAATTTGGTGAGCCGAATCTGAGTAACATGGTGAATTCGGTTAGTTCCCAATAGGCCGCACTAGTAATAAGTGGACTGTTCGGGATATAGGAAAATTTTCAAGAACGGAATCAAAATTTCTAGGTGAATTCAGTGAGTTCCCAATGGGACATGCTTGTATGAGTTTGCTTTTCAATAATGAGCAACATTTTAAGGAACGGAATCTAAGTATCATGTTGAATTGAGTAGGTTCCCAATAGGATTCGCATGTAATAAGCTTGTTATTCAAGATAGAGCAACGTTTTAACGCACTGAAACACTGTTTCTTTGTGAATTCAGTTAGTTCCTAGTAGACTGCTCTTGTAATATGTGTACTTTTAAAGATTTATAAAAATTTGGTGAGCCGAATCTGAGTAACATGGTGAATTCGGTTAGTTCCCAATAGGCGGCACTAGTAATAAGTGGACTGTTCGGGATATAGGAAAATTTTCAAGAACGGAATCAAAATTTCTAGGCGAATTCAGTGAGTTCCCAATGGGACATGCTTGTATGAGTTTGCTTTTCAAAATCGAGCAACATTTTAAGGAATGGAATCTAAGTATCATCTTGAATGAGTAGGTTCCCAATTGGATTCGCATGTAATAAGCTTGTTATTCAAGATAGAGCAACGTTTTAACGCACTGAAACACTGTTTCTTTGTGAATTCAGTTAGTTCCTAGTAGCCTGCTCTTGTAATATGTGTACTTTTAAAGATTTATAAAAATTTGGTGAGCCGAATCTGAGTAACATGGTGAATTCGGTTAGTTCCCAATAGGCCGCAGTAGTAATAAGTGGACTGTTCGGGATATAGAAAAATTTTCAAGAGCGGAATCAAAATTTCTAGGCGAATTCAGTGAGTTCCCAATGGGACATGCTTGTATGAGTTTGCTTTTCAATATCGACAACATTTTAAGGAACGGAATCTAAGTATCATGTTGAATTGAGTAGGTTCCCAATAGGATTCGCATGTAATAAGCTTGTTATTCAAGATAGAGCAACGTTTTAACGCACTGAAACACTGTTTCTTTGTGAATTCAGTTAGTTCCTAGTAGCCTGCTCTTGTAATATGTGTACTTTTAAAGATTTATAAAAATTTGGTGAGCCGAATCTGAGTAACATGGTGAATTCGGTTAGTTCCCAATAGGCCGCACTAGTAATAAGTGGACTGTTCGGGATATAGGAAAATTTTCACGAACGGATTCAAAATTTCTAGGCGAATTCAGTGAGTTCCCAATGGGACATGCTTGTATGAGTTTGCTTTTCAATATCGAGCAACATTCTAAGGAACGGAATCTAAGTATCATGTTGAATTGAGTAGGTTCCCAATAGGATTCGCATGTAATAAGCTTGTTATTCAAGATAGAGCAACGTTTTAACGCACTGAAACACTGTTTCTTTGTGAATTCAGTTAGTTCCTAGTAGCCTGCTCTTGTAATATGTGTACTTTTAAAGATTTATAAAAATTTGGTGAGCCGAATCTGAGTAACATGGTGAATTCGGTTAGTTCCCAATAGGCCGCACTAGTAATAAAAGGACTGTTCGGGATATAGGAAAATTTTCAAGAACGGAATCAAAATTTCTAGGCGAATTCAGTGAGTTCCCAATGGGACATGCTTGTATGAGTTTGCTTTTCAATATCGAGCAACATTTTAAGGAACGGAATCTAAGTATCATGTTGAATTGAGTAGGTTCCCAATAGGATTCGCATGTAATAAGCTTGTTATTCAAGATAGAGCAACGTTATAACGCACTGAAACACTGTTTCTTTGTAATTCAGTTAGTTCCTAGTAGACTGCTCTTGTAATATGTGTACTTTTAAAGATTTATAAAAATTTGGTGAGCCGAATCTGAGTAACATGGTGAATTCGGTTAGTTCCCAATAGGCGGCACTAGTAATAAGTGGACTGTTCGGGATATAGGAAAATTTTCAAGAACGGAATCAAAATTTCTAGGCGAATTCAGTGAGTTCCCAATGGGACATGCTTGTATGAGTTTGCTTTTCAAAATCGAGCAACATTTTAAGGAATGGAATCTAAGTATCATGTTGAATGAGTAGGTTCCCAATAGGATTCGCATGTAATAAGCTTGTTATTCAAGATAGAGCAACGTTTTAACGCACTGAAACACTGTTTCTTGGTGAATTCAGTTAGTTCCTAGTAGCCTGCTCTTGTAATATGTGTACTTTTAAAGATTTATAAAAATTTGGTGAGCCGAATCTGAGTAACATGGTGAATTCGGTTAGTTCCCAATAGGCCGCACTAGTAATAAGTGGACTGTTCGGGATATAGGAAAATTTTCACGAACGGATTCAAAATTTCTAGGCGAATTCAGTGAGTTCCCAATGGGACATGCTTGTATGAGTTTGCTTTTCAATATCGAGCAACATTTTAAGGAACGGAATCTAAGTATCATGTTGAATTGAGTAGGTTCCCAATAGGATTCGCATGTAATAAGCTTGTTATTCAAGATAGAGCAACGTTTTAACGCACTGAAACACTGTTTCTTTGTGAATTCAGTTAGTTCCTAGTAGCCTGCTCTTGTAATATGTGTACTTTTAAAGATTTATAAAAATTTGGTGAGCCGAATCTGAGTAACATGGTGAATTCGGTTAGTTCCCAATAGGCGGCACTAGTAATAAGTGGACTGTTCGGGATATAGGAAAATTTTCAAGAACGGAATCAAAATTTCTAGGCGCATTCAGTGAGTTCCCAATGGGACATGCTTGTATGAGTTTGCTTTTCAAAATCGAGCAACATTTTAAGGAATGGAATCTAAGTATCATGTTGAATGAGTAGGTTCCCAATAGGATTCGCATGTAATAAGCTTGTTATTCAAGATAGAGCAACGTTTTAACGCACTGAAACACTGTTTCTTTGTGAATTCAGTTAGTTCCTAGTAGCCTGCTCTTGTAATATGTGTACTTTTAAAGATTTATAAAAATTTGGTGAGCCGAATCTGAGTAACATGGTGAATTCGGTTAGTTCCCAATAGGCCGCAGTAGTAATAAGTGGACTGTTCGGGATATAGGAAAATTTTCAAGAACGGAATCAAAATTTCTAGGCGAATTCAGTGAGTTCCCAATGGGACATGCTTGTATGAGTTTGCTTTTCAAAATCGAGCAACATTTTAAGGAATGGAATCTAAGTATCATGTTGAATGAGTAGGTTCCCAATAGGATTCGCATGTAATAAGCTTGTTATTCAAGATAGAGCAACGTTTTAACGCACTGAAACACTGTTTCTTTGTGAATTCAGTTAGTTCCTAGTAGCCTGCTCTTGTAATATGTGTACTTTTAAAGATTTATAAAAATTTGGTGAGCCGAATCTGAGTAACATGGTGAATTCGGTTAGTTCCCAATAGGCCGCAGTAGTAATAAGTGGACTGTTCGGGATATAGGAAAATTTTCAAGAACGGAATCAAAATTTCTAGGCGAATTCAGTGAGTTCCCAATGGGACATGCTTGTATGAGTTTGCTTTTCAATATCGAGCAACATTTTAAGGAACGGAATCTAAGTATCATGTTGAATTGAGTAGGTTCCCAATAGGATTCGCATGTAATAAGCTTGTTATTCAAGATAGAGCAACGTTTTAACGCACTGAAACACTGTTTCTTTGTGAATTCAGTTAGTTCCTAGTAGCCTGCTCTTGTAATATGTGTACTTTTAAAGATTTATAAAAATTTGGTGAGCCGAATCTGAGTAACATGGTGAATTCGGTTAGTTCCCAATAGGCCGCAGTAGTAATAAGTGGACTGTTCGGGATATAGAAAAATTTTCAAGAACGGAATCAAAATTTCTAGGCGAATTCAGTGAGTTCCCAATGGGACATGCTTGTATGAGTTTGCTTTTCAATATCGACAACATTTTAAGGAACGGAATCTAAGTATCATGTTGAATTGAGTAGGTTCCCAATAGGATTCGCATGTAATAAGCTTGTTATTCAAGATAGAGCAACGTTTTAACACACTGAAACACTGTTTCTTTGTGAATTCAATTAGTTCCTAGTAGCCTGCTCTTGTAATATGTGTACTTTTAAAGATTTATAAAAATTTGGTGAGCCGAATCTGAGTAACATGGTGAATTCGGTTAGTTCCCAATAGGCCGCACTAGTAATAAGTGGACTGTTCGGGATATAGGAAAATTTTCACGAACGGATTATAAATTTCTAGGCGAATTCAGTGAGTTCCCAATGGGACATGCTTGTATGAGTTTGCTTTTCAATATCGAGCAACATTTTAAGGAACGGAATCTAAGTATCATGTTGAATTGAGTAGGTTCCCAATAGGATTCGCATGTAATAAGCTTGTTATTCAGGATAGAGCAACGTTTTAACGCACTGAAACACTGTTTCTTTGTGAATTCAGTTAGTTCCTAGTAGCCTGCTCTTGTAATATGTGTACTTTTAAAGATTTATAAAAATTTGGTGAGCCGAATCTGAGTAACATGGTGAATTCGGTTAGTTCCCAATAGGCGGCACTAGTAATAAGTGGACTGTTCGGGATACAGGAAAATTTTCACGAACGGATTCAAAATTTCTAGGCGAATTCAGTGAGTTCCCAATGGGACATGCTTGTATGAGTTTGCTTTTCAATATCGAGCAACATTTTAAGGAACGGAATCTAAGTATCATGTTGAATTGAGTAGGTTCCCAATAGGATTCGCATGTAATAAGCTTGTTATTCAAGATAGAGCAACGTTTTGACGCACTGAAACACTGTTTCTTTGTGAATTCAGTTAGTTCCTAGTAGCCTGCTCTTGTAATATGTGTACTTTTAAAGATTTATAAAAATTTGGTGAGCCGAATCTGAGTAACATGGTGAATTCGGTTAGTTCCCAATAGGCCGCACTAGTAATAAGTGGACTGTTCGGGATATAGGAAAATTTTCAAGAACGGAATCAAAATTTCTAGGTGAATTCAGTGAGTTCCCAATGGGACATGCTTGTATGAGTTTGCTTTTCAATAATGAGCAACATTTTAAGGAACGGAATCTAAGTATCATGTTGAATTGAGTAGGTTCCCAATAGGATTCGCATGTAATAAGCTTGTTATTCAAGATAGAGCAACGTTTTAACGCACTGAAACACTGTTTCTTTGTGAATTCAGTTAGTTCCTAGTAGACTGCTCTTGTAATATGTGTACTTTTAAAGATTTATAAAAATTTGGTGAGCCGAATCTGAGTAACATGGTGAATTCGGTTAGTTCCCAATAGGCGGCACTAGTAATAAGTGGACTGTTCGGGATATAGGAAAATTTTCAAGAACGGAATCAAAATTTCTAGGCGAATTCAGTGAGTTCCCAATGGGACATGCTTGTATGAGTTTGCTTTTCAAAATCGAGCAACATTTTAAGGAATGGAATCTAAGTATCATCTTGAATGAGTAGGTTCCCAATTGGATTCGCATGTAATAAGCTTGTTATTCAAGATAGAGCAACGTTTTAACGCACTGAAACACTGTTTCTTTGTGAATTCAGTTAGTTCCTAGTAGCCTGCTCTTGTAATATGTGTACTTTTAAAGATTTATAAAAATTTGGTGAGCCGTATCTGAGTAACATGGTGAATTCGGTTAGTTCCCAATAGGCCGCAGTAGTAATAAGTGGACTGTTCGGGATATAGAAAAATTTTCAAGAGCGGAATCAAAATTTCTAGGCGAATTCAGTGAGTTCCCAATGGGACATGCTTGTATGAGTTTGCTTTTCAATATCGACAACATTTTAAGGAACGGAATCTAAGTATCATGTTGAATTGAGTAGGTTCCCAATAGGATTCGCATGTAATAAGCTTGTTATTCAAGATAGAGCAACGTTTTAACGCACTGAAACACTGTTTCTTTGTGAATTCAGTTAGTTCCTAGTAGCCTGCTCTTGTAATATGTGTACTTTTAAAGATTTATAAAAATTTGGTGAGCCGAATCTGAGTAACATGGTGAATTCGGTTAGTTCCCAATAGGCCGCACTAATAATAAGTGGACTGTTCGGGATATAGGAAAATTTTCACGAACGGATTCAAAATTTCTAGGCGAATTCAGTGAGTTCCCAATGGGACATGCTTGTATGAGTTTGCTTTTCAATATCGAGCAACATTCTAAGGAACGGAATCTAAGTATCATGTTGAATTGAGTAGGTTCCCAATAGGATTCGCATGTAATAAGCTTGTTATTCAAGATAGAGCAACGTTTTAACGCACTGAAACACTGTTTCTTTGTGAATTCAGTTAGTTCCTAGTAGCCTGCTCTTGTAATATGTGTACTTTTAAAGATTTATAAAAATTTGGTGAGCCGAATCTGAGTAACATGGTGAATTCGGTTAGTTCCCAATAGGCGGCACTAGTAATAAGTGGACTGTTCGGGATATAGGAAAATTTTCAAGAACGGAATCAAAATTTCTAGGCGAATTCAGTGAGTTCCCAATGGGACATGCTTGTATGAGTTTGCTTTTCAAAATCGAGCAACATTTTAAGGAATGGAATCTAAGTATCATGTTGAATGAGTAGGTTCCCAATAGGATTCGCATGTAATAAGCTTGTTATTCAAGATAGAGCAACGTTTTAACGCACTGAAACACTGTTTCTTTGTGAATTCAGTTAGTTCCTAGTAGCCTGCTCTTGTAATATGTGTACTTTTAAAGATTTATAAAAATTTGGTGAGCCGAATCTGAGTAACATGGTGAATTCGGTTAGTTCCCAATAGGCCGCAGTAGTAATAAGTGGACTGTTCGGGATATAGGAAAATTTTCAAGAACGGAATCAAAATTTCTAGGCGAATTCAGTGAGTTCCCAATGGGACATGCTTGTATGAGTTTGCTTTTCAAAATCGAGCAACATTTTAAGGAATGGAATCTAAGTATCATGTTGAATGAGTAGGTTCCCAATAGGATTCGCATGTAATAAGCTTGTTATTCAAGATAGAGCAACGTTTTAACGCACTGAAACACTGTTTCTTTGTGAATTCAGTTAGTTCCTAGTAGCCTGCTCTTGTAATATGTGTACTTTTAAAGATTTATAAAAATTTGGTGAGCCGAATCTGAGTAACATGGTGAATTCGGTTAGTTCCCAATAGGCCGCAGTAGTAATAAGTGGACTGTTCGGGATATAGGAAAATTTTCAAGAACGGAATCAAAATTTCTAGGCGAATTCAGTGAGTTCCCAATGGGACATGCTTGTATGAGTTTGCTTTTCAATATCGAGCAACATTTTAAGGAACGGAATCTAAGTATCATGTTGAATTGAGTAGGTTCCCAATAGGATTCGCATGTAATAAGCTTGTTATTCAAGATAGAGCAACGTTTTAACGCACTGAAACACTGTTTCTTTGTGAATTCAGTTAGTTCCTAGTAGCCTGCTCTTGTAATATGTGTACTTTTAAAGATTTATAAAAATTTGGTGAGCCGAATCTGAGTAACATGGTGAATTCGGTTAGTTCCCAATAGGCCGCAGTAGTAATAAGTGGACTGTTCGGGATATAGAAAAATTTTCAAGAACGGAATCAAAATTTCTAGGCGAATTCAGTGAGTTCCCAATGGGACATGCTTGTATGAGTTTGCTTTTCAATATCGACAACATTTTAAGGAACGGAATCTAAGTATCATGTTGAATTGAGTAGGTTCCCAATAGGATTCGCATGTAATAAGCTTGTTATTCAAGATAGAGCAACGTTTTAACGCACTGAAACACTGTTTCTTTGTGAATTCAGTTAGTTCCTAGTAGCCTGCTCTTGTAATATGTGTACTTTTAAAGATTTATAAAAATTTGTTGAGCCGAATCTGAGTAACATGGTGAATTCGGTTAGTTCCCAATAGGCCGCACTAGTAATAAGTGGACTGTTCGGGATATAGGAAAATTTTCACGAACGGATTCAAAATTTCTAGGCGAATTCAGTGAGTTCCCAATGGGACATGCTTGTATGAGTTTGCTTTTCAATATCGAGCAACATTTTAAGGAACGGAATCTAAGTATCATGTTGAATTGAGTAGGTTCCCAATAGGATTCGCATGTAATAAGCTTGTTATTCAGGATAGAGCAACGTTTTAACGCACTGAAACACTGTTTCTTTGTGAATTCAGTTAGTTCCTAGTAGCCTGCTCTTGTAATATGTGTACTTTTAAAGATTTATAAAAATTTGGTGAGCCGAATCTGAGTAACATGGTGAATTCGGTTAGTTCCCAATAGGCGGCACTAGTAATAAGTGGACTGTTCGGGATACAGGAAAATTTTCACGAACGGATTCAAAATTTCTAGGCGAATTCAGTGAGTTCCCAATGGGACATGCTTGTATGAGTTTGCTTTTCAATATCGAGCAACATTTTAAGGAACGGAATCTAAGTATCATGTTGAATTGAGTAGGTTCCCAATAGGATTCGCATGTAATAAGCTTGTTATTCAAGATAGAGCAACGTTTTGACGCACTGAAACACTGTTTCTTTGTGAATTCAGTTAGTTCCTAGTAGCCTGCTCTTGTAATATGTGTACTTTTAAAGATTTATAAAAATTTGGTGAGCCGAATCTGAGTAACATGGTGAATTCGGTTAGTTCCCAATAGGCCGCACTAGTAATAAGTGGACTGTTCGGGATATAGGAAAATTTTCACGAACGGAATCAAAATTTCTAGGCGAATTCAGTGAGTTCCCAATGGGACATGCTTGTATGAGTTTGCTTTTCAATATCGAGCAACATTTTAAGGAACGGAATCTAAGTATCATGTTGAATTGAGTAGGTTCCCAATAGGATTCGCATGTAATAAGCTTGTTATTCAAGATAGAGCAACGTTTTAACGCACTGAAACACTGTTTCTTTGTGAATTCAGTTAGTTCCTAGTAGCCTGCTCTTGTAATATGTGTACTTTTAAAGATTTATAAAAATTTGGTGAGCCGAATCTGAGTAACATGGTGAATTTCGGTTAGTTCCCAATAGGCGGCACTAGTAATAAGTGGACTGTTCGGGATATAGGAAAATTTTCAAGAACGGAATCAAAATTTCTAGGCGAATTCAGTGAGTTCCCAATGGGACATGCTTGTATGAGTTTGCTTTTCAATATCGAGCAACATTTTAAGGAACGGAATCTAAGTATCATGGTGAATTGAGTAGGTTCCCAATAGGATTCGCATGTAATAAGCTTGTTATTCAAGATAGAGCAACGTTTTAACGCACTGAAACACTGTTTCTTTGTGAATTCAGTTAGTTCCTAGTAGCCTGCTCTTGTAATATGTGTACTTTTAAAGATTTATAAAAATTTGTTGAGCCGAATCCGAGTAACATGTTGAATTCGGTTAGTTCCCAATAGGCCGCACTAGTAATAAGTGGACTGTTCGGGATATAGGAAAATTTTCACGAACGGAATCAAAATTTCTAGGCGAATTCAGTGAGTTCCCAATGGGACATGCTTGTATGAGTTTGCTTTTCAATATCGAGCAACATTTTAAGGAACGGAATCTAAGTACCATGTTGAATTGAGTAGGTTCCCAATAGGATTCGCATGTAATAAGCTTGTTATTCAGGATAGAGCAACGTTTTAACGCACTGAAACACTGTTTCTTTGTGAATTCAGTTAGTTCCTAGTAGCCTGCTCTTGTAATATGTGTACTTTTAAAGATTTATAAAAATTTGGTGAGCCGAATCTGAGTAACATGGTGAATTCGGTTAGTTCCCAATAGGCGGCACTAGTAATAAGTGGACTGTTCGGGATATAGGAAAATTTTCAAGAACGGAATCAAAATTTCTAGGCGAATTCAGTGAGTTCCCAATGGGACATGCTTGTATGAGTTTGCTTTTCAATATCGAGCAACATTTTAAGGAACGGAATCTAAGTATCATGTTGAATTGAGTAGGTTCCCAATAGGATTCGCATGTAATAAGTTTGTTATTCAAGATAGAGCAACGTTTTAACGCACTGAAACACTGTTTCTTTGTGAATTCAGTTAGTTCCTAGTAGCCTGCTCTTGTAATATGTGTACTTTTAAAGATTTATAAAAATTTGGTGAGCCGAATCTGAGTAACATGGTGAATTCGGTTAGTTCCCAATAGGCCGCACTAGTAATAAGTGGACTGTTCGGGATATAGGAAAATTTTCACGAACGGATTCAAAATTTCTAGGCGAATTCAGTGAGTTCCCAATGGGACATGCTTGTATGAGTTTGCTTTTCAATATCGAGCAACATTTTAAGGAACGGAATCTAAGTATCATGTTGAATTGAGTAGGTTCCCAATAGGATTCGCATGTAATAAGCTTGTTATTCAAGATAGAGCAACGTTTTAACGCACTGAAACACTGTTTCTTTGTGAATTCAGTTAGTTCCTAGTAGCCTGCTCTTGTAATATGTGTACTTTTAAAGATTTATAAAAATTTGGTGAGCCGAATCTGAGTAACATGGTGAATTCGGTTAGTTCCCAATAGGCGGCACTAGTAATAAGTGGACTGTTCGGGATATAGGAAAATTTTCACGAACGGAATCAAAATTTCTAGGCGAATTCAGTGAGTTCCCAATGGGACATGCTTGTATGAGTTTGCTTTTCAATATCGAGCAACATTTTAAGGAACCGAATCTAAGTATCATGTTGAATTGAGTAGGTTCCCAATAGGATTCGCATGTAATAAGCTTGTTATTCAGGATAGAGCAACGTTTTAACGCACTGAAACACTGTTTCTTTGTGAATTCAGTTAGTTCCTAGTAGCCTGCTCTTGTAATATGTGTACTTTTAAAGATTTATAAAAATTTGGTGAGCCGAATCTGAGTAACATGGTGAATTCGGTTAGTTCCCAATAGGCCGCAGTAGTAATAAGTGGACTGTTCGGGATATAGAAAAATTTTCAAGAACGGAATCAAAATTTCTAGGCGAATTCAGTGAGTTCCCAATGGGACATGCTTGTATGAGTTTGCTTTTCAATATCGACAACATTTTAAGGAACGGAATCTAAGTATCATGTTGAATTGAGTAGGTTCCCAATAGGATTCGCATGTAATAAGCTTGTTATTCAAGATAGAGCAACGTTTTAACGCACTGAAACACTGTTTCTTTGTGAATTCAGTTAGTTCCTAGTAGCCTGCTCTTGTAATATGTGTACTTTTAAAGATTTATAAAAATTTGGTGAGCCGAATCTGAGTAACATGGTGAATTCGGTTAGTTCCCAATAGGCCGCACTAGTAATAAGTGGACTGTTCGGGATATAGGAAAATTTTCACGAACGGATTCAAAATTTCTAGGCGAATTCAGTGAGTTCCCAATGGGACATGCTTGTATGAGTTTGCTTTTCAATATCGAGCAACATTTTAAGGAACGGAATCTAAGTATCATGTTGAATTGAGTAGGTTCCCAATAGGATTCGCATATAATAAGCTTGTTATTCAGGATAGAGCAACGTTTTAACGCACTGAAACACTGTTTCTTTGTGAATTCAGTTAGTTCCTAGTAGCCTGCTCTTGTAATATGTGTACTTTTAAAGATTTATAAAAATTTGGTGAGCCGAATCTGAGTAACATGGTGAATTCGGTTAGTTCCCAATAGGCGGCACTAGTAATAAGTGGACTGTTCGGGATACAGGAAAATTTTCACGAACGGATTCAAAATTTCTAGGCGAATTCAGTGAGTTCCCAATGGGACATGCTTGTATGAGTTTGCTTTTCAATATCGAGCAACATTTTAAGGAACGGAATCTAAGTATCATGTTGAATTGAGTAGGTTCCCAATAGGATTCGCATGTAATAAGCTTGTTATTCAAGATAGAGCAACGTTTTGACGCACTGAAACACTGTTTCTTTGTGAATTCAGTTAGTTCCTAGTAGCCTGCTCTTGTAATATGTGTACTTTTAAAGATTTATAAAAATTTGGTGAGCCGAATCTGAGTAACATGGTGAATTCGGTTAGTTCCCAATAGGCCGCACTAGTAATAAGTGGACTGTTCGGGATATAGGAAAATTTTCACGAACGGAATCAAAATTTCTAGGCGAATTCAGTGAGTTCCCAATGGGACATGCTTGTATGAGTTTGCTTTTCAATATCGAGCAACATTTTAAGGAACGGAATCTAAGTATCATGTTGAATTGAGTAGGTTCCCAATAGGATTCGCATGTAATAAGCTTGTTATTCAAGATAGAGCAACGTTTTAACGCACTGAAACACTGTTTCTTTGTGAATTCAGAGAGTTCCTAGTAGCCTGCTCTTGTAATATGTGTACTTTTAAAGATTTATAAAAATTTGGTGAGCCGAATCTGAGTAACATGGTGAATTTCGGTTAGTTCCCAATAGGCGGCACTAGTAATAATTGGACTGTTCGGGATATAGGAAAATTTTCAAGAACGGAATCAAAATTTCTAGGCGAATTCAGTGAGTTCCCAATGGGACATGCTTGTATGAGTTTGCTTTTCAATATCGAGCAACATTTTAAGGAACGGAATCTAAGTATCATGTTGAATTGAGTAGGTTCCCAATAGGATTCGCATGTAATAAGCTTGTTATTCAAGATAGAGCAACGTTTTAACGCACTGAAACACTGTTTCTTTGTGAATTCAGTTAGTTCCTAGTAGCCTGCTCTTGTAATATGTGTACTTTTAAAGATTTATAAAAATTTGTTGAGCCGAATCTGAGTAACATGTTGAATTCGGTTAGTTCCCAATAGGCCGCACTAGTAATAAGTGGACTGTTCGGGATATAGGAAAATTTTCACGAACGGAATCAAAATTTCTAGGCGAATTCAGTGAGTTCCCAATGGGACATGCTTGTATGAGTTTGCTTTTCAATATCGAGCAACATTTTAAGGAACGGAATCTAAGTACCATGTTGAATTGAGTAGGTTCCCAATAGGATTCGCATGTAATAAGCTTGTTATTCAGGATAGAGCAACGTTTTAACGCACTGAAACACTGTTTCTTTGTGAATTCAGTTAGTTCCTAGTAGCCTGCTCTTGTAATATGTGTACTTTTAAAGATTTATAAAAATTTGGTGAGCCGAATCTGAGTAACATGGTGAATTCGGTTAGTTCCCAATAGGCGGCACTAGTAATAAGTGGACTGTTCGGGATATAGGAAAATTTTCAAGAACGGAATCAAAATTTCTAGGCGAATTCAGTGAGTTCCCAATGGGACATGCTTGTATGAGTTTGCTTTTCAATATCGAGCAACATTTTAAGGAACGGAATCTAAGTATCATGTTGAATTGAGTAGGTTCCCAATAGGATTCGCATGTAATAAGTTTGTTATTCAAGATAGAGCAACGTTTTAACGCACTGAAACACTGTTTCTTTGTGAATTCAGTTAGTTCCTAGTAGCCTGCTCTTGTAATATGTGTACTTTTAAAGATTTATAAAAATTTGGTGAGCCGAATCTGAGTAACATGGTGAATTCGGTTAGTTCCCAATAGGCCGCACTAGTAATAAGTGGACTGTTCGGGATATAGGAAAATTTTCACGAACGGATTCAAAATTTCTAGGCGAATTCAGTGAGTTCCCAATGGGACATGCTTGTATGAGTTTGCTTTTCAATATCGAGCAACATTTTAAGGAACGGAATCTAAGTATCATGTTGAATTGAGTAGGTTCCCAATAGGATTCGCATGTAATAAGCTTGTTATTCAAGATAGAGCAACGTTTTAACGCACTGAAACACTGTTTCTTTGTGAATTCAGTTAGTTCCTAGTAGCCTGCTCTTGTAATATGTGTACTTTTAAAGATTTATAAAAATTTGGTGAGCCGAATCTGAGTAACATGGTGAATTCGGTTAGTTCCCAATAGGCGGCACTAGTAATAAGTGGACTGTTCGGGATATAGGAAAATTTTCAAGAACGGAATCAAAATTTCTAGGCGAATTCAGTGAGTTCCCAATGGGACATGCTTGTATGAGTTTGCTTTTCAAAATCGAGCAACATTATAAGGATTGGAATCTAAGTATCATGTTGAATGAGTAGGTTCCCAATAGGATTCGCATGTAATAAGCTTGTTATTCAAGATAGAGCAACGTTTTAACGCACTGAAACACTGTTTCTTTGTGAATTCAGTTAGTTCCTAGTAGCCTGCTCTTGTAATATGTGTACTTTTAAAGATTTATAAAAATTTGGTGAGCCGAATCTGAGTTACATGGTGAATTCGGTTAGTTCCCAATAGGAGGCACTAGTAATAAGTGGACTGTTCGGGATATAGGAAAATTTCAAGAACGGAATCAAAATTTCTAGGCGAATTCAGTGAGTTCCCAATGGGACATGCTTGTATGAGTTTGCTTTTCAATATCGAGCAACATTTTAAGGAACGGAATCTAAGTATCATGTTGAATTGAGTAGGTTCCCAATAGGATTCGCATGTAATAAGCTTGTTATTCAAGATAGAGCAACGTTTTAACGCACTGAAACACTGTTTCTTTGTGAATTCAGTTAGTTCCTAGTAGCCTGCTCTTGTAATATGTGTACTTTTAAAGATTTATAAAAATTTGGTGAGCCGAATCTGAGTAACATGGTGAATTCGGTTAGTTCCCAATAGGCCGCAGTAGTAATAAGTGGACTGTTCGGGATATAGAAAAATTTTCAAGAACGGAATCAAAATTTCTAGGCGAATTCAGTGAGTTCCCAATGGGACATGCTTGTATGAGTTTGCTTTTCAATATCGAGCAACATTTTAAGGAACGGAATCTAAGTATCATGTTGAATTGAGTAGGTTCCCAATAGGATTCGCATGTAATAAGCTTGTTATTCAAGATAGAGCAACGTTTTAACGCACTGAAACACTGTTTCTTTGTGAATTCAGTTAGTTCCTAGTAGCCTGCTCTTGTAATATGTGTACTTTTAAAGATTTATAAAAATTTGGTGAGCCGAATCTGAGTAACATGGTGAATTCGGTTAGTTCCCAATAGGCCGCACTAGTAATAAGTGGACTGTTCGGATATAGGAAAATTTTCACGAACGGATTCAAAATTTCTAGGCGAATTCAGTGAGTTCCCAATGGGACATGCTTGTATGAGTTTGCTTTTCAATATCGAGCAACATTTTAAGGAACGGAATCTAAGTATCATGTTGAATTGAGTAGGTTCCCAATAGGATTCGCATGTAATAAGCTTGTTATTCAAGATAGAGCAACGTTTTAACGCACTGAAACACTGTTTCTTTGTGAATTCAGTTAGTTCCTAGTAGCCTGCTCTTGTAATATGTGTACTTTTAAAGATTTATAAAAATTTGGTGAGCCGAATCTGAGTAACATGGTGAATTCGGTTAGTTCCCAATAGGCGGCACTAGTAATAAGTGGACTGTTCGGGATATAGGAAAATTTTCAAGAACGGAATCAAAATTTCTAGGCGAATTCAGTGAGTTCCCAATGGGACATGCTTGTATGAGTTTGCTTTTCAAAATCGAGCAACATTATAAGGATTGGAATCTAAGTATCATGTTGAATGAGTAGGTTCCCAATAGGATTCGCATGTAATAAGCTTGTTATTCAAGATAGAGCAACGTTTTAACGCACTGAAACACTGTTTCTTTGTGAATTCAGTTAGTTCCTAGTAGCCTGCTCTTGTAATATATGTACTTTTAAAGATTTATAAAAATTTGGTGAGCCGAATCTGAGTTACATGGTGAATTCGGTTAGTTCCCAATAGGCGGCACTAGTTATAAGTGGACTGTTCGGGATATAGGAAAATTTCAAGAACGGAATCAAAATTTCTAGGCGAATTCAGTGAGTTCCCAATGGGACATGCTTGTATGAGTTTGCTTTTCAATATCGAGCAACATTTTAAGGAACGGAATCTAAGTATCATGTTGAATTGAGTAGGTTCCCAATAGGATTCGCATGTAATAAGCTTGTTATTCAAGATAGAGCAACGTTTTAACGCACTGAAACACTGTTTCTTTGTGAATTCAGTTAGTTCCTAGTAGCCTGCTCTTGTAATATGTGTACTTTTAAAGATTTATAAAAATTTGGTGAGCCGAATCTGAGTAACATGGTGAATTCGGTTAGTTCCCAATAGGCCGCAGTAGTAATAAGTGGACTGTTCGGGATATAGAAAAATTTTCAAGAACGGAATCAAAATTTCTAGGCGAATTCAGTGAGTTCCCAATGGGACATGCTTGTATGAGTTTGCTTTTCAATATCGACAACATTTTAAGGAACGGAATCTAAGTATCATGTTGAATTGAGTAGGTTCCCAATAGGATTCGCATGTAATAAGCTTGTTATTCAAGATAGAGCAACGTTTTAACGCACTGAAACACTGTTTCTTTGTGAATTCAGTTAGTTCCTAGTAGCCTGCTCTTGTAATATGTGTACTTTTAAAGATTTATAAAAATTTGGTGAGCCGAATCTGAGTAACATGGTGAATTCGGTTAGTTCCCAATAGGCCGCACTAGTAATAAGTGGACTGTTCGGGATATAGGAAAATTTTCAAGAACGGAATCAAAATTTCTAGGCGAATTCAGTGAGTTCCCAATGGGACATGCTTGTATGAGTTTGCTTTTCAATATCGAGCAACATTTTAAGGAACGGAATCTAAGTATCATGTTGAATTGAGTAGGTTCCCAATAGGATTCGCATGTAATAAGCTTGTTATTCAAGATAGAGCAACGTTTTAATGCACTGAAACACTGTTTCTTTGTGAATTCAGTTAGTTCCTAGTAGCCTGCTCTTGTAATATGTGTACTTTTAAAGATTTATAAAAATTTGGTGAGCCGAATCTGAGTAACATGGTGAATTCGGTTAGTTCCCAATAGGCGGCACTAGTAATAAGTGGACTGTTCGGGATATAGGAAAATTTTCAAGAACGGAATCAAAATTTCTAGGCGAATTCAGTGAGTTCCCAATGGGACATGCTTGTATGAGTTTGCTTTTCAAAATCGAGCAACATTTTAAGGAATGGAATCTAAGTATCATGTTGAATGAGTAGGTTCCCAATTGGATTCGCATGTAATAAGCTTGTTATTCAAGATAGAGCAACGTTTTAACGCACTGAAACACTGTTTCTTTGTGAATTCAGTTAGTTCCTAGTAGCCTGCTCTTGTAATATGTGTACTTTTAAAGATTTATAAAAATTTGGTGAGCCGAATCTGAGTAACATGGTGAATTCGGTTAGTTCCCAATAGGCCGCAGTAGTAATAAGTGGACTGTTCGGGATATAGAAAAATTTTCAAGAACGGAATCAAAATTTCTAGGCGAATTCAGTGAGTTCCCAATGGGACATGCTTGTATGAGTTTGCTTTTCAATATCGACAACATTTTAAGGAACGGAATCTAAGTATCATGTTGAATTGAGTAGGTTCCCAATAGGATTCGCATGTAATAAGCTTGTTATTCAAGATAGAGCAACGTTTTAACGCACTGAAACACTGTTTCTTTGTGAATTCAGTTAGTTCCTAGTAGCCTGCTCTTGTAATATGTGTACTTTTAAAGATTTATAAAAATTTGGTGAGCCGAATCTGAGTAACATGGTGAATTCGGTTAGTTCCCAATAGGCCGCACTAGTAATAAGTGGACTGTTCGGGATTTAGGAAAATTTTCACGAACGGATTCAAAATTTCTAGGCGAATTCAGTGAGTTCCCAATGGGACATGCTTGTATGAGTTTGCTTTTCAATATCGAGCAACATTTTAAGGAACGGAATCTAAGTATCATGTTGAATTGAGTAGGTTCCCAATAGGATTCGCATGTAATAAGCTTGTTATTCAAGATAGAGCAACGTTTTAACGCACTGAAACACTGTTTCTTTGTGAATTCAGTTAGTTCCTAGTAGCCTGCTCTTGTAATATGTGTACTTTTAAAGATTTATAAAAATTTGGTGAGCCGAATCTGAGTAACATGGTGAATTCGGTTAGTTCCCAATAGGCGGCACTAGTAATAAGTGGACTGTTCGGGATATAGGAAAATTTTCAAGAACGGAATCAAAATTTCTAGGCGAATTCAGTGAGTTCCCAATGGGACATGCTTGTATGAGTTTGCTTTTCAAAATCGAGCAACATTTTAAGGAATGGAATCTAAGTATCATGTTGAATGAGTAGGTTCCCAATAGGATTCGCATGTAATAAGCTTGTTATTCAAGATAGAGCAACGTTTTAACGCACTGAAACACTGTTTCTTTGTGAATTCAGTTAGTTCCTAGTAGCCTGCTCTTGTAATATGTGTACTTTTAAAGATTTATAAAAATTTGGTGAGCCGAATCTGAGTAACATGGTGAATTCGGTTAGTTCCCAATAGGCCGCAGTAGTAATAAGTGGACTGTTCGGGATATAGGAAAATTTTCAAGAACGGAATCAAAATTTCTAGGCGAATTCAGTGAGTTCCCAATGGGACATGCTTGTATGAGTTTGCTTTTCAATATCGACAACATTTTAAGGAACGGAATCTAAGTATCATGTTGAATTGAGTAGGTTCCCAATAGGATTCGCATGTAATAAGCTTGTTATTCAAGATAGAGCAACGTTTTAACGCACTGAAACACTGTTTCTTTGTGAATTCAGTTAGTTCCTAGTAGCCTGCTCTTGTAATATGTGTACTTTTAAAGATTTATAAAAATTTGGTGAGCCGAATCTGAGTAACATGGTGAATTCGGTTAGTTCCCTATAGGCCGCAGTAGTAATAAGTGGACTGTTCGGGATATAGGAAAATTTTCAAGAACGGAATCAAAATTTCTAGGCGAATTCAGTGAGTTCCCAATGGGACATGCTTGTATGAGTTTGCTTTTCAATATCGAGCAACATTTTAAGGAACGGAATCTAAGTATCATGTTCAATTGAGTAGGTTCCCAATAGGATTCGCATGTAATAAGCTTGTTATTCAAGATAGAGCAACGTTTTAACGCACTGAAACACTGTTTCTTTGTGAATTCAGTTAGTTCCTAGTAGCCTGCTCTTGTAATATGTGTACTTTTAAAGATTTATAAAAATTTGGTGAGCCGAATCTGAGTAACATGGTGAATTCGGTTAGTTCCCAATAGGCCGCAGTAGTAATAAGTGGACTGTTCGGGATATAGAAAAATTTTCAAGAGCGGAATCAAAATTTCTAGGCGAATTCAGTGAGTTCCCAATGGGACATGCTTGTATGAGTTTGCTTTTCAATATCGACAACATTTTAAGGAACGGAATCTAAGTATCATGTTGAATTGAGTAGGTTCCCAATAGGATTCGCATGTAATAAGCTTGTTATTCAAGATAGAGCAACGTTTTAACGCACTGAAACACTGTTTCTTTGTGAATTCAGTTAGTTCCTAGTAGCCTGCTCTTGTAATATGTGTACTTTTAAAGATTTATAAAAATTTGGTGAGCCGAATCTGAGTAACATGGTGAATTCGGTTAGTTCCCAATAGGCCGCACTAGTAATAAGTGGACTGTTCGGGATATAGGAAAATTTTCACGAACGGATTCAAAATTTCTAGGCGAATTCAGTGAGTTCCCAATGGGACATGCTTGTATGAGTTTGCTTTTCAATATCGAGCAACATTTTAAGGAACGGAATCTAAGTATCATGTTGAATTGAGTAGGTTCCCAATAGGATTCGCATGTAATAAGCTTGTTATTCAAGATAGAGCAACGTTTTAACGCACTGAAACACTGTTTCTTTGTGAATTCAGTTAGTTCCTAGTAGCCTGCTCTTGTAATATGTGTACTTTTAAAGATTTATAAAAATTTGGTGAGCCGAATCTGAGTAACATGGTGAATTCGGTTAGTTCCCAATAGGCGGCACTAGTAATAAGTGGACTGTTCGGGATATAGGAAAATTTTCAAGAACGGAATCAAAATTTCTAGGCGAATTCAGTGAGTTCCCAATGGGACATGCTTGTATGAGTTTGCTTTTCAAAATCGAGCAACATTTTAAGGAATGGAATCTAAGTATCATGTTGAATGAGTAGGTTCCCAATAGGATTCGCATGTAATAAGCTTGTTATTCAAGATAGAGCAACGTTTTAACGCACTGAAACACTGTTTCTTTGTGAATTCAGTTAGTTCCTAGTAGCCTGCTCTTGTAATATGTGTACTTTTAAAGATTTATAAAAATTTGGTGAGCCGAATCTGAGTAACATGGTGAATTCGGTTAGTTCCCAATAGGCCGCAGTAGTAATAAGTGGACTGTTCGGGATATAGGAAAATTTTCAAGAACGGAATCAAAATTTCTAGGCGAATTCAGTGAGTTCCCAATGGGACATGCTTGTATGAGTTTGCTTTTCAAAATCGAGCAACATTTTAAGGAATGGAATCTAAGTATCATGTTGAATGAGTAGGTTCCCAATAGGATTCGCATGTAATAAGCTTGTTATTCAAGATAGAGCAACGTTTTAACGCACTGAAACACTGTTTCTTTGTGAATTCAGTTAGTTCCTAGTAGCCTGCTCTTGTAATATGTGTACTTTTAAAGATTTATAAAAATTTGGTGAGCCGAATCTGAGTAACATGGTGAATTCGGTTAGTTCCCAATAGGCCGCAGTAGTAATAAGTGGACTGTTCGGGATATAGGAAAATTTTCAAGAACGGAATCAAAATTTCTAGGCGAATTCAGTGAGTTCCCAATGGGACATGCTTGTATGAGTTTGCTTTTCAATATCGAGCAACATTTTAAGGAACGGAATCTAAGTATCATGTTGAATTGAGTAGGTTCCCAATAGGATTCGCATGTAATAAGCTTGTTATTCAAGATAGAGCAACGTTTTAACGCACTGAAACACTGTTTCTTTGTGAATTCAGTTAGTTCCTAGTAGCCTGCTCTTGTAATATGTGTACTTTTAAAGATTTATAAAAATTTGGTGAGCCGAATCTGAGTAACATGGTGAATTCGGTTAGTTCCCAATAGGCCGCAGTAGTAATAAGTGGACTGTTCGGGATATAGGAAAATTTTCAAGAACGGAATCAAAATTTCTAGGCGAATTCAGTGAGTTCCCAATGGGACATGCTTGTATGAGTTTGCTTTTCAAAATCGAGCAACATTATAAGGATTGGAATCTAAGTATCATGTTGAATGAGTAGGTTCCCAATAGGATTCGCATGTAATAAGCTTGTTATTCAAGATAGAGCAACGTTTTAACGCACTGAAACACTGTTTCTTTGTGAATTCAGTTAGTTCCTAGTAGCCTGCTCTTGTAATATGTGTACTTTTAAAGATTTATAAAAATTTGGTGAGCCGAATCTGAGTTACATGGTGAATTCGGTTAGTTCCCAATAGGCGGCACTAGTAATAAGTGGACTGTTCGGGATATAGGAAAATTTCAAGAACGGAATCAAAATTTCTAGGCGAATTCAGTGAGTTCCCAATGGGACATGCTTGTATGAGTTTGCTTTTCAATATCGAGCAACATTTTAAGGAACGGAATCTAAGTATCATGTTGAATTGAGTAGGTTCCCAATAGGATTCGCATGTAATAAGCTTGTTATTCAAGATAGAGCAACGTTTTAACGCACTGAAACACTGTTTCTTTGTGAATTCAGTTAGTTCCTAGTAGCCTGCTCTTGTAATATGTGTACTTTTAAAGATTTATAAAAATTTGGTGAGCCGAATCTGAGTAACATGGTGAATTCGGTTAGTTCCCAATAGGCCGCACTAGTAATAAGTGGACTGTTCGGGATATAGAAAAATTTTCAAGAACGGAATCAAAATTTCTAGGCGAATTCAGTGAGTTCCCAATGGGACATGCTTGTATGAGTTTGCTTTTCAATATCGAGCAACATTTTAAGGAACGGAATCTAAGTATCATGTTGAATTGAGTAGGTTCCCAATAGGATTCGCATGTAATAAGCTTGTTATTCAAGATAGAGCAACGTTTTAACGCACTGAAACACTGTTTCTTTGTGAATTCAGTTAGTTCCTAGTAGCCTGCTCTTGTAATATGTGTACTTTTAAAGATTTATAAAAATTTGGTGAGCCGAATCTGAGTAACATGGTGAATTCGGTTAGTTCCCAATAGGCCGCACTAGTAATAAGTGGACTGTTCGGGATATAGGAAAATTTTCACGAACGGATTCAAAATTTCTAGGCGAATTCAGTGAGTTCCCAATGGGACATGCTTGTATGAGTTTGCTTTTCAATATCGAGCAACATTTTAAGGAACGGAATCTAAGTATCATGTTGAATTGAGTAGGTTCCCAATAGGATTCGCATGTAATAAGCTTGTTATTCAAGATAGAGCAACGTTTTAACGCACTGAAACACTGTTTCTTTGTGAATTCAGTTAGTTCCTAGTAGCCTGCTCTTGTAATATGTGTACTTTTAAAGATTTATAAAAATTTGGTGAGCCGAATCTGAGTAACATGGTGAATTCGGTTAGTTCCCAATAGGCGGCACTAGTAATAAGTGGACTGTTCGGGATATAGGAAAATTTTCAAGAACGGAATCAAAATTTCTAGGCGAATTCAGTGAGTTCCCAATGGGACATGCTTGTATGAGTTTGCTTTTCAAAATCGAGCAACATTATAAGGATTGGAATCTAAGTATCATGTTGAATGAGTAGGTTCCCAATAGGATTCGCATGTAATAAGCTTGTTATTCAAGATAGAGCAACGTTTTAACGCACTGAAACACTGTTTCTTTGTGAATTCAGTTAGTTCCTAGTAGCCTGCTCTTGTAATATGTGTACTTTTAAAGATTTATAAAAATTTGGTGAGCCGAATCTGAGTTACATGGTGAATTCGGTTAGTTCCCAATAGGCGGCACTAGTAATAAGTGGACTGTTCGGGATATAGGAAAATTTCAAGAACGGAATCAAAATTTCTAGGCGAATTCAGTGAGTTCCCAATGGGACATGCTTGTATGAGTTTGCTTTTCAATATCGAGCAACATTTTAAGGAACGGAATCTAAGTATCATGTTGAATTGAGTAGGTTCCCAATAGGATTCGCATGTAATAAGCTTGTTATTCAAGATAGAGCAACGTTTTAACGCACTGAAACACTGTTTCTTTGTGAATTCAGTTAGTTCCTAGTAGCCTGCTCTTGTAATATGTGTACTTTTAAAGATTTATAAAAATTTGGTGAGCCGAATCTGAGTAACATGGTGAATTCGGTTAGTTCCCAATAGGCCGCACTAGTAATAAGTGGACTGTTCGGGATATAGAAAAATTTTCAAGAACGGAATCAAAATTTCTAGGCGAATTCAGTGAGTTCCCAATGGGACATGCTTGTATGAGTTTGCTTTTCAATATCGAGCAACATTTTAAGGAACGGAATCTAAGTATCATGTTGAATTGAGTAGGTTCCCAATAGGATTCGCATGTAATAAGCTTGTTATTCAAGATAGAGCAACGTTTTAACGCACTGAAACACTGTTTCTTTGTGAATTCAGTTAGTTCCTAGTAGCCTGCTCTTGTAATATGTGTACTTTTAAAGATTTATAAAAATTTGGTGAGCCGAATCTGAGTAACATGGTGAATTCGGTTAGTTCCCAATAGGCCGCACTAGTAATAAGTGGACTGTTCGGGATATAGGAAAATTTTCACGAACGGATTCAAAATTTCTAGGCGAATTCAGTGAGTTCCCAATGGGACATGCTTGTATGAGTTTGCTTTTCAATATCGAGCAACATTTTAAGGAACGGAATCTAAGTATCATGTTGAATTGAGTAGGTTCCCAATAGGATTCGCATGTAATAAGCTTGTTATTCAAGATAGAGCAACGTTTTAACGCACTGAAACACTGTTTCTTTGTGAATTCAGTTAGTTCCTAGTAGCCTGCTCTTGTAATATGTGTACTTTTAAAGATTTATAAAAATTTGGTGAGCCGAATCTGAGTAACATGGTGAATTCGGTTAGTTCCCAATAGGCGGCACTAGTAATAAGTGGACTGTTCGGGATATAGGAAAATTTTCAAGAACGGAATCAAAATTTCTAGGCGAATTCAGTGAGTTCCCAATGGGACATGCTTGTATGAGTTTGCTTTTCAAAATCGAGCAACATTATAAGGATTGGAATCTAAGTATCATGTTGAATGAGTAGGTTCCCAATAGGATTCGCATGTAATAAGCTTGTTATTCAAGATAGAGCAACGTTTTAACGCACTGAAACACTGTTTCTTTGTGAATTCAGTTAGTTCCTAGTAGCCTGCTCTTGTAATATGTGTACTTTTAAAGATTTATAAAAATTTGGTGAGCCGAATCTGAGTTACATGGTGAATTCGGTTAGTTCCCAATAGGCGGCACTAGTAATAAGTGGACTGTTCGGGATATAGGAAAATTTCAAGAACGGAATCAAAATTTCTAGGCGAATTCAGTGAGTTCCCAATGGGACATGCTTGTATGAGTTTGCTTTTCAATATCGAGCAACATTTTAAGGAACGGAATCTAAGTATCATGTTGAATTGAGTAGGTTCCCAATAGGATTCGCATGTAATAAGCTTGTTATTCAAGATAGAGCAACGTTTTAACGCACTGAAACACTGTTTCTTTGTGAATTCAGTTAGTTCCTAGTAGCCTGCTCTTGTAATATGTGTACTTTTAAAGATTTATAAAAATTTGGTGAGCCGAATCTGAGTAACATGGTGAATTCGGTTAGTTCCCAATAGGCCGCAGTAGTAATAAGTGGACTGTTCGGGATATAGAAAAATTTTCAAGAACGGAATCAAAATTTCTAGGCGAATTCAGTGAGTTCCCAATGGGACATGCTTGTATGAGTTTGCTTTTCAATATCGAAAACATTTTAAGGAACGGAATCTAAGTATCATGTTGAATTGAGTAGGTTCCCAATAGGATTCGCATGTAATAAGCTTGTTATTCAAGATAGAGCAACGTTTTAACGCACTGAAACACTGTTTCTTTGTGAATTCAGTTAGTTCCTAGTAGCCTGCTCTTGTAATATGTGTACTTTTAAAGATTTATAAAAATTTGGTGAGCCGAATCTGAGTAACATGGTGAATTCGGTTAGTTCCCAATAGGCCGCACTAGTAATAAGTGGACTGTTCGGGATATAGGAAAATTTTCACGAACGGATTCAAAATTTCTAGGCGAATTCAGTGAGTTCCCAATGGGACATGCTTGTATGAGTTTGCTTTTCAATATCGAGCAACATTTTAAGGAACGGAATCTAAGTATCATGTTGAATTGAGTAGGTTCCCAATAGGATTCGCATGTAATAAGCTTGTTATTCAAGATAGAGCAACGTTTTAACGCACTGAAACACTGTTTCTTTGTGAATTCAGTTAGTTCCTAGTAGCCTGCTCTTGTAATATGTGTACTTTTAAAGATTTATAAAAATTTGGTGAGCCGAATCTGAGTAACATGGTGAATTCGGTTAGTTCCCAATAGGCGGCACTAGTAATAAGTGGACTGTTCGGGATATAGGAAAATTTTCAAGAACGGAATCAAAATTTCTAGGCGAATTCAGTGAGTTCCCAATGGGACATGCTTGTATGAGTTTGCTTTTCAAAATCGAGCAACATTTTAAGGAATGGAATCTAAGTATCATGTTGAATGAGTAGGTTCCCAATAGGATTCGCATGTAATAAGCTTGTTATTCAAGATAGAGCAACGTTTTAACGCACTGAAACACTGTTTCTTTGTGAATTCAGTTAGTTCCTAGTAGCCTGCTCTTGTAATATGTGTACTTTTAAAGATTTATAAAAATTTGGTGAGCCGAATCTGAGTTACATGGTGAATTCGGTTAGTTCCCAATAGGCGGCACTAGTAATAAGTGGACTGTTCGGGATATAGGAAAATTTTCAAGAACGGAATCAAAATTTCTAGGCGAATTCAGTGAGTTCCCAATGGGACATGCTTGTATGAGTTTGCTTTTCAATATCGAGCAACATTTTAAGGAACGGAATCTAAGTATCATGTTGAATTGAGTAGGTTCCCAATAGGATTCGCATGTAATAAGCTTGTTATTCAAGATAGAGCAACGTTTTAACGCACTGAAACACTGTTTCTTTGTGAATTCAGTTAGTTCCTAGTAGCCTGCTCTTGTAATATGTGTACTTTTAAAGATTTATAAAAATTTGGTGAGCCGAATCTGAGTAACATGGTGAATTCGGTTAGTTCCCAATAGGCCGCAGTAGTAATATTTGGACTGTTCGGGATATAGAAAAATTTTCAAGAACGGAATCAAAATTTCTAGGCGAATTCAGTGAGTTCCCAATGGGACATGCTTGTATGAGTTTGCTTTTCAATATCGACAACATTTTAAGGAACGGAATCTAAGTATCATGTTGAATTGAGTAGGTTCCCAATAGGATTAGCATGTAATAAGCTTGTTATTCAAGATAGAGCAACGTTTTAACGCACTGAAACACTGTTTCTTTGTGAATTCAGTTAGTTCCTAGTAGCCTGCTCTTGTAATATGTGTACTTTTAAAGATTTATAAAAATTTGGTGAGCCGAATCTGAGTTACATGGTGAATTCGGTTAGTTCCCAATAGGCGGCACTAGTAATAAGTGGACTGTTCGGGATATAGGAAAATTTTCAAGAACGGAATCAAAATTTCTAGGCGAATTCAGTGAGTTCCCAATGGGACATGCTTGTATGAGTTTGCTTTTCAATATCGAGCAACATTTTAAGGAACGGAATCTAAGTATCATGTTGAATTGGGTAGGTTCCCAATAGGATTCGCATGTAATAAGCTTGTTATTCAAGATAGAGCAACGTTTTAACGCACTGAAACACTGTTTCTTTGTGAATTCAGTTAGTTCCTAGTAGCCTGCTCTTGTAATATGTGTACTTTTAAAGATTCATAAAAATTTGGTGAGCCGAATCTGAGTAACATGGTGAATTCGGTTAGTTCCCAATAGGCCGCAGTAGTAATAAGTGGACTGTTCGGGATATAGAAAAATTTTCAAGAACGGAATCAAAATTTCTAGGCGAATTCAGTGAGTTCCCAATGGGACATGCTTGTATGAGTTTGCTTTTCAATATCGACAACATTTTAAGGAACGGAATCTAAGTATCATGTTGAATTGAGTAGGTTCCCAATAGGATTCGCATGTAATAAGCTTGTTATTCAAGATAGAGCAACGTTTTAACGCACTGAAACACTGTTTCTTTGTGAATTCAGTTAGTTCCTAGTAGCCTGCTCTTGTAATATGTGTACTTTTAAAGATTTATAAAAATTTGGTGAGCCGAATCTGAGTAACTAGGTGAATTCGGTTAGTTCCCAATAGGCCGCACTAGTAATAAGTGGACTGTTCGGGATATAGGAAAATTTTCACGAACGGATTCAAAATTTCTAGGCGAATTCAGTGAGTTCCCAATGGGACATGCTTGTATGAGTTTGCTTTTCAATATCGAGCAACATTTTAAGGAACGGAATCTAAGTATCATGTTGAATTGAGTAGGTTCCCAATAGGATTCGCATGTAATAAGCTTGTTATTCAAGATAGAGCAACGTTTTAACGCACTGAAACACTGTTTCTTTGTGAATTCAGTTAGTTCCTAGTAGCCTGCTCTTGTAATATGTGTACTTTTAAAGATTTATAAAAATTTGGTGAGCCGAATCTGAGTAACATGGTGAATTCGGTTAGTTCCCAATAGGCGGCACTAGTAATAAGTGGACTGTTCGGGATATAGGAAAATTTTCAAGAACGGAATCAAAATTTCTAGGCGAATTCAGTGAGTTCCCAATGGGACATGCTTGTATGAGTTTGCTTTTCAAAATCGAGCAACATTATAAGGAATGGAATCTAAGTATCATGTTGAATGAGTAGGTTCCCAATAGGATTCGCATGTAATAAGCTTGTTATTCAAGATAGAGCAACGTTTTAACGCACTGAAACACTGTTTCTTTGTGAATTCAGTTAGTTCCTAGTAGCCTGCTCTTGTAATATGTGTACTTTTAAAGATTTATAAAAATTTGGTGAGCCGAATCTGAGTTACATGGTGAATTCGGTTAGTTCCCAATAGGCGGCACTAGTAATAAGTGGACTGTTCGGGATATAGGAAAATTTTCAAGAACGGAATCAAAATTTCTAGGCGAATTCAGTGAGTTCCCAATGGGACATGCTTGTATGAGTTTGCTTTTCAATATCGACAACATTTTAAGGAACGGAATCTAAGTATCATGTTGAATGAGTAGGTTCCCAATAGGATTCGCATGTAATAAGCTTGTTATTCAAGATAGAGCAACGTTTTAACGCACTGAAACACTGTTTCTTTGTGAATTCAGTTAGTTCCTAGTAGCCTGCTCTTGTAATATGTGTACTTTTAAAGATTTATAAAAATTTGGTGAGCCGAATCTGAGTAACATGGTGAATTCGGTTAGTTCCCAATAGGCCGCACTAGTAATAAGTGGACTGTTCGGGATATAGAAAAATTTTCAAGAACGGAATCAAAATTTCTAGGCGAATTCAGTGAGTTCCCAATGGGACATGCTTGTATGAGTTTGCTTTTCAATATCGAAAACATTTTAACGAACGGAATCTAAGTATCATGTTGAATTGAGTAGGTTCCCAATAGGATTCGCATGTAATAAGCTTGTTATTCAAGATAGAGCAACGTTTTAACGCACTGAAACACTGTTTCTTTGTGAATTCAGTTAGTTCCTAGTAGCCTGCTCTTGTAATATGTGTACTTTTAAAGATTTATAAAAATTTGGTGAGCCGAATCTGAGTAACATAGTGAATTCGGTTAGTTCCCAATAGGCCGCACTAGTAATAAGTGGACTGTTCGGGATATAGGAAAATTTTCACGAACGGATTCAAAATTTCTAGGCGAATTCAGTGAGTTCCCAATGGGACATGCTTGTGTGAGTTTGCTTTTCAATATCGAGCAACATTTTAAGGAACGGAATCTAAGTATCATGTTGAATTGAGTAGGTTCCCAATAGGATTCGCATGTAATAAGCTTGTTATTCAAGATAGAGCAACGTTTTAACGCACTGAAACACTGTTTCTTTGTGAATTCAGTTAGTTCCTAGTAGACTGCTCTTGTAATATGTGTACTTTTAAAGATTTATAAAAATTTGGTGAGCCGAATCTGAGTAACATGGTGAATTCGGTTAGTTCCCAATAGGCGGCACTAGTAATAAGTGGACTGTTCGGGATATAGGAAAATTTTCAAGAACTGAATCAAAATTTCGAGGCGAATTCAGTGAGTTCCCAATGGGACATGCTTGTATGAGTTTGCTTTTCAAAATCGAGCAACCTTTTTAGGAATGGAATCTAAGTATCATGTTGAATGAGTAGGTTCCCAATAGGATTCGCATGTAATAAGCTTGTTATTCAAGATAGAGCAACGTTTTAACGCACTGAAACACTGTTTCTTTGTGAATTCAGTTAGTTCCTAGTAGCCTGCTCTTGTAATATGTGTACTTTTAAAGATTTATAAAAATTTGGTGAGCCGAATCTGAGTAACATGGTGAATTCGGTTAGTTCCCAATAGGCCGCAGTAGTAATAAGTGGACTGTTCGGGATATAGAAAAATTTTCAAGAACGGAATCAAAATTTCTAGGCGAATTCAGTGAGTTCCCAATGGGACATGCTTGTATGAGTTTGCTTTTCAATATCGACAACATTTTAAGGAACGGAATCTAAGTATCATGTTGAATTGAGTAGGTTCCCAATAGGATTCGCATGTAATAAGCTTGTTATTCAAGATAGAGCAACGTTTTAACGCACTGAAACACTGTTTCTTTGTGAATTCAGTTAGTTCCTAGTAGCCTGCTCTTGTAATATGTGTACTTTTAAAGATTTATAAAAATTTGGTGAGCCGAATCTGAGTAACATGGTGAATTCGGTTAGTTCCCAATAGGCCGCACTAGTAATAAGTGGACTGTTCGGGATATAGGAAAATTTTCACGAACGGATTCAAAATTTCTAGGCGAATTCAGTGAGTTCCCAATGGGACATGCTTGTATGAGTTTGCTTTTCAATATCGAGCAACATTTTAAGGAACGGAATCTAAGTATCATGTTGAATTGAGTAGGTTCCCAATAGGATTCGCATGTAATAAGCTTGTTATTCAAGATAGAGCAACGTTTTAACGCACTGAAACACTGTTTCTTTGTGAATTCAGTTAGTTCCTAGTAGCCTGCTCTTGTAATATGTGTACTTTTAAAGATTTATAAAAATTTGGTGAGCCGAATCTGAGTAACATGGTGAATTCGGTTAGTTCCCAATAGGCGGCACTAGTAATAAGTGGACTGTTCGGGATATAGGAAAATTTTCAAGAACGGAATCAAAATTTCTAGGCGAATTCAGTGAGTTCCCAATGGGACATGCTTGTATGAGTTTGCTTTTCAATATCGAGCAACATTTTAAGGAACGGAATCTAAGTATCATGTTGAATTGAGTCGGTTCCCAATAGGATTCGCATGTAATAAGCTTGTTATTCAAGATAGAGCAACGTTTTAACGCACTGAAACACTGTTTCTTTGTGAATTCAGTTAGTTCCTAGTAGCCTGCTCTTGTAATATGTGTACTTTTAAAGATTTATAAAAATTTGGTGAGCCGAATCTGAGTAACATGGTGAATTCGGTTAGTTCCCAATAGCGCGCAGTAGTAATATTTGGACTGTTCGGGATATAGAAAAATTTTCAAGAACGGAATCAAAATTTCTAGGCGAATTCAGTGAGTTCCCAATGGGACATGCTTGTATGAGTTTGCTTTTCAATATCGACAACATTTTAAGGAACGGAATCTAAGTATCATGTTGAATTGAGTAGGTTCCCAATAGGATTCGCATGTAATAAGCTTGTTATTCAAGATAGAGCAACGTTTTAACGCACTGAAACACTGTTTCTTTGTGAATTCAGTTAGTTCCTAGTAGCCTGCTCTTGTAATATGTGTACTTTTAAAGATTTATAAAAATTTGGTGAGCCGAATCTGAGTAACATGGTGAATTCGGTTAGTTCCCAATAGGCCGCACTAGTAATAAGTGGACTGTTCGGGATATAGGAAAATTTTCACGAACGGATTCAAAATTTCTAGGCGAATTCAGTGAGTTCCCAATGGGACATGCTTGTATGAGTTTGCTTTTCAATATCGAGCAACATTTTAAGGAACGGAATCTAAGTATCATGTTGAATTGAGTAGGTTCCCAATAGGATTCGCATGTAATAAGCTTGTTATTCAAGATAGAGCAACGTTTTAACGCACTGAAACACTGTTTCTTTGTGAATTCAGTTAGTTCCTAGTAGCCTGCTCTTGTAATATGTGTACTTTTAAAGATTTATAAAAATTTGGTGAGCCGAATCTGAGTAACATGGTGAATTCGGTTAGTTCCCAATAGGCGGCACTAGTAATAAGTGGACTGTTCGGGATATAGGAAAATTTTCAAGAACGGAATCAAAATTTCTAGGCGAATTCAGTGAGTTCCCAATGGGACATGCTTGTATGAGTTTGCTTTTCAAAATCGAGCAACATTATAAGGAATGGAATCTAAGTATCATGTTGAATGAGTAGGTTCCCAATAGGATTCGCATGTAATAAGCTTGTTATTCAAGATAGAGCAACGTTTTAACGCACTGAAACACTGTTTCTTTGTGAATTCAGTTAGTTCCTAGTAGCCTGCTCTTGTAATATGTGTACTTTTAAAGATTTATAAAAATTTGGTGAGCCGAATCTGAGTAACATGGTGAATTCGGTTAGTTCCCAATAGGCCGCACTAGTAATAAGTGGACTGTTCGGGATATAGAAAAATTTTCAAGAACGGAATCAAAATTTCTAGGCGAATTCAGTGAGTTCCCAATGGGACATGCTTGTATGAGTTTGCTTTTCAATATCGACAACATTTTAAGGAACGGAATCTAAGTATCATGTTGAATTGAGTAGGTTCCCAATAGGATTCGCATGTAATAAGCTTGTTATTCAAGATAGAGCAACGTTTTAACGCACTGAAACACTGTTTCTTTGTGAATTCAGTTAGTTCCTAGTAGCCTGCTCTTGTAATATGTGTACTTTTAAAGATTTATAAAAATTTGGTGAGCCGAATCTGAGTAACATGGTGAATTCGGTTAGTTCCCAATAGGCGGCACTAGTAATAAGTGGACTGTTCGGGATATAGGAAAATTTTCACGAACGGATTCAAAATTTCTAGGCGAATTCAGTGAGTTCCCAATGGGACATGCTTGTATGAGTTTGCTTTTCAATATCGAGCAACATTTTAAGGAACGGAATCTAAGTATCATGTTGAATGAGTAGGTTCCCAATAGGATTCGCATGTAATAAGCTTGTTATTCAAGATAGAGCAACGTTTTAACGCACTGAAACACTGTTTCTTTGTGAATTCAGTTAGTTCCTAGTAGCCTGCTCTTGTAATATGTGTACTTTTAAAGATTTATAAAAATTTGGTGAGCCGAATCTGAGTAACATGGTGAATTCGGTTAGTTCCCAATAGGCTGCACTAGTAATAAGTGGACTGTTCGGGATATAGGAAAATTTTCAAGAACGGAATCAAAATTTCTAGGCGAATTCAGTGAGTTCCCAATGGGACATGCTTGTATGAGTTTGCTTTTCAAAATCGAGCAACATTTTAAGGAATGGAATCTAAGTATCATGTTGAATGAGTAGGTTCCCAATAGGATTCGCATGTAATAAGCATGTTATTCAAGATAGAGCAACGTTTTAACGAACTGAAACACTGTTTCTTTGTGAATTCAGTTAGTTCCTAGTAGCCTGCTCTTGTAATATGTGTACTTTTAAAGATTTATAAAAATTTGGTGAGCCGAATCTGAGTTACATGGTGAATTCGTTTAGTTCCCAATAGGCGGCACTAGTAATAAGTGGACTGTTCGGGATATAGGAAAATTTTCAAGAACGGAATCAAAATTTCTAGGCGAATTCAGTGAGTTCCCAATGGGACATGCTTGTATGAGTTTGCTTTTCAATATCGAGCAACATTTTAAGGAACGGAATCTAAGTATCATGTTGAATTGAGTAGGTTCCCAATAGGATTCGCATGTAATAAGCTTGTTATTCAAGATAGAGCAACGTTTTAACGCACTGAAACACTGTTTCTTTGTGAATTCAGTTAGTTCCTAGTAGCCTGCTCTTGTAATATGTGTACTTTTAAAGATTTATAAAAATTTGGTGAGCCGAATCTGAGTAACATGGTGAATTCGGTTAGTTCCCAATAGGCCGCAGTAGTAATAAGTGGACTGTTCGGGATATAGAAAAATTTTCAAGAACGGAATCAAAATTTCTAGGCGAATTCAGTTAGTTCCCAATGGGACATGCTTGTATGAGTTTGCTTTTCAATATCGACAACATTTTAAGGAACGGAATCTAAGTATCATGTTGAATTGAGTAGGTTCCCAATAGGATTCGCATGTAATAAGCTTGTTATTCAAGATAGAGCAACGTTTTAACGCACTGAAACACTGTTTCTTTGTGAATTCAGTTAGTTCCTAGTAGCCTGCTCTTGTAATATGTGTACTTTTAAAGATTTATAAAAATTTGGTGAGCCGAATCTGAGTAACATGGTGAATTCGGTTAGTTCCCAATAGGCCGCACTAGTAATAAGTGGACTGTTCGGGATATAGGAAAATTTTCACGAACGGATTCAAAATTTCTAGGCGAATTCAGTGAGTTCCCAATGGGACATGCTTGTATGAGTTTGCTTTTCAATATCGAGCAACATTTTAAGGAACGGAATCTAAGTATCATGTTGAATTGAGTAGGTTCCCAATAGGATTCGCATGTAATAAGCTTGTTATTCAAGATAGAGCAACGTTTTAACGCACTGAAACACTGTTTCTTTGTGAATTCAGTTAGTTCCTAGTAGCCTGCTCTTGTAATATGTGTACTTTTAAAGATTTATAAAAATTTGGTGAGCCGAATCTGAGTAACATGGTGAATTCGGTTAGTTCCCAATAGGCGGCACTAGTAATAAGTGGACTGTTCGGGATATAGGAAAATTTTCAAGAACGGAATCAAAATTTCTAGGCGAATTCAGTGAGTTCCCAATGGGACATGCTTGTATGAGTTTGCTTTTCAAAATCGAGCAACATTATAAGGAATGGAATCTAAGTATCATGTTGAATGAGTAGGTTCCCAATAGGATTCGCATGTAATAAGCTTGTTATTCAAGATAGAGCAACGTTTTAACGCACTGAAACACTGTTTCTTTGTGAATTCAGTTAGTTCCTAGTAGCCTGCTCTTGTAATATGTGTACTTTTAAAGATTTATAAAAATTTGGTGAGCCGAATCTGAGTAACATGGTGAATTCGGTTAGTTCCCAATAGGCCGCAGTAGTAATAAGTGGACTGTTCGGGATATAGGAAAATTTTCAAGAACGGAATCAAAATTTCTAGGCGAATTCAGTGAGTTCCCAATGGGACATGCTTGTATGAGTTTGCTTTTCAATATCGACAACATTTTAAGGAACGGAATCTAAGTATCATGTTGAATGAGTAGGTTCCCAATAGGATTCGCATGTAATAAGCTTGTTATTCAAGATAGAGCAACGTTTTAACGCACTGAAACACTGTTTCTTTGTGAATTCAGTTAGTTCCTAGTAGCCTGCTCTTGTAATATGTGTACTTTTAAAGATTTATAAAAATTTGGTGAGCCGAATCTGAGTAACATGGTGAATTCGGTTAGTTCCCAATAGGCCGCACTAGTAATAAGTGGACTGTTCGGGATATAGGAAAATTTTCACGAACGGATTCAAAATTTCTAGGCGAATTCAGTGAGTTCCCAATGGGACATGCTTGTGTGAGTTTGCTTTTCAATATCGAGCAACATTTTAAGGAACGGAATCTAAGTATCATGTTGAATTGAGTAGGTTCCCAATAGGATTCGCATGTAATAAGCTTGTTATTCAAGATAGAGCAACGTTTTAACGCACTGAAACACTGTTTCTTTGTGAATTCAGTTAGTTCCTAGTAGACTGCTCTTGTAATATGTGTACTTTTAAAGATTTATAAAAATTTGGTGAGCCGAATCTGAGTAACATGGTGAATTCGGTTAGTTCCCAATAGGCGGCACTAGTAATAAGTGGACTGTTCGGGATATAGGAAAATTTTCAAGAACGGAATCAAAATTTCTAGGCGAATTCAGTGAGTTCCCAATGGGACATGCTTGTATGAGTTTGCTTTTCAAAATCGAGCAACATTTTAAGGAATGGAATCTAAGTATCATGTTGAATGAGTAGGTTCCCAATAGGATTCGCATGTAATAAGCTTGTTATTCAAGATAGAGCAACGTTTTAACGTACTGAAACACTGTTTCTTTGTGAATTCAGTTAGTTCCTAGTAGCCTGCTCTTGTAATATGTGTACTTTTAAAGATTTATAAAAATTTGGTGAGCCGAATCTGAGTTACATGGTGAATTCGGGTAGTTCCCAATAGGCGGCACTAGTAATAAGTGGACTGTTCGGGATATAGGAAAATTTTCAAGAACGGAATCAAAATTTCTAGGCGAATTTAGTGAGTTCCCAATGGGACATGCTTGTATGAGTTTGCTTTTCAATATCGAGCAACATTTTAAGGAACGGAATCTAAGTATCATGTTGAATTGAGTAGGTTCCCAATAGGATTCGCATGTAATAAGCTTGTTATTCAAGATAGAGCAACGTTTTAACGCACTGAAACACTGTTTCTTTGTGAATTCAGTTAGTTCCTAGTACCCTGCTCTTGTAATATGTGTACTTTTAAAGATTTATAAAAATTTGGTGAGCCGAATCTTAGTAACATGGTGAATTCGGTTAGTTCCCAATAGGCCGCAGTAGTAATAAGTGGACTGTTCGGGATATAGAAAAATTTTCAAGAACGGAATCAAAATTTTAGGCGAATTCAGTGAGTTCCCAATGGGACATGCTTGTATGAGTTTGCTTTTCAATATCGACAACATTTTAAGGAACGGAATCTAAGTATCATGTTGAATTGAGTAGGTTCCCAATAGGATTCGCATGTAATAAGCTTGTTATTCAAGATAGAGCAACGTTTTAACGCACTGAAACACTGTTTCTTTGTGAATTCAGTTAGTTCCTAGTAGCCTGCTCTTGTAATATGTGTACTTTTAAAGATTTATAAAAATTTGGTGAGCCGAATCTGAGTAACATGGTGAATTCGGTTAGTTCCCAATAGGCCGCACTAGTAATAAGTGGACTGTTCGGGATATAGGAAAATTTTCACGAACGGATTCAAAATTTCTAGGCGAATTCAGTGAGTTCCCAATGGGACATGCTTGTATGAGTTTGCTTTTCAATATCTAGCAACATTTTAGGGAACGGAATCTAAGTATCATGTTGAATTGAGTAGGTTCCCAATAGGATTCGCATGTAATAAGCTTGTTATTCAAGATAGAGCAACGTTTTAACGCACTGAAACACTGTTTCTTTGTGAATTCAGTTAGTTCCTAGTAGCCTGCTCTTGTAATATGTGTACTTTTAAAGATTTATTAAAATTTGGTGAGCCGAATCTGAGTAACATGGTGAATTCGGTTAGTTCCCAATAGGCGGCACTAGTAATAAGTGGACTGTTCGGGATATAGGAAAATTTTCAAGAACGGAATCAAAATTTCTAGGCGAATTCAGTGAGTTCCCAATGGGACATGCTTGTATGAGTTTGCTTTTCAAAATCGAGCAACATTATAAGGAATGGAATCTAAGTATCATGTTGAATGAGTAGGTTCCCAATAGGATTCGCATGTAATAAGCTTGTTATTCAAGATAGAGCAACGTTTTAACGCACTGAAACACTGTTTCTTTGTGAATTCAGTTAGTTCCTAGTAGCCTGCTCTTGTAATATGTGTACTTTTAAAGATTTATAAAAATTTGGTGAGCCGAATCTGAGTTACATGGTGAATTCGGTTAGTTCCCAATAGGCGGCACTAGTAATAAGTGGACTGTTCGGGATATAGGAAAATTTTCAAGAACGGAATCAAAATTTCTAGGCGAATTCAGTGAGTTCCCAATGGGACATGCTTGTATGAGTTTGCTTTTCTATATCGACAACATTTTAAGGAACGGAATCTAAGTATCATGTTGAATGAGTAGGTTCCCAATAGGATTCGCATGTAATAAGCTTGTTATTCAAGATAGAGCAACGTTTTAACGCACTGAAACACTGTTTCTTTGTGAATTCAGTTAGTTCTTAGTAGCCTGCTCTTGTAATATGTGTACTTTTAAAGATTTATAAAAATTTGGTGAGCCGAATCTGAGTAACATGGTGAATTCGGTTAGTTCCCAATAGGCCGCACTAGTAATAAGTGGACTGTTCGGGATATAGAAAAATTTTCAAGAACGGAATCAAAATTTCTAGGCGAATTCAGTGAGTTCCCAATGGGACATGCTTGTATGAGTTTGCTTTTCAATATCGACAACATTTTAAGGAACGGAATCTAAGTATCATGTTGAATTGAGTAGGTTCCCAATAGGATTCGCATGTAATAAGCTTGTTATTCAAGATAGAGCAATGTTTTAACGCACTGAAACACTGTTTCTTTGTGAATTCAGTTAGTTCCTAGTAGCCTGCTCTTGTAATATGTGTACTTTTAAAGATTTATAAAAATTTGGTGAGCCGAATCTGAGTAACATGGTGAATTCGGTTAGTTCCCAATAGGCCGCACTAGTAATAAGTGGACTGTTCGGGATATAGGAAAATTTTCACGAACGGATTCAAAATTTCTAGGCGAATTCAGTGAGTTCCCAATGGGACATGCTTGTGTGAGTTTGCTTTTCAATATCGAGCAACATTTTAAGGAACGGAATCTAAGTATCATGTTGAATTGAGTAGGTTCCCAATAGGATTCGCATGTAATAAGCTTGTTATTCAAGATAGAGCAACGTTTTAACGCACTGAAACACTGTTTCTTTGTGAATTCAGTTAGTTCCTAGTAGACTGCTCTTGTAATATGTGTACTTTTAAAGATTTATAAAAATTTGGTGAGCCGAATCTGAGTAACATGGTGAATTCGGTTAGTTCCCAATAGGCGGCACTAGTAATAAGTGGACTGTTCGGGATATAGGAAAATTTTCAAGAACGGAATCAAAATTTCTAGGCGAATTCAGTGAGTTCCCAGTGGGACATGCTTGTATGAGTTTGCTATTCAAAATCGAGCAACATTTTAAGGAATGGAATCTAAGTATCATGTTGAATGAGTAGGTTCCCAATAGGATTCGCATGTAATAAGCTTGTTATTCAAGATAGAGCAACGTTTTAACGCACTGAAACACTGTTTCTTTGTGAATTCAGTTAGTTCCTAGTAGCCTGCTCTTGTAATATGTGTACTTTTAAAGATTTATAAAAATTTGGTGAGCCGAATCTGAGTAACATGGTGAATTCGGTTAGTTCCCAATAGGCCGCAGTAGTAATAAGTGGACTGTTCGGGATATAGAAAAATTTTCAAGAACGGAATCAAAATTTCTAGGCGAATTCAGTGAGTTCCCAATGGGACATGCTTGTATGAGTTTGCTTTTCAATATCGACAACATTTTAAGGAACGGAATCTAAGTATCATGTTGAATTGAGTAGGTTCCCAATAGGATTCGCATGTAATAAGCTTGTTATTCAAGATAGAGCAACGTTTTAACGCACTGAAACACTGTTTCTTTGTGAATTCAGTTAGTTCCTAGTAGCCTGCTCTTGTAATATGTGTACTTTTAAAGATTTATAAAAATTTGGTGAGCCGAATCTGAGTAACATGTTGAATTCGGTTAGTTCCCAATAGGCCGCACTAGTAATAAGTGGACTGTTCGGGATATAGGAAAATTTTCACGAACGGATTCAAAATTTCTAGGCGAATTCAGTGAGTTCCCAATGGGACATGCTTGTATGAGTTTGCTTTTCAATATCGAGCAACATTTTAAGGAACGGAATCTAAGTTTCATGTTGAATTGAGTAGGTTCCCAATAGGATTCGCATGTAATAAGCTTGTTATTCAAGATAGAGCAACGTTTTAACGCACTGAAACACTGTTTCTTTGTGAATTCAGTTAGTTCCTAGTAGCCTGCTCTTGTAATATGTGTACTTTTAAAGATTTATAAAAATTTGGTGAGCCGAATCTGAGTAACATGGTGAATTCGGTTAGTTCCCAATAGGCGGCACTAGTAATAAGTGGACTGTTCGGGATATAGGAAAATTTTCAAGAACGGAATCAAAATTTCTAGGCGAATTCAGTGAGTTCCCAATGGGACATGCTTGTATGAGTTTGCTTTTCAATATCGAGCAACATTTTAAGGAACGGAATCTAAGTATCATGTTGAATTGAGTAGGTTCCCAATAGGATTCGCATGTAATAAGCTTGTTATTCAAGATAGAGCAACGTTTTAACGCACTGAAACACTGTTTCTTTGTGAATTCAGTTAGTTCCTAGTAGCCTGCTCTTGTAATATGTGTACTTTTAAAGATTTATAAAAATTTGGTGAGCCGAATCTGAGTAACATGGTGAATTCGGTTAGTTCCCAATAGGCCGCACTAGTAATAAGTGGACTGTTCGTGATATAGGAAAATTTTCACGAACGGATTCAAAATTTCTAGGCGAATTCAGTGAGTTCCCAATGGGACATGCTTGTATGAGTTTGCTTTTCAATATCGAGCAACATTTTAAGGAACGGAATCTAAGTATCATGTTGAATTGAGTAGGTTCCCAATAGGATTCGCATGTAATAAGCTTGTTATTCAAGATAGAGCAACGTTTTAACGCACTGAAACACTGTTTCTTTGTGAATTCAGTTAGTTCCTAGTAGCCTGCTCTTGTAATATGTGTACTTTTAAAGATTTATAAAAATTTGGTGAGCCGAATCTGAGTAACATGGTGAATTCGGTTAGTTCCCAATAGGCGGCACTAGTAATAAGTGGACTGTTCGGGATATAGGAAAATTTTCACGAACGGAATCAAAATTTCTAGGCGAATTCAGTGAGTTCCCAATGGGACATGCTTGTATGAGTTTGCATTTCAAAATCGAGCAACATTTTAAGGAACGGAATCTAAGTATCATGTTGAATGAGTAGGTTCCCAATAGGATTCGCATGTAATAAGCTTGTTATTCAAGATAGAGCAACGTTTTAACGCACTGAAACACTGTTTCTTTGTGAATTCAGTTAGTTCCTAGTAGCCTGCTCTTGTAATATGTGTACTTTTAAAGATTTATAAAAATTTGGTGAGCCGAATCTGAGTAACATGGTGAATTCGGTTAGTTCCCAATAGGCGGCACTAGTAATAAGTGGACTGTTCGGGATATAGGAAAATTTTCAAGAACGGAATCAAAATTTCTAGGCGAATTCAGTGAGTTCCCAATGGGACATGCTTGTATGAGTTTGCTTTTCAATATCGAGCAACATTTTAAGGAACGGAATCTAAGTATCATGTTGAATTGAGTAGGTTCCCAATAGGATTCGCATGTAATAAGCTTGTTATTCAAGATAGAGCAACGTTTTAACGCACTGAAACACTGTTTCTTTGTGAATTCAGTTAGTTCCTAGTACCCTGCTCTTGTAATATGTGTACTTTTAAAGATTTATAAAAATTTGGTGAGCCGAATCTGAGTAACATGGTGAATTCGGTTAGTTCCCAATAGGCCGCACTAGTAATAAGTGGACTGTTCGGGATATAGGAAAATTTTCACGAACGGAATCAAAATTTCTAGGCGAATTCAGTGAGTTCCCAATGGGACATGCTTGTATGAGTTTGCTTTTCAATATCGAGCAACATTTTAAGGAACGGAATCTAAGTATCATGTTGAATTGAGTAGGTTCCCAATAGGATTCGCATGTAATAAGCTTGTTATTCAGGATAGAGCAACGTTTTAACGCACTGAAACACTGTTTCTTTGTGAATTCAGTTAGTTCCTAGTAGCCTGCTCTTGTAATATGTGTACTTTTAAAGATTTATAAAAATTTGGTGAGCCGAATCTGAGTAACATGGTGAATTCGGTTAGTTCCCAATAGGCCGCACTAGTAATAAGTGGACTGTTCGGGATATAGGAAAATTTTCACGAACGGAATCAAAATTTCTAGGCGAATTCAGTGAGTTCCCAATGGGACATGCTTGGATGAGTTTGCTTTTCAATATCGAGCAACATTTTAAGGAACGGAATCTAAGTATCATGTTGAATTGAGTAGGTTCCCAATAGGATTCGCATGTAATCAGCTTGTTATTCAAGATAGAGCAACGTTTTAACGCACTGAAACACTGTTTCTTTGTGAATTCATTTAGTTCCTAGTAGCCTGCTCTTGTAATATGTGTACTTTTAAAGATTTATAAAAATTTGGTGAGCCGAATCTGAGTAACATGGTGAATTCGGTTAGTTCCCAATAGGCCGCACTAGTAATAAGTGGAATGTTCGGGATATAGGAAAATTTTCACGAACGGAATCAAAATTTCTAGGCGAATTCAGTGAGTTCCCAATGGGATATGCTTGTATTAGTTTGCTTTTCAATATCGAGCAACATTTTAAGGAACGGAATCTAAGTATCATGTTGAATTGAGTAGGTTCCCAATAGGATTCGCATGTAATAAGCTTGTTATTCAAGATAGAGCAACGTTTTAACGCACTGAAACACTGTTTCTTTGTGAAATCATTTAGTTCCTAGTAGCCTGCTCTTGTAATATGTGTACTTTTAAAGATTTATAAAAATTTGGTGAGCCGAATCTGAGTAACATGGTGAATTCGGTTAGTTCCCAATAGGCCGCACTAGTAATAAGTGGACTGTTCGGGATATAGGAAAATTTTCACGAACGGAATCAAAATTTCTAGGCGAATTCAGTGAGTTCCCAATGGGACATGCTTGTATGAGTTTGCTTTTCAATATCGAGCAACATTTTAAGGAACGGAATCTAAGTATCATGTTGAATTGAGTAGGTTCCCAATAGGATTCGCATGTAATAAGCTTGTTATTCAAGATAGAGCAACGTTTTAACGCACTGAAACACTGTTTCTTTGTGAATTCAGTTAGTTCCTAGTAGCCTGCTCTTGTAATATGTGTACTTTTAAAGATTTATAAAAATTTGGTGAGCCGAATCTGAGTAACATGGTGAATTCGGTTAGTTCCCAATAGGCGGCACGAGTAATAAGTGGACTGTTCGGGATATAGGAAAATTTTCAAGAACGGAATCAAAATTTCTAGGCGAATTCAGTGAGTTCCCAATGGGACATGCTTGTATGAGTTTGCTTTTCAATATCGAGCAACATTTTAAGGAACGGAATCTAAGTATCATGTTGAATTGAGTAGGTTCCCAATAGGATTCGCATGTAATAAGCTTGTTATTCAAGATAGAGCAACGTTTTAACGCACTGAAACACTGTTTCTTTGTGAATTCAGTTAGTTCCTAGTAGCCTGCTCTTGTAATATGTGTACTTTTAAAGATTTATAAAAATTTGGTGAGCCGAATCTGAGTAACATGGTGAATTCGGTTAGTTCCCAATAGGCGGCACGAGTAATAAGTGGACTGTTCGGGATATAGGAAAATTTTCAAGAACGGAATCAAAATTTCTAGGCGAATTCAGTGAGTTCCCAATGGGACATGCTTGTATGAGTTTGCTTTTCAATATCGAGCAACATTTTAAGGAACGGAATCTAAGTATCATGTTGAATTGAGTAGGTTCCCAATAGGATTCGCATGTAATAAGCTTGTTATTCAAGATAGAGCAACGTTTTAACGCACTGAAACACTGTTTCTTTGTGAATTCAGTTAGTTCCTAGTAGCCTGCTCTTGTAATATGTGTACTTTTAAAGATTTATAAAAATTTGGTGAGCCGAATCTGAGTAACATGGTGAATTCGGTTAGTTCCCAATAGGCCGCACTAGTAATAAGTGGACTGTTCGGGATATAGGAAAATTTTCACGAACGGATTCAAAATTTCTAGGCGAATTCAGTGAGTTCCCAATGGGACATGCTTGTATGAGTTTGCTTTTCAATATCGAGCAACATTTTAAGGAACGGAATCTAAGTATCATGTTGAATTGAGTAGGTTCCCAATAGGATTCGCATGTAATAAGCTTGTTATTCAAGATAGAGCAACGTTTTAACGCACTGAAACACTGTTTCTTTGTGAATTCAGTTAGTTCCTAGTAGCCTGCTCTTGTAATATGTGTACTTTTAAAGATTTATAAAAATTTGGTGAGCCGAATCTGAGTAACATGGTGAATTCGGTTAGTTCCCAATAGGCGGCACTAGTAATAAGTGGACTGTTCGGGATATAGGAAAATTTTCACGAACGGAATCAAAATTTCTAGGCGAATTCAGTGAGTTCCCAATGGGACATGCTTGTATGAGTTTGCATTTCAAAATCGAGCAACATTTTAAGGAACGGAATCTAAGTATCATGTTGAATGAGTAGGTTCCCAATAGGATTCGCATGTAATAAGCTTGTTATTCAAGATAGAGCAACGTTTTAACGCACTGAAACACTGTTTCTTTGTGAATTCAGTTAGTTCCTAGTAGCCTGCTCTTGTAATATGTGTACTTTTAAAGATTTATAAAAATTTGGTGAGCCGAATCTGAGTAACATGGTGAATTCGGTTAGTTCCCAATAGGCGGCACTAGTAATAAGTGGACTGTTCGGGATATAGGAAAATTTTCAAGAACGGAATCAAAATTTCTAGGCGAATTCAGTGAGTTCCCAATGGGACATGCTTGTATGAGTTTGCTTTTCAATATCGAGCAACATTTTAAGGAACGGAATCTAAGTATCATGTTGAATTGAGTAGGTTCCCAATAGGATTCGCATGTAATAAGCTTGTTATTCAAGATAGAGCAACGTTTTAACGCACTGAAACACTGTTTCTTTGTGAATTCAGTTAGTTCCTAGTACCCTGCTCTTGTAATATGTGTACTTTTAAAGATTTATAAAAATTTGGTGAGCCGAATCTGAGTAACATGGTGAATTCGGTTAGTTCCCAATAGGCCGCACTAGTAATAAGTGGACTGTTCGGGATATAGGAAAATTTTCACGAACGGAATCAAAATTTCTAGGCGAATTCAGTGAGTTCCCAATGGGACATGCTTGTATGAGTTTGCTTTTCAATATCGAGCAACATTTTAAGGAACGGAATCTAAGTATCATGTTGAATTGAGTAGGTTCCCAATAGGATTCGCATGTAATAAGCTTGTTATTCAAGATAGAGCAACGTTTTAACGCACTGAAACACTGTTTCTTTGTGAATTCAGTTAGTTCCTAGTAGCCTGCTCTTGTAATATGTGTACTTTTAAAGATTTATAAAAATTTGGTGAGCCGAATCTGAGTAACATGGTGAATTCGGTTAGTTCCCAATAGGCCGCACTAGTAATAAGTGGACTGTTCGGGATATAGGAAAATTTTCACGAACGGAATCAAAATTTCTAGGCGAATTCAGTGAGTTCCCAATGGGACATGCTTGGATGAGTTTGCTTTTCAATATCGAGCAACATTTTAAGGAACGGAATCTAAGTATCATGTTGAATTGAGTAGGTTCCCAATAGGATTCGCATGTAATAAGCTTGTTATTCAAGATAGAGCAACGTTTTAACGCACTGAAACACTGTTTCTTTGTGAATTCAGTTAGTTCCTAGTAGCCTGCTCTTGTAATATGTGTACTTTTAAAGATTTATAAAAATTTGGTGAGCCGAATCTGAGTAACATGGTGAATTCGTTTAGTTCCCAATAGGCCGCACTAGTAATAAGTGGACTGTTCGGGATATAGGAAAATTTTCACGAAAGGAATCAAAATTTCTAGGCGTATTCAGTGAGTTCCCAATGGGATATGCTTGTATTAGTTTGCTTTTCAATATCGAGCAACATTTTAAGGAACGGAATCTAAGTATCATGTTGAATTGAGTAGGTTCCCAATAGGATTCGCATGTAATAAGCTTGTTATTCAAGATAGAGCAACGTTTTAACGCACTGAAACACTGTTTCTTTGTGAAATCATTTAGTTCCTAGTAGCCTGCTCTTGTAATATGTGTACTTTTAAAGATTTATAAAAATTTGGTGAGCCGAATCTGAGTAACATGGTGAATTCGGTTAGTTCCCAATAGGCCGCACTAGTAATAAGTGGACTGTTCGGGATATAGGAAAATTTTCACGAACGGAATCAAAATTTCTAGGCGAATTCAGTGAGTTCCCAATGGGACATGCTTGTATGAGTTTGCTTTTCAATATCGAGCAACATTTTAAGGAACGGAATCTAAGTATCATGTTGAATTGAGTAGGTTCCCAATAGGATTCGCATGTAATAAGCTTGTTATTCAAGATAGAGCAACGTTTTAACGCACTGAAACACTGTTTCTTTGTGAATTCAGTTAGTTCCTAGTAGCCTGCTCTTGTAATATGTGTACTTTTAAAGATTTATAAAAATTTGGTGAGCCGAATCTGAGTAACATGGTGAATTCGGTTAGTTCCCAATAGGCGGCACGAGTAATAAGTGGACTGTTCGGGATATAGGAAAATTTTCAAGAACGGAATCAAAATTTCTAGGCGAATTCAGTGAGTTCCCAATGGGACATGCTTGTATGAGTTTGCTTTTCAATATCGAGCAACATTTTAAGGAACGGAATCTAAGTATCATGTTGAATTGAGTAGGTTCCCAATAGGATTCGCATGTAATAAGCTTGTTATTCAAGATAGAGCAACGTTTTAACGCACTGAAACACTGTTTCTTTGTGAATTCAGTTAGTTCCTAGTAGCCTGCTCTTGTAATATGTGTACTTTTAAAGATTTATAAAAATTTGGTGAGCCGAATCTGAGTAACATGGTGAATTCGGATAGTTCCCAATAGGCCGCACTAGTAATAAGTGGACTGTTCGGGATATAGGAAAATTTTCACGAACGGAATCAAAATTTCTAGGCGAATTCAGTGAGTTCCCAATGGGACATGCTTGGATGAGTTTGCTTTTCAATATCGAGCAACATTTTAAGGAACGGAATCTAAGTATCATGTTGAATTGAGTAGGTTCCCAATAGGATTCGCATGTAATAAGCTTGTTATTCAAGATAGAGCAACGTTTTAACGCACTGAAACACTGTTTCTTTGTGAATTCAGTTAGTTCCTAGTAGCCTGCTCTTGTAATATGTGTACTTTTAAAGATTTATAAAAATTTGGTGAGCCGAATCTGAGAAACATGGTGAATTCGGTTAGTTCCCAATAGGCGGCACTAGTAATAAGTGGACTGTTCGGGATATAGGAAAATTTTCAAGAACGGAATCAAAATTTCTAGGCGAATTCAGTGAGTTCCCAATGGGACATGCTTGTATGAGTTTGCTTTTCAATATCGAGCAACATTTTAAGGAACGGAATCTAAGTATCATGTTGAATTGAGTAGGTTCCCAATAGGATTCGCATGTAATAAGCTTGTTATTCAAGATAGAGCAACGTTTTAACGCACTGAAACACTGTTTCTTTGTGAATTCAGTTAGTTCCTAGTACCCTGCTCTTGTAATATGTGTACTTTTAAAGATTTATAAAAATTTGGTGAGCCGAATCTGAGTAACATGGTGAATTCGGTTAGTTCCCAATAGGCCGCACTAGTAATAAGTGGACTGTTCGGGATATAGGAAAATTTTCACGAACGGAATCAAAATTTCTAGGCGAATTCAGTGAGTTCCCAATGGGACATGCTTGTATGAGTTTGCTTTTCAATATCGAGCAACATTTTAAGGAACGGAATCTAAGTATCATGGTGAATTGAGTAGGTTCCCAATAGGATTCGCATGTAATAAGCTTGTTATTCAAGATAGAGCAACGTTTTAACGCACTGAAACACTGTTTCTTTGTGAATTCAGTTAGTTCCTAGTAGCCTGCTCTTGTAATATGTGTACTTTTAAAGATTTATAAAAATTTGGTGAGCCGAATCTGAGTAACATGGTGAATTCGGTTAGTTCCCAATAGGCCGCACTAGTAATAAGTGGACTGTTCGGGATATAGGAAAATTTTCACGAACGGAAACAAAATTTCTAGGCGAATTCAGTGAGTTCCCAATGGGACATGCTTGTATGAGTTTGCTTTTCAATATCGAGCAACATTTTAAGGAACGGAATCTAAGTATCATGTTGAATTGAGTAGGTTCCCAATAGGATTCGCATGTAATAAGCTTGTTATTCAAGATAGAGCAACGTTTTAACGCACTGAAACACTGTTTCTTTGTGAATTCAGTTAGTTCCTAGTAGCCTGCTCTTGTAATATGTGTACTTTTAAAGATTTATAAAAATTTGGTGAGCCGAATCTGAGTAACATGGTGAATTCGGTTAGTTCCCAATAGGCCGCACTAGTAATAAGTGGACTGTTCGGGATATAGGAAAATTTTCACGAACGGAATCAAAATTTCTAGGCGAATTCAGTGAGTTCCCAATGGGATATGCTTGTATTAGTTTGCTTTTCAATATCGAGCAACATTTAAAGGAACGGAATCTAAGTATCATGTTGAATTGAGTAGGTTCCCAATAGGATTCGCATGTAATAAGCTTGTTATTCAAGATAGAGCAACGTTTTAACGCACTGAAACACTGTTTCTTTGTGAAATCATTTAGTTCCTAGTAGCCTGCTCTTGTAATATGTGTACTTTTAAAGATTTATAAAAATTTGGTGAGCCGAATCTGAGTAACATGGTGAATTCGGTTAGTTCCCAATAGGCCGCACTAGTAATAAGTGGACTGTTCGGGATATAGGAAAATTTTCACGAACGGAATCAAAATTTCTAGGCGAATTCAGTGAGTTCCCAATGGGACATGCTTGTATGAGTTTGCTTTTCAATATCGAGCAACATTTTAAGGAACGGAATCTAAGTATCATGTTGAATTGAGTAGGTTCCCAATAGGATTCGCATGTAATAAGCTTGTTATTCAAGATAGAGCAACGTTTTAACGCACTGAAACACTGTTTATTTGTGAATTCAGTTAGTTCCTAGTAGCCTGCTCTTGTAATATGTGTACTTTTAAAGATTTATAAAAATTTGGTGAGCCGAATCTGAGTAACATGGTGAATTCGGTTAGTTCCCAATAGGCGGCACGAGTAATAAGTGGACTGTTCGGGATATAGGAAAATTTTCAAGAACGGAATCAAAATTTCTAGGCGAATTCAGTGAGTTCCCAATGGGACATGCTTGTATGAGTTTGCTTTTCAATATCGAGCAACATTTTAAGGAACGGAATCTAAGTATCATGTTGAATTGAGTAGGTTCCCAATAGGATTCGCATGTAATAAGCTTGTTATTCAAGATAGAGCAACGTTTTAACGCACTGAAACACTGTTTCTTTGTGAATTCAGTTAGTTCCTAGTAGCCTGCTCTTGTAATATGTGTACTTTTAAAGATTTATAAAAATTTGGTGAGCCGAATCTGAGTAACATGGTGAATTCGGTAAGTTCCCAATAGGCCGCACTAGTAATAAGTGGACTGTTCGGGATATAGGAAAATTTTCACGAACGGAATCAAAATTTCTAGGCGAATTCAGTGAGTTCCCAATGGGACATGCTTGTATGAGTTTGCTTTTCAATATCGAGCAACATTTTAAGGAACGGAATCTAAGTATCATGTTGAATTGAGTAGGTTCCCAATAGGATTCGCATGTAATAAGCTTGTTATTCAAGATAGAGCAACGTTTTAACGCACTGAAACACTGTTTCTTTGTGAATTCAGTTAGTTCCTAGTAGCCTGCTCTTGTAATATGTGTACTTTTAAAGATTTATAAAAATTTGGTGAGCCGAATCTGAGAAACATGGTGAATTCGGTTAGTTCCCAATAGGCGGCACTAGTAATAAGTGGACTGTTCGGGATATAGGAAAATTTTCAAGAACGGAATCAAAATTTCTAGGCGAATTCAGTGAGTTCCCAATGGGACATGCTTGTATGAGTTTGCTTTTCAATATCGAGCAACATTTTAAGGAACGGAATCTAAGTATCATGTTGAATTGAGTAGGTTCCCAATAGGATTCGCATGTAATAAGCTTGTTATTCAAGATAGAGCAACGTTTTAACGCACTGAAACACTGTTTCTTTGTGAATTCAGTTAGTTCCTAGTAGCCTGCTCTTGTAATATGTGTACTTTTAAAGATTTATAAAAATTTGGTGAGCCGAATCTGAGTAACATGGTGAATTCGGTTAGTTCCCAATAGGCCGCACTAGTAATAAGTGGACTGTTCGGGATATAGGAAAATTTTCACGAACGGAAACAAAATTTCTAGGCGAATTCAGTGAGTTCCCAATGGGACATGCTTGTATGAGTTTGCTTTTCAATATCGAGCAACATTTTAAGGAACGGAATCTAAGTATCATGTTGAATTGAGTAGGTTCCCAATAGGATTCGCATGTAATAAGCTTGTTATTCAAGATAGAGCAACGTTTTAACGCACTGAAACACTGTTTCTTTGTGAATTCAGTTAGTTCCTAGTAGCCTGCTCTTGTAATATGTGTACTTTTAAAGATTTATAAAAATTTGGTGAGCCGAATCTGAGTAACATGGTGAATTCGGTTAGTTCCCAATAGGCCGCACTAGTAATAAGTGGACTGTTCGGGATATAGGAAAATTTTCACGAACGGAATCAAAATTTCTAGGCGAATTCAGTGAGTTCCCAATGGGATATGCTTGTATTAGTTTGCTTTTCAATATCGAGCAACATTTAAAGGAACGGAATCTAAGTATCATGTTGAATTGAGTAGGTTCCCAATAGGATTCGCATGTAATAAGCTTGTTATTCAAGATAGAGCAACGTTTTAACGCACTGAAACACTGTTTCTTTGTGAAATCATTTAGTTCCTAGTAGCCTGCTCTTGTAATATGTGTACTTTTAAAGATTTATAAAAATTTGGTGAGCCGAATCTGAGTAACATGGTGAATTCGGTTAGTTCCCAATAGGCCGCACTAGTAATAAGTGGACTGTTCGGGATATAGGAAAATTTTCACGAACGGAATCAAAATTTCTAGGCGAATTCAGTGAGTTCCCAATGGGACATGCTTGTATGAGTTTGCTTTTCAATATCGAGCAACATTTTAAGGAACGGAATCTAAGTATCATGTTGAATTGAGTAGGTTCCCAATAGGATTCGCATGTAATAAGCTTGTTATTCAAGATAGAGCAACGTTTTAACGCACTGAAACACTGTTTATTTGTGAATTCAGTTAGTTCCTAGTAGCCTGCTCTTGTAATATGTGTACTTTTAAAGATTTATAAAAATTTGGTGAGCCGAATCTGAGTAACATGGTGAATTCGGTTAGTTCCCAATAGGCCGCACTAGTAATAAGTGGACTGTTCGGGATATAGGAAAATTTTCACGAACGGAATCAAAATTTCTAGGCGAATTCAGTGAGTTCCCAATGGGACATGCTTGTATGAGTTTGCTTTTCAATATCGAGCAACATTTTAAGGAACGGAATCTAAGTATCATGTTGAATTGAGTAGGTTCCCAATAGGATTCGCATGTAATAAGCTTGTTATTCAAGATAGAGCAACGTTTTAACGCACTGAAACACTGTTTCTTTGTGAATTCAGTTAGTTCCTAGTAGCCTGCTCTTGTAATATGTGTACTTTTAAAGATTTATAAAAATTTGGTGAGCCGAATCTGAGAAACATGGTGAATTCGGTTAGTTCCCAATAGGCGGCACTAGTAATAAGTGGACTGTTCGGGATATAGGAAAATTTTCAAGAACGGAATCAAAATTTCTAGGCGAATTCAGTGAGTTCCCAATGGGACATGCTTGTATGAGTTTGCTTTTCAATATCGAGCAACATTTTAAGGAACGGAATCTAAGTATCATGTTGAATTGAGTAGGTTCCCAATAGGATTCGCATGTAATAAGCTTGTTATTCAAGATAGAGCAACGTTTTAACGCACTGAAACACTGTTTCTTTGTGAATTCAGTTAGTTCCTAGTAGCCTGCTCTTGTAATATGTGTACTTTTAAAGATTTATAAAAATTTGGTGAGCCGAATCTGAGTAACATGGTGAATTCGGTTAGTTCCCAATAGGCCGCACTAGTAATAAGTGGACTGTTCGGGATATAGGAAAATTTTCACGAACGGAATCAAAATTTCTAGGCGAATTCAGTGAGTTCCCAATGGGACATGCTTGTATGAGTTTGCTTTTCAATATCGAGCAACATTTTAAGGAACGGAATCTAAGTATCATGGTGAATTGAGTAGGTTCCCAATAGGATTCGCATGTAATAAGCTTGTTATTCAAGATAGAGCAACGTTTTAACGCACTGAAACACTGTTTCTTTGTGAATTCAGTTAGTTCCTAGTAGCCTGCTCTTGTAATATGTGTACTTTTAAAGATTTATAAAAATTTGGTGAGCCGAATCTGAGTAACATGGTGAATTCGGTTAGTTCCCAATAGGCCGCACTAGTAATAAGTGGACTGTTCGGGATATAGGAAAATTTTCACGAACGGAATCAAAATTTCTAGGCGAATTCAGTGAGTTCCCAATGGGACATGCTTGTATGAGTTTGCTTTTCAATATCGAGCAACATTTTAAGGAACGGAATCTAAGTATCATGTTGAATTGAGTAGGTTCCCAATAGGATTCGCATGTAATAAGCTTGTTATTCAAGATAGAGCAACGTTTTAACGCACTGAAACACTGTTTCTTTGTGAATTCAGTTAGTTCCTAGTAGCCTGCTCTTGTAATATGTGTACTTTTAAAGATTTATAAAAATTTGGTGAGCCGAATCTGAGTAACATGGTGAATTCGGTTAGTTCCCAATAGGCGGCACTAGTAATAAGTGGACTGTTCGGGATATAGGAAAATTTTCAAGAACGGAATCAAAATTTCTAGGCGAATTCAGTGAGTTCCCAATGGGACATGCTTGTATGAGTTTGCTTTTCAATATCGAGCAACATTTTAAGGAACGGAATCTAAGTATCATGTTGAATTGAGTAGGTTCCCAATAGGATTCGCATGTAATAAGCTTGTTATTCAAGATAGAGCAACGTTTTAACGCACTGAAACACTGTTTCTTTGTGAATTCAGTTAGTTCCTAGTAGCCTGCTCTTGTAATATGTGTACTTTTAAAGATTTATAAAAATTTGGTGAGCCGAATCTGAGTAACATGGTGAATTCGGTTAGTTCCCAATAGGCCGCACTAGTAATAAGTGGACTGTTCGGGATATAGGAAAATTTTCACGAACGGAATCAAAATTTCTAGGCGAATTCAGTGAGTTCCCAATGGGACATGCTTGTATGAGTTTGCTTTTCAATATCGAGCAACATTTTAAGGAACGGAATCTAAGTATCATGTTGAATTGAGTAGGTTCCCAATAGGATTCGCATGTAATAAGCTTGTTATTCAAGATAGAGCAACGTTTTAACGCACTGAAACACTGTTTCTTTGTGAATTCAGTTAGTTCCTAGTAGCCTGCTCTTGTAATATGTGTACTTTTAAAGATTTATAAAAATTTGGTGAGCCGAATCTGAGTAACATGGTGAATTCGGTTAGTTCCCAATAGGCCGCACTAGTAATAAGTGGACTGTTCGGGATATAGGAAAATTTTCACGAACGGAATCAAAATTTCTAGGCGAATTCAGTGAGTTCCCAATGGGACATGCTTGTATGAGTTTGCTTTTCAATATCGAGCAACATTTTAAGGAACGGAATCTAAGTATCATGTTGAATTGAGTAGGTTCCCAATAGGATTCGCATGTAATAAGCTTGTTATTCAAGATAGAGCAACGTTTTAACGCACTGAAACACTGTTTCTTTGTGAATTCAGTAAGTTCCTAGTAGCCTGCTCTTGTAATATGTGTACTTTTAAAGATTTATAAAAATTTGGTGAGCCGAATCTGAGTAACATGGTGAATTCGGTTAGTTCCCAATAGGCCGCACTAGTAATAAGTGGACTGTTCGGGATATAGGAAAATTTTCACGAACGGAATCAAAATTTCTAGGCGAATTCAGTGAGTTCCCAATGGGATATGCTTGTATTAGTTTGCTTTTCAAAATCGAGCAACATTTTAAGGAATGGAATCTAAGTATCATGTTGAATGAGTAGGTTCCCAATAGGATTCGCATGTAATAAGCTTGTTATTCAAGATAGAGCAACGTTTTAACGCACTGAAACACTGTTTCTTTGTGAATTCAGTTAGTTCCTAGTAGCCTGCTCTTGTAATATGTGTACTTTTAAAGATTTATAAAAATTTGGTGAGCCGAATCTGAGTAACATGGTGAATTCGGTTAGTTCCCAATAGGCGGCACTAGTAATAAGTGGACTGTTCGGGATATAGGAAAATTTTCAAGAACGGAATCAAAATTTCTAGGCGAATTCAGTGAGTTCCCAATGGGACATGCTTGTATGAGTTTGCTTTTCAATATCGAGCAACATTTTAAGGAACGGAATCTAAGTATCATGTTGAATTGAGTAGGTTCCCAATAGGATTCGCATGTAATAAGCTTGTTATTCAAGATAGAGCAACGTTTTAACGCACTGAAACACTGTTTCTTTGTGAATTCAGTTAGTTCCTAGTAGCCTGCTCTTGTAATATGTGTACTTTTAAAGATTTATAAAAATTTGGTGAGCCGAATCTGAGTAACATGGTGAATTCGGTTAGTTCCCAATAGGCCGCACTAGTAATAAGTGGACTGTTCGGGATATAGGAAAATTTTCACGAACGGAATCAAAATTTCTAGGCGAATTCAGTGAGTTCCCAATGGGACATGCTTGTATGAGTTTGCTTTTCAATATCGAGCAACATTTTAAGGAACGGAATCTAAGTATCATGTTGAATTGAGTAGGTTCCCAATAGGATTCGCATGTAATAAGCTTGTTATTCAAGATAGAGCAACGTTTTAACGCACTGAAACACTGATTCTTTGTGAATTCAGTTAGTTCCTAGTAGCCTGCTCTTGTAATATGTGTACTTTTAAAGATTTATAAAAATTTGGTGAGCCGAATCTGAGTAACATGGTGAATTCGGTTAGTTCCCAATAGGCCGCAGTAGTAATAAGTGGACTGTTCGGGATATAGAAAAATTTTCAAGAGCGGAATCAAAATTTCTAGGCGAATTCAGTGAGTTCCCAATGGGACATGCTTGTATGAGTTTGCTTTTCAATATCGACAACATTTTAAGGAACGGAATCTAAGTATCATGTTGAATTGAGTAGGTTCCCAATAGGATTCGCATGTAATAAGCTTGTTATTCAAGATAGAGCAACGTTTTAACGCACTGAAACACTGTTTCTTTGTGAATTCAGTTAGTTCCTAGTAGCCTGCTCTTGTAATATGTGTACTTTTAAAGATTTATAAAAATTTGGTGAGCCGAAACTGAGTAACATGGTGAATTCGGTTAGTTCCCAATAGGCGGCACTAGTAATAAGTGGACTGTTCGGGATATAGGAAAATTTTCACGAACGGAATCAAAATTTCTAGGCGAATTCAGTGAGTTCCCAATGGGACATGCTTGTATGAGTTTGCTTTTCAATATCGAGCAACATTTTAAGGAACGGAATCTAAGTATCATGTTGAATTGAGTAGGTTCCCAATAGGATTCGCATGTAATAAGCTTGTTATTCAAGATAGAGCAACGTTTTAACGCACTGAAACACTGTTTCTTTGTGAATTCAGTTAGTTCCTAGTAGCCTGCTCTTGTAATATGTGTACTTTTAAAGATTTATAAAAATTTGGTGAGCCGAATCTGAGTAACATGGTGAATTCGGTTAGTTCCCAATAGGCCGCACTAGTAATAAGTGGACTGTTCGGGATATAGGAAAATTTTCACGAACGGAATCAAAATTTCTAGGCGAATTCAGTGAGTTCCCAATGGGACATGCTTGTATGAGTTTGCTTTTCAATATCGAGCAACATTTTAAGGAACGGAATCTAAGTATCATGTTGAATTGAGTAGGTTCCCAATAGGATTCGCATGTAATAAGCTTGTTATTCAAGATAGAGCAACGTTTTAACGCACTGAAACACTGTTTCTTTGTGAATTCAGTTAGTTCCTAGTAGCCTGCTCTTGTAATATGTGTACTTTTAAAGATTTATAAAAATTTGGTGAGCCGAATCTGAGTAACATGGTGAATTCGGTTAGTTCCCAATAGGCGGCACTAGTAATAAGTGGACTGTTCGGGATATAGGAAAATTTTCAAGAACGGAATCAAAATTTCTAGGCGAATTCAGTGAGTTCCCAATGGGACATGCTTGTATGAGTTTGCTTTTCAATATCGAGCAACATTTTAAGGAACGGAATCTAAGTATCATGTTGAATTGAGTAGGTTCCCAATAGGATTCGCATGTAATAAGCTTGTTATTCAAGATAGAGCAACGTTTTAACGCACTGAAACACTGTTTCTTTGTGAATTCAGTTAGTTCCTAGTAGCCTGCTCTTGTAATATGTGTACTTTTAAAGATTTATAAAAATTTGGTGAGCCGAATCTGAGTAACATGGTGAATTCGGTTAGTTCCCAATAGGCCGCACTAGTAATAAGTGGACTGTTCGGGATATAGGAAAATTTTCACGAACGGAATCAAAATTTCTAGGCGAATTCAGTGAGTTCCCAATGGGACATGCTTGTATGAGTTTGCTTTTCAATATCGAGCAACATTTTAAGGAACGGAATCTAAGTATCATGTTGAATTGAGTAGGTTCCCAATAGGATTCGCATGTAATAAGCTTGTTATTCAAGATAGAGCAACGTTTTAACGCACTGAAACACTGTTTCTTTGTGAATTCAGTTAGTTCCTAGTAGCCTGCTCTTGTAATATGTGTACTTTTAAAGATTTATAAAAATTTGGTGAGCCGAATCTGAGTAACATGGTGAATTCGGTTAGTTCCCAATAGGCGGCACTAGTAATAAGTGGACTGTTCGGGATATAGGAAAATTTTCAAGAACGGAATCAAAATTTCTAGGCGAATTCAGTGAGTTCCCAATGGGACATGCTTGTATGAGTTTGCTTTTCAATATCGAGCAACATTTTAAGGAACGGAATCTAAGTATCATGTTGAATTGAGTAGGTTCCCAATAGGATTCGCATGTAATAAGCTTGTTATTCAAGATAGAGCAACGTTTTAACGCACTGAAACACTGTTTCTTTGTGAATTCAGTTAGTTCCTAGTAGCCTGCTCTTGTAATATGTGTACTTTTAAAGATTTATAAAAATTTGGTGAGCCGAATCTGAGTAACATGGTGAATTCGGTTAGTTCCCAATAGGCCGCACTAGTAATAAGTGGACTGTTCGGGATATAGGAAAATTTTCACGAACGGAATCAAAATTTCTAGGCGAATTCAGTGAGTTCCCAATGGGGTATGCTTGTATTAGTTTGCTTTTCAAAATCGAGCAACATTTTAAGGAATGGAATCTAAGTATCATGTTGAATGAGTAGGTTCCCAATAGGATTCGCATGTAATAAGCTTGTTATTCAAGATAGAGCAACGTTTTAACGCACTGAAACACTGTTTCTTTGTGAATTCAGTTAGTTCCTAGTAGCCTGCTCTTGTAATATGTGTACTTTTAAAGATTTATAAAAATTTGGTGAGCCGAATCTGAGTAACATGGTGAATTCGGTTAGTTCCCAATAGGCGGCACTAGTAATAAGTGGACTGTTCGGGATATAGGAAAATTTTCAAGAACGGAATCAAAATTTCTAGGCGAATTCAGTGAGTTCCCAATGGGACATGCTTGTATGAGTTTGCTTTTCAATATCGAGCAACATTTTAAGGAACGGAATCTAAGTATCATGTTGAATTGAGTAGGTTCCCAATAGGATTCGCATGTAATAAGCTTGTTATTCAAGATAGAGCAACGTTTTAACGCACTGAAACACTGTTTCTTTGTGAATTCAGTTAGTTCCTAGTAGCCTGCTCTTGTAATATGTGTACTTTTAAAGATTTATAAAAATTTGGTGAGCCGAATCTGAGTAACATGGTGAATTCGGTTAGTTCCCAATAGGCCGCACTAGTAATAAGTGGACTGTTCGGGATATAGGAAAATTTTCACGAACGGAATCAAAATTTCTAGGCGAATTCAGTGAGTTCCCAATGGGACATGCTTGTATGAGTTTGCTTTTCAATATCGAGCAACATTTTAAGGAACGGAATCTAAGTATCATGTTGAATTGAGTAGGTTCCCAATAGGATTCGCATGTAATAAGCTTGTTATTCAAGATAGAGCAACGTTTTAACGCACTGAAACACTGATTCTTTGTGAATTCAGTTAGTTCCTAGTAGCCTGCTCTTGTAATATGTGTACTTTTAAAGATTTATAAAAATTTGGTGAGCCGAATCTGAGTAACATGGTGAATTCGGTTAGTTCCCAATAGGCCGCACTAGTAATAAGTGGACTGTTCGGGATATAGGAAAATTTTCACGAACGGAATCAAAATTTCTAGGCGAATTCAGTGAGTTCCCAATGGGATATGCTTGTATTAGTTTGCTTTTCAATATCGAGCAACATTTTAAGGAACGGAATCTAAGTATCATGTTGAATTGAGTAGGTTCCCAATAGGATTCGCATGTAATAAGCTTGTTATTCAAGATAGAGCAACGTTTTAACGCACTGAAACACTGTTTCTTTGTGAATTCATTTAGTTCCTAGTAGCCTGCTCTTGTAATATGTGTACTTTTAAAGATTTATAAAAATTTGGTGAGCCGAATCTGAGTAACATGGTGAATTCGGTTAGTTCCCAATAGGCGGCACTAGTAATAAGTGGACTGTTCGGGATATAGGAAAATTTTCACGAACGGAATCAAAATTTCTAGGCGAATTCAGTGAGTTCCCAATGGGACATGCTTGTATGAGTTTGCTTTTCAATATCGAGCAACATTTTAAGGAACGGAATCTAAGTATCATGTTGAATTGAGTAGGTTCCCAATAGGATTCGCATGTAATAAGCTTGTTATTCAAGATAGAGCAACGTTTTAACGCACTGAAACACTGTTTCTTTGTGAATTCAGTTAGTTCCTAGTAGCCTGCTCTTGTAATATGTGTACTTTTAAAGATTTATAAAAATTTGGTGAGCCGAATCTGAGTAACATGGTGAATTCGGTTAGTTCCCAATAGGCCGCACTAGTAATAAGTGGACTGTTCGGGATATAGGAAAATTTTCACGAACGGAATCAAAATTTCTAGGCGAATTCAGTGAGTTCCCAATGGGACATGCTTGTATGAGTTTGCTTTTCAATATCGAGCAACATTTTAAGGAACGGAATCTAAGTATCATGTTGAATTGAGTAGGTTCCCAATAGGATTCGCATGTAATAAGCTTGTTATTCAAGATAGAGCAACGTTTTAACGCACTGAAACACTGTTTCTTTGTGAATTCAGTTAGTTCCTAGTAGCCTGCTCTTGTAATATGTGTACTTTTAAAGATTTATAAAAATTTGGTGAGCCGAATCTGAGTAACATGGTGAATTCGGTTAGTTCCCAATAGGCGGCACTAGTAATAAGTGGACTGTTCGGGATATAGGAAAATTTTCAAGAACGGAATCAAAATTTCTAGGCGAATTCAGTGAGTTCCCAATGGGACATGCTTGTATGAGTTTGCTTTTCAATATCGAGCAACATTTTAAGGAACGGAATCTAAGTATCATGTTGAATTGAGTAGGTTCCCAATAGGATTCGCATGTAATAAGCTTGTTATTCAAGATAGAGCAACGTTTTAACGCACTGAAACACTGTTTCTTTGTGAATTCAGTTAGTTCCTAGTAGCCTGCTCTTGTAATATGTGTACTTTTAAAGATTTATAAAAATTTGGTGAGCCGAATCTGAGTAACATGGTGAATTCGGTTAGTTCCCAATAGGCCGCACTAGTAATAAGTGGACTGTTCGGGATATAGGAAAATTTTCACGAACGGAATCAAAATTTCTAGGCGAATTCAGTGAGTTCCCAATGGGGTATGCTTGTATTAGTTTGCTTTTCAAAATCGAGCAACATTTTAAGGAATGGAATCTAAGTATCATGTTGAATGAGTAGGTTCCCAATAGGATTCGCATGTAATAAGCTTGTTATTCAAGATAGAGCAACGTTTTAACGCACTGAAACACTGTTTCTTTGTGAATTCAGTTAGTTCCTAGTAGCCTGCTCTTGTAATATGTGTACTTTTAAAGATTTATAAAAATTTGGTGAGCCGAATCTGAGTAACATGGTGAATTCGGTTAGTTCCCAATAGGCGGCACTAGTAATAAGTGGACTGTTCGGGATATAGGAAAATTTTCAAGAACGGAATCAAAATTTCTAGGCGAATTCAGTGAGTTCCCAATGGGACATGCTTGTATGAGTTTGCTTTTCAATATCGAGCAACATTTTAAGGAACGGAATGTAAGTATCATGTTGAATTGAGTAGGTTCCCAATAGGATTCGCATGTAATAAGCTTGTTATTCAAGATAGAGCAACGTTTTAACGCACTGAAACACTGTTTCTTTGTGAATTCAGTTAGTTCCTAGTAGCCTGCTCTTGTAATATGTGTACTTTTAAAGATTTATAAAAATTTGGTGAGCCGAATCTGAGTAACATGGTGAATTCGGTTAGTTCCCAATAGGCCGCACTAGTAATAAGTGGACTGTTCGGGATATAGGAAAATTTTCACGAACGGAATCAAAATTTCTAGGCGAATTCAGTGAGTTCCCAATGGGACATGCTTGTATGAGTTTGCTTTTCAATATCGAGCAACATTTTAAGGAACGGAATCTAAGTATCATGTTGAATTGAGTAGGTTCCCAATAGGATTCGCATGTAATAAGCTTGTTATTCAAGATAGAGCAACGTTTTAACGCACTGAAACACTGATTCTTTGTGAATTCAGTTAGTTCCTAGTAGCCTGCTCTTGTAATATGTGTACTTTTAAAGATTTATAAAAATTTGGTGAGCCGAATCTGAGTAACATGGTGAATTCGGTTAGTTCCCAATAGGCCGCACTAGTAATAAGTGGACTGTTCGGGATATAGGAAAATTTTCACGAACGGAATCAAAATTTCTAGGCGAATTCAGTGAGTTCCCAATGGGATATGCTTGTATTAGTTTGCTTTTCAATATCGAGCAACATTTTAAGGAACGGAATCTAAGTATCATGTTGAATTGAGTAGGTTCCCAATAGGATTCGCATGTAATAAGCTTGTTATTCAAGATAGAGCAACGTTTTAACGCACTGAAACACTGTTTCTTTGTGAATTCATTTAGTTCCTAGTAGCCTGCTCTTGTAATATGTGTACTTTTAAAGATTTATAAAAATTTGGTGAGCCGAATCTGAGTAACATGGTGAATTCGGTTAGTTCCCAATAGGCGGCACTAGTAATAAGTGGACTGTTCGGGATATAGGAAAATTTTCACGAACGGAATCAAAATTTCTAGGCGAATTCAGTGAGTTCCCAATGGGACATGCTTGTATGAGTTTGCTTTTCAATATCGAGCAACATTTTAAGGAACGGAATCTAAGTATCATGTTGAATTGAGTAGGTTCCCAATAGGATTCGCATGTAATAAGCTTGTTATTCAAGATAGAGCAACGTTTTAACGCACTGAAACACTGTTTCTTTGTGAATTCAGTTAGTTCCTAGTAGCCTGCTCTTGTAATATGTGTACTTTTAAAGATTTATAAAAATTTGGTGAGCCGAATCTGAGTAACATGGTGAATTCGGTTAGTTCCCAATAGGCCGCACTAGTAATAAGTGGACTGTTCGGGATATAGGAAAATTTTCACGAACGGAATCAAAATTTCTAGGCGAATTCAGTGAGTTCCCAATGGGACATGCTTGTATGAGTTTGCTTTTCAATATCGAGCAACATTTTAAGGAACGGAATCTAAGTATCATGTTGAATTGAGTAGGTTCCCAATAGGATTCGCATGTAATAAGCTTGTTATTCAAGATAGAGCAACGTTTTAACGCACTGAAACACTGTTTCTTTGTGAATTCAGTTAGTTCCTAGTAGCCTGCTCTTGTAATATGTGTACTTTTAAAGATTTATAAAAATTTGGTGAGCCGAATCTGAGTAACATGGTGAATTCGGTTAGTTCCCAATAGGCGGCACTAGTAATAAGTGGACTGTTCGGGATATAGGAAAATTTTCAAGAACGGAATCAAAATTTCTAGGCGAATTCAGTGAGTTCCCAATGGGACATGCTTGTATGAGTTTGCTTTTCAATATCGAGCAACATTTTAAGGAACGGAATCTAAGTATCATGTTGAATTGAGTAGGTTCCCAATAGGATTCGCATGTAATAAGCTTGTTATTCAAGATAGAGCAACGTTTTAACGCACTGAAACACTGTTTCTTTGTGAATTCAGTTAGTTCCTAGTAGCCTGCTCTTGTAATATGTGTACTTTTAAAGATTTATAAAAATTTGGTGAGCCGAATCTGAGTAACATGGTGAATTCGGTTAGTTCCCAATAGGCCGCACTAGTAATAAGTGGACTGTTCGGGATATAGGAAAATTTTCACGAACGGAATCAAAATTTCTAGGCGAATTCAGTGAGTTCCCAATGGGGTATGCTTGTATTAGTTTGCTTTTCAAAATCGAGCAACATTTTAAGGAATGGAATCTAAGTATCATGTTGAATGAGTAGGTTCCCAATAGGATTCGCATGTAATAAGCTTGTTATTCAAGATAGAGCAACGTTTTAACGCACTGAAACACTGTTTCTTTGTGAATTCAGTTAGTTCCTAGTAGCCTGCTCTTGTAATATGTGTACTTTTAAAGATTTATAAAAATTTGGTGAGCCGAATCTGAGTAACATGGTGAATTCGGTTAGTTCCCAATAGGCCGCACTAGTAATAAGTGGACTGTTCGGGATATAGGAAAATTTTCACGAACGGAATCAAAATTTCTAGGCGAATTCAGTGAGTTCCCAATGGGACATGCTTGTATGAGTTTGCTTTTCAATATCGAGCAACATTTTAAGGAACGGAATCTAAGTATCATGTTGAATTGAGTAGGTTCCCAATAGGATTCGCATGTAATAAGCTTGTTATTCAAGATAGAGCAACGTTTTAACGCACTGAAACACTGTTTATTTGTGAATTCAGTTAGTTCCTAGTAGCCTGCTCTTGTAATATGTGTACTTTTAAAGATTTATAAAAATTTGGTGAGCCGAATCTGAGTAACATGGTGAATTCGGTTAGTTCCCAATAGGCGGCACGAGTAATAAGTGGACTGTTCGGGATATAGGAAAATTTTCAAGAACGGAATCAAAATTTCTAGGCGAATTCAGTGAGTTCCCAATGGGACATGCTTGTATGAGTTTGCTTTTCAATATCGAGCAACATTTTAAGGAACGGAATCTAAGTATCATGTTGAATTGAGTAGGTTCCCAATAGGATTCGCATGTAATAAGCTTGTTATTCAAGATAGAGCAACGTTTTAACGCACTGAAACACTGTTTCTTTGTGAATTCAGTTAGTTCCTAGTAGCCTGCTCTTGTAATATGTGTACTTTTAAAGATTTATAAAAATTTGGTGAGCCGAATCTGAGTAACATGGTGAATTCGGTTAGTTCCCAATAGGCCGCACTAGTAATAAGTGGACTGTTCGGGATATAGGAAAATTTTCACGAACGGAATCAAAATTTCTAGGCGAATTCAGTGAGTTCCCAATGGGACATGCTTGTATGAGTTTGCTTTTCAATATCGAGCAACATTTTAAGGAACGGAATCTAAGTATCATGTTGAATTGAGTAGGTTCCCAATAGGATTCGCATGTAATAAGCTTGTTATTCAAGATAGAGCAACGTTTTAACGCACTGAAACACTGTTTCTTTGTGAATTCAGTTAGTTCCTAGTAGCCTGCTCTTGTAATATGTGTACTTTTAAAGATTTATAAAAATTTGGTGAGCCGAATCTGAGAAACATGGTGAATTCGGTTAGTTCCCAATAGGCGGCACTAGTAATAAGTGGACTGTTCGGGATATAGGAAAATTTTCAAGAACGGAATCAAAATTTCTAGGCGAATTCAGTGAGTTCCCAATGGGACATGCTTGTATGAGTTTGCTTTTCAATATCGAGCAACATTTTAAGGAACGGAATCTAAGTATCATGTTGAATTGAGTAGGTTCCCAATAGGATTCGCATGTAATAAGCTTGTTATTCAAGATAGAGCAACGTTTTAACGCACTGAAACACTGTTTCTTTGTGAATTCAGTTAGTTCCTAGTAGCCTGCTCTTGTAATATGTGTACTTTTAAAGATTTATAAAAATTTGGTGAGCCGAATCTGAGTAACATGGTGAATTCGGTTAGTTCCCAATAGGCCGCACTAGTAATAAGTGGACTGTTCGGGATATAGGAAAATTTTCACGAACGGAATCAAAATTTCTAGGCGAATTCAGTGAGTTCCCAATGGGACATGCTTGTATGAGTTTGCTTTTCAATATCGAGCAACATTTTAAGGAACGGAATCTAAGTATCATGGTGAATTGAGTAGGTTCCCAATAGGATTCGCATGTAATAAGCTTGTTATTCAAGATAGAGCAACGTTTTAACGCACTGAAACACTGTTTCTTTGTGAATTCAGTTAGTTCCTAGTAGCCTGCTCTTGTAATATGTGTACTTTTAAAGATTTATAAAAATTTGGTGAGCCGAATCTGAGTAACATGGTGAATTCGGTTAGTTCCCAATAGGCCGCACTAGTAATAAGTGGACTGTTCGGGATATAGGAAAATTTTCACGAACGGAATCAAAATTTCTAGGCGAATTCAGTGAGTTCCCAATGGGACATGCTTGTATGAGTTTGCTTTTCAATATCGAGCAACATTTTAAGGAACGGAATCTAAGTATCATGTTGAATTGAGTAGGTTCCCAATAGGATTCGCATGTAATAAGCTTGTTATTCAAGATAGAGCAACGTTTTAACGCACTGAAACACTGTTTCTTTGTGAATTCAGTTAGTTCCTAGTAGCCTGCTCTTGTAATATGTGTACTTTTAAAGATTTATAAAAATTTGGTGAGCCGAATCTGAGTAACATGGTGAATTCGGTTAGTTCCCAATAGGCGGCACTAGTAATAAGTGGACTGTTCGGGATATAGGAAAATTTTCAAGAACGGAATCAAAATTTCTAGGCGAATTCAGTGAGTTCCCAATGGGACATGCTTGTATGAGTTTGCTTTTCAATATCGAGCAACATTTTAAGGAACGGAATCTAAGTATCATGTTGAATTGAGTAGGTTCCCAATAGGATTCGCATGTAATAAGCTTGTTATTCAAGATAGAGCAACGTTTTAACGCACTGAAACACTGTTTCTTTGTGAATTCAGTTAGTTCCTAGTAGCCTGCTCTTGTAATATGTGTACTTTTAAAGATTTATAAAAATTTGGTGAGCCGAATCTGAGTAACATGGTGAATTCGGTTAGTTCCCAATAGGCCGCACTAGTAATAAGTGGACTGTTCGGGATATAGGAAAATTTTCACGAACGGAATCAAAATTTCTAGGCGAATTCAGTGAGTTCCCAATGGGACATGCTTGTATGAGTTTGCTTTTCAATATCGAGCAACATTTTAAGGAACGGAATCTAAGTATCATGTTGAATTGAGTAGGTTCCCAATAGGATTCGCATGTAATAAGCTTGTTATTCAAGATAGAGCAACGTTTTAACGCACTGAAACACTGTTTCTTTGTGAATTCAGTTAGTTCCTAGTAGCCTGCTCTTGTAATATGTGTACTTTTAAAGATTTATAAAAATTTGGTGAGCCGAATCTGAGTAACATGGTGAATTCGGTTAGTTCCCAATAGGCCGCACTAGTAATAAGTGGACTGTTCGGGATATAGGAAAATTTTCACGAACGGAATCAAAATTTCTAGGCGAATTCAGTGAGTTCCCAATGGGACATGCTTGTATGAGTTTGCTTTTCAATATCGAGCAACATTTTAAGGAACGGAATCTAAGTATCATGTTGAATTGAGTAGGTTCCCAATAGGATTCGCATGTAATAAGCTTGTTATTCAAGATAGAGCAACGTTTTAACGCACTGAAACACTGTTTCTTTGTGAATTCAGTAAGTTCCTAGTAGCCTGCTCTTGTAATATGTGTACTTTTAAAGATTTATAAAAATTTGGTGAGCCGAATCTGAGTAACATGGTGAATTCGGTTAGTTCCCAATAGGCCGCACTAGTAATAAGTGGACTGTTCGGGATATAGGAAAATTTTCACGAACGGAATCAAAATTTCTAGGCGAATTCAGTGAGTTCCCAATGGGATATGCTTGTATTAGTTTGCTTTTCAAAATCGAGCAACATTTTAAGGAATGGAATCTAAGTATCATGTTGAATGAGTAGGTTCCCAATAGGATTCGCATGTAATAAGCTTGTTATTCAAGATAGAGCAACGTTTTAACGCACTGAAACACTGTTTCTTTGTGAATTCAGTTAGTTCCTAGTAGCCTGCTCTTGTAATATGTGTACTTTTAAAGATTTATAAAAATTTGGTGAGCCGAATCTGAGTAACATGGTGAATTCGGTTAGTTCCCAATAGGCGGCACTAGTAATAAGTGGACTGTTCGGGATATAGGAAAATTTTCAAGAACGGAATCAAAATTTCTAGGCGAATTCAGTGAGTTCCCAATGGGACATGCTTGTATGAGTTTGCTTTTCAATATCGAGCAACATTTTAAGGAACGGAATCTAAGTATCATGTTGAATTGAGTAGGTTCCCAATAGGATTCGCATGTAATAAGCTTGTTATTCAAGATAGAGCAACGTTTTAACGCACTGAAACACTGTTTCTTTGTGAATTCAGTTAGTTCCTAGTAGCCTGCTCTTGTAATATGTGTACTTTTAAAGATTTATAAAAATTTGGTGAGCCGAATCTGAGTAACATGGTGAATTCGGTTAGTTCCCAATAGGCCGCACTAGTAATAAGTGGACTGTTCGGGATATAGGAAAATTTTCACGAACGGAATCAAAATTTCTAGGCGAATTCAGTGAGTTCCCAATGGGACATGCTTGTATGAGTTTGCTTTTCAATATCGAGCAACATTTTAAGGAACGGAATCTAAGTATCATGTTGAATTGAGTAGGTTCCCAATAGGATTCGCATGTAATAAGCTTGTTATTCAAGATAGAGCAACGTTTTAACGCACTGAAACACTGATTCTTTGTGAATTCAGTTAGTTCCTAGTAGCCTGCTCTTGTAATATGTGTACTTTTAAAGATTTATAAAAATTTGGTGAGCCGAATCTGAGTAACATGGTGAATTCGGTTAGTTCCCAATAGGCCGCAGTAGTAATAAGTGGACTGTTCGGGATATAGAAAAATTTTCAAGAGCGGAATCAAAATTTCTAGGCGAATTCAGTGAGTTCCCAATGGGACATGCTTGTATGAGTTTGCTTTTCAATATCGACAACATTTTAAGGAACGGAATCTAAGTATCATGTTGAATTGAGTAGGTTCCCAATAGGATTCGCATGTAATAAGCTTGTTATTCAAGATAGAGCAACGTTTTAACGCACTGAAACACTGTTTCTTTGTGAATTCAGTTAGTTCCTAGTAGCCTGCTCTTGTAATATGTGTACTTTTAAAGATTTATAAAAATTTGGTGAGCCGAAACTGAGTAACATGGTGAATTCGGTTAGTTCCCAATAGGCGGCACTAGTAATAAGTGGACTGTTCGGGATATAGGAAAATTTTCACGAACGGAATCAAAATTTCTAGGCGAATTCAGTGAGTTCCCAATGGGACATGCTTGTATGAGTTTGCTTTTCAATATCGAGCAACATTTTAAGGAACGGAATCTAAGTATCATGTTGAATTGAGTAGGTTCCCAATAGGATTCGCATGTAATAAGCTTGTTATTCAAGATAGAGCAACGTTTTAACGCACTGAAACACTGTTTCTTTGTGAATTCAGTTAGTTCCTAGTAGCCTGCTCTTGTAATATGTGTACTTTTAAAGATTTATAAAAATTTGGTGAGCCGAATCTGAGTAACATGGTGAATTCGGTTAGTTCCCAATAGGCCGCACTAGTAATAAGTGGACTGTTCGGGATATAGGAAAATTTTCACGAACGGAATCAAAATTTCTAGGCGAATTCAGTGAGTTCCCAATGGGACATGCTTGTATGAGTTTGCTTTTCAATATCGAGCAACATTTTAAGGAACGGAATCTAAGTATCATGTTGAATTGAGTAGGTTCCCAATAGGATTCGCATGTAATAAGCTTGTTATTCAAGATAGAGCAACGTTTTAACGCACTGAAACACTGTTTCTTTGTGAATTCAGTTAGTTCCTAGTAGCCTGCTCTTGTAATATGTGTACTTTTAAAGATTTATAAAAATTTGGTGAGCCGAATCTGAGTAACATGGTGAATTCGGTTAGTTCCCAATAGGCGGCACTAGTAATAAGTGGACTGTTCGGGATATAGGAAAATTTTCAAGAACGGAATCAAAATTTCTAGGCGAATTCAGTGAGTTCCCAATGGGACATGCTTGTATGAGTTTGCTTTTCAATATCGAGCAACATTTTAAGGAACGGAATCTAAGTATCATGTTGAATTGAGTAGGTTCCCAATAGGATTCGCATGTAATAAGCTTGTTATTCAAGATAGAGCAACGTTTTAACGCACTGAAACACTGTTTCTTTGTGAATTCAGTTAGTTCCTAGTAGCCTGCTCTTGTAATATGTGTACTTTTAAAGATTTATAAAAATTTGGTGAGCCGAATCTGAGTAACATGGTGAATTCGGTTAGTTCCCAATAGGCCGCACTAGTAATAAGTGGACTGTTCGGGATATAGGAAAATTTTCACGAACGGAATCAAAATTTCTAGGCGAATTCAGTGAGTTCCCAATGGGACATGCTTGTATGAGTTTGCTTTTCAATATCGAGCAACATTTTAAGGAACGGAATCTAAGTATCATGTTGAATTGAGTAGGTTCCCAATAGGATTCGCATGTAATAAGCTTGTTATTCAAGATAGAGCAACGTTTTAACGCACTGAAACACTGTTTCTTTGTGAATTCAGTTAGTTCCTAGTAGCCTGCTCTTGTAATATGTGTACTTTTAAAGATTTATAAAAATTTGGTGAGCCGAATCTGAGTAACATGGTGAATTCGGTTAGTTCCCAATAGGCGGCACTAGTAATAAGTGGACTGTTCGGGATATAGGAAAATTTTCAAGAACGGAATCAAAATTTCTAGGCGAATTCAGTGAGTTCCCAATGGGACATGCTTGTATGAGTTTGCTTTTCAATATCGAGCAACATTTTAAGGAACGGAATCTAAGTATCATGTTGAATTGAGTAGGTTCCCAATAGGATTCGCATGTAATAAGCTTGTTATTCAAGATAGAGCAACGTTTTAACGCACTGAAACACTGTTTCTTTGTGAATTCAGTTAGTTCCTAGTAGCCTGCTCTTGTAATATGTGTACTTTTAAAGATTTATAAAAATTTGGTGAGCCGAATCTGAGTAACATGGTGAATTCGGTTAGTTCCCAATAGGCCGCACTAGTAATAAGTGGACTGTTCGGGATATAGGAAAATTTTCACGAACGGAATCAAAATTTCTAGGCGAATTCAGTGAGTTCCCAATGGGGTATGCTTGTATTAGTTTGCTTTTCAAAATCGAGCAACATTTTAAGGAATGGAATCTAAGTATCATGTTGAATGAGTAGGTTCCCAATAGGATTCGCATGTAATAAGCTTGTTATTCAAGATAGAGCAACGTTTTAACGCACTGAAACACTGTTTCTTTGTGAATTCAGTTAGTTCCTAGTAGCCTGCTCTTGTAATATGTGTACTTTTAAAGATTTATAAAAATTTGGTGAGCCGAATCTGAGTAACATGGTGAATTCGGTTAGTTCCCAATAGGCGGCACTAGTAATAAGTGGACTGTTCGGGATATAGGAAAATTTTCAAGAACGGAATCAAAATTTCTAGGCGAATTCAGTGAGTTCCCAATGGGACATGCTTGTATGAGTTTGCTTTTCAATATCGAGCAACATTTTAAGGAACGGAATCTAAGTATCATGTTGAATTGAGTAGGTTCCCAATAGGATTCGCATGTAATAAGCTTGTTATTCAAGATAGAGCAACGTTTTAACGCACTGAAACACTGTTTCTTTGTGAATTCAGTTAGTTCCTAGTAGCCTGCTCTTGTAATATGTGTACTTTTAAAGATTTATAAAAATTTGGTGAGCCGAATCTGAGTAACATGGTGAATTCGGTTAGTTCCCAATAGGCCGCACTAGTAATAAGTGGACTGTTCGGGATATAGGAAAATTTTCACGAACGGAATCAAAATTTCTAGGCGAATTCAGTGAGTTCCCAATGGGACATGCTTGTATGAGTTTGCTTTTCAATATCGAGCAACATTTTAAGGAACGGAATCTAAGTATCATGTTGAATTGAGTAGGTTCCCAATAGGATTCGCATGTAATAAGCTTGTTATTCAAGATAGAGCAACGTTTTAACGCACTGAAACACTGATTCTTTGTGAATTCAGTTAGTTCCTAGTAGCCTGCTCTTGTAATATGTGTACTTTTAAAGATTTATAAAAATTTGGTGAGCCGAATCTGAGTAACATGGTGAATTCGGTTAGTTCCCAATAGGCCGCACTAGTAATAAGTGGACTGTTCGGGATATAGGAAAATTTTCACGAACGGAATCAAAATTTCTAGGCGAATTCAGTGAGTTCCCAATGGGATATGCTTGTATTAGTTTGCTTTTCAATATCGAGCAACATTTTAAGGAACGGAATCTAAGTATCATGTTGAATTGAGTAGGTTCCCAATAGGATTCGCATGTAATAAGCTTGTTATTCAAGATAGAGCAACGTTTTAACGCACTGAAACACTGTTTCTTTGTGAATTCATTTAGTTCCTAGTAGCCTGCTCTTGTAATATGTGTACTTTTAAAGATTTATAAAAATTTGGTGAGCCGAATCTGAGTAACATGGTGAATTCGGTTAGTTCCCAATAGGCGGCACTAGTAATAAGTGGACTGTTCGGGATATAGGAAAATTTTCACGAACGGAATCAAAATTTCTAGGCGAATTCAGTGAGTTCCCAATGGGACATGCTTGTATGAGTTTGCTTTTCAATATCGAGCAACATTTTAAGGAACGGAATCTAAGTATCATGTTGAATTGAGTAGGTTCCCAATAGGATTCGCATGTAATAAGCTTGTTATTCAAGATAGAGCAACGTTTTAACGCACTGAAACACTGTTTCTTTGTGAATTCAGTTAGTTCCTAGTAGCCTGCTCTTGTAATATGTGTACTTTTAAAGATTTATAAAAATTTGGTGAGCCGAATCTGAGTAACATGGTGAATTCGGTTAGTTCCCAATAGGCCGCACTAGTAATAAGTGGACTGTTCGGGATATAGGAAAATTTTCACGAACGGAATCAAAATTTCTAGGCGAATTCAGTGAGTTCCCAATGGGACATGCTTGTATGAGTTTGCTTTTCAATATCGAGCAACATTTTAAGGAACGGAATCTAAGTATCATGTTGAATTGAGTAGGTTCCCAATAGGATTCGCATGTAATAAGCTTGTTATTCAAGATAGAGCAACGTTTTAACGCACTGAAACACTGTTTCTTTGTGAATTCAGTTAGTTCCTAGTAGCCTGCTCTTGTAATATGTGTACTTTTAAAGATTTATAAAAATTTGGTGAGCCGAATCTGAGTAACATGGTGAATTCGGTTAGTTCCCAATAGGCGGCACTAGTAATAAGTGGACTGTTCGGGATATAGGAAAATTTTCAAGAACGGAATCAAAATTTCTAGGCGAATTCAGTGAGTTCCCAATGGGACATGCTTGTATGAGTTTGCTTTTCAATATCGAGCAACATTTTAAGGAACGGAATCTAAGTATCATGTTGAATTGAGTAGGTTCCCAATAGGATTCGCATGTAATAAGCTTGTTATTCAAGATAGAGCAACGTTTTAACGCACTGAAACACTGTTTCTTTGTGAATTCAGTTAGTTCCTAGTAGCCTGCTCTTGTAATATGTGTACTTTTAAAGATTTATAAAAATTTGGTGAGCCGAATCTGAGTAACATGGTGAATTCGGTTAGTTCCCAATAGGCCGCACTAGTAATAAGTGGACTGTTCGGGATATAGGAAAATTTTCACGAACGGAATCAAAATTTCTAGGCGAATTCAGTGAGTTCCCAATGGGGTATGCTTGTATTAGTTTGCTTTTCAAAATCGAGCAACATTTTAAGGAATGGAATCTAAGTATCATGTTGAATGAGTAGGTTCCCAATAGGATTCGCATGTAATAAGCTTGTTATTCAAGATAGAGCAACGTTTTAACGCACTGAAACACTGTTTCTTTGTGAATTCAGTTAGTTCCTAGTAGCCTGCTCTTGTAATATGTGTACTTTTAAAGATTTATAAAAATTTGGTGAGCCGAATCTGAGTAACATGGTGAATTCGGTTAGTTCCCAATAGGCGGCACTAGTAATAAGTGGACTGTTCGGGATATAGGAAAATTTTCAAGAACGGAATCAAAATTTCTAGGCGAATTCAGTGAGTTCCCAATGGGACATGCTTGTATGAGTTTGCTTTTCAATATCGAGCAACATTTTAAGGAACGGAATGTAAGTATCATGTTGAATTGAGTAGGTTCCCAATAGGATTCGCATGTAATAAGCTTGTTATTCAAGATAGAGCAACGTTTTAACGCACTGAAACACTGTTTCTTTGTGAATTCAGTTAGTTCCTAGTAGCCTGCTCTTGTAATATGTGTACTTTTAAAGATTTATAAAAATTTGGTGAGCCGAATCTGAGTAACATGGTGAATTCGGTTAGTTCCCAATAGGCCGCACTAGTAATAAGTGGACTGTTCGGGATATAGGAAAATTTTCAAGAACGGAATCAAAATTTCTAGGCGAATTCAGTGAGTTCCCAATGGGACATGCTTGTATGAGTTTGCTTTTCAATATCGAGCAACATTTTAAGGAACGGAATCTAAGTATCATGTTGAATTGAGTAGGTTCCCAATAGGATTCGCATGTAATAAGCTTGTTATTCAAGATAGAGCAACGTTTTAACGCACTGAAACACTGATTCTTTGTGAATTCAGTTAGTTCCTAGTAGCCTGCTCTTGTAATATGTGTACTTTTAAAGATTTATAAAAATTTGGTGAGCCGAATCTGAGTAACATGGTGAATTCGGTTAGTTCCCAATAGGCCGCACTAGTAATAAGTGGACTGTTCGGGATATAGGAAAATTTTCACGAACGGAATCAAAATTTCTAGGCGAATTCAGTGAGTTCCCAATGGGATATGCTTGTATTAGTTTGCTTTTCAATATCGAGCAACATTTTAAGGAACGGAATCTAAGTATCATGTTGAATTGAGTAGGTTCCCAATAGGATTCGCATGTAATAAGCTTGTTATTCAAGATAGAGCAACGTTTTAACGCACTGAAACACTGTTTCTTTGTGAATTCATTTAGTTCCTAGTAGCCTGCTCTTGTAATATGTGTACTTTTAAAGATTTATAAAAATTTGGTGAGCCGAATCTGAGTAACATGGTGAATTCGGTTAGTTCCCAATAGGCGGCACTAGTAATAAGTGGACTGTTCGGGATATAGGAAAATTTTCACGAACGGAATCAAAATTTCTAGGCGAATTCAGTGAGTTCCCAATGGGACATGCTTGTATGAGTTTGCTTTTCAATATCGAGCAACATTTTAAGGAACGGAATCTAAGTATCATGTTGAATTGAGTAGGTTCCCAATAGGATTCGCATGTAATAAGCTTGTTATTCAAGATAGAGCAACGTTTTAACGCACTGAAACACTGTTTCTTTGTGAATTCAGTTAGTTCCTAGTAGCCTGCTCTTGTAATATGTGTACTTTTAAAGATTTATAAAAATTTGGTGAGCCGAATCTGAGTAACATGGTGAATTCGGTTAGTTCCCAATAGGCCGCACTAGTAATAAGTGGACTGTTCGGGATATAGGAAAATTTTCACGAACGGAATCAAAATTTCTAGGCGAATTCAGTGAGTTCCCAATGGGACATGCTTGTATGAGTTTGCTTTTCAATATCGAGCAACATTTTAAGGAACGGAATCTAAGTATCATGTTGAATTGAGTAGGTTCCCAATAGGATTCGCATGTAATAAGCTTGTTATTCAAGATAGAGCAACGTTTTAACGCACTGAAACACTGTTTCTTTGTGAATTCAGTTAGTTCCTAGTAGCCTGCTCTTGTAATATGTGTACTTTTAAAGATTTATAAAAATTTGGTGAGCCGAATCTGAGTAACATGGTGAATTCGGTTAGTTCCCAATAGGCGGCACTAGTAATAAGTGGACTGTTCGGGATATAGGAAAATTTTCAAGAACGGAATCAAAATTTCTAGGCGAATTCAGTGAGTTCCCAATGGGACATGCTTGTATGAGTTTGCTTTTCAATATCGAGCAACATTTTAAGGAACGGAATCTAAGTATCATGTTGAATTGAGTAGGTTCCCAATAGGATTCGCATGTAATAAGCTTGTTATTCAAGATAGAGCAACGTTTTAACGCACTGAAACACTGTTTCTTTGTGAATTCAGTTAGTTCCTAGTAGCCTGCTCTTGTAATATGTGTACTTTTAAAGATTTATAAAAATTTGGTGAGCCGAATCTGAGTAACATGGTGAATTCGGTTAGTTCCCAATAGGCCGCACTAGTAATAAGTGGACTGTTCGGGATATAGGAAAATTTTCACGAACGGAATCAAAATTTCTAGGCGAATTCAGTGAGTTCCCAATGGGGTATGCTTGTATTAGTTTGCTTTTCAAAATCGAGCAACATTTTAAGGAATGGAATCTAAGTATCATGTTGAATGAGTAGGTTCCCAATAGGATTCGCATGTAATAAGCTTGTTATTCAAGATAGAGCAACGTTTTAACGCACTGAAACACTGTTTCTTTGTGAATTCAGTTAGTTCCTAGTAGCCTGCTCTTGTAATATGTGTACTTTTAAAGATTTATAAAAATTTGGTGAGCCGAATCTGAGTAACATGGTGAATTCGGTTAGTTCCCAATAGGCGGCACTAGTAATAAGTGGACTGTTCGGGATATAGGAAAATTTTCAAGAACGGAATCAAAATTTCTAGGCGAATTCAGTGAGTTCCCAATGGGACATGCTTGTATGAGTTTGCTTTTCAATATCGAGCAACATTTTAAGGAACGGAATCTAAGTATCATGTTGAATTGAGTAGGTTCCCAATAGGATTCGCATGTAATAAGCTTGTTATTCAAGATAGAGCAACGTTTTAACGCACTGAAACACTGTTTCTTTGTGAATTCAGTTAGTTCCTAGTAGCCTGCTCTTGTAATATGTGTACTTTTAAAGATTTATAAAAATTTGGTGAGCCGAATCTGAGTAACATGGTGAGTTCGGTTAGTTCCCAATAGGCGGCACTAGTAATAAGTGGACTGTTCGGGATATAGGAAAATTTTCACGAACGGAATCAAAATTTCTAGGCGAATTCAGTGAGTTCCCAATGGGACATGCTTGTATGAGTTTGCTTTTCAATATCGAGCAACATTTTAAGGAACGGAATCTAAGTATCATGTTGAATTGAGTAGGTTCCCAATAGGATTCGCATGTAGTAAGCTTGTTATTCAAGATAGAGCAACGTTTTAACGCACTGAAACACTGTTTCTTTGTGAATTCAGTTAGTTCCTAGTAGCCTGCTCTTGTAATATGTGTACTTTTAAAGATTTATAAAAATTTGGTGAGCCGAATCTGAGTAACATGGTGAATTCGGTTAGTTCCCAATAGGCCGCACTAGTAATAAGTGGACTGTTCGGGATATAGGAAAATTTTCACGAACGGAATCAAAATTTCTAGGCGAATTCAGTGAGTTCCCAATGGGACATGCTTGTATGAGTTTGCTTTTCAATATCGAGCAACATTTTAAGGAACGGAATCTAAGTATCATGTTGAATTGAGTAGGTTCCCAATAGGATTCGCATGTAGTAAGCTTGTTATTCAAGATAGAGCAACGTTTTAACGCACTGAAACACTGTCTCTTTGTGAATTCAGTTAGTTCCTAGTAGCCTGCTCTTGTAATATGTGTACTTTTAAAGATTTATAAAAATTTGGTGAGCCGAATCTGAGTAACATGGTGAATTCGGTTAGTTCCCAATAGGCCGCACTAGTAATAAGTGGACTGTTCGGGATATAGGAAAATTTTCACGAACGGAATCAAAATTTCTAGGCGAATTCAGTGAGTTCCCAATGGGACATGCTTGTATGAGTTTGCTTTTCAATATCGAGCAACATTTTAAGGAACGGAATCTAAGTATCATGTTGAATTGAGTAGGTTCCCAATAGGATTCGCATGTAATAAGCTTGTTATTCAAGATAGAGCAACGTTTTAACGCACTGAAACACTGTTTCTTTGTGAATTCAGTTAGTTCCTAGTAGCCTGCTCTTGTAATATGTGTACTTTTAAAGATTTATAAAAATTTGGTGAGCCGAATCTGAGTAACATGGTGAATTCGGTTAGTTCCCAATAGGCCGCACTAGTAATAAGTGGACTGTTCGGGATATAGGAAAATTTTCACGAACGGAATCAAAATTTCTAGGCGAATTCAGTGAGTTCCCAATGGGATATGCTTGTATTAGTTTGCTTTTCAAAATCGAGCAACATTTTAAGGAATGGAATCTAAGTATCATGTTGAATGAGTAGGTTCCCAATAGGATTCGCATGTAATAAGCTTGTTATTCAAGATAGAGCAACGTTTTAACGCACTGAAACACTGTTTCTTTGTGAATTCAGTTAGTTCCTAGTAGCCTGCTCTTGTAATATGTGTACTTTTAAAGATTTATAAAAATTTGGTGAGCCGAATCTGAGTAACATGGTGAATTCGGTTAGTTCCCAATAGGCGGCACTAGTAATAAGTGGACTGTTCGGGATATAGGAAAATTTTCACGAACGGAATCAAAATTTCTAGGCGAATTCAGTGAGTTCCCAATGGGACATGCTTGTATGAGTTTGCTTTTCAATATCGAGCAACATTTTAAGGAACGGAATCTAAGTATCATGTTGAATTGAGTAGGTTCCCAATAGGATTCGCATGTAATAAGCTTGTTATTCAAGATAGAGCAACGTTTTAACGCACTGAAACACTGTTTCTTTGTGAATTCAGTTAGTTCCTAGTAGCCTGCTCTTGTAATATGTGTACTTTTAAAGATTTATAAAAATTTGGTGAGCCGAATCTGAGTAACATGGTGAATTCGGTTAGTTCCCAATAGGCCGCACTAGTAATAAGTGGACTGTTCGGGATATAGGAAAATTTTCACGAACGGAATCAAAATTTCTAGGCGAATTCAGTGAGTTCCCAATGGGACATGCTTGTATGAGTTTGCTTTTCAATATCGAGCAACATTTTAAGGAACGGAATCTAAGTATCATGTTGAATTGAGTAGGTTCCCAATAGGATTCGCATGTAATAAGCTTGTTATTCAAGATAGAGCAACGTTTTAACGCACTGAAACACTGTTTCTTTGTGAATTCAGTTAGTTCCTAGTAGCCTGCTCTTGTAATATGTGTACTTTTAAAGATTTATAAAAATTTGGTGAGCCGAATCTGAGTAACATGGTGAATTCGGTTAGTTCCCAATAGGCCGCACTAGTAATAAGTGGACTGTTCGGGATATAGGAAAATTTTCACGAACGGAATCAAAATTTCTAGGCGAATTCAGTGAGTTCCCAATGGGACATGCTTGTATGAGTTTGCTTTTCAATATCGAGCAACATTTTAAGGAACGGAATCTAAGTATCATGTTGAATTGAGTAGGTTCCCAATAGGATTCGCATGTAATAAGCTTGTTATTCAAGATAGAGCAACGTTTTAACGCACTGAAACACTGTTTCTTTGTGAATTCAGTTAGTTCCTAGTAGCCTGCTCTTGTAATATGTGTACTTTTAAAGATTTATAAAAATTTGGTGAGCCGAATCTGAGTAACATGGTGAATTCGGTTAGTTCCCAATAGGCCGCACTAGTAATAAGTGGACTGTTCGGGATATAGGAAAATTTTCAAGAACGGAATCAAAATTTCTAGGCGAATTCAGTGAGTTCCCAATGGGACATGCTTGTATGAGTTTGCTTTTCAATATCGAGCAACATTTTAAGGAACGGAATCTAAGTATCATGTTGAATTGAGTAGGTTCCCAATAGGATTCGCATGTAATAAGCTTGTTATTCAAGATAGAGCAACGTTTTAACGCACTGAAACACTGTTTCTTTGTGAATTCAGTTAGTTCCTAGTAGCCTGCTCTTGTAATATGTGTACTTTTAAAGATTTATAAAAATTTGGTGAGCCGAATCTGAGTAACATGGTGAATTCGGTTAGTTCCCAATAGGCGGCACTAGTAATAAGTGGACTGTTCGGGATATAGGAAAATTTTCACGAACGGAATCAAAATTTCTAGGCGAATTCAGTGAGTTCCCAATGGGACATGCTTGTATGAGTTTGCTTTTCAATATCGAGCAACATTTTAAGGAACGGAATCTAAGTATCATGTTGAATTGAGTAGGTTCCCAATAGGATTCGCATGTAGTAAGCTTGTTATTCAAGATAGAGCAACGTTTTAACGCACTGAAACACTGTTTCTTTGTGAATTCAGTTAGTTCCTAGTAGCCTGCTCTTGTAATATGTGTACTTTTAAAGATTTATAAAAATTTGGTGAGCCGAATCTGAGTAACATGGTGAATTCGGTTAGTTCCCAATAGGCCGCACTAGTAATAAGTGGACTGTTCGGGATATAGGAAAATTTTCACGAACGGAATCAAAATTTCTAGGCGAATTCAGTGAGTTCCCAATGGGACATGCTTGTATGAGTTTGCTTTTCAATATCGAGCAACATTTTAAGGAACGGAATCTAAGTATCATGTTGAATTGAGTAGGTTCCCAATAGGATTCGCATGTAGTAAGCCTTTTATTCAAGATATAGCAACGTTTTAACGCACTGAAACACTGTCTCTTTGTGAATTCAGTTAGTTCCTAGTAGCCTGCTCTTGTAATATGTGTACTTTTAAAGATTTATAAAAATTTGGTGAGCCGAATCTGAGTAACATGGTGAATTCGGTTAGTTCCCAATAGGCCGCACTAGTAATAAGTGGACTGTTCGGGATATAGGAAAATTTTCACGAACGGAATCAAAATTTCTAGGCGAATTCAGTGAGTTCCCAATGGGACATGCTTGTATGAGTTTGCTTTTCAATATCGAGCAACATTTTAAGGAACGGAATCTAAGTATCATGTTGAATTGAGTAGGTTCCCAATAGGATTCGCATGTAATAAGCTTGTTATTCAAGATAGAGCAACGTTTTAACGCACTGAAACACTGTTTCTTTGTGAATTCAGTTAGTTCCTAGTAGCCTGCTCTTGTAATATGTGTACTTTTAAAGATTTATAAAAATTTGGTGAGCCGAATCTGAGTAACATGGTGAATTCGGTTAGTTCCCAATAGGCCGCACTAGTAATAAGTGGACTGTTCGGGATATAGGAAAATTTTCACGAACGGAATCAAAATTTCTAGGCGAATTCAGTGAGTTCCCAATGGGATATGCTTGTATTAGTTTGCTTTTCAAAATCGAGCAACATTTTAAGGAATGGAATCTAAGTATCATGTTGAATGAGTAGGTTCCCAATAGGATTCGCATGTAATAAGCTTGTTATTCAAGATAGAGCAACGTTTTAACGCACTGAAACACTGTTTCTTTGTGAATTCAGTTAGTTCCTAGTAGCCTGCTCTTGTAATATGTGTACTTTTAAAGATTTATAAAAATTTGGTGAGCCGAATCTGAGTAACATGGTGAATTCGGTTAGTTCCCAATAGGCGGCACTAGTAATAAGTGGACTGTTCGGGATATAGGAAAATTTTCACGAACGGAATCAAAATTTCTAGGCGAATTCAGTGAGTTCCCAATGGGACATGCTTGTATGAGTTTGCTTTTCAATATCGAGCAACATTTTAAGGAACGGAATCTAAGTATCATGTTGAATTGAGTAGGTTCCCAATAGGATTCGCATGTAATAAGCTTGTTATTCAAGATAGAGCAACGTTTTAACGCACTGAAACACTGTTTCTTTGTGAATTCAGTTAGTTCCTAGTAGCCTGCTCTTGTAATATGTGTACTTTTAAAGATTTATAAAAATTTGGTGAGCCGAATCTGAGTAACATGGTGAATTCGGTTAGTTCCCAATAGGCCGCACTAGTAATAAGTGGACTGTTCGGGATATAGGAAAATTTTCACGAACGGAATCAAAATTTCTAGGCGAATTCAGTGAGTTCCCAATGGGACATGCTTGTATGAGTTTGCTTTTCAATATCGAGCAACATTTTAAGGAACGGAATCTAAGTATCATGTTGAATTGAGTAGGTTCCCAATAGGATTCGCATGTAATAAGCTTGTTATTCAAGATAGAGCAACGTTTTAACGCACTGAAACACTGTTTCTTTGTGAATTCAGTTAGTTCCTAGTAGCCTGCTCTTGTAATATGTGTACTTTTAAAGATTTATAAAAATTTGGTGAGCCGAATCTGAGTAACATGGTGAATTCGGTTAGTTCCCAATAGGCCGCACTAGTAATAAGTGGACTGTTCGGGATATAGGAAAATTTTCACGAACGGAATCAAAATTTCTAGGCGAATTCAGTGAGTTCCCAATGGGACATGCTTGTATGAGTTTGCTTTTCAATATCGAGCAACATTTTAAGGAACGGAATCTAAGTATCATGTTGAATTGAGTAGGTTCCCAATAGGATTCGCATGTAATAAGCTTGTTATTCAAGATAGAGCAACGTTTTAACGCACTGAAACACTGTTTCTTTGTGAATTCAGTTAGTTCCTAGTAGCCTGCTCTTGTAATATGTGTACTTTTAAAGATTTATAAAAATTTGGTGAGCCGAATCTGAGTAACATGGTGAATTCGGTTAGTTCCCAATAGGCGGCACTAGTAATAAGTGGACTGTTCGGGATATAGGAAAATTTTCAAGAACGGAATCAAAATTTCTAGGCGAATTCAGTGAGTTCCCAATGGGACATGCTTGTATGAGTTTGCTTTTCAATATCGAGCAACATTTTAAGGAACGGAATCTAAGTATCATGTTGAATTGAGTAGGTTCCCAATAGGATTCGCATGTAATAAGCTTGTTATTCAAGATAGAGCAACGTTTTAACGCACTGAAACACTGTTTCTTTGTGAATTCAGTTAGTTCCTAGTAGCCTGCTCTTGTAATATGTGTACTTTTAAAGATTTATAAAAATTTGGTGAGCCGAATCTGAGTAACATGGTGAGTTCGGTTAGTTCCCAATAGGCGGCACTAGTAATAAGTGGACTGTTTGGGATATAGGAAAATTTTCAAGAACGGAATCAAAATTTCTAGGCGAATTCAGTGAGTTCCCAATGGGACATGCTTGTATGAGTTTGCTTTTCAATATCGAGCAACATTTTAAGGAACGGAATCTAAGTATCATGTTGAATTGAGTAGGTTCCCAATAAGATTCGCATGTAATAAGCTTGTTATTCAAGATAGAGCAACGTTTTAACGCACTGAAACACTGTTTCTTTGTGAATTCATTTAGATCCTAGTAGCCTGCTCTTGTAATATGTGTACTTTTAAAGATTTATAAAAATTTGGTGAGCCGAACCTGAGTAACATGGTGAATTCGGTTAGTTCCCAATAGGCCGCACTAGTAATAAGTGGACTGTTCGGGATATAGGAAAATTTTCACGAACGGAATCAAAATTTCTAGGCGAATTCAGTGAGTTCCCAATGGGACATGCTTGTATGAGTTTGCTTTTCAATATCGAGCAACATTTTAAGGAACGGAATCTAAGTATCATGTTGAATTGAGTAGGTTCCCAATAGGATTCGCATGTAATAAGCTTGTTATTCAAGATAGAGCAACGTTTTAACGAACTGAAACACTGTTTCTTTGTGAATTCAGTTAGTTCCTAGTAGCCTGCTCTTGTAATATGTGTACTTTTAAAGATTTATAAATATTTTGTGAGCCGAATCTGAGAAACCTGGTGAATTCGTTTAGTTACCAATAAGTCGCAGTAGATAAGTGGACTGTTCGGGATATAGAAAAATTTTCACGAACGGAATCAAAATTTCTAGGCGAATTCAGTGAGTTCCCAATGTGACATGCTTGTATGAGTTTGCTTTTCAATATAGAGCAACATTTTAAGGAACGGAATCTAAGTATCATGGTGAATTGAGTAGGTTCCCAATAGGATTCGCATGTAATAAGCTTGTTATTCAAGATAGAGCAACGTTTTAACGAACTGAAACACTGTTTCTTTGTGAATTCAGTTAGTTCCTAGTAGCCTGCTCTTGTAATATGTGTACTTTTAAAGATTTATTAAAATTTGGTGAGCTGAATCTGAGTAACATGGTGAATTCGGTTAGTTACCATTAGGTCGCAGAAGTAATAAGTGGACTGTTCGGGATATACAAAAATTTTCACGAACGGAATCAAAATTTCTAGGCGAATTCAGTGAGTTCCCAATGGGACATGCTTGTATGAGTTTGCTTTTCAATATCGAGCAACATTTTAAGGAACGGACCCTAAGTATCATGGTGAATTGAGTAGGTTCCCAATAGGATTCGCATGTAGTAAGCTTGTTATTCAAGATAGAGCAACGTTTTAACGCACTGAAACACTGTTTCTTTGTGAATTCAGTTAGTTCCTAGTAGGCTGCTCTTGTAATATGTGTACTTTTAAATATTTATAAAAATTTGGTGAGCCGAATCTGAGTAACATGGTGAATTCGGTTAGTTCCCAATAGGCCGCAGAAGTAATAAGTTGACTGTTCGGGATATAGAAAAATTTTCAAGAGCGGAATCAAAATTTCTAGGCGAATTCAGTGAGTTCCCAATGGGACATGCTTGTATGAGTTTGCTTTTCAATATCGAGCAACATTTTAAGGAACGGAATCTAAGTATCATGTTGAATTGAGTAGGTTCCCAATAAGATTCGCATGTAATAAGCTTGTTATTCAAGATAGAGCAACGTTTTAACGCACTGAAACACTGTTTCTTTGTGAATTCAGTTAGTTCCTAGTAGCCTGCTCTTGTAATATGTGTACTTTTAAAGATTTATAAAAATTTGGTGAGCCGAATCTGAGTAACATGGTGAATTCGGTTAGTTCCCAATAGGCCGCACTAGTAATAAGTGGACTGTTTGGGATATAGGAAAATTTTCACGAACGGAATCAAAATTTCTAGGCGAATTCAGTGAGTTCCCAATGGGACATGCTTGTATGAGTTTGCTTTTCAATATCGAGCAACATTTTAAGGAACGGACCCTAAGTATCATGGTGAATTGAGTAGGTTCCCAATAGGATTCGCATGTAGTAAGCTTGTTATTCAAGATAGAGCAACGTTTTAACGCACTGAAACACTGTTTCTTTGTGAATTCAGTTAGTTCCTAGTAGCCTGCTCTTGTAATATGTGTACTTTTAAAGATTTATAAAAATTTGGTGAGCCGAATCTGAGTAACATGGTGAATTCGGTTAGTTCCCAATAGGCCGCACTAGTAATAAGTGGACTGTTCGGGATATAGGAAAATTTTCACGAACGGAATCAAAATTTCTAGGCGAATTCAGTGAGTTCCCAATGGGACATGCTTGTATGAGTTTGCTTTTCAATATCGAGCAACATTTTAAGGAACGGAATCTAAGTATCATGTTGAATTGAGTAGGTTCCCAATAGGATTCGCATGTAATAAGCTTGTTATTCAAGATAGAGCAACGTTTTAACGCACTGAAACACTGTTTCTTTGTGAATTCAGTTAGTTCCTAGTAGCCTGCTCTTGTAATATGTGTACTTTTAAAGATTTATAAAAATTTGGTGAGCCGAATCTGAGTAACATGGTGAATTCGGTTAGTTCCCAATAGGCGGCACTAGTAATAAGTGGACTGTTCGGGATATAGGAAAATTTTCAAGAACGGAATCAAAATTTCTAGGCGAATTCAGTGAGTTCCCAATGGGACATGCTTGTATGAGTTTGCTTTTCAATATCGAGCAACATTTTAAGGAACGGAATCTAAGTATCATGTTGAATTGAGTAGGTTCCCAATAGGATTCGCATGTAATAAGCTTGTTATTCAAGATAGAGCAACGTTTTAACGCACTGAAACACTGTTTCTTTGTGAATTCAGTTAGTTCCTAGTAGCCTGCTCTTGTAATATGTGTACTTTTAAAGATTTATAAAAATTTGGTGAGCCGAATCTGAGTAACATGGTGAGTTCGGTTAGTTCCCAATAGGCGGCACTAGTAATAAGTGGACTGTTTGGGATATAGGAAAATTTTCAAGAACGGAATCAAAATTTCTAGGCGAATTCAGTGAGTTCCCAATGGGACATGCTTGTATGAGTTTGCTTTTCAATATCGAGCAACATTTTAAGGAACGGAATCTAAGTATCATGTTGAATTGAGTAGGTTCCCAATAAGATTCGCATGTAATAAGCTTGTTATTCAAGATAGAGCAACGTTTTAACGCACTGAAACACTGTTTCTTTGTGAATTCATTTAGATCCTAGTAGCCTGCTCTTGTAATATGTGTACTTTTAAAGATTTATAAAAATTTGGTGAGCCGAACCTGAGTAACATGGTGAATTCGGTTAGTTCCCAATAGGCCGCACTAGTAATAAGTGGACTGTTCGGGATATAGGAAAATTTTCACGAACGGAATCAAAATTTCTAGGCGAATTCAGTGAGTTCCCAATGGGACATGCTTGTATGAGTTTGCTTTTCAATATCGAGCAACATTTTAAGGAACGGAATCTAAGTATCATGTTGAATTGAGTAGGTTCCCAATAGGATTCGCATGTAATAAGCTTGTTATTCAAGATAGAGCAACGTTTTAACGAACTGAAACACTGTTTCTTTGTGAATTCAGTTAGTTCCTAGTAGCCTGCTCTTGTAATATGTGTACTTTTAAAGATTTATAAATATTTTGTGAGCCGAATCTGAGAAACCTGGTGAATTCGTTTAGTTACCAATAAGTCGCAGTAGATAAGTGGACTGTTCGGGATATAGAAAAATTTTCACGAACGGAATCAAAATTTCTAGGCGAATTCAGTGAGTTCCCAATGTGACATGCTTGTATGAGTTTGCTTTTCAATATAGAGCAACATTTTAAGGAACGGAATCTAAGTATCATGGTGAATTGAGTAGGTTCCCAATAGGATTCGCATGTAATAAGCTTGTTATTCAAGATAGAGCAACGTTTTAACGAACTGAAACACTGTTTCTTTGTGAATTCAGTTAGTTCCTAGTAGCCTGCTCTTGTAATATGTGTACTTTTAAAGATTTATTAAAATTTGGTGAGCTGAATCTGAGTAACATGGTGAATTCGGTTAGTTACCATTAGGTCGCAGAAGTAATAAGTGGACTGTTCGGGATATACAAAAATTTTCACGAACGGAATCAAAATTTCTAGGCGAATTCAGTGAGTTCCCAATGGGACATGCTTGTATGAGTTTGCTTTTCAATATCGAGCAACATTTTAAGGAACGGACCCTAAGTATCATGGTGAATTGAGTAGGTTCCCAATAGGATTCGCATGTAGTAAGCTTGTTATTCAAGATAGAGCAACGTTTTAACGCACTGAAACACTGTTTCTTTGTGAATTCAGTTAGTTCCTAGTAGGCTGCTCTTGTAATATGTGTACTTTTAAATATTTATAAAAATTTGGTGAGCCGAATCTGAGTAACATGGTGAATTCGGTTAGTTCCCAATAGGCCGCAGAAGTAATAAGTTGACTGTTCGGGATATAGAAAAATTTTCACGTACGGAATCAAAATTTCTAGGCGAATTCAGTGAGTTCCCAATGGGACATGCTTGTATGAGTTTGCTTTTCAATATCGAACAACATTTTAAGGAACGGACTCTAAGTATCATGGTGAATTGAGTAGGTTCCCAATAGGATTCGCATGTAATAAGCTTGTTATTCAAGATAGAGCAACGTTGTAACGAACTGAAACACTGTTTCTTTGTGAATTCAGTTAGTTCCTAGTAGCCTGCTCTTGTAATATGTGTACTTTTAAAGATTTGTAAAAATTTGGTCAATCGAACCTGAGTAACATGGTGATATCGGTTAGTTCCCAATAGGCCGCAGTAGTAGTAAGGGGACTGTTCGGGATATAGAAAAATTTTCACGTACGGAATCAAAATTTCTAGGCGAATTCAGTGAGTTCCCAATGGGACATGCTTGTATGAGTTTGCTTTTCAATATCGAGCAACATTTTAAGGAACGGACTCAAATTATCATGGTGAATTGAGTAGGTTCCCAATAGGATTCGCATGTAATAAGCTTGTTATTCAAGATAGAGCAACGTTTAAACGAACTGAAACACTATTTGTTTGTGAATTCAGTTACTTCCTAGTAGCCTGCTCTTGTAATATGTGTACTTTCAAAGATTTATAAAAATTTGGTGAGCCGAATCTGAGTAACATGGTGAATTCGGTTAGTTCCCAATAGGCCGCAGTAGTAATAAGTGGACTGTTCGGGATATAGGAAAATTTTCACGAACGGAATCAAAATTTCTAGGAGAATTCAGTGAGTTCCCAATTGGACATGCTTGTATGAGTTTGCTTTTCAATATCGAGCAACATTTTAAGGAACGGAATCTAAGTATCCTGGTGAATTGAGTAGGTTCCCAATAGGATTCGCATGTAATAAGCTTGTTATTCAAGATAGAGCAACGTTTTAACGAACTGAAACACTGTTTCTTTGTGAATTCAGTTAGTTCCTAGTAGCCTGCTCTTGTAATATGTGTACTTTTAAAGATTTATAAAAATTTGGTGAGCCGAATCTGAGTAACATGGTGAATTCGGTTAGTTCCCAATAGGCCGCAGTAGTAATAAGTGGACTCTTCGGGATATATAAAAATTTTCACGAACGGAATCAAAATTTCTAGGCAAATTCAGTGAGCCCCAATGGGACATGCTTGTATGAGTTTGCTTTTCAATATCGAGCAACATTTTAAGGAACGGAATCTAAGTATCATGTTGAATTGAGTAGGTTCCCAATAGGATTCGCATGTAATAAGCTTGTTATTCAAGATAGAGCAACGTTGTAACGAACTGAAACACTGTTTCTTTGTGCATTCAGTTAGTTCCTAGTAGCCTGCTCTTGTAATATGTGTACTCTTAAAGATTTGTAAAAATTTGGTCAATCGAATCTGAATAACATGGTGAATTCGGTTAGTTCCCAAAAGGCCGCAGTAGTAATAAGTGGACTGTTCGGGATATAGGAAAATTTTCACGAACGGAATCAAAATTTCTAGGCGAATTCAGTGAGTTCCCAATGTGACATGCTTGTATGAGTTTGCTTTTCAATATAGAGCAACATTTTAAGGAACGGAATCTAAGTATCATGGTGAATTGAGTAGGTTCCCAATAGGATTCGCATGTAATAAGCTTGTTATTCAAGATAGAGCAACGTTTTAACGAACTGAAACACTGTTTCTTTGTGAATTCAGTTAGTTCCTAGTAGCCTGCTCTTGTAATATGTGTACTTTTAAAGATTTATTAAAATTTGGTGAGCTGAATCTGAGTAACATGGTGAATTCGGTTAGTTACCATTAGGTCGCAGAAGTAATAAGTGGACTGTTCGGGATATACAAAAATTTTCACGAACGAAATCAAAATTTCTAGGCGAATTCAGTGAGTTCCCAATGGGACATGCTTGTATGAGTTTGCTTTTCAATATCGAGCAACATTTTAAGGAACGGAATCTAAGTATCATGGTGAATTGAGTAGGTTCCCAATAGGATTCGCATGTAATAAGCTTGTTATTCAAGATAGAGCAACGTTTTAACGCACTAAAACACTGTTTCTTTGTGAATTCAGTTAGTTCCTAGTAGCCTGCTCTTGTAATATGTGTACTTTTAAAGATTTATAAAAATTTGGTGAGCCAAATCTGAGTAACATGGTGAATTCGGTGAGTTACCAATAGGCCGCACTAGTAATAAGTGGACTGTTCGGGATATAGGAAAATTTTCACGAACGGAATCAAAATTTCTAGGCGAATTCAGTGAGTTCCCAATGGGACATGCTTGTATGAGTTGTCTTTTCAATATCGAGCAACATTTTAAGGAACGGAATCTAAGTATCCTGGTGAATTGAGTAGGTTCCCAATAGGATTCGCATGTAATAAGCTTGTTATTCAAGATCGAGCAACGTTTTAACGAACTGAAACACTGTTTCTTTGTGAATTCAGTTAGTTCCTAGTAGCCTGCTCTTGTAATATGTGTACTTTTAAAGATTTGTAAAAATTTGGTCAATCGAATCTGAGTAACATGGTGATTTCGGTTAGTTCCCAATAGGCCGCAGTAGTAGTGAGGGGACTGTTCGGGATATAGAAAAATTTTCACGAACGGAATCAAAATTTCTAGGCGAATTCAGTGAGTTCCCAATGGGACATGCTTGTATGAGTTTGCTTTTCAATATCGAGCAACATTTTAAGGAACGGACTCAAAGTATCATGGTGAATTGAGTAGGTTCCCAATAGGATTCGCATGTAATAAGCTTGTTATTCAAGATAGAGCAACGTTTAAACGAACTGAAACACTATTTGTTTGTGAATTCAGTTACTTCCTAGTAGCCTGCTCTTGTAATATGTGTACTTTTAAAGATTTATTAAAATTCGGTGAGCTGAATCTGAGTAACATGGTGAATTCGGTTAGTTACCAATAGGTCGCAGAAGTAATAAGTGGACTGTTCGGGATATACAAAAATTTTCACGAACGGAATCAAAATTTCTAGGCGAATTCAGTGAGTTCCCAATGGGACATGCTTGTATGAGTTTGCTTTTCAATATCGAGCAACATTTTAAGGAACGGAATCTAAGTATCATGGTGAATAGAGTAGGTTCCCAATAGGATTCGCATGTAATAAGCTTGTTATTCAAGATAGAGCAACGTTTTAACGCACTGAAACACTGTTTCTTTGTGAATTCAGTTAGTTCCTAGTAGGCTGCTCTTGTAATATGTGTACTTTTAAATATTTATAAAAATTTGGTGAGCCGAATCTGAGTAACATGGTGAATTCGGTTAGTTCCCAATAGGCCGCAGAAGTAATAAGTTGACTGTTCGGTATATAGAAAAATATTCACGAATGGAATCAAAATTTCTAGGCGAATTCAGTGAGCTCCCAATGGGACATGCTTGTATGAGTTTGCTTTTCAATATCGAGCAACATTTTAAGGAACGGAATCCAAGTATCATGGTGATTTGAGTAGGTTCCCAATAGGATTCGCATGTTATAAGCTTGTTATTCAAGATAGAGCAACGTTTAAACGAACTCAAACACTGTTTCTTTGTGAATTCAGTTAGTTGCTAGTAGGCTGCTCTTGTAATATGTGTACTTTTAAAGATTTATAAAAATTTGGTGAGCTGAATCTGAGTAACATGGTGAATTCGGTTAGTTCCCAATAGGCCGCAGTAGTAATAAGTGGACTGTTCGGGATATAGAAAAATTTTCACGAATGGAATCAAAATTTCTAGGCGAATTCAGTGAGTTCCCAATGGGACATGCTTGTATGAGTTTGCTTTTCAATATCGAGCAACATTTTAAGGAACGGACTCTAATTATCATGGTGAATTGAGTAGGTTCCCAATAGGATTCGCATGTAATAAGCTTGTTATTTAAGATAGAGCAACGTTTAAACGAACTGAAACACTGTTTCTTTGTGAATTCAGTTAGTTCCTAGTAGCCTGCTCTTGTAATATGTGTACTTTTAAAGATTTATAAAAATTTGTTGAGCCGAATCTGAGTAACATGGTGAATTCGGTGAGTTACCAATAGGCCGCAGTAGTAATAAGTGGACTGTTGGGGATATAGGAAAATTTTCACGAACGGAATCAAAATTTCTAGGCGAATTCAGTGAGTTCCCAATGGGACATGCTTGTATGAGTTGTCTTTTCAATATCGAGCAACATTTTAAGGAACGGAATCTAAGTATCCTGGTGAATTGAGTAGGTTCCCAATAGGATTCGCATGTAATAAGCTTGTTATTCAAGATAGAGCAACGTTTTAACGAACTGAAACATTGTTTCTTTGTGAATTCAGTTAGTTCCTAGTAGCCTGCTCTTGTAATATGTGTACTTTTAAAGATTTATAAAAATTTGGTGAGCCGAATCTGAGTAACATGGTGAATTCGGTTAATTCCCAATAGGCCGCAGTAGTAATAAGTGGACTCTTCGGGATATATAAAAATTTTCACGAACGGAATCAAAATTTCTAGGCGAATTCAGTGAGTTCCCAATGGGACATGCTTGTATGAGTTTGCTTTTCAATATCGAGCAACATTTTAAGGAACGGAATCTAAGTATCATGTTGAATTGAGTAGGTTCCCAATAGGATTCGCATGTAATAAGCTTGTTATTCAAGATAGAGCAACGTTTTAACGAACTGAAACACTGTTTCTTTGTGAATTCAGTTAGTTCCTAGTAGCCTGCTCTTGTAATATGTGTACTTTTAAAGATTTGTAAAAATTTGGTCAATCGAATCTGAGTAACATGGTGAATTCGGTTAGTTCCCAATAGGCCGCACTAGTAATAAGTGGACTGTTCGGGATATAGGAAAATTTTCACGAACGGAATCAAAATTTCTAGGCGAATTCAGTGAGTTCCCAATGGGACATGCTTGTATGAGTTTGCTTTTCAATATCGAGCAACATTTTAAGGAACGGAATCTAAGTATCATGTTGAATTGAGTAGGTTCCCAATAGGATTCGCATGTAATAAGCTTGTTATTCAAGATAGAGCAACGTTTTAACGAACTGAAACACTGTTTCTTTGTGAATTCAGTTAGTTCCTAGTAGCCTGCTCTTGTAATATGTGTACTTTTAAAGATTTATAAATATTTTGTGAGCCGAATCTGAGAAACCTGGTGAATTCGTTTAGTTACCAATAAGTCGCAGTAGATAAGTGGACTGTTCGGGATATAGAAAAATTTTCACGAACGGAATCAAAATTTCTAGGCGAATTCAGTGAGTTCCCAATGTGACATGCTTGTATGAGTTTGCTTTTCAATATAGAGCAACATTTTAAGGAACGGAATCTAAGTATCATGGTGAATTGAGTAGGTTCCCAATAGGATTCGCATGTAATAAGCTTGTTATTCAAGATAGAGCAACGTTTTAACGAACTGAAACACTGTTTCTTTGTGAATTCAGTTAGTTCCTAGTAGCCTGCTCTTGTAATATGTGTACTTTTAAAGATTTATTAAAATTTGGTGAGCTGAATCTGAGTAACATGGTGAATTCGGTTAGTTACCATTAGGTCGCAGAAGTAATAAGTGGACTGTTCGGGATATACAAAAATTTTCACGAACGGAATCAAAATTTCTAGGCGAATTCAGTGAGTTCCCAATGGGACATGCTTGTATGAGTTTGCTTTTCAATATCGAGCAACATTTTAAGGAACGGACCCTAAGTATCATGGTGAATTGAGTAGGTTCCCAATAGGATTCGCATGTAGTAAGCTTGTTATTCAAGATAGAGCAACGTTTTAACGCACTGAAACACTGTTTCTTTGTGAATTCAGTTAGTTCCTAGTAGGCTGCTCTTGTAATATGTGTACTTTTAAATATTTATAAAAATTTGGTGAGCCGAATCTGAGTAACATGGTGAATTCGGTTAGTTCCCAATAGGCCGCAGAAGTAATAAGTTGACTGTTCGGGATATAGAAAAATTTTCACGTACGGAATCAAAATTTCTAGGCGAATTCAGTGAGTTCCCAATGGGACATGCTTGTATGAGTTTGCTTTTCAATATCGAGCAACATTTTAAGGAACGGACTCTAAGTATCATGGTGAATTGAGTAGGTTCCCAATAGGATTCGCATGTAATAAGCTTGTTATTCAAGATAGAGCAACGTTGTAACGAACTGAAACACTGTTTCTTTGTGAATTCAGTTAGTTCCTAGTAGCCTGCTCTTGTAATATGTGTACTTTTAAAGATTTGTAAAAATTTGGTCAATCGAACCTGAGTAACATGGTGATATCGGTTAGTTCCCAATAGGCCGCAGTAGTAGTAAGGGGACTGTTCGGGATATAGAAAAATTTTCACGTACGGAATCAAAATTTCTAGGCGAATTCAGTGAGTTCCCAATGGGACATGCTTGTATGAGTTTGCTTTTCAATATCGAGCAACATTTTAAGGAACGGACTCAAATTATCATGGTGAATTGAGTAGGTTCCCAATAGGATTCGCATGTAATAAGCTTGTTATTCAAGATAGAGCAACGTTTAAACGAACTGAAACACTATTTGTTTGTGAATTCAGTTACTTCCTAGTAGCCTGCTCTTGTAATATGTGTACTTTCAAAGATTTATAAAAATTTGGTGAGCCGAATCTGAGTAACATGGTGAATTCGGTTAGTTCCCAATAGGCCGCAGTAGTAATAAGTGGACTGTTCGGGATATAGGAAAATTTTCACGAACGGAATCAAAATTTCTAGGAGAATTCAGTGAGTTCCCAATTGGACATGCTTGTATGAGTTTGCTTTTCAATATCGAGCAACATTTTAAGGAACGGAATCTAAGTATCCTGGTGAATTGAGTAGGTTCCCAATAGGATTCGCATGTAATAAGCTTGTTATTCAAGATAGAGCAACGTTTTAACGAACTGAAACACTGTTTCTTTGTGAATTCAGTTAGTTCCTAGTAGCCTGCTCTTGTAATATGTGTACTTTTAAAGATTTATAAAAATTTGGTGAGCCGAATCTGAGTAACATGGTGAATTCGGTTAGTTCCCAATAGGCCGCAGTAGTAATAAGTGGACGCTTCGGGATATATAAAAATTTTCACGAACGGAATCAAAATTTCTAGGCAAATTCAGTGAGCCCCAATGGGACATGCTTGTATGAGTTTGCTTTTCAATATCGAGCAACATTTTAAGGAACGGAATCTAAGTATCATGTTGAATTGAGTAGGTTCCCAATAGGATTCGCATGTAATAAGCTTGTTATTCAAGATAGAGCAACGTTGTAACGAACTGAAACACTGTTTCTTTGTGCATTCAGTTAGTTCCTAGTAGCCTGCTCTTGTAATATGTGTACTCTTAAAGATTTGTAAAAATTTGGTCAATCGAATCTGAATAACATGGTGAATTCGGTTAGTTCCCAAAAGGCCGCAGTAGTAATAAGTGGACTGTTCGGGATATAGGAAAATTTTCACGAACGGAATCAAAATTTCTAGGCGAATTCAGTGAGTTCCCAATGTGACATGCTTGTATGAGTTTGCTTTTCAATATAGAGCAACATTTTAAGGAACGGAATCTAAGTATCATGGTGAATTGAGTAGGTTCCCAATAGGATTCGCATGTAATAAGCTTGTTATTCAAGATAGAGCAACGTTTTAACGAACTGAAACACTGTTTCTTTGTGAATACAGTTAGTTCCTAGTAGCCTGCTCTTGTAATATGTGTACTTTTAAAGATTTATTAAAATTTGGTGAGCTGAATCTGAGTAACATGGTGAATTCGGTTAGTTACCATTAGGTCGCAGAAGTAATAAGTGGACTGTTCGGGATATACAAAAATTTTCACGAACGAAATCAAAATTTCTAGGCGAATTCAGTGAGTTCCCAATGGGACATGCTTGTATGAGTTTGCTTTTCAATATCGAGCAACATTTTAAGGAACGGAATCTAAGTATCATGGTGAATTGAGTAGGTTCCCAATAGGATTCGCATGTAATAAGCTTGTTATTCAAGATAGAGCAACGTTTTAACGCACTGAAACACTGTTTCTTTGTGAATTCAGTTAGTTCCTAGTAGCCTGCTCTTGTAATATGTGTACTTTTAAAGATTTATAAAAATTTGGTGAGCCAAATCTGAGTAACATGGTGAATTCGGTGAGTTACCAATAGGCCGCAGTAGTAATAAGTGGACTGTTCGGGATATAGGAAAATTTTCACGAACGGAATCAAAATTTCTAGGCGAATTCAGTGAGTTCCCAATGGGACATGCTTGTATGAGTTGTCTTTTCAATATCGAGCAACATTTTAAGGAACGGAATCTAAGTATCCTGGTGAATTGAGTAGGTTCCCAATAGGATTCGCATGTAATAAGCTTGTTATTCAAGATAGAGCAACGTTTTAACGAACTGAAACACTGTTTCTTTGTGAATTCAGTTAGTTCCTAGTAGCCTGCTCTTGTAATATGTGTACTTTTAAAGATTTATAAAAATTTGGTGAGCCGAATCTGAGTAACATGGTGAATTCGGTTAGTTCCCAGTAGGCCGCAGTAGTAATAAGTGGACTCTTCGGGATATATAAAAATTTTCACGAACGGAATCAAAATTTCTAGGCGAATTCAGTGAGTTCCCAATGGGACATGATTGTATGAGTTTGCTTTTCAATATCTAGCAACATTTTAATGAACGGAATCTAAGTATCATGTTGAATTGAGTAGGTTCCCAATAGGATTCGCATGTAATAAGCTTGTTATTCAAGATCGAGCAACGTTTTAACGAACTGAAACACTGTTTCTTTGTGAATTCAGTTAGTTCCTAGTAGCCTGCTCTTGTAATATGTGTACTTTTAAAGATTTGTAAAAATTTGGTCAATCGAATCTGAGTAACATGGTGATTTCGGTTAGTTCCCAATAGGCCGCAGTAGTAGTGAGGGGACTGTTCGGGATATAGAAAAATTTTCACGAACGGAATCAAAATTTCTAGGCGAATTCAGTGAGTTCCCAATGGGACATGCTTGTATGAGTTTGCTTTTCAATATCGAGCAACATTTTAAGGAACGGACTCAAAGTATCATGGTGAATTGAGTAGGTTCCCAATAGGATTCGCATGTAATAAGCTTGTTATTCAAGATAGAGCAACGTTTAAACGAACTGAAACACTATTTGTTTGTGAATTCAGTTACTTCCTAGTAGCCTGCTCTTGTAATATGTGTACTTTTAAAGATTTATTAAAATTCGGTGAGCTGAATCTGAGTAACATGGTGAATTCGGTTAGTTACCAATAGGTCGCAGAAGTAATAAGTGGACTGTTCGGGATATACAAAAATTTTCACGAACGGAATCAAAATTTCTAGGCGAATTCAGTGAGTTCCCAATGGGACATGCTTGTATGAGTTTGCTTTTCAATATCGAGCAACATTTTAAGGAACGGAATCTAAGTATCATGGTGAATAGAGTAGGTTCCCAATAGGATTCGCATGTAATAAGCTTGTTATTCAAGATAGAGCAACGTTTTAACGCACTGAAACACTGTTTCTTTGTGAATTCAGTTAGTTCCTAGTAGGCTGCTCTTGTAATATGTGTACTTTTAAATATTTATAAAAATTTGGTGAGCCGAATCTGAGTAACATGGTGAATTCGGTTAGTTCCCAATAGGCCGCAGAAGTAATAAGTTGACTGTTCGGTATATAGAAAAATATTCACGAATGGAAGCAAAATTTCTAGGCGAATTCAGTGAGCTCCCAATGGGACATGCTTGTATGAGTTTGCTTTTCAATATCGAGCAACATTTTAAGGAACGGAATCCAAGTATCATGGTGATTTGAGTAGGTTCCCAATAGGATTCGCATGTTATAAGCTTGTTATTCAAGATAGAGCAACGTTTAAACGAACTGAAACACTGTTTCTTTGTGAATTCAGTTAGTTGCTAGTAGGCTGCTCTTGTAATATGTGTACTTTTAAAGATTTATAAAAATTTGGTGAGCTGAATCTGAGTAACATGGTGAATTCGGTTAGTTCCCAATAGGCCGCAGTAGTAATAAGTGGACTGTTCGGGATATAGAAAAATTTTCACGAATGGAATCAAAATTTCTAGGCGAATTCAGTGAGTTCCCAATGGGACATGCTTGTATGAGTTTGCTTTTCAATATCGAGCAACATTTTAAGGAACGGACTCTAATTATCATGGTGAATTGAGTAGGTTCCCAATAGGATTCGCATGTAATAAGCTTGTTATTTAAGATAGAGCAACGTTTAAACGAACTGAAACACTGTTTCTTTGTGAATTCAGTTAGTTCCTAGTAGCCTGCTCTTGTAATATGTGTACTTTTAAAGATTTATAAAAATTTGTTGAGCCGAATCTGAGTAACATGGTGAATTCGGTGAGTTACCAATAGGCCGCAGTAGTAATAAGTGGACTGTTGGGGATATAGGAAAATTTTCACGAACGGAATCAAAATTTCTAGGCGAATTCAGTGAGTTCCCAATGGGAAATGCTTGTATGAGTTGTCTTTTCAATATCGAGCAACATTTTAAGGAACGGAATCTAAGTATCCTGGTGAATTGAGTAGGTTCCCAATAGGATTCGCATGTAATAAGCTTGTTATTCAAGATAGAGCAACGTTTTAACGAACTGAAACATTGTTTCTTTGTGAATTCAGTTAGTTCCTAGTAGCCTGCTCTTGTAATATGTGTACTTTTAAAGATTTATAAAAATTTGGTGAGCCGAATCTGAGTAACATGGTGAATTCGGTTAATTCCCAATAGGCCGCAGTAGTAATAAGTGGACTCTTCGGGATATATAAAAATTTTCACGAACGGAATCAAAATTTCTAGGCGAATTCAGTGAGTTCCCAATGGGACATGCTTGTATGAGTTTGCTTTTCAATATCGAGCAACATTTTAAGGAACGGAATCTAAGTATCATGTTGAATTGAGTAGGTTCCCAATAGGATTCGCATGTAATAAGCTTGTTATTCAAGATAGAGCAACGTTTTAACGAACTGAAACACTGTTTCTTTGTGAATTCAGTTAGTTCCTAGTAGCCTGCTCTTGTAATATGTGTACTTTTAAAGATTTGTAAAAATTTGGTCAATCGAATCTGAGTAACATGGTGATTTCGGTTAGTTCCCAATAGGCCGCAGTAGTAGTAAGGGGACTGTTCGGTATATAGAAAAATTTTCACGAACGGAATCAAAATTTCTAGGCGAATTCAGTGAGTTCCCAATGGGACATGCTTGTATGAGTTTGCTTTTCAATATCGAGCAACATTTTAAGGAACGGACTCAAATTATCATGGTGAATTGAGTAGGTTCCCAATAGGATTCGCATGTAATAAGCTTGTTATTCAAGATAGAGCAACGTTTAAACGAACTGAAACACTATTTGTTTGTGAATTCAGTTAGTTCCTAGTAGCCTGCTCTTGTAATATGTGTACTTTTAAAGATTTATAAAAATTTGGTGAGCCGAATCTGAGTAACATGGTGAATTCGGTTAGTTCCCAATAGGTCGCAGAAGTAATAAGTGGACTGTTCGGGATATACAAAAATTTTCACGAACGGAATCAAAATTGCTAGGCGAATTCAGTGAGTTCCCAATGGGACATGCTTGTATGAGTTTGCTTTTCAATATCGAGCAACATTTTAAGGAACGGAATCTAAGTATCATGGTGAATTGAGCAGGTTCCCAATAGGATTCGCATGTAATAAGCTTGTTATTCAAGATAGAGCAACGTTTTAACGCACTGAAACACTGTTTCTTTGTGAATTCAGTTAATTCCTAGTAGCCTGCTCTTGTAATATGTGTACTTTTAAAGATTTATAAAAATTTGGTGAGCCGAATGTGAGTAACATGGTGAATTCGGTTATTTCTAATAGGCCGCAGTAGTAATAAGTGGACTGTTTGGGATGTAGAAAAATTTTCACGATGGAATCAAAATTTCTAGGCGAATTCAGTGAGTTCCCAATGGGACATGCTTGTGTGAGTTTGCTTTTCCATCTCGAGCAACATTTTAAGGAACGGAATCTAAGTATCATGTTGAATTGAGTAGGTTCCCAATAGGATTCGCATGTAATAAGCTTGTTATTCATGATAGAGCAACGTTTTAAAGAAGTGAAACACTGTTTCTTTGTGAATTCAGTTAGTTCCTAGTAGCCTGCTCTTGTAATATGTGTACTTTTAAAGATTTATAAAAATTTGGTGAGCCGAATCTGAGTAACATGGTGAATTCGGTTAGTTCCCAATAGGCCGCAGTAGTAATAAGTGCACTGTTCGGGATATAGAAAAATTTTCACGAACGGAATCAAAATTTCTAGGCGAATTCAGTGAGTTCCCAATGGGACATGCTTGTGTGAGTTTGCTTTTCAATATCATGCAACATTTTAAGGAACGGAATCGAAGTATCATGTTGAATTGAGTAGGTTCCCAATAGGATTCGCATGTAATAAGCTTGTTATTCATGATAGAGCTTCGTTTTAACGAAGTGAAACACTGTTTCTTTGTGAATTCAGTTAGTTCCTAGTAGCCTGCTCTTGTAATATGTGTACTTTTAAAGATTTATAAAAATTTGGTGAGCCGAATCTGAGTAACATGGTGAATTTGGTTAGTTCCCAATAGGCCGCAGTAGTAATAAGTGGACTGTTCGGGATATAGAAAAATTTTCACGAACGGAATCAAAATTTCTAGGCGAATTCAGTGAGTTCCCAATGTGACATGCTTGTATGAGTTTGCTTTTCAATATAGAGCAACATTTTAAGGAACGGAATCTAAGTATCATGGTGAATTGAGTAGGTTCCCAATAGGATTCGCATGTTATAAGCTTGTTATTCAAGATAGAGCAACTTTTAAACGAACTGAAACACTGTTTCTTTGTGAATTCAGTTAGTTGCTAGTAGGCTGCTCTTGTAATATGTGTACTTTTAAAGATTTATAAAAATTTGGTGAGCTGAATCTGAGTAACATGGTGAATTCGGTTAGTTCCCAATAGGCCGCAGTAGTAATAAGTGGACTGTTCGGGATATAGAAAAATTTTCACGAATGGAATCAAAATTTCTAGGCGAATTCAGTGAGTTCCCAATGGGACATGCTTGTATGAGTTTGCTTTTCAATATCGAGCAACATTTTAAGGAACGGACTCTAATTATCATGGTGAATTGAGTAGGTTCCCAATAGGATTCGCATGTAATAAGCTTGTTATTCAAGATAGAGCAACGTTTAATCGAACTGAAACACTGTTTCTTTGTGAATTCAGTTAGTTCCTAGTAGCCTGCTCTTGTAATATGTGTACTTTTAAAGATTTATAAAAATTTGGTGAGCCAAATCTGAGTAACATGGTGAATTCGGTGAGTTACCAATAGGCCGCAGTAGTAATAAGTGGACTGTTCGGGATATAGGAAAATTTTCACGAACGGAATCAAAATTTCTAGGCGAATTCAGTGAGTTCCCAATGGGACATGCTTGTATGAGTTGTCTTTTCAATATCGAGCAACATTTTAAGGAACGGAATCTAAGTATCCTGGTGAATTGAGTAGGTTCCCAATAGGATTCGCATGTAATAAGCTTGTTATTCAAGATAGAGCAACGTTTTAACGAACTGAAACACTGTTTCTTTGTGAATTCAGTTAGTTCCTAGTAGCCTGCTCTTGTAATATGTGTACTTTTAAAGATTTATAAAAATTTGGTGAGCCGAATCTGAGTAACATGGTGAATTCGGTTAGTTCCCAGTAGGCCGCAGTAGTAATAAGTGGACTCTTCGGGATATATAAAAATTTTCACGAACGGAATCAAAATTTCTAGGCGAATTCAGTGAGTTCCCAATGGGACATGCTTGTATGAGTTTGCTTTTCAATATCGAGCAACATTTTAATGAACGGAATCTAAGTATCATGTTGAATTGAGTAGGTTCCCAATAGGATTCGCATGTAATAAGCTTGTTATTCAAGATAGAGCAACGTTTTAACGAACTGAAACACTGTTTCCTTGTGAATTCAGTTAGTTCCTAGTAGCCTGCTCTTGTAATATGTGTACTTTTAAAGATTTGTAAAAATTTGGTCAATCGAATCTGAGTAACATGGTGATTTCGGTTAGTTCCCAATAGGCCGCAGTAGTAGTAAGGGGACTGTTCGGGATATAGAAAAATTTTCACGAACGGAATCAAAATTTCTAGGCGAATTCAGTGAGTTCCCAATGGGACATGCTTGTATGAGTTTGCTTTTCAATATCGAGCAACATTTTAAGGAACGGACTCAAAGTATCATGGTGAATTGAGTAGGTTCCCAATAGGATTCGCATGTAATAAGCTTGTTATTCAAGATAGAGCAACGTTTAAACGAACTGAAACACTATTTGTTTGTGAATTCAGTTACTTCCTAGTAGCATGCTCTTGTAATATGTGTACTTTTAAAGATTTATTAAAATTCGGTGAGCTGAATCTGAGTAACATGGTGAATTCGGTTAGTTACCAATAGGTCGCAGAAGTAATAAGTGGACTGTTCGGGATATACAAAAATTTTCACGAACGGAATCAAAATTTCTAGGCGAATTCAGTGAGTTCCCAATGGGACATGCTTGTATGAGTTTGCTTTTCAATATCGAGCAACATTTTAAGGAACGGAATCTAAGTATCATGGTGAATTGAGTAGGTTCCCAATAGGATTCGCATGTAATAAGCTTGTTATTCAAGATAGAGCAACGTTTTAACGCACTGAAACACTGTTTCTTTGTGAATTCAGTTAGTTCCTAGTAGGCTGCTCTTGTAATATGTGTACTTTTAAATATTTATAAAAATTTGGTGAGCCGAATCTGAGTAACATGGTGAATTCGGTTAGTTCCCAATAGGCCGCAGAAGTAATAAGTTGACTGTTCGGGATATAGAAAAATTTTCACGAATGGAATCAAAATTTCTAGGCGAATTCAGTGAGCTCCCAATGGGACATGCTTGTATGAGTTTGCTTTTCAATATCGAGCAACATTTTAAGGAACGGACTCTAATTATCATGGTGAATTGAGTAGGTTCCCAATAGGATTCGCATGTAATAAGCTTGTTATTCAAGATAGAGCAACGTTTAAACGAACTGAAACACTGTTTCTTTGTGAATTCCGTTAGTTCCTAGTAGCCTGCTCTTGTAATATGTGTACTTTTAAAGATATATAAAAATTTGGTGAGCCGAATCTGATTAACATGGTGAATTCGGTGAGTTACCAATAGGCCGCAGTAGTAATAAGTGGACTGTTCGGGATATAGGAAAATTTTCACGAACGGAATCAAAATTTCTAGGCGAATTCAGTGAGTTCCCAATGGGACATGCTTGTCTGAGTTGTCTTTTCAATATCGACCAACATTTTAAGGAACGGAATCTAAGTATCCTGGTGAATTGAGTAGGTTCCCAATTGGATTCGCATGTAATAAGCTTGTTATTCAAGATAGAGCAACGTTTTAACGAACTGAAACACTGTTTCTTTGTGAATTCAGTTAGTTCCTAGTAGCCTGCTCTTGTAATATGTGTACTTTTAAAGATTTATAATAATTTGGTGAGCCGAATCTGAGTAACATTGTGAATTCGGTTAGTTCCCAATAGGCCGCAGTAGTAATAAGTGGACTCTTCGGGATATATAAAAATTTTCACGAACGGAATCAAAATTTCTAGGCGAATTCAGTGAGTTCCCAATGGGACATGCTTGTATGAGTTTGCTTTTCAATATTGAGCAACATTTTAATGAACGGAATCTAAGTATCATGTTGAATTGAGTAGGTTCCCAATAGGATTCGCATGTAATAAGCTTGTTATTCAAGATCGAGCAACGTTTTAACGAACTGAAACACTGTTTCTTTGTGAATTCAGTTAGTTCCTAGTAGCCTGCTCTTGTAATATGTGTACTTTTAAAGATTTGTAAAAATTTGGTCAATCGAATCTGAGTAACATGGTGATTTCGGTTAGTTCCCAATAGGCCGCAGTAGTAGTAAGGGGACTGTTCGGGATATATAAAAATTTTCACGAACGGAATCAAAATTTCTAGGCGAATTCAGTGAGTTCCCAATGGGACATGCTTGTATGAGTTTGCTTTTCAATATCGAGCAACATTTTAAGGAACGGAATCTAAGTATCATGTTGAATTGAGTAGGTTCCCAATAGGATTCGCATGTAATAAGCTTGTTATTCATGATAGAGCAACGTTTTAAAGAAGTGAAACACTGTTTCTTTGTGAATTCAGTTAGTTCCTAGTAGCCTGCTCTTGTAATATGTGTACTTTTAAAGATTTATAAAAATTTGGTGAGCCGAATCTGAGTAACATGGTGAATTCGGTTAGTTCCCAATAGGCCGCAGTAGTAATAAGTGCACTGTTCCGGATATAGAAAAATTTTCACGAACGGAATCAAAATTTCTAGGCGAATTCAGTGAGTTCCCAATGGGACATGCTTGTGTGAGTTTGCTTTTCAATATCATGCAACATTTTAAGGAACGGAATCGAAGTATCATGTTGAATTGAGTAGGTTCCCAATAGGATTCGCATGTAATAAGCTTGTTATTCATGATAGAGCTTCGTTTTAACGAAGTGAAACACTGTTTCTTTGTGAATTCAGTTAGTTCCTAGTAGCCTGCTCTTGTAATATGTGTACTTTTAAAGATTTATAAAAATTTGGTGAGCCGAATCTGAGTAACATGGTGAATTTGGTTAGTTCCCAATAGGCCGCAGTAGTAATAAGTGGACTGTTCGGGATATAGAAAAATTTTCACGAACGGAATCAAAATTTCTAGGCGAATTCAGTGAGTTCCCAATGTGACATGCTTGTATGAGTTTGCTTTTCAATATAGAGCAACATTTTAAGGAACGGAATCTAAGTATCATGGTGAATTGAGTAGGTTCCCAATAGGATTCGCATGTTATAAGCTTGTTATTCAAGATAGAGCAACTTTTAAACGAACTGAAACACTGTTTCTTTGTGAATTCAGTTAGTTGCTAGTAGGCTGCTCTTGTAATATGTGTACTTTTAAAGATTTATAAAAATTTGGTGAGCTGAATCTGAGTAACATGGTGAATTCGGTTAGTTCCCAATAGGCCGCAGTAGTAATAAGTGGACTGTTCGGGATATAGAAAAATTTTCACGAATGGAATCAAAATTTCTAGGCGAATTCAGTGAGTTCCCAATGGGACATGCTTGTATGAGTTTGCTTTTCAATATCGAGCAACATTTTAAGGAACGGACTCTAATTATCATGGTGAATTGAGTAGGTTCCCAATAGGATTCGCATGTAATAAGCTTGTTATTCAAGATAGAGCAACGTTTAATCGAACTGAAACACTGTTTCTTTGTGAATTCAGTTAGTTCCTAGTAGCCTGCTCTTGTAATATGTGTACTTTTAAAGATTTATAAAAATTTGGTGAGCCAAATCTGAGTAACATGGTGAATTCGGTGAGTTACCAATAGGCCGCAGTAGTAATAAGTGGACTGTTCGGGATATAGGAAAATTTTCACGAACGGAATCAAAATTTCTAGGCGAATTCAGTGAGTTCCCAATGGGACATGCTTGTATGAGTTGTCTTTTCAATATCGAGCAACATTTTAAGGAACGGAATCTAAGTATCCTGGTGAATTGAGTAGGTTCCCAATAGGATTCGCATGTAATAAGCTTGTTATTCAAGATAGAGCAACGTTTTAACGAACTGAAACACTGTTTCTTTGTGAATTCAGTTAGTTCCTAGTAGCCTGCTCTTGTAATATGTGTACTTTTAAAGATTTATAAAAATTTGGTGAGCCGAATCTGAGTAACATGGTGAATTCGGTTAGTTCCCAGTAGGCCGCAGTAGTAATAAGTGGACTCTTCGGGATATATAAAAATTTTCACGAACGGAATCAAAATTTCTAGGCGAATTCAGTGAGTTCCCAATGGGACATGCTTGTATGAGTTTGCTTTTCAATATCGAGCAACATTTTAATGAACGGAATCTAAGTATCATGTTGAATTGAGTAGGTTCCCAATAGGATTCGCATGTAATAAGCTTGTTATTCAAGATAGAGCAACGTTTTAACGAACTGAAACACTGTTTCCTTGTGAATTCAGTTAGTTCCTAGTAGCCTGCTCTTGTAATATGTGTACTTTTAAAGATTTGTAAAAATTTGGTCAATCGAATCTGAGTAACATGGTGATTTCGGTTAGTTCCCAATAGGCCGCAGTAGTAGTAAGGGGACTGTTCGGGATATAGAAAAATTTTCACGAACGGAATCAAAATTTCTAGGCGAATTCAGTGAGTTCCCAATGGGACATGCTTGTATGAGTTTGCTTTTCAATATCGAGCAACATTTTAAGGAACGGACTCAAAGTATCATGGTGAATTGAGTAGGTTCCCAATAGGATTCGCATGTAATAAGCTTGTTATTCAAGATAGAGCAACGTTTAAACGAACTGAAACACTATTTGTTTGTGAATTCAGTTACTTCCTAGTAGCATGCTCTTGTAATATGTGTACTTTTAAAGATTTATTAAAATTCGGTGAGCTGAATCTGAGTAACATGGTGAATTCGGTTAGTTACCAATAGGTCGCAGAAGTAATAAGTGGACTGTTCGGGATATACAAAAATTTTCACGAACGGAATCAAAATTTCTAGGCGAATTCAGTGAGTTCCCAATGGGACATGCTTGTATGAGTTTGCTTTTCAATATCGAGCAACATTTTAAGGAACGGAATCTAAGTATCATGGTGAATTGAGTAGGTTCCCAATAGGATTCGCATGTAATAAGCTTGTTATTCAAGATAGAGCAACGTTTTAACGCACTGAAACACTGTTTCTTTGTGAATTCAGTTAGTTCCTAGTAGGCTGCTCTTGTAATATGTGTACTTTTAAATATTTATAAAAATTTGGTGAGCCGAATCTGAGTAACATGGTGAATTCGGTTAGTTCCCAATAGGCCGCAGAAGTAATAAGTTGACTGTTCGGGATATAGAAAAATTTTCACGAATGGAATCAAAATTTCTAGGCGAATTCAGTGAGCTCCCAATGGGACATGCTTGTATGAGTTTGCTTTTCAATATCGAGCAACATTTTAAGGAACGGACTCTAATTATCATGGTGAATTGAGTAGGTTCCCAATAGGATTCGCATGTAATAAGCTTGTTATTCAAGATAGAGCAACGTTTAAACGAACTGAAACACTGTTTCTTTGTGAATTCCGTTAGTTCCTAGTAGCCTGCTCTTGTAATATGTGTACTTTTAAAGATATATAAAAATTTGGTGAGCCGAATCTGATTAACATGGTGAATTCGGTGAGTTACCAATAGGCCGCAGTAGTAATAAGTGGACTGTTCGGGATATAGGAAAATTTTCACGAACGGAATCAAAATTTCTAGGCGAATTCAGTGAGTTCCCAATGGGACATGCTTGTCTGAGTTGTCTTTTCAATATCGACCAACATTTTAAGGAACGGAATCTAAGTATCCTGGTGAATTGAGTAGGTTCCCAATTGGATTCGCATGTAATAAGCTTGTTATTCAAGATAGAGCAACGTTTTAACGAACTGAAACACTGTTTCTTTGTGAATTCAGTTAGTTCCTAGTAGCCTGCTCTTGTAATATGTGTACTTTTAAAGATTTATAATAATTTGGTGAGCCGAATCTGAGTAACATTGTGAATTCGGTTAGTTCCCAATAGGCCGCAGTAGTAATAAGTGGACTCTTCGGGATATATAAAAATTTTCACGAACGGAATCAAAATTTCTAGGCGAATTCAGTGAGTTCCCAATGGGACATGCTTGTATGAGTTTGCTTTTCAATATTGAGCAACATTTTAATGAACGGAATCTAAGTATCATGTTGAATTGAGTAGGTTCCCAATAGGATTCGCATGTAATAAGCTTGTTATTCAAGATCGAGCAACGTTTTAACGAACTGAAACACTGTTTCTTTGTGAATTCAGTTAGTTCCTAGTAGCCTGCTCTTGTAATATGTGTACTTTTAAAGATTTGTAAAAATTTGGTCAATCGAATCTGAGTAACATGGTGATTTCGGTTAGTTCCCAATAGGCCGCAGTAGTAGTAAGGGGACTGTTCGGGATATATAAAAATTTTCACGAACGGAATCAAAATTTCTAGGCGAATTCAGTGAGTTCCCAATGGGACATGCTTGTATGAGTTTGCTTTTCAATATCGAGCAACATTTTAAGGAACGGAATCTAAGTATCATGTTGAATTGAGTAGGTTCCCAATAGGATTCGCATGTAATAAGCTTGTTATTCATGATAGAGCAACGTTTTAAAGAAGTGAAACACTGTTTCTTTGTGAATTCAGTTAGTTCCTAGTAGCCTGCTCTTGTAATATGTGTACTTTTAAAGATTTATAAAAATTTGGTGAGCCGAATCTGAGTAACATGGTGAATTCGGTTAGTTCCCAATAGGCCGCAGTAGTAATAAGTGCACTGTTCCGGATATAGAAAAATTTTCACGAACGGAATCAAAATTTCTAGGCGAATTCAGTGAGTTCCCAATGGGACATGCTTGTGTGAGTTTGCTTTTCAATATCATGCAACATTTTAAGGAACGGAATCTAAGTATCATGTTGAATTGAGTAGGTTCCCAATAGGATTCGCATGTAATAAGCTTGTTATTCATGATAGAGCTTCGTTTTAACGAAGTGAAACACTGTTTCTTTGTGAATTCAGTTAGTTCCTAGTAGCCTGCTCTTGTAATATGTGTACTTTTAAAGATTTATAAATTTGGTGAGCCGAATCTGAGTAACATGGTGAATTTGGTTAGTTCCCAATAGGCCGCAGTAGTAATAAGTGGACTGTTCGGGATATAGAAAAATTTTCACGAACGGAATCAAAATTTCTAGACGAATTCAGTGAGTTCCCAATGGGACATGCTTGTATGAGTTTGCTTTTCAATATCGAGCAACATTTTAAGGAACGGAATCTAAGTATCATGCGAATTGAGTAGGTTACCAATAGGATTCGCATGTAATAATCTTGTTATTCAAGATAGAGCAACGTTTTAACGCACTGAAACACAATTTCTTTGTGAATTCAGTTAGTTCCTAGTAGGCTGCTCTTGTAATATGTGTACTTTTAAAGATTTATAAAAATTTGGTGAGCCGAATCTGAGTAATATGGTGAATTCGGTTAGTTCCCAATAGGCCGCAGAAGTAATAAGTTGACTGTTCGGGATATAGAAAAATTTTCACGAATGGAATCAAAATTTCTAGGAGAATTCAGTGAGCTCCCAATGGGACATGCTTGTATGAGTTTGCTTTTCAATATCGAGCAACATTTTAAGGAACGGAATCTAAGTATCATGGTGATTTGAGTAGGTTCCCAATAGTATTTGCATGTTATAAGCTTGTTATTCAAGATAGAGCAACGTTTAAACGAACTGAAACACTGTTTCTTTGTGAATTCAGTTAGTTGCTAGTAGGCTGCTCTTGTAATATGTGTACTTTTAAAGATTTATAAAAATTTGGTGAGCTGAATCTGAGTAACATATTGAATTCGGTTAGTTCCCAATAGGCCGCAGTAGTAATAAGTGGACTGTTCGGGATATAGAAAAATTTTCACGAATGGAATCAAAATTTCTAGGCGAATTCATTGAGTTCCCAATGGGACATGCTTGTATGAGTTTGCTTTTCAATATCGAGCAACATTTTAAGGAACGGAATCTAAGTATCATGGTGAATTGAGTAGGTTCCCAATAGTATTCGCATGTAATAAGCTTGTTATTCAAGATAGAGCAACGTTTTAACGAACTGAAACACTGTTTCTTTGTGAATTCAGTTAGTTCCTAGTAGCCTGCTCTTGTAATATGTGTACTTTTAAAGATTTATTAAAATTTGGTGAGCTGAATCTGAGTAACATGGTGAATTCGGTTAGTTACCAATAGGTCGCAGAAGTAATAAGTGGACTGTTCGGGATATACAAAAATTTTCACGAACGGAATCAAAATTTCTAGGCGAATTCAGTGAGTTCCCAATGGGACATGCTTGTATGAGTTTCCTTTTCAATATCGAGCAACATTTTAAGGAACGGAATCTAAGTATCATGGTGAATTGAGTAGGTTCCCAATAGGATTCGCATGTAATAAGCTTGTTATTCAAGATAGAGCAACGTTTTAACGCACTGAAACACTGTTTCTTTGTGAATTCAGTTAATTCCTAGTAGCCTGCTCTTGTAATATGTGTACTTTTAAAGATTTATAAAAATTTGGTGAGCCGAATGTGAGTAACATGGTGAATTCGGTTAGTTCCCAATAGGCCGCAGTAGTAATAAGTGGACTGTTCGGGATGTAGAAAAATTTTCACGATGGAATCAAAATTTCTAGGCGAATTCAGTGAGTTCCCAATAGGACATGCTTGTGTGAGTTTGCTTTTCAATATCGAGCAACATTTTAAGGAACGGAATCTAAGTATCATGTTGAATTGAGTAGGTTCCCAATAGTATTCGCATGTAATAAGCTTGTTATTCATGATAGAGCAACGTTTTAAAGAAGTGAAACACTGTTTCTTTGTGAATTCAGTTAGTTCCTAGTAGCCTGCTCTTGTAATATGTGTACTTTTAAGATTTATAAAAATTTGGTGAGCCGAATCTGAGTAACATGGTGAATTCGGTTAGTTCCCAATAGGCCGCAGTAGTAATAAGTGCACTGTTCCGGATATAGAAAAATTTTCACGAACGGAATCAAAATTTCTACGCGAATTCAGTGAGTTCCCAATGGGACATGCTTGTGTGAGTTTGCTTTTCAATATCATGCAACATTTTAAGGAACGGAATCTAAGTATCATGTTGAATTGAGTAGGTTCCCAATAGGATTCGCATGTAATAAGCTTGTTATTCATGATTGAGCTTCGTTTTAACGAAGTGAAACGCTGTTTCTTTGTGAATTCAGTTAGTTCCTAGTAGCCTGCTCTTGTAATATGTGTACTTTTAAAGATTTATAAAAATTTGGTGAGCCGAATCTGAGTAACATGGTAAATTTGGTTAGTTCCCAATAGGCCGCAGTAGTAATAAGTGGACTGTTCGGGATATAGAAAAATTTTCACGAACGGAATCAAAATTTCTAGACGAATTCAGTGAGTTCCCAATGGGACATGCTTGTATGAGTTTGCTTTTCAATATCGAGCAACATTTTATGGAACGGAATCTAAGTATCATGGTGAATTGAGTAGGTTCCCAATAGGATTCGCATGTAATAAGCTTGTTATTCAAGATAGAGCAACGTTTTAACGCACTGAAACACAATTTCTTTGTGAATTCAGTTAGTTCCTAGTAGGCTGCTCTTGTAATATGTGTACTTTTAAAGATTTATAAAAATTTGGTGAGCCGAATCTGAGTAACATGGTGAATTCGGTTAGTTCCCAATAGGCCGCAGAAGTAATAAGTTGACTGTTCGGGATATAGAAAAATTTTCACGAATGGAATCAAAATTTCTAGGCGAATTCAGTGAGCTCCCAATGGGACATGCTTGTATGAGTTTGCTTTTCAATATCGAGCAACATTTTAAGGAACGGAATCTAAGTATCATGGTGATTTGAGTAGGTTTTCAATAGTATTCGCATGTTATAAGCTTCTTTTTCAAGATAGAGCAACGTTTAAACGAACTGAAACACTGTTTCTTTGTGAATTCAGTTAGTTGCTAGTAGGCTGCTCTTGTAATATGTGTACTTTTAAAGATTTATAAAAATTTGGTGAGCTGAATCTGAATAACATATTGAATTCGGTTAGTTCCCAATAGGCCGCAGTAGTAATAAGTGGACTGTTCGGGATATAGAAAAATTTTCACGAATGGAATCAAAATTTCTAGGCGAATTCAGTGAGTTCCCAATGGGACATGCTTGTATGAGTTTGCTTTTCAATATCGAGCAACATTTTAAGGAACGGACTCTAATTATCATGGTGAATTGAGTAGGTTCCCAATAGGATTCGCATGTAATAAGCTTGTTATTCAAGATAGAGCAACGTTTAAACGAACTGAAACACTGTTTCTTTGTGAATTCCGTTAGTTCCTAGTAGCCTGCTCTTGTAATATGTGTACTTTTAAAGATTTATAAAAATTTGGTGAGCCGAATCTGAGTAACATGGTGAATTCGGTGAGTTACCAATTGGCCGCAGTAGTAATAAGTGGACTGTTCGCGATATAGGAAAATTTTCACGAACGGAATCAAAATTTCTAGGCGAATTCAGTGAGTTCCCAATGGGACATGCTTGTATGAGTTGTCTTTTCAATATCGAGCAACATTTTAAGGAACGGAATCTAAGTATCCTGGTGAATTGAGTAGGTTCCCAATTGGATTCGCATGTAATAAGCTTGTTATTCAAGATAGAGCAACGTTTTAACGAACTGAAACACTGTTTCTTTGTGAATTCAGTTAGTTCCTAGTAGCCTGCTCTTGTAATATGTGTACTTTTAAAGATTTATAAAAATTTGGTTAGCCGAATCTGAGTAACATGGTGAATTCGGTTAGTTCCCAATAGGCCGCAGTAGTAGTAAGGGGACTGTTCGGGATATAGAAAAATTTTCACGAACGGAATCAAAATTTCTAGGCGAATTCAGTGAGTTCCCAATGGGACATGCTTGTATGAGTTTGCTTTTCAATATCGAGCAACATTTTAAGGAACGGACTCAAATTATCATGGTGAATTGAGTAGGTTCCCAATAGGATTCGCATATAATAAGCTTGTTATTCAAGATAGAGCAACGTTTTAACGAACTGAAACACTGTTTCTTTGTGAATTCAGTTAGTTCCTAGTAGCCTGCTCTTGTAATATGTGAACTTTTAAAGATTTATTAAAATTTGGTGAGCTGAATCTGAGTAACATGGTGAATTCGGTTAGTTACCAATAGGTCGCAGAAGTAATAAGTGGACTGTTCGGGATATACAAAAATTTTCAGGAACGGAATCAAAATTTCAAGACGAATTCTCTGAGTTCCCAATGGGACATGCTTGTATGAGTTTGCTTTTCAATATCGAGCAACATTTTAAGGAACGGAATCTAAGTATCATGGTGAATTGAGTAGGTTCCCAATAGGATTCGCATGTAATAAGCTTGTTATTCAAGATAGAGCAACGTTTTAACGCACTGAAACACTGTTTCTTTGTGAATTCAGTTAATTCCTAGTAGCCTGCTCTTGTAATATGTGTACGTTTAAAGATTTATAAAAATTTGGTGAGCCGAATGTGAGTAACATGGTGAATTCGGTTAGTTCCCAATAGGCCGCAGTAGTAATAAGTGGACTGTTCGGGATATAGAAAAATTTTCACGATGGAATCAAAATTTCTAGGCGAATTCAGTGAGTTCCCAATGGGACATGCTTGTGTGAGTTTGCTTTTCAATATCGAGCAACATTTTAAGGAACGGAATCTAAGTATCATGTTGAATTGAGTAGGTTCCCAATAGGATTCGCATGTAATAAGCTTGTTATTCATGATAGAGCAACGTTTTAAATAAGTGAAACACTGTTTTTTTGTGAATTCAGTTAGTTCCTAATAGCCTGCTCTTGTAATATGTGTACTTTTAAAGATTTATAAAAATTTGGTGAGCCGAATCTGAGTAACATGGTGAATTCGGTTAGTTCCCAATAGGCCGCAGTAGTAATAAGTGCACTGTTCGGGATATAGAAAAATTTTCACGAACGGAATTAAAATTTCTAGGCGAATTCAGTGAGTTCCCAATGGGACATGCTTGTGTGAGTTTGCTTTTCAATATCATGCAACATTTTAAGGAACGGAATCTAAGTACCATGGGGAATTGAGTAGGTTCCCAATAGGATTCGCATGTAATAAGCTTGTTATTCATGATAGAGCTTCGTTTTAACGAAGTGAAACACTGTTTCTTTGTGAATTCAGTTAGTTCCTAGTAGCCTGCTCTTGTAATATGTGTACTTTTAAAGATTTATAAAAATTTGGTGAGCCGCATCTGAGTAACATGGTGAATTTGGTTAGTTCCCAATAGGCGGCAGTAGTAATAAGTGGACTGTTCGGGATATAGACAAATTTTCACGAACGGAATCAAAATTTCTAGGCGAATTCAGTGAGTTCCCAATGGGACATGCTTGTATGAGTTTGCTTTTCAATATCGAGCAACATTTTAAGGAACGGAATCTAAGTATCATGGTGAATTGAGTAGGTTCCCAATAGGATTCGCATGTAATAAGCTTGTTATTCAAGATAGAGCAACGTTTTAACGAACTGAAACACTGTTTCTTTCTGAATTCAGATAGTTCCTAGTAGGCTGCTCTTGTAATATGTGTACTTTTAAAGATTTATAAAAATTTGGTGAGCCGAATCTGAGTAACATGGTGAATTCGGTTAGTTCCCAATAGGCCGCAGAAGTAATAAGTTGACTGTTCGGGATATAGAAAAATTTTCACGAATGGAATCAAAATTTCTAGGCGAATTCAGTGAGCTCCCAATGGGACATGCTTGTATGAGTTTGCTTTTCAATATCGAGCAACATTTTAAGGAACGGAATCGAAGTATCATGGTGATTTGAGTAGGTTCCCAATAGGATTCGCATGTTATAAGCTTGTTATTCAATATAGAGCAACGTTTTAACGAACTGAAACACTGTTTCTTTGTGAATTCAGTTAGTTGCTAGTAGGCTGCTCTTGTAATATGTGTACTTTTAAAGATTTATAAAAATTTGGTGAGCTGAATCTGAGTAACATGGTGAATTCGGTTAGTTCCCAATAGGCCGCAGTAGTAATAAGTGGACTGTTCGGGATATAGAAAAATTTTCACGAATGGAATCAAAATTTCTAGGCGAATTCAGTGAGTTCCCAATGGGACATGCTTGTATGAGTTTGCTTTTCAATATCGAGCAACATTTTAAGGAACGGAATCTAAGTATCATGGTGAATAGAGTAGGTTCCCAATAGGATTCGCATGTAATAAGCTTGTTATTCAAGATAGAGCAACGTTAAACGAACTGAAACACTGTTTCTTTGTGAATTCAGTTAGTTCCTAGTACCATGCTCTTGTAATATGTGTACTTTTAAAGATTTATAAAAATTTGTTGAGCCGAATCTGAGTAACATGGTGAATTCGGTGAGTTACCAATAGGCCGCAGTAGTAGTAAGTGGACTGTTCGGGATATAGGAAAATTTTCACGAACGGAATCAAAATTTCTAGGCGAATTCAGTGAGTTCCCAATGGGACATGCTTGTATGAGTTTGCTTTTCAATATCGAGCAACATTTTAAGGGACGGAATCTAAGTATCCTGGTGAATTCAGTAGGTTCCCAATAGGATTCGCATGTAATAAGCTTGTTATTCAAGATAGAGCAACGTTTTAACGAACTGAAACACTGTTTCTTTGTGAATTCAGTTAGTTCCTAGTAGCCTGCTCTTGTAATATGTGTACTCTTAAAGATTTATAAAAATTTGGTGAGCCGAATCTGAGTAACATGGTGAATTCGGTTAGTTCCCAATAGGCCGCAGTAGTAATAAGTGGACTCTTCGGCATATATAAAAATTTTCACGAACGGAATCAATATTTCTAGGCGAATTCAGTGAGTTCCCAATGGGACATGCTTGTATGAGTTTGCTTTTCAATATCGAGCAACATTTTAAGGAACGGAATCTAAGTATCATGTTGAATTGAGTAGGTTCCCAATAGGATTCGCATGTAATAAGCTTGTTATTCAAGATAGAGCAACGTTTTAACGAACTGAAACACTGTTTCTTTGTGAATTCAGTTAGTTCCTAGTAGCCTGCTCTTGTAATATGTGTACTTTTAAAGATTTGTAAAAATTTGTTCAATCGAATCTGAGTAACATGGTGATTTCGGTTAGTTTCCAATAGGCCGTAGTAGTAGTAAGGGGACTGTTCGGGATATAGAAAAATTTTCACGAACGGAATCAAAATTTCTAGGCGAATTCAGTGAGTTCCCAATGGGACATGCTTGTATGAGTTTGCTTTTCAATATCGAGCAACATTTTAAGGAACGGAATCTAAGTATCATGGTGAATTGAGTAGGTTCCCAATAGGATTCGCATGTAATAAGCTTGTTATTCAAGATAGAGCAACGTTTTAACGAACTGAAACACTGTTTCATTGTGAATTCAGTTAGTTCCTAGTAGCCTGCTCTTGTAATATGTGTACTTTTAAAGATTTATAAAAATTTGGTGAGCCGAATGTGAGTAACATGGTGAATTCGGTTAGTTCCCAATAGGCCGCAGTAGTAATAAGTGGACTGTTCGGGATATAGAAAAATTTTCACGAATGGAATCAAAATTTCTAGGCGAATTCAGTGAGTTCCCAATGGGACATGCTTGTATGTGGTTGCTTTTCAATATCGAGCAACATTTTAAGGAACGGAATCTAAGTATCATGGTGAATTGAGTAGGTTCCCAAAAGGATTCGCATGTAATAAGCTTGTTATTCAAGATAGAGCAACGTTTAAACGAACTGAAACACTGTTTCTTGTGAATTCAGTTAGTTCCTAGTACCCTGCTCTTGTAATATGTGTACTTTTAAAGATTTATAAAAATTTGGTGAGCCGAATCTGAGTAACATGGTGAATTCGGTGAGTTACCAATAGGCCGCAGTAGTAATAAGTGGACTGTTCGGGATATAGGAAAATTTTCACGAACGGAATCAAAATTTCTAGGCGAATTAGGTGAGTTCCCAATGGGACATGCTTGTATGAGTTTGCTTTTCAATATCGAGCAACAGTTTAAGGAACGGAATCTAAGTATCATGGTGAATTGTGTAGGTTCCCAATAGGATTCGCATGTAATAAGCTTGTTATTCAAGATAGAGCAACGTTTTAACGAACTGAAACACAGTTACTTTGTGAATTCAGTTAGTTCCTAGTAGACTGCTCTTGTAATATGTGTACTTTTAAAGATTTATAAAAATTTGGTGAGCCGAATCTGAGTAAAATGGTGAATTCGGTTAGTTCCCAATAGGCCGCAGTAGTAATAAGTGGACTGTTCGGGATATAGGAACATTTTCACGAACGGAATCAAAATTTCTAGGCAAATTCAGTGAGTTCCCAATGGGACATGCTTGCATGAGTTTGCTTTTCATTATCGAGCAACATTTTAAGGAACGGACTATAAGTATCATGTTGAATTGAGTAGGTTCCCAATAGGATTCGCATGTAATAAGCTTGTTATTCAAGATAGAGCAACGTTTTAACGAACTGAAACACTGTTTCTTTGTGAATTCACTTAGTTCCTAGTAGCCTGCTCTTGTAATATGTGTACTTTTAAAGATTTATAAAAATTTGGTGAGCCGAATCTGAGTAACATGTTGAAATCGGTTAGTTCCCACTAGGCCTCAGTAGTAATAAGTGGACTGTTCGGGATATAGAAAAAATTTCACGAACGGGATCAAAATTTCTAGGCGAATTCAGTGAGTTCCCAATGGGACATGCTTGTATGAGTTTGTTTTTCAATATCGAGCAACATTTTAAGGAACAGAGTCTAAGTATCATGGTGAATTGTATAGGTTCCCAATGGGATTCGCATGGAATAAGTTTGATATTCAAGATAGAGCAACGTTTTAACGAACTGAAACACTGTTTCTTTGTGAATTCAGTTAGTTCCTAGTAGCCTGCTCTTGCAATATATGTACTTTTAAAGATATTAAAATTTGGTGAGCCGAATCTGAGTAACATGGTGAATTCGGTTAGTTCCCAATAGGCCGCAGTAGTAATAAGTGGACTGTTCGGGATATAGAAAAATTTTCACGAATGGAATCAAAATTTCTAGCCGAATTCAGTGAGATCCCAATGGGACATGCTTGTATGAGTTTGCTTTTCAATATCGAGCAACATTTTAAGGAACGGAATCTAAGTATCATGGTGAATTGAGTAGGTTCCCAATAGGATTCGCATGTAATAAGCTTGTTATTCAAGATAGAGCAAGGTTTTAACGAACTGACACTGTTTCTTTGTGAATTCAGTTAGTTCATAGTAGCCTGCTCTTGTAATATGTGTACTTTTAAAGATTTATAAAAATTTGGTGAGCCGAATCTGAGTAACATGGTAAATTCGGTTAGTTCCCAATAGGCCGCAGTAGTAATAAATGGACTGTTCGGGATATAGAAAATTTATAACGAATGGAATCAAAATTTCTAGGCGAATTCAGTTAGTTCCCAATGGGACATGCTTGTATGAGTTTGCTTTTCAATATCGAGCAACATTTTAAGGGACGGAATCTAAGTATCATGGTGAATTGAGTAGGTTCCCCGTAGGATTCGCATGTAATAAGCATGTTATTCAAGATAGAGCAACGTTTTAACGAACTGCAACACTGTTTCTTTGTGAATTCAGTTTGTTCCTAGTAGCCTGCTCTTGTAATATTTGTACTTCTAAAGATTTATAAAAATTTGGTGAGCCGAACCTGAGTAACATGGTGAATTCGGTTAGTTCCCAATAGGCCGCAGTAGTAATAGGTGGACTCTTCGGGATATATAAAAATTTTCACGAACGGAATCAAAACTTCTAGGCGAATTCAGTGAGTTCCCAATGGTACAAACTTGTATGAGTTTGCTTTTCAATATCGAGCAACATTTTAAGGAACGGAATCTAAGTATCATGTTGAATTGAGTAGGTTCACAATAGGATTCGCATGTAATAAGCTTGTTATTCAAGATAGAGCAACGTTTAAACGAACTGAAACACTGTTTCTTTGTGAATTCAGTTAGTTCCAGTAGCCTGCTCTTGTAATATGTGTACTTTTAAAGATTTGTAAAAATTTGGTGAATCGAATCTAAGTAACATGGTGAATTCGGTTAGTTCCCAATAGGCCACAGTAGTAGTAAGTGGATTGTTCGGGATATAGAAAAATTTTCTCGAACGGAATCAAAATTTCTAGGCGAATTCAGTGAGTTCCCAATGGGAAATGCTTGTATGAGTTTGCTTTTCAATATCGAGCAACATTTTAAGGAACGGAATCTAAGTATCATGGTGATTTGAGTAGGTTTTCAATAGTATTCGCATGTTATAAGCTTGTTTTTCAAGATAGAGCAACGTTTAAACGAACTGAAACACTGTTTCTTTATGAATTCAGTTAGTTGCTAGTAGGCTGCTCTTGTAATATGTGTACTTTTAAAGATTTATAAAAATTTGGTGAGCTGAATCTGAGTAACATATTGAATTCGGTTAGTTCCCAATAGGCCGCAGTAGTAATAAGTGGACTGTTCGGGATATAGAAAAATTTTCACGAATGGAATCAAAATTTCTAGGCGAATTCAGTGAGTTCCCAATGGGACATGCTTGTATGAGTTTGCTTTTCAATATCGAGCAACATTTTAAGGAACGGACTCTAATTATCATGGTGAATTGAGTAGGTTCCCAATAGGATTCGCATGTAATAAGCTTGTTATTCAAGTTAGAGCAACGTTTAAACGAACTGAAACACTGTTTCTTTGTGAATTCCGTTAGTTCCTAGTAGCCTGCTCTTGTAATATGTGTACTTTTAAAGATTTATAAAAATTTGGTGAGCCGAATCTGAGTAACATGGTGAATTCGGTGAGTTACCAATTGGCCGCAGTAGTATTAAGTAGACTGTTCGGGATATAGGAAAATTTTCACGAACGGAATCAAAACTTCTAGGCGAATTCAGTGAGTTCCCAATGGGACAAACTTGTATGAGTTTGCTTTTCAATATCGAGCAACATTTTAAGGAACGGAATCTAAGTATCATGTTGAATTGAGTAGGTTCCCAATAGGATTCGCATGTAATAAGCTTGTTATTCAAGATAGAGCAACGTTTTAACGAACTGAAACACTGTTTCTTTGTGAATTCAGTTAGTTCCAGTATCCTGCTCTAGTAATATGTGTACTTTTAAAGATTTGTAAAAATTTGGTGAATCGAATCTGAGTAACATGGTGAATTCGGTTAGTTCCCAATAGGCCGCAGTAGTAGTAAGTGGACTGTTCGGGATATAGAAAAATTTTCACGAATGGAATCAAAATTTCTAGGCGAATTCAGTGAGTTCCCAATGGGACATGCTTGTATGAGTTTGCTTTTCAATATCGAGCAACATTTTAAGGAACGGACTCTAATTATCATGGTGAATTGAGTAGGTTCCCAATAGGATTCGCATGTAATAAGCTTGTTATTCAAGATAGAGCAACGTTTAAACTAACTGAAACACTGTTTCTTTGTGAATTCAGTTAGTTCCTAGTAGCCTGCTCTTGTAATATGTGTACTTTTAAAGATTTATAAAAATTTGGTGAGCCGAATCTGAGTAACATGGTGAATTCGGTTAGTTCCCAATAGGCCGCAGTAGTAATAAGTGGACTGTTCGGGATATAGGAAAATTTTCACGATGGAATCAAAATTTCTAGGCGAATTCAGTGAGTTCCCAATGGGACATGCTTGTATGAGTTTGCTTTTCAAAATCGAGCAACATTTTAAGGAACGGAATCTAAGTATCCTGGTGAATTGAGTAGGTTCCCAATAGGATTCGCATGTAATAAGCTAGTTATTCAAGATAGAGCAACGTTTTAACGAACTGAAACACTGTTTCTTTGTGAATTCAGTTAGTTCCTAGTAGGCTGCTCTTGTAATATGTGTACTTTTAAAGATTTATAAAAATTTGGTGAGCCGAATCTGAGTAACATGGTGAATTCGGTTAGTTCCCAATAGGCGGCAGTAGTAATAAGTGGACTGTTCGTGATATAGAAAAATTTTCACGAACGGAATCAAAATTTCTAGGCGAATTCAGTGAGTTCCCAGTGGGACATGCTTGTATGAGTTTGCTTTTCAATATCGAGCAACATTTTAAGGAACGGAATCTAAGTATCATGGTGAATTGAGTGGGTTCCCAATAGGATTCCCATGTAATAAGCTTGTTATTCAAGATAGAGCAACGTTTTAACGAACTGAAACACTGTTTCTTTGTGAATTCAGTTAGTTCCTAGTAGCCTGCTCTTGTAATATGTGTACTTTTAAAGATTTATAAAAATTTGGTGAGCCGAACCTGAGTAACGTGGTGAATTCGGTTAGTTCCCAATAGGCCGCAGTAGTAATAGGTGGACTCTTCGGGATATATAAAAATTTTCACGAACGGAATCAAAACTTCTAGGCGAATTCAGTGAGTTCCCAATGGGACAAACTTGTATGAGTTTGCTTTTCAATATCGAGCAACATTTTGAGGAACGGAATCTAAGTATCATGTTGAATTGAGTAGGTTCCCAATAGGATTCGCATGTAATAAGCTTGTTATTCAAGATAGAGCAACGTTTTAACGAACTGAAACACTGTTTCTTTGTGAATTCAGTTAGTTCCAGTAGCCTGCTCTAGTAATATGTGTACTTTTAAAGATTTGTAAAAATTTGGTGAATCGAATCTGAGTAACATGGTGAATTCGGTTAGTTCCCAATAGGCCGCAGTAGTAGTAAGTGGACTGTTCAGGATATAGAAAAATTTTCACGAATGGAATCAAAATTTCTAGGCGAATTCAGTGAGTCCCAATGGGACATGCTTGTATGAGTTTGCTTTTCAATATCGAGCAACATTTTAAGGAACGGACTCTAATTATCATGGTGAATTGAGTAGGTTCCCAATAGGATTCGCATGTAATAAGCTTGTTATTCAAAATAGAGCAACGTTTAAACGAACTGAAACACTGTTTCTTTGTGAATTCAGTTAGTTCCTAGTAGCCTGCTCTTGTAATATGTGTACTTTTAAAGATTTATAAAAATTTGGTGAGCCGAATCTGAGAAACATGGTGAATTCGGTTAGTTCCCAATAGGCCGCAGTAGTAATAAGTGGACTGTTCGGGATATAGGAAAATTTTCACGAACGGAATCAAAATTTCTAGGCGAATTCAGTGAGTTCCCAATGGGACATGCTTGTATGAGTTTGCTTTTCAAAATCGAGCAACATTTTAAGGAACGGAATCTAAGTATCCTGGTGAATTGAGTAGGTTCCCAATAGGATTCGCATGTAATAAGCTTGTTATTCAAGATAGAGCAACGTTTTAACGAACTGAAACACTGTTTCTTTGTGAATTCAGTTAGTTCCTAGTAGCCTGCTCTTGTAATATGTGTACTTTTAAAGATTTATAAAAATTTGGTGAGCCGAATCTTAGTAACATGGTGAATTCGGTTAGTTACCAATAGGCCGCAGTAGTAATAAGTGGACTGTTCGGGATATAGAAAAATTTTCACGAATGGAATCCAAATTTCTAGGCGAAGTCAGTGAGTTCCCAATGGGACATGCTTATGTGAGTTTGCTTTTCATTATCGAGCAACATGTTAAGGAACGGAATCTAAGTATCATGGTGATTTGAGTAGGTTCCCAATAGGATTCGCATGTTATAAGCTTGTTATTCAAGATAGAGTAAGGTTTTAACGAACTGAAACACTGTTTCTTTGTGAATTTAGTTAGTTGCTAGTAGGCTGCTCTTGTAATATGTGTACTTTTAAAGATTTATAAAAATTTGGTGAGCCGAATCTGAGTAACATGGTGAATTCGGTTAGTTCCGAATAGGCCGCAGTAGTAATAAGTGGACTGTTCGGGATATAGAAAAATTTTCACGAATGGAATCAAAATTTCTAGGCGAATTCAGTGAGTTCCCAATGGGACATGCTTGTATGAGATTGCTTTTCAATATCGAGCAAAATTTTAAGGAACGGAATCTAAGTATCCTGGTGAATTGAGTAGGTTCCCAATAGGATTCTCATGTAATAAGCATGTTATTCAAGATAGAGCAACGTTTTAACGAACTGAAACACTGTTCCTTTGTGAATTCAGTTAGTTCCTAGTAGGCTGCTCTTGTAATATGTGTACTTTTAAAGATTTATAAAAATTTGGTGAGCCGAATCTGAGTAACATGGTGAATTCGGTTAGTTCCCAATAGGCGGCAGTAGTAATAAGTGGACTGTTCGGGATATAGAAAAATTTTCACGAACGGAATCCAAATTTCTAGGCGAATTCAGTGAGTTCCCAATGGGACATGCTTGTATGAGTTTGCTTTTCAATATCGAGCAACATTTTAAGAACGGAATCTAAGTATCATGGTGAATTGAGTAGGTTCCCAATAGGATTCGCATGTAATAAGCTTATTATTCAAGATAGAGCAACGTTTTAACGAACTGAAACACTGTTTCTTTGTGAATTCAGTTAGTTCCTAGTAGGCTGCTCTTGTAATATGTGTACTTTTAAAGATTTATAAAAATTTGGTGAGCCGAATCTGAGTAACATGGTGAATTCGGTTAGTTACCAATAGGCGGCAGTAGTGATAAGTGGACTGTTCGGGATATAGGAAAATTTTCACGAATGGAATCCAAATTTCTAGGCGAATTCAGTGAGTTCCCAATGGGACATGCTTGTGTGAGTTTGCTTTTCATTATCGAGCAACATGTTAAGGAACGGACCCTAAGTATCTTGGTGAATCGAGTAGGTTCCCAATAGGATTCGCATGGAATAAGCTTGTTATTCAAGATAGAGCAACGTTTTAACGAACTGAAACACGGTTTCTTTGTGAATTCTGTTAGTTCCTAGTAGCCTGCTCTTCTAATATGTGTACTTTTAAAGATTTATAAAAATTTGGTGAGCCGAATCTGAGTAACATGGTGAATTCGGTTAGTTCCCTATAGGCCGCAGAAGTAATAAGTTGACTGTTCGGGATATAGAAAAATTTTCACGAATGGAATCAAAATTTCTAGGCGAATTCAGTGAGTTCCCAATGGGACATGCTTGTATGAGTTTGCTTTTCAATATCGAGCAACATTTTGAGGAACGGAATCTAAGTATCATGGTGATTTGAGTAGGTTCCCAATAGGATTCGCATGTTATAAGCTTGTTATTCAAGATAGAGCAAGGTTTTAACGAACTGAAACACTGTTTCTTTGTGAATTCAGTTAGTTGCTAGTAGGCTGCTCTTGTAATATGTGTACTTTTAAAGATTTATAAAAATTTGGTGAGCCGAATCTGAGTAACATGGTGAATTCGGTTAGTTCCCAATAGGCCGCAGTAGTAATAAGTGGACTGTTCGGGATATAGAAAAATTTTCACGAATGGAATCAAAATTTCGAGGCGAATTCAGTGAGTTCCCAATGGGACATGCTTGTATGAGTTTGCTTTTCAATATCGAGCAACATTTTAAGGAACGGACTCTCATTATCATGGTGAATTGAGTAGGTTCCCAATAGGATTCGCATGTAATAAGCTTGTTATTCAAGATAGAGCAACGTTTAAACGAACTGAAACACTGTTTCTTTGTGAATTCAGTTAGTTCCTAGTAGCCTGATCTCGTAATATGTGTACTTTTAAAGATTTATAAAAATTTGGTGAGCCGAATATGAGTAACATTGTGAATTCGGTTAGTTCCCAATAGGCGGCAGTAGTAATAAGTGGACTGTTCGGGATATAGAAAAATTTTCACGAACGGAATCCAAATTTCTAGGCGAATTCAGTGAGTTCCCAATGGGACATGCTTGTATGAGTTTGCTTTTCAATATCGAGCAACATTTTAAGAACGGAATCTAAGTATCATGGTGAATTGAGTAGGTTCCCAATAGGATTCGCATGTAATAAGCTTGTTATTCAAGATAGAGCAACGTTTTAACGAACTGAAACACTGTTTCTTTGTGAATTCAGTTAGTTCCTAGTAGGCTGCTCTTGTAATATGTGTACTTTTAAAGATTTATAAAAATTTGGTGAGCCGAATCTGAGTAACATGGTGAATTCGGTTAGTTACCAATAGGCGGCAGTAGTGATAAGTGGACTGTTCGGGATATAGGAAAATTTTCACGAATGGAATCCAAATTTCTAGGCGAAGTCAGTGAGTTCCCAATGGGACATGCTTGTGTGAGTTTGCTTTTCATTATCGAGCAACATGTTAAGGAACGGACCCTAAGTATCTTGGTGAATTGAGTAGGTTCCCAATAGGATTCGCATGTAATAAGCTTGTTATTCAAGATAGAGCAACGTTTTAACGAACTGAAACACGGTTTCTTTGTGAATTCTGTTAGTTCCTAGTAGCCTGCTCTTGTAATATGTGTACTTTTAAAGATTTATAAAAATTTGGTGAGCCGAATCTGAGTAACATGGTGAATTCGGTTAGTTCCCTATAGGCCGCAGAAGTAATAAGTTGACTGTTCGGGATATAGAAAAATTTTCACGAATGGAATCAAAATTCCTAGGCGAATTCAGTGAGTTCCCAATGGGACATGCTTGTATGAGTTTGCTTTTCAATATCGAGCAACATTTTGAGGAACCGAATCTAAGTATCATGGTGATTTGAGTAGGTTCCCAATAGGATTCGCATGTTATAAGCTTGTTATTCAAGATAGAGCAAGGTTTTAACGAACTGAAACACTGTTTCTTTGTGAATTCAGTTAGTTGCTAGTAGGCTGCTCTTGTAATATGTGTACTTTTAAAGATTTATAAAAATTTGGTGAGCCGAATCTGAGTAACATGGTGAATTCGGTTAGTTCCCAATAGGCCGCAGTAGTAATAAGTGGACTGTTCGGTATATAGAAAAATTTTCACGACTGGAATCAAAATTTCTAGGCGAATTCAGTGAGTTCCCAATGGGACATGCTTGTATGAGTTTGCTTTTCAATATCGAGCAACATTTTAAGGAACGGACTCTCATTATCATGGTGAATTGAGTAGGTTCCCAGTAGGATTCGCATGTAATAAGCTTGTTATTCAAGATAGAGCAACGTTTAAACGAACTGAAACACTGTTTCTTTGTGAATTCAGTTAGTTCCTAGTAGCCTGCTCTTGTAATATGTGTACTTTTAAAGATTTATAAAAATTTGGTGAGCCGAATCTGAGTAACATGGTGAATTCGGTTAGTTCCCAATAGGCGGCAGTAGTAATAAGTGGACTGTTCGGGATATAGAAAAATTTTCACGAATGGAATCAAAATTTCTAGGCGAATTCAGTGAGTTCCCAATGGGACATGCTTGTATGAGTTTGCTTTTCAATATCGAGCAACATTTTAAGGAACGGACTCTAATTATCATGGTGAATTGAGTAGGTTCCCAATAGGATTCGCATGTAATAAGCTTGTTATTCAAGATAGAGCAACGTTTAAACTAACTGAAACACTGTTTCTTTGTGATTCAGTTAGTTCCTAGTAGCCTGCTCTTGTAATATGTGTACTTTTAAAGATTTATAAAAAATTGGTGAGCCGAATCTGAGTAACATGGTAAATTCGGTTAGTTCCCAATAGGCCGCAGTAGTAATAAGTGGACTGTTCGGGATATAGGAAAATTTTCACGAACGGAATCAAAATTTCTGATCGAAATCAGTGTGTTCCCAATGGGACATGCTTGTATGAGTTTGCTTTTCAAAATCGAGCAACATTTTAAAGAACGGAATCTAAGTATCCTGGTGAATTGAGTAGGTTCCCAATAGGATTCGCATGTAATAAGCTAGTTATTCAAGATAGAGCAACGTTTTAACGAACTGAAACACTGTTTCTTTGTGAATTCAGTTAGTTCCTAGTAGCCTGCTCTTGTAATATGTGTACTTTTAAAGATTTATAAAAATTTGGTGAGCCGAATCTGAGTAACATGGTGAATTCGGTTAGTTCCCAATAGGCGGCAGTAGTAATAAGTGGACTGTTCGTGATATAGAAAAATTTTCACGAACGGAATCAAAATTTCTAGGCGAATTCAGTGAGTTCCCAATGGGACATGCTTGTATGAGTTTGCTTTTCAATATCGAGCAACATTTTAAGGAACGGAATCTAAGTATCATGGTGAATTGAGTGGGTTCCCAATAGGATTCGCATGTAATAAGCTTGTTATTCAAGATAGAGCAACGTTTTAACGAACTGAAACACTGTTCCTTTGTGAATTCAGTTAGTTCCTAGTAGCCTGCTCATGTAATATATGTACTTTTAAAGATTTATAAAATTTGGTGAGCCGAATCTGAGTAACATGGTGAATTCGGTTAGTTACCAATAGGCCGCAGTAGTAATAAGTGGACTGTTCGGGTATAGAAAAATTTTCACGAACGGAATCCAAATTTCTAGGCGAATTCAGTGAGTTCCCAATGGGACATGCTTGTATGAGTTTGCTTTTCAATATCGAGCAACATTTTAAGGAACGGACTCTAATTATCATGGTGAATTGAGTAGGTTCCCAATAGGATTCGCATGTAATAAGCTTGTTATTCAAGATAGAGCAACGTTTTAACGAACTGAAACACGGTTTCTTTGTGAATTCTGTTAGTTCCTAGTAGCCTGCTCTTCTAATATGTGTACTTTTAAAGATTTATAAAAATTTGGTGAGCCGAATCTGAGTAACATGGTGAATTCGGTTAGTTCCCTATAGGCCGCAGAAGTAATAAGTTGACTGTTCGGGATATAGAAAAATTTTCACGAATGGAATCAAAATTTCTAGGCGAATTCAGTGAGTTCCCAATGGGACATGCTTGTATGAGTTTGCTTTTCAATATCGAGCAACATTTTAAGGAACGGAATCTAAGTATCATGGTGATTTGAGTAGGTTCCCAATAGGATTCGCATGTTATAAGCTTGTTATTCAAGATAGAGCAAGAGTTAACGAACTGAAACACTGTTTCTTTGTGAATTTAGTTAGTTGCTAGTAGGCTGCTCTTGTAATATGTGTACTTTTAAAGATTTATAAAAATTTGGTGAGCCGAATCTGAGTAACATGGTGAATTCGGTTAGTTCCGAATAGGCCGCAGTAGTAATAAGTGGACTGTTCGGGATATAGAAAAATTTTCACGAATGGAATCAAAATTTCTAGGCGAATTCAGTGAGTTCCCAATGGGACATGCTTGTATGAGTTTGCTTTTCAATATCGAGCAACATTTTAAGGAACGGACTCTCATTATCATGGTGAATTGAGTAGGTTCCCAATAGGATTCGCATGTAATAAGCTTGTTATTCAAGATAGAGCAACGTTTAAACGAACTGAAACACTGTTTCTTTGTGAATTCAGTTAGTTCCTAGTAGCCTGCTCTTGTAATATGTGTACTTTTAAAGATTTATAAAAATTTGGTGGGCCGAATCTGAGTAACATGGTGAATTCGGTTAGTTCCCAATAGGCGGCAGTAGTAATAAGTGGACTGTTCGGGATATAGAAAAATTTTCACGAACGGAATCCAAATTTCTAGGCGAATTCAGTGAGTTCCCAATGGGACATGCTTGTATGAGTTTGCTTTTCAATATCGAGCAACATTTTAAGAACGGAATCTAAGTATCATGGTGAATTGAGTAGGTTCCCAATAGGATTCGCATGTAATAAGCTTGTTATTCAAGATAGAGCAACGTTTTAACGAACTGAAACACTGTTTCTTTGTGAATTCAGTTAGTTCATAGTAGGCTGCTCTTGTAATATGTGTACTTTTAAAGATTTATAAAAATTTGGTGAGCCGAATCTGAGTAACATGGTGAATTCGGTTAGTTACCAATAGGCGGCAGTAGTGATAAGTGGACTGTTCGGGATATAGGAAAATTTTCACGAATGGAATCCAAATTTCTAGGCGAAGTCAGTGAGTTCCCAATGGGACATGCTTGTGTGAGTTTGCTTTTCATTATCGAGCAACATGTTAAGGAACGGACCCTAAGTATCTTGGTGAATTGAGTAGGTTCCCAATAGGATTCGCATGTAATAAGCTTGTTATTCAAGATAGAGCAACGTTTTAACGAACTGAAACACGGTTTCTTTGTGAATTCTGTTAGTTCCTAGTAGCCTGCTCTTCTAATATGTGTACTTTTAAAGATTTATAAAAATTTGGTGAGCCGAATCTGAGTAACATGGTGAATTCGGTTAGTTCCCTATAGGCCGCAGAAGTAATAAGTTGACTGTTCGGGATATAGAAAAATTTTCACGAATGGAATCAAAATTTCTAGGCGAATTCAGTGAGTTCCCAATGGGACATGCTTGTATGAGTTTGCTTTTCAATATCGAGCAACATTTTGAGGAACGGAATCTAAGTATCATGGTGATTTGAGTAGGTTCCCAATAGGATTCGCATGTTATAAGCTTGTTATTCAAGATAGAGCAAGGTTTTAACGAACTGAAACACTGTTTCTTTGTGAATTCAGTTAGTTGCTAGTAGGCTGCTCTTGTAATATGTGTACTTTTAAAGATTTATAAAAATTTGGTGAGCCGAATCTGAGTAACATGGTGAATTCGGTTAGTTCCCAATAGGCCGCAGTAGTAATAAGTGGACTGTTCGGTATATAGAAAAATTTTCACGAATGGAATCAAAATTTCTAGGCGAATTCAGTGAGTTCCCAATGGGACATGCTTGTATGAGTTTGCTTTTCAATATCGAGCAACATTTTAAGGAACGGACTCTCATTATCATGGTGAATTGAGTAGGTTCCCAGTAAGATTCGCATGTAATAAGCTTGTTATTCAAGATAGAGCAACGTTTAAACGAACTGAAACACTGTTTCTTTGTGAATTCAGTTAGTTCCTAGTAGCCTGCTCTTGTAATATGTGTACTTTTAAAGATTTATAAAAATTTGGTGAGCCGAATCTGAGTAACATGGTGAATTCGGTTAGTTCCCAATAGGCGGCAGTAGTAATAAGTGGACTGTTCGGGATATAGAAAAATTTTCACGAATGGAATCAAAATTTCTAGGCGAATTCAGTGAGTTCCCAATGGGACATGCTTGTATGAGTTTGCTTTTCAATATCGAGCAACATTTTAAGGAACGGACTCTAATTATCATGGTGAATTGAGTAGGTTCCTAATAGGATTCGCATGTAATAAGCTTGTTATTCAAGATAGAGCAACGTTTAAACTAACTGAAACACTGTTTCTTTGTGATTCAGTTAGTTCCTAGTAGCCTGCTCTTGTAATATGTGTACTTTTAAAGATTTATAAAAAATTGGTGAGCCGAATCTGAGTAACATGGTAAATTCGGTTAGTTCCCAATAGGCCGCAGTAGTAATAAGTGGACTGTTCGGGATATAGGAAAATTTTCACGAACGGAATCAAAATTTCTGATCGAATTCAGTGTGTTCCCAATGGGACATGCTTGTATGAGTTTGCTTTTCAAAATCGAGCAACATTTTAAAGAACGGAATCTAAGTATCCTGGTGAATTGAGTAGGTTCCCAATAGGATTCGCATGTAATAGGCTAGTTATTCAAGATAGAGCAACGTTTTAACGAACTGAAACACTGTTTCTTTGTGAATTCAGTTAGTTCCTAGTAGCCTGCTCTTGTAATATGTGTACTTTTAAAGATTTATAAAAATTTGGTGAGCCGAATCTGAGTAACATGGTGAATTCGGTTAGTTCCCAATAGGCGGCAGTAGTAATAAGTGGACTGTTCGTGATATAGAAAAATTTTCACGAACGGAATCAAAATTTCTAGGCGAATTCAGTGAGTTCCCAATGGGACATGCTTGTATGAGTTTGCTTTTCAATATCGAGCAACATTTTAAGGAACGGAATCTAAGTATCATGGTGAATTGAGTGGGTTCCCAATAGGATTCGCATGTAATAAGCTTGTTATTCAAGATAGAGCAACGTTTTAACGAACTGAAACACTGTTTCTTTGTGAATTCAGTTAGTTCCTAGTAGCCTGCTCATGTAATATATGTACTTTTAAAGATTTATAAAATTTGGTGAGCCGAATCTGAGTAACATGGTGAATTCGGTTAGTTACCAATAGGCCGCAGTAGTAATAAGTGGACTGTTCGGGTATAGAAAAATTTTCACTAACGGAATCAAAATTTCTAGGCGAATTCAGTGAGTTCCCAATGGGACATGCTTGTATGAGTTTGCTTTTCAATATCGAGCAACATTTTAAGGAACGGACTCTAATTATCATGGTGAATTGAGTAGGTTCCCAATAGGATTCGCATGTAATAAGCTTGTTATTCAAGATAGAGCAATGTTTAAACGAACTGAAACACTGTTTCTTTGTGAATTCAGTTAGTTCCTAGTAGCCTGCTCTTGTAATATGTGTACTTTTAAAGATTTATAAAAATTTGGTGAGCCGAATCTGAGTAACATGGTGAATTCGGTTAGTTCCCAATAGGCCGCAGTAGTAATAAGTGGACTGTTCGGGATATAGGAAAATTTTCACGAACGGAATCAAAATTTCTAGGCGAATTCAGTGAGTTCCCAATGGGACATGCTTGTATGAGTTTGCTTTTCAAAATCGAGCAACATTTTAAGGAACGGAATCTAAGTATCCTGGTGAATTGAGTAGGTTCCCAATAGGATTCGCATGTAATAAGCTTGTTATTCAAGATAGAGCAACGTTTTAACGAACTGAAACACTGTTTCTTTGTGAATTCAGTTAGTTCCTAGTAGCCTGCTCTTGTAATATGTGTACTTTTAAAGATTTATAAAAATTTGGTGAGCCGAATCTGAGTAACATGGTGAATTCGGTTAGTTCCCAATAGGCGGCAGTAGTAATAAGTGGACTGTTCGGGATATAGAAAAATTTTCACGAACGGAATCAAAATTTCTAGGCGAATTCAGTGAGTTCCCAATGGGACATGCTTGTATGAGTTTGCTTTTCAATATCGAGCAACATTTTAAGGAACGGAATCTAAGTATCATGGTGAATTGAGTAGGTTCCCAATAGGATTTGCATGTAATAAGCTTGTTATTCAAGATAGAGCAACGTTTTAACGAACTGAAACACTGTTTCTTTGTGAATTCAGTTAGTTCCTAGTAGGCTGCTCTTGTAATATGTGTACTTTTAAAGATTTATAAAAATTTGGTGAGCCGAATCTGAGTAACATGGTGAATTCGGTTAGTTACCAATAGGCCGCAGTAGTTATAAGTGGACTGTTCGGGATATAGAAAAATTTTCACGAATGGAATCCAAATTTCTAGGCGAAGTCAGTGAGTTCCCAATGGGACATGCTTATGTGAGTTTGCTTTTCATTATCGAGCAACATGTTAAGGAACGGACCCTATGTATCTTGGTGAATTGAGTAGGTTCCCAATAGGATTCGCATGTAATAAGCTTGTTATTCAAGATAGAGCAACGTTTTAACGAACTGAAACACGGTTTCTTTGTGAATTCTGTTAGTTCCTAGTAGCCTGCTCTTCTAATATGTGTACTTTTAAAGATTTATAAAAATTTGGTGAGCCGAATCTGAGTAACATGGTGAATTCGGTTAGTTCCCTATAGGCCGCAGAAGTAATAAGTTGACTGTTCGGGATATAGAAAAATTTTCACGAATGGAATCAAAATTTCTAGGCGAATTCAGTGAGTTCCCAATGGGACATGCTTGTATGAGTTTGCTTTTCAATATCGAGCAACATTTTGAGGAACGGAATCTAAGTATCATGGTGATTTGAGTAGGTTCCCAATAGGATTCGCATGTTATAAGCTTGTTATTCAAGATAGAGTAAGGTTTTAACGAACTGAAACACTGTTTCTTTGTGAATTTAGTTAGTTGCTAGTAGGCTGCTCTTGTAATATGTGTACTTTTAAAGATTTATAAAAATTTGGTGAGCCGAATCTGAGTAACATGGTGAATTCGGTTAGTTCCCAATAGGCCGCAGTAGTAATAAGTGGACTGTTCGGGATATAGAAAAATTTTCACGAATGGAATCAAAATTTCTAGGCGAATTCAGTGAGTTCCCAATGGGACATGCTTGTATGAGTTTGCTTTTCAATATCGAGCAACATTTTAAGGAACGGACTCTCATTATCATGGTGAATTGAGTAGGTTCCCAATAGGATTCGCATGTAATAAGCTTGTTATTCAAGATAGAGCAACGTTTAAACGAACTGAAACACTGTTTCTTTGTGAATTCAGTTAGTTCCTAGTAGCCTGCTCTTGTAATATGTGTACTTTTAAAGATTTATCAAAATTTGGTGAGCCGAATCTGAGTAACATGGTGAATTCGGTTAGTTCCCAATAGGCCGCAGTAGTAATAAGTGGACAGTTCGGGATATAGGAAAATTTTCACGAACGGAATCAAAATTTCTAGGCGAATTCAGTGAGTTCCCAATGGGACATGCTTGTATGAGATTGCTTTTCAATATCGAGCAACATTTTAAGGAACGGAATCTAAGTATCCTGGTGAATTGAGTAGGTTCCCAATAGGATTCGCATGTAATAAGCTTGTTATTCAAGATAGAGCAACGTTTTAACGAACTGAAACACTGTTCCTTTGTGAATTCAGTTAGTTCCTAGTAGGCTGCTCTTGTAATATGTGTACTTTTAAAGATTTATAAAAATTTGGTGAGCCGAATCTGAGTAACATGGTGAATTCGGTTAGTTCCCAATAGGCGGCAGTAGTAATAAGTGGACTGTTCGGGATATAGAAAAATTTTCACGAACGGAATCCAAATTTCTAGGCGAATTCAGTGAGTTCCCAATGGGACATGCTTGTATGAGTTTGCTTTTCAATATCGAGCAACATTTTAAGAACGGAATCTAAGTATCATGGTGAATTGAGTAGGTTCCCAATAGTATTCGCATGGAATAAGCTTATTATTCAAGATAGAGCAACGTTTTAACGAACTGAAACACTGTTTCTTTGTGAATTCAGTTAGTTCCTAGTAGCCTGCTCTTGTAATATGTGTACTTTTAAAGATTTATAAAAATTTGGTGAGCCGAATCTGAGTAACATGGTGAATTCGGTTAGTTACCAATAGGCGGCAGTAGTGATAAGTGGACTGTTCGGGATATAGGAAAATTTTCACGAATGGAATCCAAATTTCTAGGCGAAGTCAGTGAGTTCCCAATGGGACATGCTTGTGTGAGTTTGCTTTTCAATATCGAGCAACATTTTAAGGGACGGAATCTAAGTATCATGGTGAATTGAGTAGGTTCCCAATAGGATTCGCATGTAATAAGCTTGTTATTCAAGATAGAGCAACGTTTTAACGAACTGAAACACTGTTTCTTTGTGAATTCAGTTAGTTCCTAGTAGCCTGCTCTTGTAATATGTGTACTTTTAAAGATTTATAAAAATTTGGTGAGCCGAACCTGAGTAACATGGTGAATTCGGTTAGTTCCCAATAGGCCGCAGTAGTAATAGGTGGACTCTTCGGGATATATAAAAATTTTCACGAACGGAATCAAAACTTCTAGGCGAATTCAGTGAGTTCCCAATGGGACAAACTTGTATGAGTTTGCTTTTCAATATCGAGCAACATTTTGAGGAACGGAATCTAAGTATCATGTTGAATTGAGTAGGTTCCCAATAGGATTCGCATGTAATAAGCTTGTTATTCAAGATAGAGCAACGTTTTAACGAACTGAAACACTGTTTCTTTGTGAATTCAGTTAGTTCCAGTAGCCTGCTCTAGTAATATGTGTACTTTTAAAGATTTGTAAAAATTTGGTGAATCGAATCTGAGTAACATGGTGAATTCGGTTAGTTCCCAATAGGCCGCAGTAGTAGTAAGTGGACTGTTCGGGATATAGAAAAATTTTCACGAATGGAATCAAAATTTCTAGGCGAATTCAGTGAGTTCCCAATGGGACATGCTTGTATGAGTTTGCTTTTCAATATCGAGCAACATTTTAAGGAACGGACTCTAATTATCATGGTGAATTGAGTAGGTTCCCAATAGGATTCGCATGTAATAAGCTTGTTATTCAAGATAGAGTAACGTTTAAACGAACTGAAACACTGTTTCTTTGTGAATTCAGTTAGTTCCTAGTAGCCTGCTCTTGTAATATGTGTACTTTTAAAGATTTATAAAAATTTGGTGAGCCGAATCTGAGTAACATGGTGAATTCGGTTAGTTCCCAATAGGCCGCACTAGTAATAAGTGGACTGTTCGGGATATAGAAAAATTTTCACGAACGGAATCCAAATTTCTAGGCGAATTCAGTGAGTTCCCAATGGGACATGCTTGTATGAGTTTGCTTTTCAATATCGAGCAACATTTTAAGAACGGAATCTAAGTATCATGGTGAATTGAGTAGGTTCCCAATAGGATTCGCATGTAATAAGCTTGTTATTCAAGATAGAGCAACGTTTTAACGAACTGAAACACTGTTTCTTTGTGAATTCAGTTAGTTCCTAGTAGCCTCCTCTTGTAATATGTGTACTTTTAAAGATTTATAAAAATTTGGTGAGCCGAATCTGAGTAACATGGTGAATTCGGTTAGTTACCAATAGGCGGCAGTAGTGATAAGTGGACTGTTCGGGATATAGGAAAATTTTCACGAATGGAATCCAAATTTCTAGGCGAAGTCAGTGAGTTCCCAATGGGACATGCTTGTGTGAGTTTGCTTTTCATTATCGAGCAACATGTTAAGGAACGGACCCTAAGTATCTTGGTGAATCGAGTAGGTTCCCAATAGGATTCGCATGTAATAAGCTTGTTATTCAAGATAGAGCAACGTTTTAACGAACTGAAACACGGTTTCTTTGTGAATTCTGTTAGTTCCTAGTAGCCTGCTCTTGTAATATGTGTACTTTTAAAGATTTATAAAAATTTGGTGAGCCGAATCTGAGTAACATGGTGAATTCGGTTAGTTCCCAATAGGCCGCACTAGTAATAAGTGGACTGTTCGGGATATAGGAAAATTTTCACGAACGGAATCAAAATTTCTAGGCGAATTCAGTGAGTTCCCAATGGGACATGCTTGTATGAGTTTGCTTTTCAATATCGAGCAACATTTTAAGGAACGGAAGCTAAGTATCATGTTGAATTGAGTAGGTTCCCAATAGGATTCGCATGTAATAAGCTTGTTATTCAAGATAGAGCAAAGTTTTAACGCACTGAAACACTGATTCTTTGTGAATTCAGTTAGTTCCTAGTGGCCTGCTCTTGTAATATGTGTACTTTTAAAGATTTATAAAAATTTGGTGAGCCGAATCTGAGTAACATGGTGAATTCGGTTAGTTCCCAATAGGCGGCAGTAGTAATAAGTGGACTGTTCGTGATATAGAAAAATTTTCACGAACGGAATCAAAATTTCTAGGCGAATTCAGTGAGTTCCCAATGGGACATGCTTGTATGAGTTTGCTTTTCAATATCGAGCAACATTTTAAGGAACGGAATCTAAGTATCATGGTGATTTGAGTGGGTTCCCAATAGGATTCGCATGTTATAAGCTTGTTATTCAAGATAGAGTAAGGTTTTAACGAACTGAAACACTGTTTCTTTGTGAATTCAGTTAGTTCCTAGTAGCCTGCTCTTGTAATATGTGTACTTTTAAAGATTTATAAAAATTTGGTGGGCCGAATCTGAGTAACATGGTGAATTCGGTTAGTTCCCAATAGGCGGCAGTAGTAATAAGTGGACTGTTCGGGATATAGAAAAATTTTCACGAACGGAATCCAAATTTCTAGGCGAATTCAGTGAGTTCCCAATGGGACATGCTTGTATGAGATTGCTTTTCAATATCGAGCAACATTTTAAGAACGGAATCTAAGTATCATGGTGAATTGAGTAGGTTCCCAATAGGATTCGCATGTAATAAGCTTATTATTCAAGATAGAGCAACTTTTTAACGAACTGAAACACTGTTTCTTTGTGAATTCAGTTAGTTCCTAGTAGCCTCCTCTTGTAATATGTGTACTTTTAAAGATTTATAAAAATTTGGTGAGCCGAATCTGAGTAACATGGTGAATTCGGTTAGTTACCAATAGGCGGCAGTAGTGATAAGTGGACTGTTCGGGATATAGGAAAATTTTCACGAACGGAATCCAAATTTCTAGGCGAAGTCAGTGAGTTCCCAATGGGACATGCTTGTGTGAGTTTGCTTTTCATTATCGAGCAACATGTTAAGGAACGGACCCTAAGTATCTTGGTGAATCGAGTAGGTTCCCAATAGGATTCGCATGTAATAAGCTTGTTATTCAAGATAGAGCAACGTTTTAACGAACTGAAACACGGTTTCTTTGTGAATTCTGTTAGTTCCTAGTAGCCTGCTCTTGTAATATGTGTACTTTTAAAGATTTATAAAAATTTGGTGAGCCGAATCTGAGTAACATGGTGAATTCGGTTAGTTCCCTATAGGCCGCAGAAGTAATAAGTTGACTGTTCGGGATATAGAAAAATTTTCACGAATGGAATCAAAATTTCTAGGCGAATTCAGTGAGTTCCCAATGGGACATGCTTGTATGAGTTTGCTTTTCAATATCGAGCAACATTTTGAGGAACGGAATCTAAGTATCATGGTGATTTGAGTAGGTTCCCAATAGGATTCGCATGTTATAAGCTTGTTATTCAAGATAGAGCAAGGTTTTAACGAACTGAAACACTGTTTCTTTGTGAATTCAGTTAGTTGCTAGTAGGCTGCTCTTGTAATATGTGTACTTTTAAAGATTTATAAAAATTTGGTGAGCCGAATCTGAGTAACATGGTGAATTCGGTTAGTTCCCAATAGGCCGCAGTAGTAATAAGTGGACTGTTCGGGATATAGAAAATTTTTCACGAATGGAATCAAAATTTCGAGGCGAATTCAGTGAGTTCCCAATGGGACATGCTTGTATGAGTTTGCTTTTCAATATCGAGCAACATTTTAAGGAACGGACTCTCATTATCATGGTGAATTGAGTAGGTTCCCAATAGGATTCGCATGTAATAAGCTTGTTATTCAAGATAGAGCAACGTTTAAACGAACTGAAACACTGTTTCTTTGTGAATTCAGTTAGTTCCTAGTAGCCTGCTCTTGTAATATGTGTACTTTTACAGATTTATAAAAATTTGGTGAGCCGAATCTGAGTAACATGGTGAATTCGGTTAGTTCCCAATAGGCGGCAGTAGTAATAAGTGGACTGTTCGGGATATAGAAAAATTTTCACGAACGGAATCAAAATTTCTAGGCGAATTCAGTGAGTTCCCAATGGGACATGCTTGTATGAATTTGCTTTTCAATATCGAGCAACATTTTAAGGAACGGAATCTAAGTATCATGGTGAATTGAGTAGGTTCCCAATAGGATTTGCATGTAATAAGCTTGTTATTCAAGATAGAGCAACGTTTTAACGAAATGAAACACTGTTTCTTTGTGAATTCAGTTAGTTCCTAGTAGGCTGCTCTTGTAATATGTGTACTTTTAAAGATTTATAAAAATTTGGTGAGCCGAATCTGAGTAACATGGTGAATTCGGTTAGTTACCAATAGGCCGCAGTAGTAATAAGTGGACTGTTCGGGATATAGAAAAATTTTCACGAATGGAATCCAAATTTTTAGGCGAAGTCAGTGAGTTCCCAATGGGACATGCTTATGTGAGTTTGCTTTTCATTATCGAGCAACATGTTAAGGAACGGACCCTAAGTATCTTGGTGAATTGAGTAGGTTCCCAATAGGATTCGCATGGAATAAGCTTGTTATTCAAGATACAGCAACGTTTTAACGAACTGAAACACTGTTTCTTTGTGAATTCTGTTAGTTCCTAGTAGCCTGCTCTTCTAATATGTGTACTTTTAAAGATTTATAAAAATTTGGTGAGCCGAATCTGAGTAACATGGTGAATTCGGTTAGTTCCCTATAGGCCGCAGAAGTAATAAGTTGACTGTTCGGGATATAGAAAAATTTTCACGAATGGAATCAAAATTTCTAGGCGAATTCAGTGAGTTCCCAATGGGACATGCTTGTATGAGTTTGCTTTTCAATATCGAGCAACATTTTAAGGAACGGAATCTAAGTATCATGGTGATTTGAGTAGGTTCCCAATAGGATTCGCATGTTATAAGCTTGTTATTCAAGATAGAGCAAGGTTTTAACGAACTGAAACACTGTTTCTTTGTGAATTTAGTTAGTTGCTAGTAGGCTGCTCTTGTAATATGTGTACTTTTAAAGATTTGTAAAAATTTGGTGAGCCGAATCTGAGTAACATGGTGAATTCGGTTAGTTCCGAAAAGGCCGCAGTAGTAATAAGTGGACTCTTCGGAAAATAGAAAAATTTTCACGAATGGAATCAAAATTTCTAGGCGAATTCAGTGAGTTCCCAATGGGACATGCTTGTATGAGTTTGCTTTTCAATATCGAGCAACATTTTAAGGAACGGACTCTCATTATCATGGTGAATTGAGTAGGTTCCCAATAGGATTCGCATGTAATAAGCTTGTTATACAAGATAGAGCAACGTTTAAACGAACTGAAACACTGTTTCTTTGTGAATTCAGTTAGTTCCTAGAGGCCTGCTCTTGTAATATGTGTACTTTTAAAGATTTATAAAAATTTGGTGAGCCGAATCTGAGTAACATGGTGAATTCGGTTAGTTCCCAATAGGCCGCAGTAGTAATAAGTGGACAGTTCGGGATATAGGAAAATTTTCACGAACGGAATCAAAATTTCTAGGCGAATTCAGTGAGTTCCCAATGGGACATGCTTGTATGAGTTTGCTTTTCAATATCGAGCAACATTTTAAGGAACGGAATCTAAGTATCCTGGTGAATTGAGTAGGTTCCCAATAGGATTCGCATGTAATAAGCTTGTTATTCAAGATAGAGCAACGTTTTAACGAACTGAAACACTGTTCCTTTGTGAATTCAGTTAGTTCCTAGTAGCCTGCTCTTGTAATATGTGTACTTTTAAAGATTTATAAAAATTTGGTGAGCCGAATATGAGTAACATGGTGAATTCGGTTAGTTCCCAATAGGCGGCAGTAGTAATAAGTGGACTGTTCGGGATATAGAAAAATTTTCACGAACGGAATCCAAATTTCTAGGCGAATTCAGTGAGTTCCCAATGGGACATGCTTGTATGAGTTTGCTTTTCAATATCGAGCAACATTTTAAGAACGGAATCTAAGTATCATGGTGAATTGAGTAGGTTCCCAATAGGATTCGCATGTAATAAGCTTGTTATTCAAGATAGAGCAACGTTTTAACGAACTGAAACACTGTTTCTTTGTGAATTCAGTTAGTTCCTAGTAGGCTGCTCTTGTAATATGTGTACTTTTAAAGATTTATAAAAATTTGGTGAGCCGAATCTGAGTAACATGGTGAATTCGGTTAGTTACCAATAGGCGGCAGTAGTGATAAGTGGACTGTTCGGGATATAGGAAAATTTTCACGAATGGAATCCAAATTTCTAGGCGAAGTCAGTGAGTTCCCAATGGGACATGCTTGTGTGAGTTTGCTTTTCATTATCGAGCAACATGTTAAGGAACGGACCCTAAGTATCTTGGTGAATCGAGTAGGTTCCCAATAGGATTCGCATGTAATAAGCTTGTTATTCAAGATAGAGCAACGTTTTAACGAACTGAAACACGGTTTCTTTGTGAATTCTGTTAGTTCCTAGTAGCCTGCTCTTGTAATATGTGTACTTTTAAAGATTTATAAAAATTTGGTGAGCCGAATCTGAGTAACATGGTGAATTCGGTTAGTTCCCTATAGGCCGCAGAAGTAATAAGTAGACTGTTCCGGATATAGAAAAATTTTCACGAATGGAATCAAAATTTCTAGGCGAATTCAGTGAGTTCCCAATGGGACATGCTTGTATGAGTTTGCTTTTCAATATCGAGCAACATTTTAAGGAACGGAATCTAAGTATCATGGTGATTTGAGTAGGTTCCCAATAGGATTCGCATGTTATAAGCTTGTTATTCAAGATAGAGCAAGGTTTTAACGAACTGAAACACTGTTTTTTTGTGAATTCAGTTAGTTGCTAGTAGGCTGCTCTTGTAATATGTGTACTTTTAAAGATTTATAAAAATTTGGTGAGCCGAATCTGAGTAACATGGTGAATTCGGTTAGTTCCCAATAGGCCGCAGTAGTAATAAGTGGACTGTTCGGGATATAGAAAAATTTTCACGAATGGAATCAAAATTTCTAGGCGAATTCAGTGAGTTCCCAATGGGACATGCTTGTATGAGTTTGCTTTTCAATATCGAGCAACATTTTAAGGAACGGACTCTCATTATCATGGTGAATTGAGTAGGTTCCCAATAGGATTCGCATGTAATAAACTTGTTATTCAAGATAGAGCAACGTTTAAACGAACTGAAACACTGTTTCTTTGTGAATTCAGTTAGTTCCTAGTAGCCTGCTCTTGTAATATGTGTACTTTTACAGATTTATAAAAATTTGGTGAGCCGAATCTGAGTAACATGGTGAATTCGGTTAGTTCCCAATAGGCCGCAGTAGTAATAAGTGGACAGTTCGGGATATAGGAAAATTTTCACGAACGGAATCAAAATTTCTAGGTGAATTCAGTGAGTTCCCAATGGGACATGCTTGTATGAGTTTGCTTTTCAATATCGAGCAACATTTTAAGGAACGGAATCTAAGTATCCTGGTGAATTGAGTAGGTTCCCAATAGGATTCGCATGTAATAAGCTTGTTATTCAAGATAGAGCAACGTTTTAACGAACTGAAACACTGTTTCTTTGTGAATTCAGTTAGTTCCTAGTAGCCTGCTCTTGTAATATGTGTACTTTTAAAGATTTATAAAAATTTGGTGAGCCGAATCTGAGTAACATGGTGAATTCGGTTAGTTCCCAATAGGCGGCAGTAGTAATAAGTGGACTGTTCGGGATATAGAAAAATTTTCACGAACGGAATCAAAATTTCTAGGCGAATTCAGTGAGTTCCCGATGAGACATGCTTGTATGAGTTTGCTTTTCAATATCGAGCAACACTTTAAGGAACGGAATCTAAGTATCATGGTGAATTGAGTAGGTTCCCAATAGGATTCGCATGTAATAAGCTTGTTATTCAAGATAGAGCAACGTTTTAACGAACTGAAACACTGTTCCTTTGTGAAATCAGTTAGTTCCTAGTAGCCTGCTCTTGTAATATGTGTACTTTTAAAGATTTATAAAAATTTGGTGAGCCGAATATGAGTAACATGGTGAATTCGGTTAGTTCCCAATAGGCGGCAGTAGTAATAAGTGGACTGTTCGGGATATAGAAAAATTTTCACGAACGGAATCCAAATTTCTAGGCGAATTCAGTGAGTTCCCAATGGGACATGCTTGTATGAGTTTGCTTTTCAATATCGAGCAACATTTTAAGAACGGAATCTAAGTATCATGGTGAATTGAGTAGGTTCCCAATAGGATTCGCATGTAATAAGCTTGTTATTCAAGATAGAGCAACGTTTTAACGAACTGAAACACTGTTTCTTTGTGAATTCAGTTAGTTCCTAGTAGGCTGCTCTTGTAATATGTGTACTTTTAAAGATTTATAAAAATTTGGTGAGCCGAATCTGAGTAACATGGTGAATTCGGTTAGTTACCAATAGGCGGCAGTAGTGATAAGTGGACTGTTCGGGATATAGGAAAATTTTCACGAATGGAATCCAAATTTCTAGGCGAAGTCAGTGAGTTCCCAATGGGACATGCTTGTGTGAGTTTGCTTTTCATTATCGAGCAACATGTTAAGGAACGGACCCTAAGTATCTTGGTGAATCGAGTAGGTTCCCAATAGGATTCGCATGTAATAAGCTTGTTATTCAAGATAGAGCAACGTTTAAACGAACTGAAACACGGTTTCTTTGTGAATTCTGTTAGTTCCTAGTAGCCTGCTCTTGTAATATGTGTACTTTTAAAGATTTATAAAAATTTGGTGAGCCGAATCTGAGTAACATGGTGAATTCGGTTAGTTCCCTATAGGCCGCAGAAGTAATAAGTTGACTGTTCCGGATATAGAAAAATTTTCACGAATGGAATCAAAATTTCTAGGCGAATTCAGTGAGTTCCCAATGGGACATGCTTGTATGAGTTTGCTTTTCAATATCGAGCAACATTTTAAGGAACGGACTCTCATTATCATGGTGAATTGAGTAGGTTCCCAGTAGGATTCGCATGTAATAAGCTTGTTATTCAAGATAGAGCAAGGTTTTAACGAACTGAAACACTGTTTCTTTGTGAATTTAGTTAGTTGCTAGTAGGCTGCTCTTGTAATATGTGTACTTTTAAAGATTTATAAAAATTTGGTGAGCCGAATCTGAGTAACATGGTGAATTCGGTTAGTTCCGAAAAGGCGGCAGTAGTAATAAGTGGACTGTTCGGGATATAGAAAAATTTTCACGAATGGAATCAAAATTTCTAGGCGATTTCAGTGAGTTCCCAATGGGACATGCTTGTATGAGTTTGCTTTTCAATATCGAGCAACATTTTAAGGAACGGACTCTCATTATCATGGTGAATTGAGTAGGTTCCCAATAGGATTCGCATGTAATAAGCTTGTTATTCAAGATAGAGCAACGTTTAAACGAACTGAAACACTGTTTCTTTGTGAATTCAGTTAGTTCCTAGTAGCCTGCTCTTGTAATATGTGTACTTTTACAGATTTATAAAAATTTGGTGAGCCGAATCTGAGTAACATGGTGAATTCGGTTAGTTCCCAATAGGCGGCAGTAGTAATAAGTGGACTGTTCGGGATATAGAAAAATTTTCACGAACGGAATCAAAATTTCTAGGCGAATTCAGTGAGTTCCCAATGGGACATGCTTGTATGAGTTTGCTTTTCAATATCGAGCAACATTTTAAGGAACGGAATCTAAGTATCCTGGTGAATTGAGTAGGTTCCCAATAGGATTTGCATGTAATAAGCTTGTTATTCAAGATAGAGCAACGTTTTAACGAAATGAAACACTGTTTCTTTGTGAATTCAGTTAGTTCCTAGTAGGCTGCTCTTGTAATATGTGTACTTTTAATGATTTATAAAAATTTGGTGAGCCGAATCTGAGAAACATGGTGAATTCGGTTAGTTACCAATAGGCCGCATTAGTAATAAGTGGACTGTTCGGGATATAGAAAAATTTTCACGAATGGAATCCAAATTTCTAGGCGAAGTCAGTGAGTTCCCAATGGGACATGCTTATGTGAGTTTGCTTTTCATTATCGAGCAACATGTTAAGGAACGGACCCTAAGTATCTTGGTGAATTGAGTAGGTTCCCAATAGGATTCGCATGGAATAAGCTTGTTATTCAAGATAGAGCAACGGTTTAACGAACTGAAACACGGTTTCTTTGTGAATTCTGTTAGTTCCTAGTAGCCTGCTCTTCTAATATGTGTACTTTTAAAGATTTATAAAAATTTGGTGAGCCGAATCTGAGTAACATGGTGAATTCGGTTAGTTCCCTATAGGCCGCAGAAGTAATAAGTTGACTGTTCGGGATATAGAAAAATTTTCACGAATGGAATCAAAATTTCTAGGCGAATTCAGTGAGTTCCCAATGGGACATGCTTGTATGAGTTTGCTTTTCAATATCGAGCAACATTTTAAGGAACGGAATCTAAGTATCATGGTGATTTGAGTAGGTTCCCGATAGGATTTGCATGTTATATGCTTGTTATTCAAGATAGAGCAAGGTTTTAACGAACTGAAACACTGTTTCTTTGTGAATTTAGTTAGTTGCTAGTAGGCTGCTCTTGTAATATGTGTACTTTTAAAGATTTATAAAAATTTGGTGAGCCGAATCTGAGTAACATGGTGAATTCGGTTAGTTCCGAAAAGGCCGCAGTAGTAATAAGTGGACTGTTCGGGATATAGAAAAATTTTCACGAATGGAATCAAAATTACTAGGCGAATTCAGTGAGTTCCCAATGGGACATGCTTGTATGAGTTTGCTTTTCAATATCGAGCAACATTTTAAGGAACGGACTCTCATTATCATGGTGAATTGAGTAGGTTCCCAATAGGATTCGCATGTAATAAGCTTGTTATTCAAGATAGAGCAACGTTTAAACGAACTGAAACACTGTTTCTTTGTGAATTCAGTTAGTTCCTAGAGGCCTGCTCTTGTAATATGTGTACTTTTAAAGATTTATAAAAATTTGGTGAGCCGAATCTGAGTAACATGGTGAATTCGGTTAGTTCCCAATAGGCCGCAGTAGTAATAAGTGGACAGTTCGGGATATAGGAAAATTTTCACGAACGGAATCAAAATTTCTAGGCGAATTCAGTGAGTTCCCAATGGGACATGCTTGTATGAGTTTGCTTTTCAATATCGAGCAACATTTTAAGGAACGGAATCTAAGTATCCTGGTGAATTGAGTAGGTTCCCAATAGGATTCGCATGTAATAAGCTTGTTATTCAAGATAGAGCAACGTTTTAACGAACTGAAACACTGTTCCTTTGTGAATTCAGTTAGTTCCTAGTAGCCTGCTCTTGTAATATGTGTACTTTTAAAGATTTATAAAAATTTGGTGAGCCGAATATGAGTAACATGGTGAATTCGGTTAGTTCCCAATAGGCGGCAGTAGTAATAAGTGGACTGTTCGGGATATAGAAAAATTTTCACGAACGGAATCCAAATTTCTAGGCGAATTCAGTGAGTTCCCAATGGGACATGCTTGTATGAGTTTGCTTTTCAATATCGAGCAACATTTTAAGAACGGAATCTAAGTATCATGGTGAATTGAGTAGGTTCCCAATAGGATTCGCATGTAATAAGCTTGTTATTCAAGATAGAGCAACGTTTTAACGAACTGAAACACTGTTTCTTTGTGAATTCAGTTAGTTCCTAGTAGGCAGCTCTTGTAATATGTGTACTTTTAAAGATTTATAAAAATTTGGTGAGCCGAATCTGAGTAACATGGTGAATTCGGTTAGTTACCAATAAGCGGCAGTAGTGATAAGTGGACTGTTCGGGATATAGGAAAATTTTCACGAATGGAATCCAAATTTCTAGGGGAAGTCAGTGAGTTCCCAATGGGACATGCTTGTGTAAGTTTGCTTTTCATTATCGAGCAACATGTTAAGGAACGGACCCTAAGTATCTTGGTGAATCGAGTAGGTTCCCAATAGGATTCGCATGTAATAAGCTTGTTATTCAAGATAGAGCAACGTTTTAACGAACTGAAACACGGTTTCTTTGTGAATTCTGTTAGTTCCTAGTAGCCTGCTCTTGTAATATGTGTACTTTTAAAGATTTATAAAAATTTGGTGAGCCGAATCTGAGTAACATGGTGAATTCGGTTAGTTCCCTATAGGCCGCAGAAGTAATAAGTTGACTGTTCCGGATATAGAAAAATTTTCACGAATGGAATCAAAATTTCTAGGCGAATTCAGTGAGTTCCCAATGGGACATGCTTGTATGAGTTTGCTTTTCAATATCGAGCAACATTTTAAGGAACGGAATCTAAGTATCATGGTGATTTGAGTAGGTTCCCAATAGGATTCGCATGTTATAAGCTTGTTATTCAAGATAGAGCAAGGTTTTAACGAACTGAAACACTGTTTTTTTGTGAATTCAGTTAGTTGCTAGTAGGCTGCTCTTGTAATATGTGTACTTTTAAAGATTTATAAAAATTTGGTGAGCCGAATCTGAGTAACATGGTGAATTCGGTTAGTTCCCAATAGGCCGCAGTAGTAATAAGTGGACTGTTCGGGATATAGAAAAATTTTCACGAATGGAATCAAAATTTCTAGGCGAATTCAGTGAGTTCCCAATGGGACATGCTTGTATGAGTTTGCTTTTCAATATCGAGCAACATTTTAAGGAACGGACTCTCATTATCATGGTGAATTGAGTTGGTTCCCAATAGGATTCGCATGTAATAAGCTTGTTATTCAAGATAGAGCAACGTTTAAACGAACTGAAACACTGTTTCTTTGTGAATTCTGTTAGTTCCTAGTAGCCTGCTCTTGTAATATGTGTACTTTTACAGATATAAAAATTTGGTGAGCCGAATCTGAGTAACATGGTGAATTCGGTTAGTTCCCAATAGGCCGCAGTAGTAATAAGTGGACAGTTCGGGATATAGGAAAATTTTCACGAACGGAATCAAAATTTCTAGGTGAATTCAGTGAGTTCCCAATGGGACATGCTTGTATGAGTTTGCTTTTCAATATCGAGAAACATTTTAAGGAACGGAATCTAAGTATCCTGGTGAATTGAGTAGGTTCCCAATAGGATTCGCATGTAATAAGCTTGTTATTCAAGATAGAGCAACGTTTTAACGAACTGAAACACTGTTTCTTTGTGAATTCAGTTAGTTCCTAGTAGCCTGCTCTTGTAATATGTGTACTTTTAAAGATTTATAAAAATTTGGTGAGCCGAATCTGAGTAACATGGTGAATTCGGATAGTTCCCAATAGGCGGCAGTAGTAATAAGTGGACTGTTCGGGATATAGAAAAATTTTCACGAACGGAATCAAAATTTCTAGGCGAATTCAGTGAGTTCCCGATGGGACATGCTTGTATGAGTTTGCTTTTCAATATCGAGCAACACTTTAAGGAACGGAATCTAAGTATCATGGTGAATTGAGTAGGTTCCCAATAGGATTCGCATGTAATAAGCTTGTTATTCAAGATAGAGCAACGTTTTAACGAACTGAAACACGGTTTCTCTGTGAATTCTGTTAGTTCCTAGTAGCCTGCTCTTGTAATATGTGTACTTTTAAAGATTTATAAAAATTTGGTGAGCCGAATCTGAGTAACATGGTGAATTCGGTTAGTTCCCATAGGCCGCAGAAGTAATAAGTTGACTGTTCGGGTTATAGGAAAATTTTCACGAATGGAATCAAAATTTCTAGGCGAATTCAGTGAGTTCCCAATGGGACATGCTTGTATGAGTTTGCTTTTCAATATCGAGCAACATTTTAAGGAACGGAATCTAAGTATCCTGGTGAATTGAGTAGGATCCCAATAGGATTCGCATGTAATAAGCTTGTTATTCAAGATAGAGCAACGTTTTAACGAACTGAAACACTGTTTCTTTGTGAATTCAGTTAGTTCCTAGTAGCCTGCTCTTGTAATATGTGTACTTTTAAAGATTTATAAAAATTTGGTGAGCCGAATCTGAGTAACATGGTGAATTCGGTTAGTTCCCAATAGGCGGCAGTAGTAATAAGTGGACTGTTCGGGATATAGAAAAATTTTCACGAACGGAATCAAAATTTCTAGGCGAATTCAGTGAGTTCCCAATGGGACATGCTTGTATGAGTTTGCTTTTCATTATCGAGCACATGTTAAGGAACGGACCCTAAGTATCTTGGTGAATTGAGTAGGTTCCCAATAGGATTCGCATGTAATAAGCTTGTTATTCAAGATAGAGCAACGTTTTAACGAACTGAAACACGGTTTCTTTGTGAATTCAGTTAGTTCCTAGTAGCCTGCTCTTGTAATATGTGTACTTTTAAAGATTTATAAAAATTTGGTGAGCCGAATCTGAGTAACATGGTGAATTCGGTTAGTTCCCTATAGGCCGCTTAAGTAATAAGTTGACTGTTCGGGATATAGAAAAATTTTCACGAATGGAATCAAAATTTCTAGGCGAATTCAGTGAGTTCCCAATGGGACATGCTTGTATGAGTTTGCTTTTCAATATCGAGCATCATTTTAAGGAACGGACTCTCATTATCATGGTGAATTGAGTAGGTTCCCAATAGGATTCGCATGTAATAAGCTTGTTATTCAAGATAGAGCAACGTTTAAACGAACTGAAACACTGTTTCTTTGTGAATTCAGTTAGTTCCTAGTAGCCTGCTCTTGGAATATGTGTACTTTTAAAGATTTATAAAAATTTGGGGAGCCGAATCTGAGTAACATGGTGAATTCGGTTAGTTCCCAATAGGCCGCAGTAGTAATAAGTGGACTCTTCGGGATATAGGAAAATTTTCACGAACGGAATCAAAATTTCTAGGCAAATCAGTGAGTTCCCAATGGGACATGCTTGTATGAGTTTGCTTTTCAATATCGAGCAACATTTTAAGGAACGGAATCTAAGTATCCTGGTGAATTGAGTAGGTTCCCAATAGGATTCGCATGTAATAAGCTTGTTATTCAAGATAGAGCAACGTTTTAACGAACTGAAACACTGTTTCTTTGTGAATTCAGTTAGTTCCTAGTAGCCTGCTCTTGTAATATGTGTACTTTTAAAGATTTATAAAAATTTCGTGAGCCGAATCTGAGTAACATGGTGAATTCGGTTAGTTCCCAATAGGCCGCAGTAGTAATAAGTGGACTCTTCGGGAAATATAAAAATTTTCACGAATGGAATCAAAATTTCTAGGCGAATTCAGTGAGTTCCCAATGGGACATGCTTGTATGAGTTTGCTTTTCAATATCGAGCAACATTTTAAGGAACGGAATTTAAGTATCATGGTGAATTGAGTAGGTTCCCAATAGGATTCGCATGTAATAAGCTTGTTATTCAAGATAGAGCAACGTTTTAACGAACTGAAACACTGTTCCTTTGTGAATTCAGTTAGTTCCTAGTAGCCTGCTCTTGTAATATGTGTACTTATAAAGATTTGTAAAAATTTGGTCAGTCGAATCTGAGTAACATGGTGAATTCGGTTAGTTCCCAATAGGCCGCAGTAGTAGTAAGGGGACTGTCCGGGATATAGAAAAATTTTCACGAATTGAATCAAAATTTCTAGGCGAATTCAGTGAGTTCCCAATGGGACATGCTTGTATGAGTTTGCTTTTCAATATCGAGCAACATTTTAAGGAACGGAATCTAAGTATCATGGTGAATTGAGTAGGTTCCCAATAGGATTCGCATGTAATAAGCTTGTTATTCAAGATAGAGCAAGGTTTTAACGAACTGAAACACTGTTTCTTTGTGAATTCAGTTAGTTCCTAGTAGCCTGCTCTTGTAATATGTGTACTTTTAAAGATTTATAAAAATTTGGTGAGCCGAATCTGAGTAACATGGTGAATTCGGTTAGTTCCCAATAGGCCGCAGTAGTAATAAGTGGACTGTTCGGGTTATAGGAAAATTTTCACGAACGGAATCAAAATTTCTAGGCGAATTCAGTGATTTCCCAATGGGACATGCTTGTATGAGTTTGCTTTTCAATATCGAGCAACATTTTAAGGAACGGACTCTAAGTATCATGGTGAATTGAGTAGGTTCCCAATAGGATTCGCAGGTAATAAGCTTGTTATTCAAGGTAGAGCAACGTTTTAACGAACTGAAACACTGTTTCTTTGTGAATTCAGTTAGTTCCTAGTAACCTGCTCTTGTAATATGTGTACTTTTAAAGATTTATAAAAATTTGGTAAGCCGAATCTGAGTAACATGGTGAATTCGGTTAGTTCCCAATAGGCCGCAGTAGTAATAAGTGGACTCTTCGGGATATGTAAAAATTTTCACGAACGGAATCAAAATTTCTAGACGAATTGAGTGAGTTCCCAATGGGACAAACTTGTATGAGTATGCTTTTCAATATCGAGCATCATTTTAAGGAACGGACTCTCATTATCATGGTGAATGAGTAGGTTCCCAATAGGATTCGCATGTAATAAGCTTGTTATTCAAGATAGAGCAACGTTTTAACGAACTGAAACACGGTTTCTTTGTGAATTCTGTTAGTTCCTAGTAGCCTGCTCTTGTAATATGTGTACTTTTAAAGATTTATAAAAATTTGGTGAGCCGAATCTGAGTAACATGGTGAATTCGGTTAGTTACCAATAGGCGGCAGTAGTGATAAGTGGACTGTTCGGGATATAGGAAAATTTTCACGAATGGAAACCAAATTTCTAGGCGAAGTCAGTGAGTTCCCAATGGGACATGCTTGTGTGAGTTTGCTTTTCATTATCGAGCAACATGTTAAGGAACGGACCCTAAGTATCTTGGTGAATCGAGTAGGTTCCCAATAGGATTCGCATGTAATAAGCTTGTTATTCAAGATAGAGCAACGTTTTAACGAACTGAAACACGGTTTCTTTGTGAATTCTGTTAGTTCCTAGTAGGCTGCTCTTGTAATATGTGTACTTTTAAAGATTTATAAAAATTTGGTGAGCCGAATCTTAGTAACATGGTGAATTCGGTTAGTTCCCTATAGGCCGCAGAAGTAATAAGTTGACTGTTCGGGATATAGAAAAATTTTCACGAATGGAATCAAAATTTCTAGGCGAATTCAGTGAGTTCCCAATGGGACATGCTTGTATGAGTTTGCTTTTCAATATCGAGCAACATTTTAAGGAACGGTATCTAAGTATCATGGTGAATTGAGTAGGTTCCCAATAGGATTTGCATGTAATAAGCTTGTTATTCAAGATAGAGCAACGTTTTAACGAACTGAAACACTGTTTCTTTGTGAATTCAGTTAGTTCCTAGTAGCCTGCTCTTGTAATATGTGTACTTTTAAAGATTTATAAAAATTTGGTGAGCCGAATCTGAGTAACATGGTGAATTCGGTTAGTTACCAATAGGCCGCAGTAGTAATAAGTGGACTGTTCGGGATATAGAAAAATTTTCAAAAATGGAATCCAAATTTCTAGGCGAAGTCAGTGAGTTCCCAATGGGACATGCTTATGTGAATTTGCTTTTCATTATAGAGCTACATGTTAAGGAACGGACCCTAAGTATCTTGGTGAATTGAGTAGGTTCCCAATAGGATTCGCATGGAATAAGCTTGTTATTCAAGATAGAGCAACATTTTAACGAACTGAAACACGGTTTCTTTGTGAATTCTGTTAGTTCCTAGTAGCCTGCTCTTCTAATATGTGTACTTTTAAAGATATATAAAAATTTGGTGAGCCGAATCTGAGTAACATGGTGAATTCGGTTAGTTCCCTATAGGCCGCAGAAGTAATAAGTTGACTGTTCGGGATATAGAAAAATTTTCACGAATGGAATCAAAATTTCTAGGCGAATTCAGTGAGTTCCCAATGGGACATGCTTGTATGAGTTTGCTTTTCAATATCGAGCAACATTTTAAGGAACGGAATCTAAGTATCATGGTGATTTGAGTAGGTTCCCAATAGGATTCGCATGTTATAAGCTTGTTATTCAAGATAGAGCAAGGTTTTAACGAACTGAAACACTGTTTCTTTGTGAATTTAGTTAGTTGCTAGTAGGCTGCTCTTGTAATATGTGTACTTTTAAAGATTTATAAAAATTTGGTGAGCCGAATCTGAGTAACATGGTGAATTCGGTTAGTTCCGAATAGGCCGCAGTAGTAATAAGTGGACTGTTCGGGATATAGAAAAATTTTCACGAATGGAATCAAAATTTCTAGGCGAATTCAGTGAGTTCCCAATGGGACATGCTTGTATGAGTTTGCTTTTCAATATCGAGCAACATTTTAAGGAACGGACTCTCATTATCATGGTGAATTGAGTAGGTTCCCAATAGGATTCGCATGTAATAAGCTTGTTATTCAAGATAGAGCAACGTTTTAACGAACTGAAACACTGTTTCTTTGTGAATTCAGTTAGTTCCTAGTAGGCTGCTCTTGTAATATGTGTACTTTTAAAGATTTATAAAAATTTGGTGAGCCGAATCTGAGTAACATGGTGAATTCGGTTAGTTACCAATAGGCGGCAGTAGTGATAAGTGGACTGTTCGGGATATAGGAAAATTTTCACGAATGGAATCCAAATTTCTAGGCGAAGTCAGTGAGTTCCCAATGGGACATGCTTGTGTGAGTTTGCTTTTCATTATCGAGCAACATGTTAAGGAACGGACCCTAAGTATCTTGGTGAATCGAGTAGGTTCCCAATAGGATTCGCATGTAATAAGCTTGTTATTCAAGATAGAGCAACGTTTTAACGAACTGAAACACGGTTTCTTTGTGAATTCTGTTAGTTCCTAGTAGCCTGCTCTTGTAATATGTGTACTTTTAAAGATTTATAAAAATTTGGTGAGCCGAATCTGAGTAACATGGTGAATTCGGTTAGTTCCCTATAGGCTGCAGAAGTAATAAGTTGACTGTTCCGGATATAGAAAAATTTTCACGAATGGAATCAAAATTTCTAGGCGAATTCAGTGAGTTCCCAATGGGACATGCTTGTATGAGTTTGCTTTTCAATATCGAGCAACATTTTAAGGAACGGAATCTAAGTATCATGGTGATTTGAGTAGGTTCCCAATAGGATTCGCATGTTATAAGCTTGTTATTCAAGATAGAGCAAGGTTTTAACGAACTGAAACACTGTTTCTTTCTGAATTCAGTTAGTTGCTAGTAGGCTGCTCTTGTAATATGTGTACTTTTAAAGATTTATAAAAATTTGGTGAGCCGAATCTGAGTAACATGGTGAATTCGGTTAGTTCCCAATAGGCCGCAGTAGTAATAAGTGGACTGTTCGGGATATAGAAAAATTTTCACGAATGGAATCAAAATTTCTAGGCGAATTCAGTGAGTTCCCAATGGGACATGCTTGTATGAGTTTGCTTTTCAATATCGAGCAACATTTTAAGGAACGGACTCTAAGTATCATGGTGAATTGAGTAGGTTCCCAATAGGATTCGCATGTAATAAGCTTGTTATTCAAGATAGAGCAACGTTTAAACGAACTGAAACACTGTTTCTTTGTGAATTCAGTTAGTTCCTAGTAGCCTGCTCTTGTAATATGTGTACTTTTAAAGATTTATAAAAATTTGGTGAGCCGAATCTGAGTAACATGGTGAATTCGGTTAGTTCCCAATAGGCCGCAGTAGTAATAAGTGGACAGTTCGGGATATAGGAAAATTTTCACGAACGGAATCAAAATTTCTAGGCGAATTCAGTGAGTTCCCAATGGGACATGCTTGTATGAGTTTGCTTTTCAATATCGAGCAACATTTTAAGGAACGGAATCTAAGTATCCTGGTGAATTGAGTAGGTTCCCAATAGGATTCGCATGTAATAAGCTTGTTATTCAAGATAGAGCAACGTTTTAACGAACTGAAACACTGTTTCTTTGTGAATTCAGTTAGTTCCTAGTAGCCTGCTCTTGTAATATGTGTACTTTTAAAGATTTATAAAAATTTGGTGAGCCGAATCTGAGTAACATGGTGAATTCGGTTAGTTCCCAATAGGCGGCAGTAGTAATAAGTGGACTGTTCGGGATATAGAAAAATTTTCACGAACGGAATCAAAATTTCTAGGCGAATTCAGTGAGTTCCCGATGGGACATGCTTGTATGAGTTTGCTTTTCAATATCGAGCAACACTTTAAGGAACGGAATCTAAGTATCATGGTGAATTGAGTAGGTTCCCAATAGGATTCGCATGTAATAAGCTTGTTATTCAAGATAGAGCAACGTTTTAACGAACTGAAACACGGTTTCTTTGTGAATTCTGTTAGTTCCTAGTAGCCTGCTCTTGTAATATGTGTACTTTTAAAGATTTATAAAAATTTGGTGAGCCGAATCTGAGTAACATGGTGAATTCGGTTAGTTCCCTATAGGCCGCAGAAGTAATAAGTTGACTGTTCGGGTTATAGGAAAATTTTCACGAATGGAATCAAAATTTCTAGGCGAATTCAGTGAGTTCCCAATGGGACATGCTTGTATGAGTTTGCTTTTCAATATCGAGCAACATTTTAAGGAACGGAATCTAAGTATCATGGTGATTTGAGTAGGTTCCCAATAGGATTCGCATGTTATAAGCTTGTTATTCAAGATAGAGCCACGTTTTAATGAACTGAAACACTGTTTCTTTGTGAATTCAGTTAGTTGCTAGTAGGCTGCTCTTGTAATATGTGTACTTTTAAAGATTTATAAAAATTTGGTGAGCCGATTCTGAGTAACATGGTGAATTCCGTTAATTCCCAATAGGCCGCAGTAGTAATAAGTGGACTGTTCGGGATATAGAAAAATTTTCACGAATGGAATCAAAATTTCTAGGCGAATTCAGTGAGTTCCCAATGGGACATGCTTGTATGAGTTTGCTTTTCAATATCGAGCATCATTTTAAGGAACGGACTCTCATTATCATGGTGAATTGAGTAGGTTCCCAATAGGATTCGCATGTAATAAGCTTGTTATTCAAGATAGAGCAACGTTTAAACGAACTGAAACACTGTTTCTTTGTGAATTCAGTTAGTTCCTAGTAGCCTGCTCTTGGAATATGTGTACTTTTAAAGATTTATAAAAATTTGGGGAGCCGAATCTGAGTAACATGGTGAATTCGGTTAGTTCCCAATAGGCCGCAGTAGTAATAAGTGGACTCTTCGGGATATAGGAAAATTTTCACGAACGGAATCAAAATTTCTAGGCAAATTCAGTGAGTTCCCAATGGGACATGCTTGTATGAGTTTGCTTTCAATATCGAGCAACATTTTAAGGAACGGAATCTAAGTATCCTGGTGAATTGAGTAGGTTCCCAATAGGATTCGCATGTAATAAGCTTGTTATTCAAGATAGAGCAACGTTTTAACGAACTGAAACACTGTTTCTTTGTGAATTCAGTTAGTTCCTAGTAGCCTGCTCTTGTAATATGTGTACTTTTAAAGATTTATAAAAATTTGGTGAGCCGAATCTGAGTAACATGGTGAATTCGGTTAGTTCCGAATAGGCCGCAGTAGTAATAAGTGGACTGTTCGGGAAATATAAAAATTTTCACGAATGGAATCAAAATTTCTAGGCGAATTCAGTGAGTTCCCAATGGGACATGCTTGTATGAGTTTGCTTTTCAATATCGAGCACCATTTTAAGGAACGGAATCTAAGTATCATGGTGAATTGAGTAGGTTCCCAATAGGATTCGCATGTAATAAGCTTGTTATTCAAGATAGAGCAACGTTTTAACGAACTGAAACACTGTTCCTTTGTGAATTCAGTTAGTTCCTAGTAGCCTGCTCTTGTAATATGTGTACTTATAAAGATTTGTAAAAATTGGGTCAGTCGAATCTGAGTAACATGGTGAATTCGGTTAGTTCCCAATAGGCCGCAGTAGTAGTAAGGGGACTGTCCGGGATATAGAAAAATTTTCACGAACGGAATCAAAATTTCTAGGCGAATTCAGTGAGTTCCCAATGGGACATGCTTGTATGAGTTTGCTTTTCAATATCGAGCAACATTTTAAGGAACGGAATCGAAGTATCATGGTGAATTGAGTAGGTTCCCAATAGGATTCGCATGTAATAAGCTTGTTATTCAAGATAGAGCAAGGTTTTAACGAACTGAAACACTGTTTCTTTGTGAATTCAGTTAGTTCCTAGTAGCCTGCTCTTGTAATATGTGTACTTTTAAAGATTTATAAAAATTTGGTGAGCCGAATCTGAGTAACATGGTGAATTCGGTTAGTTCCCAATAGGCCGCAGTAGTAATAAGTGGACTGTTCGGGTTATAGGAAAATTTTCACGAACGGAATCAAAATTTCTAGGCGAATTCAGTGATTTCCCAATGGGACATGCTTGTATGAGTTTGCTTTTCAATATCGAGCAACATTTTAAGGAACGGACTCTAAGTATCATGGTGAATTGAGTAGGTTCCCAATAGGATTCGCAGGTAATAAGCTTGTTATTCAAGGTAGAGCAACGTTTTAACGAACTGAAACACTGTTTCTTTGTGAATTCAGTTAGTTCCTAGTAACCTGCTCTTGTAATATGTGTACTTTTAAAGATTTATAAAAATTTGGTAAGCCGAATCTGAGTAACATGGTGAATTCGGTTAGTTCCCAATAGGCCGCAGTAGTAATAAGTGGACTCTTCGGGATATGTAAAAATTTTCACGAACGGAATCAAAATTTCTAGACGAATTGAGTGAGTTCCCAATGGGACAAACTTGTATGAGTATGCTTTTCAATATCGAGCATCATTTTAAGGAACGGACTCTCATTATCATGGTGAATGAGTAGGTTCCCAATAGGATTCGCATGTAATAAGCTTGTTATTCAAGATAGAGCAACGTTTTAACGAACTGAAACACGGTTTCTTTGTGAATTCTGTTAGTTCCTAGTAGCCTGCTCTTGTAATATGTGTACTTTTAAAGATTTATAAAAATTTGGTGAGCCGAATCTGAGTAACATGGTGAATTCGGTTAGTTACCAATAGGCGGCAGTAGTGATAAGTGGACTGTTCGGGATATAGGAAAATTTTCACGAATGGAAACCAAATTTCTAGGCGAAGTCAGTGAGTTCCCAATGGGACATGCTTGTGTGAGTTTGCTTTTCATTATCGAGCAACATGTTAAGGAACGGACCCTAAGTATCTTGGTGAATCGAGTAGGTTCCCAATAGGATTCGCATGTAATAAGCTTGTTATTCAAGATAGAGCAACGTTTTAACGAACTGAAACACGGTTTCTTTGTGAATTCTGTTAGTTCCTAGTAGGCTGCTCTTGTAATATGTGTACTTTTAAAGATTTATAAAAATTTGGTGAGCCGAATCTTAGTAACATGGTGAATTCGGTTAGTTCCCTATAGGCCGCAGAAGTAATAAGTTGACTGTTCGGGATATAGAAAAATTTTCACGAATGGAATCAAAATTTCTAGGCGAATTCAGTGAGTTCCCAATGGGACATGCTTGTATGAGTTTGCTTTTCAATATCGAGCAACATTTTAAGGAACGGTATCTAAGTATCATGGTGAATTGAGTAGGTTCCCAATAGGATTTGCATGTAATAAGCTTGTTATTCAAGATAGAGCAACGTTTTAACGAACTGAAACACTGTTTCTTTGTGAATTCAGTTAGTTCCTAGTAGCCTGCTCTTGTAATATGTGTACTTTTAAAGATTTATAAAAATTTGGTGAGCCGAATCTGAGTAACATGGTGAATTCGGTTAGTTACCAATAGGCCGCAGTAGTAATAAGTGGACTGTTCGGGATATAGAAAAATTTTCAAAAATGGAATCCAAATTTCTAGGCGAAGTCAGTGAGTTCCCAATGGGACATGCTTATGTGAATTTGCTTTTCATTATAGAGCTACATGTTAAGGAACGGACCCTAAGTATCTTGGTGAATTGAGTAGGTTCCCAATAGGATTCGCATGGAATAAGCTTGTTATTCAAGATAGAGCAACATTTTAACGAACTGAAACACGGTTTCTTTGTGAATTCTGTTAGTTCCTAGTAGCCTGCTCTTCTAATATGTGTACTTTTAAAGATATATAAAAATTTGGTGAGCCGAATCTGAGTAACATGGTGAATTCGGTTAGTTCCCTATAGGCCGCAGAAGTAATAAGTTGACTGTTCGGGATATAGAAAAATTTTCACGAATGGAATCAAAATTTCTAGGCGAATTCAGTGAGTTCCCAATGGGACATGCTTGTATGAGTTTGCTTTTCAATATCGAGCAACATTTTAAGGAACGGAATCTAAGTATCATGGTGATTTGAGTAGGTTCCCAATAGGATTCGCATGTTATAAGCTTGTTATTCAAGATAGAGCAAGGTTTTAACGAACTGAAACACTGTTTCTTTGTGAATTTAGTTAGTTGCTAGTAGGCTGCTCTTGTAATATGTGTACTTTTAAAGATTTATAAAAATTTGGTGAGCCGAATCTGAGTAACATGGTGAATTCGGTTAGTTCCGAATAGGCCGCAGTAGTAATAAGTGGACTGTTCGGGATATAGAAAAATTTTCACGAATGGAATCAAAATTTCTAGGCGAATTCAGTGAGTTCCCAATGGGACATGCTTGTATGAGTTTGCTTTTCAATATCGAGCAACATTTTAAGGAACGGACTCTCATTATCATGGTGAATTGAGTAGGTTCCCAATAGGATTCGCATGTAATAAGCTTGTTATTCAAGATAGAGCAACGTTTTAACGAACTGAAACACTGTTTCTTTGTGAATTCAGTTAGTTCCTAGTAGGCTGCTCTTGTAATATGTGTACTTTTAAAGATTTATAAAAATTTGGTGAGCCGAATCTGAGTAACATGGTGAATTCGGTTAGTTACCAATAGGCGGCAGTAGTGATAAGTGGACTGTTCGGGATATAGGAAAATTTTCACGAATGGAATCCAAATTTCTAGGCGAAGTCAGTGAGTTCCCAATGGGACATGCTTGTGTGAGTTTGCTTTTCATTATCGAGCAACATGTTAAGGAACGGACCCTAAGTATCTTGGTGAATCGAGTAGGTTCCCAATAGGATTCGCATGTAATAAGCTTGTTATTCAAGATAGAGCAACGTTTTAACGAACTGAAACACGGTTTCTTTGTGAATTCTGTTAGTTCCTAGTAGCCTGCTCTTGTAATATGTGTACTTTTAAAGATTTATAAAAATTTGGTGAGCCGAATCTGAGTAACATGGTGAATTCGGTTAGTTCCCTATAGGCTGCAGAAGTAATAAGTTGACTGTTCCGGATATAGAAAAATTTTCACGAATGGAATCAAAATTTCTAGGCGAATTCAGTGAGTTCCCAATGGGACATGCTTGTATGAGTTTGCTTTTCAATATCGAGCAACATTTTAAGGAACGGAATCTAAGTATCATGGTGATTTGAGTAGGTTCCCAATAGGATTCGCATGTTATAAGCTTGTTATTCAAGATAGAGCAAGGTTTTAACGAACTGAAACACTGTTTCTTTCTGAATTCAGTTAGTTGCTAGTAGGCTGCTCTTGTAATATGTGTACTTTTAAAGATTTATAAAAATTTGGTGAGCCGAATCTGAGTAACATGGTGAATTCGGTTAGTTCCCAATAGGCCGCAGTAGTAATAAGTGGACTGTTCGGGATATAGAAAAATTTTCACGAATGGAATCAAAATTTCTAGGCGAATTCAGTGAGTTCCCAATGGGACATGCTTGTATGAGTTTGCTTTTCAATATCGAGCAACATTTTAAGGAACGGACTCTAAGTATCATGGTGAATTGAGTAGGTTCCCAATAGGATTCGCATGTAATAAGCTTGTTATTCAAGATAGAGCAACGTTTAAACGAACTGAAACACTGTTTCTTTGTGAATTCAGTTAGTTCCTAGTAGCCTGCTCTTGTAATATGTGTACTTTTAAAGATTTATAAAAATTTGGTGAGCCGAATCTGAGTAACATGGTGAATTCGGTTAGTTCCCAATAGGCCGCAGTAGTAATAAGTGGACAGTTCGGGATATAGGAAAATTTTCACGAACGGAATCAAAATTTCTAGGCGAATTCAGTGAGTTCCCAATGGGACATGCTTGTATGAGTTTGCTTTTCAATATCGAGCAACATTTTAAGGAACGGAATCTAAGTATCCTGGTGAATTGAGTAGGTTCCCAATAGGATTCGCATGTAATAAGCTTGTTATTCAAGATAGAGCAACGTTTTAACGAACTGAAACACTGTTTCTTTGTGAATTCAGTTAGTTCCTAGTAGCCTGCTCTTGTAATATGTGTACTTTTAAAGATTTATAAAAATTTGGTGAGCCGAATCTGAGTAACATGGTGAATTCGGTTAGTTCCCAATAGGCGGCAGTAGTAATAAGTGGACTGTTCGGGATATAGAAAAATTTTCACGAACGGAATCAAAATTTCTAGGCGAATTCAGTGAGTTCCCGATGGGAATGCTTGTATGAGTTTGCTTTTCAATATCGAGCAACACTTTAAGGAACGGAATCTAAGTATCATGGTGAATTGAGTAGGTTCCCAATAGGATTCGCATGTAATAAGCTTGTTATTCAAGATAGAGCAACGTTTTAACGAACTGAAACACGGTTTCTTTGTGAATTCTGTTAGTTCCTAGTAGCCTGCTCTTGTAATATGTGTACTTTTAAAGATTTATAAAAATTTGGTGAGCCGAATCTGAGTAACATGGTGAATTCGGTTAGTTCCCTATAGGCCGCAGAAGTAATAAGTTGACTGTTCGGGTTATAGGAAAATTTTCACGAATGGAATCAAAATTTCTAGGCGAATTCAGTGAGTTCCCAATGGGACATGCTTGTATGAGTTTGCTTTTCAATATCGAGCAACATTTTAAGGAACGGAATCTAAGTATCATGGTGATTTGAGTAGGTTCCCAATAGGATTCGCATGTTATAAGCTTTTTATTCAAGATAGAGCCACGTTTTAATGAACTGAAACACTGTTTCTTTGTGAATTCAGTTAGTTGCTAGTAGGCTGCTCTTGTAATATGTGTACTTTTAAAGATTTATAAAAATTTGGTGAGCCGATTCTGAGTAACATGGTGAATTCCGTTAATTCCCAATAGGCCGCAGTAGTAATAAGTGGACTGTTCGGGATATAGAAAAATTTTCACGAATGGAATCAAAATTTCTAGGCGAATTCAGTGAGTTCCCAATGGGACATGCTTGTATGAGTTTGCTTTTCAATATCGAGCATCATTTTAAGGAACGGACTCTCATTATCATGGTGAATTGAGTAGGTTCCCAATAGGATTCGCATGTAATAAGCTTGTTATTCAAGATAGAGCAACGTTTAAACGAACTGAAACACTGTTTCTTTGTGAATTCAGTTAGTTCCTAGTAGCCTGCTCTTGGAATATGTGTACTTTTAAAGATTTATAAAAATTTGGGGAGCCGAATCTGAGTAACATGGTGAATTCGGTTAGTTCCCAATAGGCCGCAGTAGTAATAAGTGGACTCTTCGGGATATAGGAAAATTTTCACGAACGGAATCAAAATTTCTAGGCAAATTCAGTGAGTTCCCAATGGGACATGCTTGTATGAGTTTGCTTTCAATATCGAGCAACATTTTAAGGAACGGAATCTAAGTATCCTGGTGAATTGAGTAGGTTCCCAATAGGATTCGCATGTAATAAGCTTGTTATTCAAGATAGAGCAACGTTTTAACGAACTGAAACACTGTTTCTTTGTGAATTCAGTTAGTTCCTAGTAGCCTGCTCTTGTAATATGTGTACTTTTAAAGATTTATAAAAATTTGGTGAGCCGAATCTGAGTAACATGGTGAATTCGGTTAGTTCCGAATAGGCCGCAGTAGTAATAAGTGGACTGTTCGGGAAATATAAAAATTTTCACGAATGGAATCAAAATTTCTAGGCGAATTCAGTGAGTTCCCAATGGGACATGCTTGTATGAGTTTGCTTTTCAATATCGAGCAACATTTTAAGGAACGGAATCTAAGTATCATGGTGAATTGAGTAGGTTCCCAATAGGATTCGCATGTAATAAGCTTGTTATTAAAGATAGAGCAACGTTTTAACGAACTGAAACACTGTTCCTTTGTGAATTCAGTTAGTTCCTAGTAGCCTGCTCTTGTAATATGTGTACTTATAAAGATTTGTAAAAATTGGGTCAGTCGAATCTGAGTAACATGGTGAATTCGGTTAGTTCCCAATAGGCCGCAGTAGTAGTAAGGGGACTGTCCGGGATATAGAAAAATTTTCACGAACGGAATCAAAATTTCTAGGCGAATTCAGTGAGTTCCCAATGGGACATGCTTGTATGAGTTTGCTTTTCAATATCGAGCAACATTTTAAGGAACGGAATCGAAGTATCATGGTGAATTGAGTAGGTTCCCAATAGGATTCGCATGTAATAAGCTTGTTATTCAAGATAGAGCAAGGTTTTAACGAACTGAAACACTGTTTCTTTGTGAATTCAGTTAGTTCCTAGTAGCCTGCTCTTGTAATATGGGTACTTTTAAAGATTTATAAAAATTTGGTGAGCCGAATCTGAGTAACATGGTGAATTCGGTTAGTTCCCAATAGGCCGCAGTAGTAATAAGTGGACTCTTCGGGATATAGGAAAATTTTCACGAACGGAATCAAAATTTCTAGGTGAATTCAGTGAGTTCCCAATGGGACATGCTTGTATGAGTTTGCTTTTCAATATCGAGCAACATTTTAAGGAACGGAATCTAAGTAGCCTGGTGAATTGAGTAGGTTCCCAATAGGATTCGCATGTAATAAGCTTGTTATTCAAGATAGAGCAACGTTTTAACGAACTGAAACACTGTTTCTTTGTGAATTCAGTTAGTTCCTAGTAGCCGGCTCTTGTAATATGTGTACTTTTAAAGATTTATTAAAATTTGGTGAGCCGAATCTGAGTAACATGGTGAATTCGGTTAGTTCCCAATAGGCCGCAGTAGCAGTAAGTGGACTGTTCGGGATATATAAAAATTTTCACGAACTGAATCAAAATTTCTAGGCGAATTCAGTGAGTTCCCAATGGGACATGCTTGTATGAGTTGTCTTTTCAATATCGAGCAACATTTTAAGGAACGGAATCTAAGTATCATGGTGAATTGAGTAGGTTCCCAATAGGATTCGCATGTAATAAGCTTGTTATTCAAGATAGAGCAACGTTTTAACGAACTGAAACACTGTTTCTTTGTGAATTCAGTTACTTCCTAGTAACCTGCTCTTGTAATATGTGTACTTTTAAAGATTTATAAAAATTTGGTAAGCCGAATCTGAGTAACATGGTGAATTCGGTTAGTTCCCAATAGGCCGCAGTAGTAATAAGTGGACTCTTCGGGATATGTAAAAATTTTCACGAACGGAATCAAAATTTCTACACGAATTCAGTGAGTTCCCAATGGGACAAACTTGTATGAGTATGCTTTTCAATATCGAGCATCATTTTAAGGAACGGACTCTCATTATCATGGTGAATTGAGTAGGTTCCCAATAGGATTCGCATGTAATAAGCTTGTTATTCAAGATAGAGCAACGTTTAAACGAACTGAAACACTGTTTCTTTGTGAATTCAGTTAGTTCCTAGTAGCCTGCTCTTGTAATATGTGTACTTTTAAAGATTTATAAAAATTAGGGGAGCCGAATCTGAGTAACATGGTGAATTCGGTTAGTTCCCAATAGGCCGCAGTAGTAATAAGTGGACTCTTCGGGATATAGGAAAATTTTCACGAACGGAATCAAAATTTCTAGGCAAATTCAGTGAGTTCCCAATGGGACATGCTTGTATGAGTTTGCTTTTCAATATCGAGCAACATTTTAAGGAACGGAATCTAAGTATCCTGGTGAAATGAGTAGGTTCCCAATAGGATTCGCATGTAATAAGCTTGTTATTCAAGATAGAGCAACGTTTTAACGAACTGAAACACTGTTTCTTTGTGAATTCTGTTAGTTCCTAGTAGCCTGCTCTTGTAATATGTGTACTTTTAAAGATTTATAAAAATTTGGTGAGCCGAATCTGAGTAACATGGTGAATTCGGTTAGTTCCCAATAGGCCGCAGTAGTAATAAGTGGACTCTTCGGGAAATATAAAAATTTTCACGAATGGAATCAAAATTTCTAGGCGAATTCAGTGAGTTCCCAATGGGACATGCTTGTATGAGTTTGCTTTTCAATATCGAGCAACATTTTAAAGAACGGAATCTAAGTATCATGTTGAATTGACTGGGTTCCCAATAGGATTCGCATGTAATAAGCTTGTTATTCAAGATAGAGCAACGTTTTAACGAACTGAAACACTGTTCCCTAGTGAATGCAGTTAGTTCCTAGTAGCCTGCTCTTGTAATATGTGTACTTATAAAGATTTGTAAAAATTTGGTCAGTCTAATCTGAGTAACATGGTGAATTCGGTTAGTTCCCAATAGGCCGCAGTAGTAGTAAGGGGACTGTCCGGGATATAGAAAAATTTTCACGAACGGAATCAAAATTTCTAGGCGAAATCAGTGAGTTACCAATGGGACATGCTTGTATGAGTTTGCTTTTCAATATCGAGCAACATTTTAAGGAACGGAATCTAAGTATCATGGTGAATTGAGTAGGTTCCCAATAGGATTCGCATGTAATAAGCTTGTTATTCAAGATAGAGCTAGGTTTTAACAAACTGAAACACTGTTTCTTTGTGAATTCAGTTAGTTCCTAGTAGCCTGCTCTTGTAATATGTGTACTTTTAAAGATTTATAAAAATTTGGTGAGCCGAATCTGAGTAACATGGTGAATTCGGTTAGTTCCCAATAGGCCGCAGTAGTAATAAGTGGACTGTTCGGGTTATAGGAAAATTTTCACGAACGGAATCAAAATTTCTAGGCGAATTCAGTGAGTTCCCAATGGGACATGCTTGTATGAGTTTGCTTTTCAATATCGAGCAACATTTTAAGGAACGGAATCTAAGTATCCTGGTGAAATGAGTAGGTTCCCAATAGGATTCGCATGTAATAAGCTTGTTATTCAAGATAGAGCAACGTTTTAACGAACTGAAACACTGTTTCTTTGTGAATTCTGTTAGTTCCTAGTAGCCTGCTCTTGTAATATGTGTACTTTTAAAGATTTATAAAAATTTGGTGAGCCGAATCTGAGTAACATGGTGAATTCGGTTAGTTCCCAATAGGCCGCAGTAGTAATAAGTGGACTCTTCGGGAAATATAAAAATTTTCACGAATGGAATCAAAATTTCTAGGCGAATTCAGTGAGTTCCCAATGGGACATGCTTGTATGAGTTTGCTTTTCAATATCGAGCAACATTTTAAAGAACGGAATCTAAGTATCATGTTGAATTGACTGGGTTCCCAATAGGATTCGCATGTAATAAGCTTGTTATTCAAGATAGAGCAACGTTTTAACGAACTGAAACACTGTTCCCTAGTGAATGCAGTTAGTTCCTAGTAGCCTGCTCTTGTAATATGTGTACTTATAAAGATTTGTAAAAATTTGGTCAGTCTAATCTGAGTAACATGGTGAATTCGGTTAGTTCCCAATAGGCCGCAGTAGTAGTAAGGGGACTGTCCGGGATATAGAAAAATTTTCACGAACGGAATCAAAATTTCTAGGCGAAATCAGTGAGTTACCAATGGGACATGCTTGTATGAGTTTGCTTTTCAATATCGAGCAACATTTTAAGGAACGGAATCTAAGTATCATGGTGAATTGAGTAGGTTCCCAATAGGATTCGCATGTAATAAGCTTGTTATTCAAGATAGAGCTAGGTTTTAACAAACTGAAACACTGTTTCTTTGTGAATTCAGTTAGTTCCTAGTAGCCTGCTCTTGTAATATGTGTACTTTTAAAGATTTATAAAAATTTGGTGAGCCGAATCTGAGTAACATGGTGAATTCGGTTAGTTCCCAATAGGCCGCAGTAGTAATAAGTGGACTGTTCGGGTTATAGGAAAATTTTCACGAACGGAATCAAAATTTCTAGGCGAATTCAGTGAGTTCCCAATGGGACATGCTTGTATGAGTTTGCTTTTCAATATCGAGCAACATTTTAAGGAACGGACTCTAAGTATCATGGTGAATTGAGTAGGTTCCCAATAGGATTCGCATGTAATAAGCTTGTTATTCAAGATAGAGCAACGTTTTAACGAACTGAAACACTGTTTCTTTGTGAATTCAGTTAGTTCCTAGTAGCCTGCTCTTGTAATATGTGTACTTTTAAAGATTTATAAAAATTTGGTGAACCGAATCTGAGTAACATGGTGAATTCTGTTAGTTCCCAATAGGCCGCAGTAGTAATAAGTGGACTGTTCGGGATATAGAAAAATTTTCACGAATGGAATCAAAATTTCTAGGCGAATTCAGTGAGTTCCCAATGGGACATGCTTGTATGAGTTTGCTTTTCAATATCGAGCAACATTTTAAGGAACGGACTCTAAGTATCATGGTGAATTGAGTAGGTTCCCAATAGGATTCGCATGTAATAAGCTTTTTATTCAAGATAGAGCAACGTTTTAACGAACTGAAACACTGTTTCTTTGTGAATTCAGTTAGTTCCTAGTAGCCTGCTCTTGTAATATGTGTACTTTTAAAGATTTATAAAAATTTGGTGAACCGAATCTGAGTAACATGGTGAATTCGGTTAGTTCCCAATAGGCCGCAGTAGTAGTAAGGGGTCTGTTCGGGATATAGAAAAATTTTCACGAACGGAATCAAAATTTCTAGGCGAATTCAGTGAGTTCCCAATGGGACATGCTTGTATGAGTTTGCTTTTCAATATCGAGCAACATTTTAAGGAACGGAATCTAAGTATCATTGTGAATTTAGTAGGTTCCCAATAGGATTCGCATGTAATAAGCTTGTTATTCAAGATAGAGCAAGGTTTTAACGAACTGAAACACTGTTTCTTTTTGAATTCAGTTTGTTCCTAGTAGCCTGCTCTTTTAATATGTGTACTTTTAATGATTTATAAAAATTTGGTGAGCCGAATCTGAGTAACATGGTGAATTCGGTTAGTTCCCAATAGGCCACAGTAGTAATAAGTGGACTGTTCGGGATATAGGAAAATTTTCACGAACGGAATCAAAATTTCTAGGCGAATTCAGTGAGTTCCCAATGGGACATGCTTGTATGAGTTTGCTTTTCAATATCGAGCAACATTTTAAGGAACGGAATCTAAGTATCCTGGTGAATTGAGTAGGTTCCCAATAGGATTCGCATGTAATAAGCTTGTTATTCAAGATAGAGCAACGTTTTAACGAACTGAAACACTGTTTCTTTGTGAATTCAGTTAGTTCCTAGTAGCCTGCTCTTGTAATATGTGTACTTTTAAAGATTTATTAAAATTTGGTGAGCCGAATCTGAGTAACATGGTGAATTCGGTTAGTTCCCAAGAGGCCGCAGTAGCAGTAAGTGGACTGTTCGGGATATATAAAAATTTTCACGAACTGAATCAAAATTTCTAGGCGAATTCAGTGAGTTCCCAATGGGACATGCTTGTATGAGTTTGCTTTTCAATATCGAGCAACATTTTAAGGAACGGAATCTAAGTATCATGGTGAATTGAGTAGGTTCCCAATAGGATTCGCATGTAATAAGCTTGTTATTCAAGATAGAGCAACGTTTTAACGAACTGAAACAGTTTCTTTGTCAATTCAGTTACTTCCTAGTTACCTGCTCTTGTAATATGTGTACTTTTAAAGATTTATAAAAATTTGGTAAGCCGAATCTGAGTAACATGGTGTATTCGGTTAGTTCCCAATAGGCCGCAGTAGTAATAAGTGGACTCTTCGGGATATGTAAAAATTTTCACGAACGGAATCAAAATTTCTAGACGAATTCATTGAGTCCCAATGGGACATGCTTGTATGAGTTTGCTTTTCAATATCGAGCAACATTTTAAGGATCGGAATCTAAGTATCATTTTGAATTGAGTAGGTTCCCAATAGGATTCGCATGTAATAAGCTTGTTATTCAAGATAGAGCAAGGTTTTAACGAACTGAAACACTGTTTCTTTGTGAATTCAGTTAGTTCCTAGTAGCCTGCTCTTGTAATATGTGTACTTTTAAAGATTTATAAAAATTTGGTGAGCCGAATCTGAGTAACATGGTGAATTCGGTTAGTTCCCAATAGGCCGCAGTAGTAATAAGTGGACTGTTCGGGTTATAGGAAAATTTTCACGAACGGAATCAAAATTTCTAGGCAAATTCAGTGAGTTCCCAATGGGACATGCTTGTATGAGTTTGCTTTTCAATATCGAGCAACATTTTAAGGAACGGAATCTAAGTATCCTGGTGAATTGAGTAGGTTCCCAATAGGATTCGCATGTAATAAGCTTGTTATTCAAGATAGAGCAACGTTTTAACGAACTGAAACACTGTTTCTTTGTGAATTCAGTTAGTTCCTAGTAGCCTGCTCTTGTAATATGTGTACTTTTAAAGATTTATAAAAATTTGGTGAGCCGAGTCTGAGTAACATGGTGAATTCGGTTAGTTCCCAATAGGCCGCAGTAGTAATAAGTGGACTCTTCGGGAAATATAAAAATTTTCACGAATGGAATCAAAATTTCTAGGCGAATTCAGTGAGTTCCCAATGGGACATGCTTGTATGAGTTTGCTTTTCAATATCGAGCAACATTTTGAGGAACGGACTCTAAGTAACATGGTGAATTGAGTAGGTTCCCAATAGGATTCGCAGGTAATAAGCTTGTTATTCAAGGTAGAGCAACGTTTTAACGAACTGAAACACTGTTTCTTTGTGAATTCAGTTAGTTCCTTAACCTGCTCTTGTAATATGTGTACTTTTAAAGATTTATAAAAATTTGGTAAGCCGAATCTGAGTAACATGGTGAATTCGGTTAGTTCCCAATAGGCCGCAGTAGTAATAAGTGGACACTTCGGGATATGTAAAAATTTTCCCGAACGGAATCAAAATTTCTAGACGAATTCAGTGAGTTCCCAATGGGACAAACTTGTATGAGTATGCTTTTCAATATCGAGCATCATTTTTAGGAACGGACTCTCATTATCATGGTGAATTGAGTAGGTTCCCAATAGGATTCGCATGTAATAAGCTTGTTATTCAAGATAGAGCAACGTTTTAACGAACTGAAACACTGTTTCTTTGTGAATTCAGTTAGTTGCTAGTAGGCTGCTCTTGTAATATGTGTACTTTTAAAGATTTATAAAAATTTGGTGAGCCGAATCTGAGTAACATGGTGAATTCGGTTAGTTACCAATAGGCCGCAGTAGTAATAAGTGGACTGTTCGGGATATAGAAAAAATTTCACGAATGGAATCCAAATTTCTAGGCGAAGTCAGTGAGTTCCCAATGGGACATGCTTGTGTGAGTTTGCTTTTCATTATCGAGCAACATGTTAAGGAACGGACTCTCATTATCATGGTGAATTGAGTAGGTTCCCAATAGGATTCGCATGTAATAAGCTTGTTATTCAAGATAGAGCAACGTTTTAACGAACTGAAACACGGTTTCTTTGTGAATTCTGTTAGTTCCTAGTAGCCTGCTCTTGTAATATGTGTACTTTTAAAGATTTATAAAAATTTGGTGAGCCGAATCTGAGTAACATGGTGAATTCGGTTAGTTCCCTATAGGCCGCTTAAGTAATAAGTGGACTGTTCGGGATATAGAAAAATTTTCACGAATGGAATCAAAATTTCTAGGCGAATTCAGTGAGTTCCCAATGGGACATGCTTGTATGAGTTTGCTTTTCAATATCGAGCAACATTTTAAGGAACGGAATCTAAGTATCATGGTGATTTGAGTAGGTTCACAATAGGATTCGCATGTTATAAGCTTGTTATTCAAGACAGAGCAACGTTTTAACGAACTGAAACACTGTTTCTTTGTGAATTCAGTTAGTTGCTAGTAGGCTGCTCTTGTAATATGTGTACTTTTAAAGATTTATAAAAATTTGGTGAGCCGAATCTGAGTAACATGGTGAATTCGGTTAGTTCCCAATAGGCCGCAGTAGTAATAAGTGGACTGTTCGGGATATAGAAAAATTTTCACGAACGTAATCAAAATTTCTAGGCGAATTCAGTGAGTTCCCAAGGGGACATGCTTGTATGAGTTTGCTTTTCAATATCGAGCAACATTTTAAGGAACGGAATCTAAGTATCATTGTGAATTTAGTAGGTTCCCAATAGGATTCGCATGTAATAAGCTTGTTATTCAAGGTAGAGCAAGGTTTTAACGAACTGAAACACTGTTTCTTTGTGAATTCAGTTTGTTGCTAGTAGGCTGCTCTTGTAATATGTGTACTTTTAAAGATTTATAAAAATTTGGTGAGCCGAATCTGAGTAACATGGTGAATTCGGTTAGTTCCCAATAGGCCGCAGTAGTAATAAGTGGACTCTTCGGGATATAGGAAAATTTTCACGAACGGAATCAAAATTTCTAGGCGAATTCAGTGAGTTCCCAATGGGACATGCTTGTATGAGTTTGCTTTTCAATATCGAGCAACATTTTAAGGAACGGAATCTAAGTAGCCTGGTGAATTGAGTAGGTTCCCAATAGGATTCGCATGTAATAAGCTTGTTATTCAAGATAGAGCAACGTTTTAACGAACTGAAACACTGTTTCTTTGTGAATTCAGTTAGTTCCTAGTAGCCGGCTCTTGTAATATGTGTACTTTTAAAGATTTATTAAAATTTGGTGAGCCGAATCTGAGTAACATGGTGAATTCGGTTAGTTCCCAATAGGCCGCAGTAGCAGTAAGTGGACTGTTCGGGATATATAAAAATTTTCACGAACTGAATCAAAATTTCTAGGCGAATTCAGTGAGTTCCCAATAACATGCTTGTATGAGTTGTCTTTTCAATATCGAGCAACATTTTAAGGAACGGAATCTAAGTATCATGGTGAATTGAGTAGGTTCCCAATAGGATTCGCATGTAATAAGCTTGTTATTCAAGATAGAGCAACGTTTAAACGAACTGAAACACTGTTTCTTTGTGAATTCAGTTAGTTCCTAGTAGCCTGCTCTTGTAATATGTGTACTTTTAAAGATTTATAAAAATTAGGGGAGCCGAATCTGAGTAACATGGTGAATTCGGTTAGTTCCCAATAGGCCGCAGTAGTAATAAGTGGACTCTTCGGGATATAGGAAAATTTTCACGAACGGAATCAAAATTTCTAGGCAAATTCAGTGAGTTCCCAATGGGACATGCTTGTATGAGTTTGCTTTTCAATATCGAGCAACATTTTAAGGAACGGAATCTAAGTATCCTGGTGAAATGAGTAGGTTCCCAATAGGATTCGCATGTAATAAGCTTGTTATTCAAGATAGAGCAACGTTTTAACGAACTGAAACACTGTTTCTTTGTGAATTCTGTTAGTTCCTAGTAGCCTGCTCTTGTAATATGTGTACTTTTAAAGATTTATAAAAATTTGGTGAGCCGAATTTGAGTAACATGGTGAATTCGGTTAGTTCCCAATAGGCCGCAGTAGTAATAAGTGGACTCTTCGGGAAATATAAAAATTTTCACGAATGGAATCAAAATTTCTAGGCGAATTCAGTGAGTTCCCAATGGGACATGCTTGTATGAGTTTGCTTTTCAATATCGAGCAACATTTTAAAGAACGGAATCTAAGTATCATGTTGAATTGACTGGGTTCCCAATAGGATTCGCATGTAATAAGCTTGTTATTCAAGATAGAGCAACGTTTTAACGAACTGAAACACTGTTCCCTAGTGAATTCAGTTAGTTCCTAGTAGCCTGCTCTTGTAATATGTGTACTTATAAAGATTTGTAAAAATTTGGTCAGTCTAATCTGAGTAACATGGTGAATTCGGTTAGTTCCCAATAGGCCGCAGTAGTAGTAAGGGGACTGTCCGGGATATAGAAAAATTTTCACGAACGGAATCAAAATTTCTAGGCGAAATCAGTGAGTTACCAATGGGACATGCTTGTATGAGTTTGCTTTTCAATATCGAGCAACATTTTAAGGAACGGAATCTAAGTATCATGGTGAATTGAGTAGGTTCCCAATAGGATTCGCATGTAATAAGCTTGTTATTCAAGATAGAGCTAGGTTTTAACAAACTGAAACACTGTTTCTTTGTGAATTCAGTTAGTTCCTAGTAGCCTGCTCTTGTAATATGTGTACTTTTAAAGATTTATAAAAATTTGGTGAGCCGAATCTGAGTAACATGGTGAATTCGGTTAGTTCCCAATAGGCCGCAGTAGTAATAAGTGGACTGTTCGGGTTATAGGAAAATTTTCACGAACGGAATCAAAATTTCTAGGCGAATTCAGTGAGTTCCCAATGGGACATGCTTGTATGAGTTTGCTTTTCAATATCGAGCAACATTTTAAGGAACGGACTCTAAGTATCATGGTGAATTGAGTAGGTTCCCAATAGGATTCGCATGTAATAAGCTTGTTATTCAAGATAGAGCAACGTTTTAACGAACTGAAACACTGTTTCTTTGTGAATTCAGTTAGTTCCTAGTAGCCTGCTCTTGTAATATGTGTACTTTTAAAGATTTATAAAAATTTGGTGAACCGAATCTGAGTAACATGGTGAATTCTGTTAGTTCCCAATAGGCCGCAGTAGTAATAAGTGGACTGTTCGGGATATAGAAAAATTTTCACGAATGGAATCAAAATTTCTAGGCGAATTCAGTGAGTTCCCAATGGGACATGCTTGTATGAGTTTGCTTTTCAATATCGAGCAACATTTTAAGGAACGGACTCTAAGTATCATGGTGAATTGAGTAGGTTCCCAATAGGATTCGCATGTAATAAGCTTTTTATTCAAGATAGAGCAACGTTTTAACGAACTGAAACACTGTTTCTTTGTGAATTCAGTTAGTTCCTAGTAGCCTGCTCTTGTAATATGTGTACTTTTAAAGATTTATAAAAATTTGGTGAACCGAATCTGAGTAACATGGTGAATTCGGTTAGTTCCCAATAGGCCGCAGTAGTAGTAAGGGGTCTGTTCGGGATATAGAAAAATTTTCACGAACGGAATCAAAATTTCTAGGCGAATTCAGTGAGTTCCCAATGGGACATGCTTGTATGAGTTTGCTTTTCAATATCGAGCAACATTTTAAGGAACGGAATCTAAGTATCATTGTGAATTTAGTAGGTTCCCAATAGGATTCGCATGTAATAAGCTTGTTATTCAAGATAGAGCAAGGTTTTAACGAACTGAAACACTGTTTCTTTTTGAATTCAGTTTGTTCCTAGTAGGCTGCTCTTGTAATATGTGTACTTTTAAAGATTTGTAAAAATTTGGTCAATCGAATCTGAGTAACATGGTGAATTCGGTTAGTTCCCATTAGGCCGCAGTAGTAGTAAGTGGACTGTTCGGGATATAGAAAAATTTTCACGAACGGAATCAAAATTTCTAGGCGAATTCAGTGAGTTCCCAATGGGACATGCTTGTATGAGTTGTCTTTTCAATATCGAGCAACATTTTAAGGAACGGAATCTAAGTATGATGGTGAATTGAGTAGGTTCCCAATAGGATTCGCATGTAATAAGCTTGTTATTCAAGATAGAGCAACGTTTTAACGCACTGAAACCCTGTTTCTTTGTGAATTCAGTTAATTCCTAGTAGCCTGCTCTTGTAATATGTGTACTTTTAAGGATTTATAAAAATTTGGTGAGCCGAATCTGAGTAACATGGTGAATTCGGTTAGTTCCCAATAGGCCGCAGTAGTAATAATTGGACTGTTCGGGATATAGGAAATTTTTCACGAACGGAATCAAAATTTCTAGGCGAATTCAGTGAGTTCCCAATGGGACATGCTTGTATGAGTTTGCTTTTCAATATCGAGCAACATTTTAAGGAACGGACTCTAAGTATCATGGTGAATTGAGTAGGTTCCCAATAGGATTCGCATGTAATAAGCTTGTTATTCAAGATAGAGCAACGTTTTAACGAACTGAAACACTGTTTGTTTGTGAATTCAGTTAGTTCCTAGTAGCCTGCTCTTGTAATATGTGTACTTTTAAAGATTTATAAAAATTTGGTGAACCGAATCTGAGTAACATGGTGAATTCGGTTAGTTCCCAATAGGCCGCAGTAGTAATAAGTGGACTGTTCGGGTTATAGGAAAATTTTCACGAACGGAATCAAAATTTCTAGGCGAATTCAGTGAGTTCCCAATGGGACATGCTTGTATGAGTTTGCTTTTCAATATCGAGCAACATTTTAAGGAACGGACTCTAAGTATCATGGTGAATTGAGTAGGTTCCCAATAGGATTCGCATGTAATAAGCTTGTTATTCAAGATAGAGCAACGTTTTAACGAACTGAAACACTGTTTCTTTGTGAATTCAGTTAGTTCCTAGTAGCCTGCTCTTGTAATATGTGTACTTTTAAAGATTTATAAAAATTTGGTGAACCGAATCTGAGTAACATGGTGAATTCTGTTAGTTCCCAATAGGCCGCAGTAGTAATAAGTGGACTGTACGGGATATCGAAAAATTTTCACGAATGGAATCAAAATTTCTAGGCGAATTCAGTGAGTTCCCAATGGGACATGCTTGTATGAGTTTGCTTTTCAATATCGAGCAACATTTTAAGGAACGGACTCTAAGTATCATGGTGAATTGAGTAGGTTCCCAATAGGATTCGCATGTAATAAGCTTTTTATTCAAGATAGAGCAACGTTTTAACGAACTGAAACACTGTTTGTTTGTGAATTCAGTTAGTTCCTAGTAGCCTGCTCTTGTAATATGTGTACTTTTAAAGATTTATAAAAATTTGGTGAACCGAATCTGAGTAACATGGTGAATTCGGTTAGTTCCCAATAGGCCGCAGTAGTAGTAAGGGGTCTGTTCGGGATATAGAAAAAATTTCACGAACGGAATCAAAATTTCTAGGCGAATTCAGTGAGTTCCCAATGGGACATGCTTGTATGAGTTTGCTTTTCAATATCGAGCAACATTTTAAGGAACGGAATCTAAGTATCATTGTGAATTTAGTAGGTTCCCAATAGGATTCGCATGTAATAAGCTTGTTATTCAAGATAGAGCAAGGTTTTAACGAACTGAAACACTGTTTCTTTCTGAATTCAGTTTGTTCCTAGTAGCCTGCTCTTTTAATATGTGTACTTTTAATGATTTATAAAAATATGGTGAGCCGAATCTGAGTAACATGGTGAATTCGGTTAGTTCCCAATAGGCCACAGTAGTAATAAGTGGACTGTTCGGGATATAGGAAAATTTTCACGAACGGAATCAAAATTTCTAGGCGAATTCAGTGAGTTCCCAATGGGACATGCTTGTATGAGTTTGCTTTTCAATATCGAGCAACATTTTAAGGAACGGAATCTAAGTATCCTGGTGAATTGAGTAGGTTCCCAATAGGATTCGCATGTAATAAGCTTGTTATTCAAGATAGAGCAACGTTTTAACGAACTGAAACACTGTTTCTTTGTGAATTCAGTTAGTTCCTAGTAGCCTGCTCTTGTAATATGTGTACTTTTAAAGATTTATTAAAATTTGGTGAGCCGAATCTGAGTAACATGGTGAATTCGGTTAGTTCCCAAGAGGCCGCAGTAGCAGTAAGTGGACTGTTCGGGATATATAAAAATTTTCACGAACTGAATCAAAATTTCTAGGCGAATTCAGTGAGTTCCCAATGGGACATGCTTGTATGAGTTTGCTTTTCAATATCGAGCAACATTTTAAGGAACGGAATCTAAGTATCATGGTGAATTGAGTAGGTTCCCAATAGGATTCGCATGTAATAAGCTTGTTATTCAAGATAGAGCAACGTTTTAACGAACTGACACAGTTTCTTTGTCAATTCAGTTACTTCCTAGTTGCCTGCTCTTGTAATATGTGTACTTTTAAAGATTTATAAAAATTTGGTAAGCCGAATCTGAGTAACATGGTGTATTCGGTTAGTTCCCAATAGGCCGCAGTAGTAATAAGTGGACTATTCGGGATATGTAAAAATTTTCACGAACGGAATCAAAATTTCTAGACGAATTCATTGAGTCCCAATGGGACATGCTTGTATGAGTTTGCTTTTCAATATCGAGCAACATTTTAAGGATCGGAATCTAAGTATCATTTTGAATTGAGTAGGTTCCCAATAGGATTCGCATGTAATAAGCTTTTTATTCAAGATAGAGCAACGTTTTAACGAACTGAAACACTGTTTCTTTGTGAATTCAGTTAGTTGCTAGTAGGCTGCTCTTGTAATATGTGTACTTTTAAAGATTTATAAAAATTTGGTGAGCCTAATCTGAGTAACATGGTGAATTCGGTTAGTTCCCAATAGGCCGCAGTAGTAATAAGTGGACTGTTCGGGATATAGAAAAATTTTCACGAATGGAATCAAAATGTCTAGGCGAATTCAGTGAGTTCCCAATGGGACATGCTTGTATGAGTTTGCTTATCAATATCGAGCAACATTTTAAGGAACGGACTCTAATTATCATGGTGAATTGAGTAGGTTCCCAATAGGATTCGCATGTAATAAGCTTGTTATTCAAGATAGAGCAACGTTTAAACGAACTGAAACACTGTTTCTTTGTGAATTCAGTTAGTTCCTAGTAGCCTGCTCTTGTAATATGTGTACTTTTAAAGATTTATAAAAATTTGGTGAGCCGAATCTGAGTAACATGGTGAATTCGGTTAGTTCCCAATAGGCCGCAGTAGTAATAAGTGGACTGTTCGGGATATGGGAAAATTTTCACGAACGGAATCAAAATTTCTAGGCGAATTCAGTGAGTTCCCAATGGGACCTGCTTGTATGAGTTTGCTTTTCAATATCGAGCAACATTTTAAGGAACGGACTCTAAGTATCATGGTGAATTGAGTAGGTTCCCAATAGGATTCGCATGTAATAAGCTTGTTATTCAAGATAGAGCAACGTTTTAACGAACTGAAACACTGTTTCTTTGTGAATTCAGTTAGTTCCTAGTAGCCTGCTCTTGTAATATGTGTACTTTTAAAGATTTATAAAAATTTGGTGAACCGAATCTGAGTAACATGGTGAATTCTGTTAGTTCCCAATAGGCCGCAGTAGTAATAAGTGGACTGTTCGGGATATAGAAAAATTTTCACGAATGGAATCAAAATTTCTAGGCGAATTCAGTGAGTTCCCAATGGGACATGCTTGTATGAGTTTGCTTTTCAATATCGAGCAACATTTTAAGGAACGGACTCTAAGTATCATGGTGAATTGAGTAGGTTCCCAATAGGATTCGCATGTAATAAGCTTTTTATTCAAGATAGAGCAACGTTTTAACGAACTGAAACACTGTTTCTTTGTGAATTCAGTTAGTTCCTAGTAGCCTGCTCTTGTAATATGTGTACTTTTAAAGATTTATAAAAATTTGGTGAACCGAATCTGAGTAACATGGTGAATTCGGTTAGTTCCCAATAGGCCGCAGTAGTAGTAAGGGGTCTGTTCGGGATATAGAAAAAATTTCACGAACGGAATCAAAATTTCTAGTCGAATTCAGTGAGTTCCCAATGGGACATGCTTGTATGAGTTTGCTTTTCAATATCGAGCAACATTTTAAGGAACGGAATCTAAGTATCATTGTGAATTTAGTAGGTTCCCAATAGGATTCGCATGTAATAAGCTTGTTATTCAAGATAGAGCAAGGTTTTAACGAACTGAAACACTGTTTCTTTTTGAATTCAGTTTGTTCCTAGTAGCCTGCTCTTTTAATATGTGTACTTTTAATGATTTATAAAAATTTGGTGAGCCGAATCTGAGTAACATGGTGAATTCGGTTAGTTCCCAATAGGCCACAGTAGTAATAAGTGGACTGTTCGGGATATAGGAAAATTTTCACGAACGGAATCAAAATTTCTAGGCGAATTCAGTGAGTTCCCAATGGGACATGCTTGTATGAGTTGTCTTTTCAATATCGAGCAACATTTTAAGGAACGGAATCTAAGTATGATGGTGAATTGAGTAGGTTCCCAATAGGATTCGCATGTAATAAGCTTGTTATTCAAGATAGAGCAACGTTTTAACGCACTGAAACCCTGTTTCTTTGTGAATTCAGTTAATTCCTAGTAGCCTGCTCTTGTAATATGTGTACTTTTAAAGATTTATAAAAATTTGGTGAGCCGAATCTGAGTAACATGGTGAATTCGGTTAGTTCCCAATAGGCCGCAGTAGTAATAATTGGACTGTTCGGGATATAGGAAATTTTTCACGAACGGAATCAAAATTTCTAGGCGAATTCAGTGAGTTCCCAATGGGACATGCTTGTATGAGTTTGCTTTTCAATATCGAGCAACATTTTAAGGAACGGACTCTAAGTATCATGGTGAATTGAGTAGGTTCCCAATAGGATTCGCATGTAATAAGCTTGTTATTCAAGATAGAGCAACGTTTTAACGAACTGAAACACTGTTTCTTTGTGAATTCAGTTAGTTCCTAGTAGCCTGCTCTTGTAATATGTGTACTTTTAAAGATTTATAAAAATTTGGTGAGCCGAATCTGAGTAACATGGTGAATTCGGTTAGTTCCCAATAGGCCGCAGTAGTAATAAGTGGACTGTTCGGGTTATAGGAAAATTTTCACGAACGGAATCAAAATTTCTAGGCGAATTCAGTGAGTTCCCAATGGGACATGCTTGTATGAGTTTGCTTTTCAATATCGAGCAACATTTTAAGGAACGGACTCTAAGTATCATGGTGAATTGAGTAGGTTCCCAGTAGGATTCGCATGTAATAAGCTTGTTATTCAAGATAGAGCAACGTTTTAACGAACTGAAACACTGTTTCTTTGTGAATTCAGTTAGTTCCTAGTAGCCTGCTCTTGTAATATGTGTACTTTTAAAGATTTATAAAAATTTGGTGAACCGAATCTGAGTAACATGGTGAATTCTGTTAGTTCCCAATAGGCCGCAGTAGTAATAAGTGGACTGTACGGGATATAGAAAAATTTTCACGAATGGAATCAAAATTTCTAGGCGAATTCAGTGAGTTCCCAATGGGACATGCTTGTATGAGTTTGCTTTTCAATATCGAGCAACATTTTAAGGAACGGACTCTAAGTATCATGGTGAATTGAGTAGGTTCCCAATAGGATTCGCATGTAATAAGCTTTTTATTCAAGATAGAGCAACGTTTTAACGAACTGAAACACTGTTTGTTTGTGAATTCAGTTAGTTCCTAGTAGCCTGCTCTTGTAATATGTGTACTTTTAAAGATTTATAAAAATTTGGTGAACCGAATCTGAGTAACATGGTGAATTCGGTTAGTTCCCAATAGGCCGCAGTAGTAGTAAGGGGTCTGTTCGGGATATAGAAAAAATTTCACGAACGGAATCAAAATTTCTAGGCGAATTCAGTGAGTTCCCAATGGGACATGCTTGTATGAGTTTGCTTTTCAATATCGAGCAACATTTTAAGGAACGGAATCTAAGTATCATTGTGAATTTAGTAGGTTCCCAATAGGATTCGCATGTAATAAGCTTGTTATTCAAGATAGAGCAAGGTTTTAACGAACTGAAACACTGTTTCTTTTTGAATTCAGTTTGTTCCTAGTAGCCTGCTCTTTTAATATGTGTACTTTTAATGATTTATAAAAATTTGGTGAGCCGAATCTGAGTAACATGGTGAATTCGGTTAGTTCCCAATAGGCCACAGTAGTAATAAGTGGACTGTTCGGGATATAGGAAAATTTTCACGAACGGAATCAAAATTTCTAGGCGAATTCAGTGAGTTCCCAATGGGACATGCTTGTATGAGTTTGCTTTTCAATATCGAGCAACATTTTAAGGAACGGAATCTAAGTATCCTGGTGAATTGAGTAGGTTCCCAATAGGATTCGCATGTAATAAGCTTGTTATTCAAGATAGAGCAACGTTTTAACGAACTGAAACACTGTTTCTTTGTGAATTCAGTTAGTTCCTAGTAGCCTGCTCTTGTAATATGTGTACTTTTAAAGATTTATTAAAATTTGGTGAGCCGAATCTGAGTAACATGGTGAATTCGGTTAGTTCCCAAGAGGCCGCAGTAGCAGTAAGTGGACTGTTCGGGATATATAAAAATTTTCACGAACTGAATCAAAATTTCTAGGCGAATTCAGTGAGTTCCCAATGGGACATGCTTGTATGAGTTTGCTTTTCAATATCGAGCAACATTTTAAGGAACGGAATCTAAGTATCATGGTGAATTGAGTAGGTTCCAAATAGGATTCGCATGTAATAAGCTTGTTATTCAAGATAGAGCAACGTTTTAACGAACTGACACAGTTTCTTTGTCAATTCAGTTACTTCCTAGTTGCCTGCTCTTGTAATATGTGTACTTTTAAAGATTTATAAAAATTTGGTAAGCCGAATCTGAGTAACATGGTGTATTCGGTTAGTTCCCAATAGGCCGCAGTAGTAATAAGTGGACTATTCGGGATATGTAAAAATTTTCACGAACGGAATCAAAATTTCTAGACGAATTCATTTAGTCCCAATGGGACATGCTTGTATGAGTTTGCTTTTCAATATCGAGCAACATTTTAAGGATCGGAATCTAAGTATCATTTTGAATTGAGTAGGTTCCCAATAGGATTCGAATGTAATAAGCTTGTTATTCAAGATGGAGCAACGTTTTAACGAACTGAAACCCTGTTTCTTTGTGAATTCAGTTAGTTTCTAGTAGGCTGCTCTTGTAATATGTGTACTTTTAAAGATTTGTAAAAATTTGGTCAATCGAATCTGAGTAACATGGTGAATTCGGTTAGTTCCCATTAGGCCGCAGTAGTAGTAAGTGGACTGTTCGGGATATAGAAAAATTTTCACGAACGGAATCAAAATTTCTAGGCGAATTCAGTGAGTTCCCAATGGGACATGCTTGTATGAGTTGTCTTTTCAATATCGAGCAACATTTTAAGGAACGGAATCTAAGTATGATGGTGAATTGAGTAGGTTCCCAATAGGATTCGCATGTAATAAGCTTGTTATTCAAGATAGAGCAACGTTTTAACGCACTGAAACACTGTTTCTTTGTGAATTCAGTTAATTCCTAGTAGCCAGCCTTTGTAATATGTGTACTTTTAAAGATTTATAAAAATTTGGTGAGCCGAATCTGAGTAACATGGTGAATTCGGTTAGTTCCCAATAGGCCGCAGTAGTAATAATTGGACTGTTCGGGATATAGGAAATTTTTCACGAACGGAATCAAAATTTCTAGGCGAATTCAGTGAGTTCCCAATGGGACATGCTTGTATGAGTTTGCTTTTCAATATCGAGCAACATTTTAAGGAACGGACTCTAAGTATCATGGTGAATTGAGTAGGTTCCCAATAGGATTCGCATGTAATAAGCTTGTTATTCAAGATAGAGCAACGTTTTAACGAACTGAAACACTGTTTCTTTGTGAATTCAGTTAGTTCCTAGTAGCCTGCTCTTGTAATATGTGTACTTTTAAAGATTTATAAAAATTTGGTGAACCGAATCTGAGTAACATGGTGAATTCGGTTAGTTCCCAATAGGCCGCAGTAGTAGTAAGGGGTCTGTTCGGGATATAGAAAAATTTTCACGAACGGAATCAAAATTTCTAGGCGAATTCAGTGAGTTCCCAATGGGACATGCTTGTATGAGTTTGCTTTTCAATATCGAGCAACATTTTAAGGAACGGAATCTAAGTATCATTGTGAATTTAGTAGGTTCCCAATAGGATTCGCATGTAATAAGCTTGTTATTCAAGATAGAGCAAGGTTTTAACGAACTGAAACACTGTTTCTTTTTGAATTCAGTTTGTTCCTAGTAGGCTGCTCTTGTAATATGTGTACTTTTAAAGATTTGTAAAAATTTGGTCAATCGAATCTGAGTAACATGGTGAATTCGGTTAGTTCCCATTAGGCCGCAGTAGTAGTAAGTGGACTGTTCGGGATATAGAAAAATTTTCACGAACGGAATCAAAATTTCTAGGCGAATTCAGTGAGTTCCCAATGGGACATGCTTGTATGAGTTGTCTTTTCAATATCGAGCAACATTTTAAGGAACGGAATCTAAGTATGATGGTGAATTGAGTAGGTTCCCAATAGGATTCGCATGTAATAAGCTTGTTATTCAAGATAGAGCAACGTTTTAACGCACTGAAACCCTGTTTCTTTGTGAATTCAGTTAATTCCTAGTAGCCTGCTCTTGTAATATGTGTACTTTTAAGGATTTATAAAAATTTGGTGAGCCGAATCTGAGTAACATGGTGAATTCGGTTAGTTCCCAATAGGCCGCAGTAGTAATAATTGGACTGTTCGGGATATAGGAAATTTTTCACGAACGGAATCAAAATTTCTAGGCGAATTCAGTGAGTTCCCAATGGGACATGCTTGTATGAGTTTGCTTTTCAATATCGAGCAACATTTTAAGGAACGGACTCTAAGTATCATGGTGAATTGAGTAGGTTCCCAATAGGATTCGCATGTAATAAGCTTGTTATTCAAGATAGAGCAACGTTTTAACGCACTGAAACACTGTTTGTTTGTGAATTCAGTTAGTTCCTAGTAGCCTGCTCTTGTAATATGTGTACTTTTAAAGATTTATAAAAATTTGGTGAACCGAATCTGAGTAACATGGTGAATTCGGTTAGTTCCCAATAGGCCGCAGTAGTAATAAGTGGACTGTTCGGGTTATAGGAAAATTTTCACGAACGGAATCAAAATTTCTAGGCGAATTCAGTGAGTTCCCAATGGGACATGCTTGTATGAGTTTGCTTTTCAATATCGAGCAACATTTTAAGGAACGGACTCTAAGTATCATGGTGAATTGAGTAGGTTCCCAATAGGATTCGCATGTAATAAGCTTGTTATTCAAGATAGAGCAACGTTTTAACGAACTGAAACACTGTTTCTTTGTGAATTCAGTTAGTTCCTAGTAGCCTGCTCTTGTAATATGTGTACTTTTAAAGATTCATAAATATTTGGTGAGCCGAATCTGAGTAACATGGTGAATTCTGTTAGTTCCCAATAGGCCGCAGTAGTAATAAGTGGACTGTTCGGGATATAGAAAAATTTTCACGAATGGAATCAAAATTTCTAGGCGAATTCAGTGAGTTCCCAATGGGACATGCTTGTATAAGTTTGCTTTTCAATATCGAGCAACATTTTAAGGAACGGAATCTAATTATCATGGTGAATTGAGTAGGTTCCCAATAGGATTCGCATGTAATAAGCTTTTTATTCAAGATAGAGCAACGTTTTAACGAACTGAAACACTGTTTCTTTGTGAATTCAGTTAGTTGCTAGTAGGCTGCTCTTGTAATATGTGTACTTTTAAAGATTTATAAAAATTTGGTGAGCCTAATCTGAGTAACATGGTGAATTCGGTTAGTTCCCAATAGGCCGCAGTAGTAATAAGTGGACTGTTCGGGATATAGAAAAATTTTCACGAATGGAATCAAAATTTCTAGGCGAATTCAGTGAGTTCCCAATGGGACATGCTTGTATGAGTTTGCTTATCAATATCGAGCAACATTTTAAGGAACGGACTCTAATTATCATGGTGAATTGAGTAGGTTCCCAATAGGATTCGCATGTAATAAGCTTGTTATTCAAGATAGAGCAACGTTTAAACGAACTGAAACACTGTTTCTTTGTGAATTCAGTTAGTTCCTAGTAGCCTGCTCTTGTAATATGTGTACTTTTAAAGATTTATAAAAATTTGGTGAGCCGAATCTGAGTAACATGGTGAATTCGGTTAGTTCCCAATAGGCCGCAGTAGTAATAAGTGGACTGTTCGGGATATGGGAAAATTTTCACGAACGGAATCAAAATTTCTAGGCGAATTCAGTGAGTTCCCAATGGGACCTGCTTGTATGAGTTTGCTTTTCAATATCGAGCAACATTTTAAGGAACGGACTCTAAGTATCATGGTGAATTGAGTAGGTTCCCAATAGGATTCGCATGTAATAAGCTTGTTATTCAAGATAGAGCAACGTTTTAACGAACTGAAACACTGTTTCTTTGTGAATTCAGTTAGTTCCTAGTAGCCTGCTCTTGTAATATGTGTACTTTTAAAGATTTATAAAAATTTGGTGAACCGAATCTGAGTAACATGGTGAATTCTGTTAGTTCCCAATAGGCCGCAGTAGTAATAAGTGGACTGTTCGGGATATAGAAAAATTTTCACGAATGGAATCAAAATTTCTAGGCGAATTCAGTGAGTTCCCAATGGGACATGCTTGTATGAGTTTGCTTTTCAATATCGAGCAACATTTTAAGGAACGGACTCTAAGTATCATGGTGAATTGAGTAGGTTCCCAATAGGATTCGCATGTAATAAGCTTTTTATTCAAGATAGAGCAACGTTTTAACGAACTGAAACACTGTTTCTTTGTGAATTCAGTTAGTTCCTAGTAGCCTGCTCTTGTAATATGTGTACTTTTAAAGATTTATAAAAATTTGGTGAACCGAAACTGAGTAACATGGTGAATTCGGTTAGTTCCCAATAGGCCGCAGTAGTAGTAAGGGGTCTGTTCGGGATATAGAAAAAATTTCACGAACGGAATCAAAATTTCTAGTCGAATTCAGTGAGTTCCCAATGGGACATGCTTGTATGAGTTTGCTTTTCAATATCGAGCAACATTTTAAGGAACGGAATCTAAGTATCATTGTGAATTTAGTAGGTTCCCAATAGGATTCGCATGTAATAAGCTTGTTATTCAAGATAGAGCAAGGTTTTAACGAACTGAAACACTGTTTCTTTTTGAATTCAGTTTGTTCCTAGTAGCCTGCTCTTTTAATATGTGTACTTTTAATGATTTATAAAAATTTGGTGAGCCGAATCTGAGTAACATGGTGAATTCGGTTAGTTCCCAATAGGCCACAGTAGTAATAAGTGGACTGTTCGGGATATAGGAAAATTTTCACGAACGGAATCAAAATTTCTAGGCGAATTCAGTGAGTTCCCAATGGGACATGCTTGTATGAGTTTGCTTTTCAATATCGAGCAACATTTTAAGGAACGGAATCTAAGTATCCTGGTGAATTGAGTAGGTTCCCAATAGGATTCGCATGTAATAAGCTTGTTATTCAAGATAGAGCAACGTTTTAACGAACTGAAACACTGTTTCTTTGTGAATTCAGTTAGTTACTAGTAGCCTGCTCTTGTAATATGTGTACTTTTAAAGATTTATTAAAATTTGGTGAGCCGAATCTGAGTAACATGGTGAATTCGGTTAGTTCCCAAGAGGCCGCAGTAGCAGTAAGAGGACTGTTCGGGATATATAAAAATTTTCACGAACTGAATCAAAATTTCTAGGCGAATTCAGTGAGTTCCCAATGGGACATGCTTGTATGAGTTTGCTTTTCAATATCGAGCAACATTTTAAGGAACGGAATCTAAGTATCATGGTGAATTGAGTAGGTTCCCAATAGGATTCGCATGTAATAAGCTTGTTATTCAAGATAGAGCAACGTTTTAATGAACTGACACAGTTTCTTTGTCAATTCAGTTACTTCCTAGTTGCCTGCTCTTGTAATATGTGTACTTTTAAAGATTTATAAAAATTTGGTAAGCCGAATCTGAGTAACATGGTGTATTCGGTTAGTTCCCAATAGGCCGCAGTAGTAATAAGTGGACTATTCGGGATATGTAAAAATTTTCACGAACGGAATCAAAATTTCTAGACGAATTCATTGAGTCCCAATGGGACATGCTTGTATGAGTTTGCTTTTCAATATCGAGCAACATTTTAAGGATCGGAATCTAAGTATCATTTTGAATTGAGTAGGTTCCCAATAGGATTCGCATGTAATAAGCTTGTTATTCAAGATGGAGCAACGTTAACGAACTGAAACACAGTTTCTTTGTGAATTCAGTTAGTTTCTAGTAGGCTGCTCTTGTAATATGTGTACTTTTAAAGATTTGTAAAAATTTGGTCAATCGAATCTGAGTAACATGGTGAATTCGGTTAGTTCCCATTAGGCCGCAGTAGTAGTAAGTGGACTGTTCGGGATATAGAAAAATTTTCACGAACGGAATCAAAATTTCTAGGCGAATTCAGTGAGTTCCCAATGGGACATGCTTGTATGAGTTGTCTTTTCAATATCGAGCAACATTTTAAGGAACGGAATCTAAGTATGATGGTGAATTGAGTAGGTTCCCAATAGGATTCGCATGTAATAAGCTTGTTATTCAAGATAGAGCAACGTTTTAACGCACTGAAACACTGTTTCTTTGTGAATTCAGTTAATTCCTAGTAGCCAGCCTTTGTAATATGTGTACTTTTAAAGATTTATAAAAATTTGGTGAGCCGAATCTGAGTAACATGGTGAATTCGGTTAGTTCCCAATAGGCCGCAGTAGTAATAATTGGACTGTTCGGGATATAGGAAATTTTTCACGAACGGAATCAAAATTTCTAGGCGAATTCAGAGAGTTCCCAATGGAACATGCTTGTATGAGTTTGCTTTTCAATATCGAGCAACATTTTAAGGAACGGACTCTAAGTATCATGGTGAATTGAGTAGGTTCCCAATAGGATTCGCATGTAATAAGCTTGTTATTCAAGATAGAGCAACGTTTTAACGAACTGAAACACTGTTTCTTTGTGAATTCAGTTAGTTCCTAGTAGCCTGCTCTTGTAATATGTGTACTTTTAAAGATTTATAAAAATTTGGTGAGCCGAATGTGAGTAACATGGTGAATTCGGTTAGTTCCCAATAGGCCGCAGTAGTAATAAGTGGACTGTTCGGGATATAGGAAAATTTTCACGAACGGAATCAAAATTTCTAGGCGAATTCAGTGAGTTCCCAATGGGACATGCTTGTATGAGTTTGCTTTTCAATATCGAGCAACATTGTAAGTTACGGACTCTAAGTATCATGGTGAATTGAGTAGGTTCCCAATAGGATTCGCAGGTAATAAGCTTGTTATTCAAGATAGAGCAAGGTTTTAACGAACTGAAACACTGTTTCTTTGTGAATTCAGTTTGTTCCTAGTTGGCTGCTCTTGTAATATGTGTACTTTTAAAGATTTGTAAAATTTTGGTCAATCGAATCTGAGTAATATGGTGAATTCGGTTAGTTCCCAATAGGCCGCAGTAGTAGTAAGTGGACTGTTCGGGATATAGAAAAATTTTCACGAACGGAATCAAAATTTCTAGGCGAATTCAGTGAGTTCCCAATGGGACATGCTTGTATGAGTTGTCTTTTCAATATCGAGCAACATTTTAAGGAACGGAATCTAAGTATCATGGTGAATTGAGTAGGTTCCCAATAGGATTCGCATGTAATAAGCTTGTTATTCAAGATAGAGCAACGTTTTAACGCACTGAAACACTGTTTCTTTGTGAATTCAGTTAATTCCTAGTAGACTGCTCTTGTAATATGTGTATTTTAAAGATTTATAAAAATTTGGTGAGCCGAATCTGAGTAACATGGTGAATTCGGTTAGTTCCCAATAGGCCGCAGTAGTAATAAGTGGACTGTTCGGGATATAGGAAATTTTTCACGAACGGAATCAAAATTTCTAGGCGAATTCAGTGAGTGCCCAATGGGACATGCTTGTATGAGTTTGCTTTTCAATATCGAGCAACATTTTAAGGAACGGACTCTAAGTATCATGGTGAATTGAGTAGGTTCCCAATAGGATTCGCATGTAATAAGCTTGTTATTCAAGATAGAGCAACGTTTTAACGAACTGAAACACTGTTTCTTTGTGAATTCAGTTAGTTCCTAGTAGCCTGCTCTTGTAATATGTGTACTTTTAAAGATTTATAAATATTTGGTGAGCCGAATCTGAGTAACATGGTGAATTCTGTTAGTTCCCAATAGGCCGCAGTAGTAATAAGTGGACTCTTCGGGATATGTAAAAATTTTCACGAACGGAATCAAAATTTCTAGACGAATTCAGTGAGTTCCCAATGGGACAAACTTGTATGAGTATGCTTTTCAATATCGAGCATCATTTTAAGGAACGGACTCTCATTATCATGGTGAATTGAGTAGGTTCCCAATAGGATTCGCATGTAATAAGCTTGTTATTCAAGATAGAGCAACGTTTAAACGAACTGAAACACTGTTTCTTTGTGAATTCAGTTAGTTCCTAGTAGCCTGCTCTTGTAATATGTGTACTTTTAAAGATTTATAAAAATTAGGGGAGCCGAATCTGAGTAACATGGTGAATTCGGTTATTTCCCAATAGGCCGCAGTAGTAATAAGTGGACTCTTCGGGATATAGGAAAATTTTCACGAACGGAATCAAAATTTCTAGGCAAATTCAGTGAGTTCCCAATGGGACATGCTTGTATGAGTTTGCTTTTCAATATCGAGCAACATTTTAAGGAACGGAATCTAAGTATCCTGGTGAATTGAGTAGGTTCCCAATAGGATTCGCATGTAATAAGCTTGTTATTCAAGATAGAGCAACGTTTTAACGAACTGAAACACTGTTTCTTTGTGAATTCAGGTAGTTCCTAGTAGCCTGCTCTTGTAATATGTGTACTTTTAAAGATTTATTAAAATTTGGTGAGCCGAATCTGAGTAACATGGTGAATTCGGTTAGTTCCCAATAGGCCGCAGTAGCAGTAAGTGGACTGTTCGGGATATATAAAAATTTTCACGAACTGAATCAAAATTTCTACGCGAATTCAGTGAGTTCCCAATGGGACATGCTTGTATGAGTTGTCTTTTCAATATCGAGCAACATTTTAAGGAACGGAATCTAAGTATCATGGTGAATTGAGTAGGTTCCCAATAGGATTCGCATGTAATAAGCTTGTTATTCAAGATAGAGCAACGTTTTAACGAACTGAAACACTGTTTCTTTGTGAATTCAGTTAGTTCCTAGTAGCCTGCTCTTGTAATATGTGTACTTTTAAAGATTTATAAAAATTTGGTGAGCCGAATCTGAGTAACATGGTGAATTCGGTTAGTTCCCAATAGGCCGCACTAGTAATAAGTGGACTCTTCGGGAAATATAAAAATTTTCACGAATGGAATCAAAATTTCTAGGCGAATTCAGTGAGTTCCCAATGGGACATGCTTGTATGAGTTTGCTTTTCAAAATCGAGCAACATTTTAAGGAACGGAATCTAAGTATCCTGGTGAATTGAGTAGGTTCCCAATAGGATTCGCATGTAATAAGCTTGTTATTCAAGATAGAGCAACGTTTTAACGAACTGAAACACTGTTTCTTTGTGAATTCAGTTAGTTCCTAGTAGCCTGCTCTTGTAATATGTGTACTTTTAAAGATTTATTAAAATTTGGTGAGCCGAATCTGAGTAACATGGTGAATTCGGTTAGTTCCCAATAGGCCGCAGTAGCAGAAAGGGACTGTTCGGGATATATAAAAATTTTCACGAACTGAATCAAAATTTCTAGGCGAATTCAGTGAGTTCCCAATGGGACATGCTTGTATGAGTTGTCTTTTCAATATCGAGCAACATTTTAAGGAACGGAATCTAAGTATCATGGTGAATTGTGTAGGTTCCCAATAGGATTCGCATGTAATAAGCTTGTTATTCAAGATAGAGCAACGTTTTAACGAACTGAAACACTGTTTCTTTGTGAATTCAGTTACTTCCTAGTAACCTGCTCTTGTAATATGTGTACTTTTAAAGATTTATAAAAATTTGGTAAGACGAATCTGAGTAACATGGTGAATTCGGTTAGTTCCCAATAGGCCGCAGTAGTAATAAGTGGACTCTTCGGGATATGTAAAAATTTTCACGAACGGAATCAAAATTTCTAGACGAATTCAGTGAGTTCCCAATGGGACAAACTTGTATGAGTATGCTTTTCAATATCGAGCATCATTTTAAGGAACGGACTCTCATTATCATGGTGAATTGAGTAGGTTCCCAGAAGGATTCGCATGTAATAAGCTTGTTATTCAAGATAGAGCAACGTTTAAACGAACTGAAACACTGTTTCTTTGTGAATTCAGTTAGTTCCTAGTAGCCTGCTCTTGTAATATGTGTACTTTTAAAGATTTATAAAAATTAGGGGAGCCGAATCTGAGTAACATGGTGAATTCGGTTATTTCCCAATAGGCCACAGTAGTAATAAGTGGACTCTTCGGGATATAGGAAAATTTTCACGAACGGAATCAAAATTTCTAGGCAAATTCAGTGAGTTCCCAATGGGACATGCTTGTATGAGTTTGCTTTTCAATATCGAGCAACATTTTAAGGAACGGAATCTAAGTATCCTGGTGAATTGAGTAGGTTCCCAATAGGATTCGCATGTAATAAGCTTGTTATTCAAGATAGAGCAACGTTTTAACGAACTGAAACACTGTTTCTTTGTGAATTCAGTTAGTTACTAGTAGCCTGCTCTTGTAATATGTGTACTTTTAAAGATTTATTAAAATTTGGTGAGCCGAATCTGAGTAACATGGTGAATTCGGTTAGTTCCCAATAGGCCGCAGTAGCAGTAAGTGGACTGTTCGGGATATATAAAAATTTTCACGAACTGAATCAAAATTTCTAGGCGAATTCAGTGAGTTCCCAATGGGACATGCTTGTATGAGTTGTCTTTTCAATATCGAGCAACATTTTAAGGAACGGAATCTATTTATCATGGTGAATTGAGTAGGTTCCCAATAGGATTCGCATGTAATAAGCTTGTTATTCAAGATAGAGCAACGTTTTAACGAACTGAAACACTGTTTCTTTGTGAATTCAGTTACTTCCTAGTAACCTGCTCTTGTAATATGTGTACTTTTAAAGATTTATAAAAATTTGGTAAGCCGAATCTGAGTAACATGGTGAATTCGGTTAGTTCCCAATAGGCCTCAGTAGTAATAAGTGGACTCTTCGGGATATGTAAAAATTTTCACGAACGGAATCAAAATTTCTAGACGAATTCAGTGAGTTCCCAATGGGACAAACTTGTATGAGTATGCTTTTCAATATCGAGCATCATTTTAAGGAACGGACTCTCATTATCATGGTGAATTGAGTAGGTTCCCAATAGGATTCGCATGTAATAAGCTTGTTATTCAAGATAGAGCAACGTTTAAACGAACTGAAACACTGTTTCTTTGTGAATTCAGTTAGTTCCTAGTAGCCTGCTCTTGTAATATGTGTACTTTTAAAGATTTATAAAAATTAGGGGAGCTGAATCTGAGTAACATGGTGAATTCGGTTATTTCCCAATAGGCCGCAGTAGTAATAAGTGGACTCTTCGGGATATAGGAAAATTTTCACGAACGGAATCATAATTTCTAGGCAAATTCAGTGAGTTCCCAATGGGACATGCTTGTATGAGTTTGCTTTTCAATATCGAGCAACATTTTAAGGAACGGAATCTAAGTATCCTGGTGAAATGAGTAGGTTCCCAATAGGATTCGCATGTAATAAGCTTGTTATTCAAGATAGAGCAACGTTTTAACGAACTGAAACACTGTTTCTTTGTGAATTCAGTTAGTTCCTAGTAGCCTGCTCTTGTAATATGTGTACTTTTAAAGATTTATAAAAATTTGGTGAGCCGAATCTGAGTAACATGGTGAATTCGGTTAGTTCCCAATAGGCCGCACTAGTAATAAGTGGACTCTTCGGGAAATATAAAAATTTTCACGAATGGAATCAAAATTTCTAGGCGAATTCAGTGAGTTCCCAATGGGACATGCTTGTATGAGTTTGCTTTTCAATATCGAGCAACATTTTAAGGAACGGAATCTAAGTATCATGTTGAATTGACTGGGTTCCCAATAGGATTCGCATGTAATAAGCTTGTTATTCAAGATAGAGCAACGTTTTAACGAACTGAAACACTGTTCCCTTGTGAATTCAGTTAGTTCCTAGTAGCCTGCTCTTATAATATGTGTACTTATAAAGATTTGTAAAAATTTGGTCAGTCGAATCTGAGTAACATGGTGAATTCGGTTAGTTCCCAATAGGCCGCAGTAGTAATAAGTGGACTGTTCGGGCTATAGAAAAATTTTCACGAACGGAATCAAAATTTCTAGGCGAATTCAGTGAGTTCCCAATGGGACATGCTTGTATGAGTTTGCTTTTCAATATCGAGCAACATTTTAAGGAACGGAATCTAAGTATCATTGTGAATTTAGTAGGTTCCCAATAGGATTCGCATGTAATAAGCTTGTTATTCAAGATAGAGCAAGGTTTTAACGAACTGAAACACTGTTTCTTTGTGAATTCAGTTTGTTCCTAGTAGCCTGCTCTTTTAATATGTGTACTTTTAAAGATTTATAAAAATTTGGTGAGCCGAATCTGAGTAACATGGTGAATTCGGTTAGTTCCCAATAGGCCGCAGTAGTAATAAGTGGACTGTTCGGGATATAGGAAAATTTTCACGAACGGAATCAAAATTTCTAGGCGAATTCAGTGAGTTCCCAATGGGACATGCTTGTATGAGTTTGCTTTTCAATATCGAGCAACATTTTAAGGAACAGAATCTAAGTATCCTGGTGAATTGAGTAGGTTCCCAATAGGATTCGCATGTAATAAGCTTGTTATTCAAGATAGAGCAACGTTTTAACGAACTGAAACACTGTTTCTTTGTGAATTCAGTTAGTTCCTAGTAGCCTGCTCTTGTAATATGTGTACTTTTAAAGATTTGTAAAAATTTGGTCAATCGAATCTGAATAACATGGTGAATTCGGTTAGTTCCCAAAAGGCCGCAGTAGTAATAAGTGGACTGTTCGGGATATAGGAAAATTTTCACGAATGGAATCAAATTTCTAGGCGAATTCATTGAGTTCCCAATGGGACATGCTTGTATAAGTTTCCTTTTCAATATCGAGCAACATTTGAAGGAACGGAATCTAATTATCATGGTGAATTGAGTAGGTTCCCAATAGGATTCGCATGTAATAAGCTTGTTATTCAAGATAGAGCAACGTTTAAACGAACTGAAACACTGTTTCTTTGTGAATTCAGTTAGTTCCTAGTAGGCTGCTCTTGTAATATGTGTACTTTTAAACATTTGTAAAAATTTGGTCAATCGAATCTGAGTAACATGGTGATTTCGGTTAGTTCCCAATAGGCCGCAGTAGTAATAAGTGGACTCTTCGGGATATATAAAAATTTTCACTAACGGAATCAAAATTTCTAGGCAAATTCAGTGAGCCCCAATGGGACATGCTTGTGTGAGTTTGCTTTTCAATATCGAGCAACATTTTAAGTAACGGAATCTAAGTATCATGTTGAATTGAGTAAGTTCCCAATAGGATTCGCATGTAATAATCTTGTTATTCAAGATAGAGCAACGTTGTAACGAACTGAAACACTGTTTCTTTGTGAATTCAGTTAGTTCCTAGTAGCCTGCTCTTGTAATATGTGTACTTTTAAAGATTTATAAAAATTTGGTGAGCCGAATCTGAGTAACATGGTGAATTCGGTTAGTTCCCAATAGGCCGCAGTAGTAATAAGTGGACTATTCGGGATATAGGAAAATTTTCACGAACGAGATCAAATATCTAGGCGAATTCAGTGAGTTCCCAATGGGACATGCTTGCATGAGTTTGCTTTTCAATATCGAGCAACATTTTAAGGAACGGAATCTAAGTATCATGTTGAATTGAGTAGGTTCCTAATAGGATTCGAATGTAATAAGCTTGTTATTCAAGATAGAGCAACGTTTTAACGCATTGAAACACTGTTTCTTTGTGAATTCAGTTAATTCCTAGTAGCCTGCTCTTGTAATATGTGTACTTTTAAAGATTTATAAAAATTTGGTGAGCCGAATTTGAGTAACATGGTGAATTCGGTAGTTCCCAATAGGCCGCACTAGTAATAAGTGGACAGTTCGGGATATAGGAAAATTTTCACGAACGGAATCAAAATTTCTAGGCGAATTCAGTGAGTTCCCAATGGGACATGCTTGTATGAGTTTGCTTTCAATATAGAGCAACATTTTAAGGAACGGACTCTAAGTATCATGGTGAATTGAGTAGGTTCCCAATAGGATTCTCATGTAATAAGCTTGTTATTCAAGATAGGGCAACGTTTTAACGAACTGAAACACTGTTTTTTTGTGAATTCAGTTAGTTCCTAGTAGCCTGCTCTTGTAATATGTGTACTTTTAAAGATTTATAAAAATTTGGTGAGCCGAATCCGAGTAACATGGTGAATTCGGTTAGTTCCCAATACGCCCCAGTAGTAATAAGTGGACTGTTCGGGATATAGAAAAATTTTCACGAACGGAATCAAAATTTCTAGGCAAATTCAGTGAGTTCCCAATAGGACATGCTTGTATGAGTTTGCTTTTCAATATCGAGCAACATTGTAAGTTACGGACTCTAAGTATCATGGTGAATTGAGTAGGTTCCCAATAGGATTCGCATGTAATAAGCTTGTTATTCAAGATAGAGCAACGTTTTAACGCACTGAAACACTGTTTCTTTGTGAATTCAGTTAATTCCTAGTAGCCTGCTCTTGCAATATGTGTACTTTTAAAGATTTATAAAAATTTGGTGAGCCGAATCTGAGTAACATGGTGAATTCGGTTAGTTCCCAATAGGCCGCAGTAGTAATAAGTGGACTGTTCGGGATATAGAAAAAATTTCACGAACGGAATCAAAATTTCTAGGCGAATTCAGTGAGTTCCCAATGGGACATGCTTGTGTGAGTTTGCTTTTCAATATCGAGCAACATTTTAAGGAACGGAATCTAAGTATCATGGTGAATTGAGTAGGTTCCCAATAGGATTCGCATGTTATAAGCTTGTTATTCAAGATAGAGCAACGTTTTAACGAACTGAAACACTGTTTCTTTGTGAATTCAGTTTGTTCCTAGTAGCCTGCTCTTTTAATATGTGTACTTTTAAAGATTTATAAAAATTTGGTGAGCCGAATCTGAGTAACATGGTGAATTCGGTTAGTTCCCAATAGGCCGCAGTAGTAATAAGTGGACTGTTCGGGATATAGGAAAATTTTCACGAACGGAATCAAAATTTCTAGGCGAATTCAGTGAGTTCCCAATGGGACATGCTTGTATGAGTTTGCTTTTCAATATCGAGCAACATTTTAAGGAACAGAATCTAAGTATCCTGGTGAATTGAGTAGGTTCCCAATAGGATTCGCATGTAATAAGCTTGTTATTCAAGATAGAGCAACGTTTTAACGAACTGAAACACTGTTTCTTTGTGAATTCAGTTAGTTCCTAGTAGCCTGCTCTTGTAATATGTGTACTTTTAAAGATTTGTAAAAATTTGGTCAATCGAATCTGAATAACATGGTGAATTCGGTTAGTTCCAAAAAGGCCGCAGTAGTAATAAGTGGACTGTTCGGGATATAGGAAAATTTTCACGAATGGAATCAAATTTCTAGGCGAATTCATTGAGTTCCCAATGGGACATGCTTGTATAAGTTTCCTTTTCAATATCGAGCAACATTTGAAGGAACGGAATCTAATTATCATGGTGAATTGAGTAGGTTCCCAATACGATTCGCATGTAATAAGCTTGTTATTCAAGATAGAGCAACGTTTAAACGAACTGAAACACTGTTTCTTTGTGAATTCAGTTAGTTCCTAGTAGGCTGCTCTTGTAATATGTGTACTTTTAAACATTTGTAAAAATTTGGTCAATCGAATCTGAGTAACATGGTGATTTCGGTTAGTTCCCAATAGGCCGCAGTAGTAATAAGTGGACTCTTCGGGATATATAAAAATTTTCACTAACGGAATCAAAATTTCTAGGCAAATTCAGTGAGCCCCAATGGGACATGCTTGTGTGAGTTTGCTTTTCAATATCGAGCAACATTTTAAGTAACGGAATCTAAGTATCATGTTGAATTGAGTAAGTTCCCAATAGGATTCGCATGTAATAATCTTGTTATTCAAGATAGAGCAACGTTGTAACGAACTGAAACACTGTTTCTTTGTGAATTCAGTTAGTTCCTAGTAGCCTGCTCTTGTAATATGTGTACTTTTAAAGATTTATAAAAATTTGGTGAGCCGAATCTGAGTAACATGGTGAATTCGGTTAGTTCCCAATAGGCCGCAGTAGTAATAAGTGGACTATTCGGGATATAGGAAAATTTTCACGAACGAGATCAAATATCTAGGCGAATTCAGTGAGTTCCCAATGGGACATGCTTGCATGAGTTTGCTTTTCAATATCGAGCAACATTTTAAGGAACGGAATCTAAGTATCATGTTGAATTGAGTAGGTTCCTAATAGGATTCGAATGTAATAAGCTTGTTATTCAAGATAGAGCAACGTTTTAACGCACTGAAACACTGTTTCTTTGTGAATTCAGTTAATTCCTAGTAGCCTGCTCTTGTAATATGTGTACTTTTAAAGATTTATAAAAATTTGGTGAGCCGAATTTGAGTAACATGGTGAATTCGGTAGTTCCCAATAGGCCGCACTAGTAATAAGTGGACTGTTCGGGATATAGGAAAATTTTCACGAACGGAATCAAAATTTCTAGGCGAATTCAGTGAGTTCCCAATGGGACATGCTTGTATGAGTTTGCTTTTCAATATAGAGCAACATTTTAAGGAACGGACTCTAAGTATCATGGTGAATTGAGTAGGTTCCCAATAGGATTCTCATGTAATAAGCTTGTTATTCAAGATAGGGCAACGTTTTAACGAACTGAAACACTGTTTTTTTGTGAATTCAGTTAGTTCCTAGTAGCCTGCTCTTGTAATATGTGTACTTTTAAAGATTTATAAAAATTTGGTGAGCCGAATCCGAGTAACATGGTGAATTCGGTTAGTTCCCAATACGCCCCAGTAGTAATAAGTGGACTGTTCGGGATATAGAAAAATTTTCACGAACGGAATCAAAATTTCTAGGCGAATTCAGTGAGTTCCCAATAGGACATGCTTGTATGAGTTTGCTTTTCAATATCGAGCAACATTGTAAGTTACGGACTCTAAGTATCATGGTGAATTGAGTAGGTTCCCAATAGGATTCGCATGTAATAAGCTTGTTATTCAAGATAGAGCAACGTTTTAACGCACTGAAACACTGTTTCTTTGTGAATTCAGTTAATTCCTAGTAGCCTGCTCTTGCAATATGTGTACTTTTAAAGATTTATAAAAATTTGGTGAGCCGAATCTGAGTAACATGGTGAATTCGGTTAGTTCCCAATAGGCCGCAGTAGTAATAAGTGGACTGTTCGGGATATAGAAAAAATTTCACGAACGGAATCAAAATTTCTAGGCGAATTCAGTGAGTTCCCAATGGGACATGCTTGTGTGAGTTTGCTTTTCAATATCGAGCAACATTTTAAGGAACGGAATCTAAGTATCATGGTGAATTGAGTAGGTTCCCAATAGGATTCGCATGTTATAAGCTTGTTATTCAAGATAGAGCAACGTTTTAACGAACTGAAACACTGTTTCTTTGTGAATTCAGTTAGTTCCTAGTAGCCTGCTCTTGTAATATGTGTACTTTTAAAGATTTATAAAAATTTGGTGAGCCGAATCTGAGTAACATGGTGAATTCGGTTAGTTCCCAATAGGCCGCATTAGTAATAAGTGGACTGTTCGGGATATAGAAAAATTTTCACGAACGGAATCAAAATTTCTAGGCGAATTCAGTGAGTTTCCAATGGGACATGCTTGTGTGAGTTTGCTTTTCACTATCGAGCAACATTTTAAGGAACGGAATCTAAGTATCATGGTGAATTGAGTATTTTCCCAATAGGATTCGCATGTAATAAGCTTGTTATTCAAGATAGAGCAACGTTCTAACGAACTGAAACACTGTTTCTTTGTGAATTCAGTTAGTTCCTAGTAGCCTGCTCTTGTAATATGTGTACTTTTAAAGATTTATAAAAATTTGGTGAGCCGAATCTGAGTAACATGGTGAATTCTGTTAGTTCCCAATAGGCCGCAGTAGTAATAAGTGGACTGTTCGGGATATAGGAAAATTTTCAAGAACGGAATCCAAATTTCTAGGCGAATTCAGTGAGTTCCCAATGGGACATGCTTGTATGAATTTGCTTTTCAATATCGAGCAACATTTTAAGGAACGGACTCTAAGTATCATGGTGAATTGAGTAGGTTCCCAATAGGATTCGCATGTAATAAGCTTGTTATTCAAGATAGGGCAACGTTTTAACGAACTGAAACACTGTTTCTTTGTGAATTCAGTTAGTTCCTAGTAGCCTGCTCTTGTAATATGTGTACTTTTAAAGATTTATAAAAATTTGGTGAGCCGAATCTGAGTAACATGGTGAATTCGGTTAGTTCCCAATAGGCCGCAGTAGTAATAAGTGGACTGTTCGGGATATAGAAAAATTTTCACGAATGGAATCAAAATTTCTAGGCTTATTCAGTGAGTGCCCAATGGGACATGCTTGTATGAGTTTGCTTTTCAATATCGAGCAACATTTTAAGTAAAGGAATCTAATTATCATGGTGAATTGAGTAGGTTCCCAATAGGATTCGCATGTAATAAGCTTGTTATTCAAGATAGAGCAACGTTTAAACGAACTGAAACACTGTTTCTTTGTGAATTCAGTTAGTTCATAGTAGCCTGCTCTTGTAATATGTGTACTTTTAAAGATTTATAAAAATTTGGTGAGCCGAATCTGAGTAACATGGTGAATTCGGTTAGTTCCCAATAGGCCGCAGTAGTAATAAGCGGACTGTTCAGGATATAAAAAAATTTTCACGAATGGAATCAAAATTTCTAGGCGAATTCAGTGAGTTCCCAATGGGACATGCTTGTATGAGTTTGCTTTTCAATATCGAGCAACATTTTAAGGAACGGAATCTAATTATCATGGTGAATTGAGTAGGTTCCCAATAGGATTCGCATGTAATAAGCTTGTTATTCAAGATAGGGCAACGTTTTAACGAACTGAAACACTGTTCTTTGTGAATTCAGTTAGTTGCTAGTAGCCTGCTCTTGTAATATGTGTACTTTTAAAGATTTATAAAAATTTGGTGAGCCGAATCTGAGTAACATGGTGAATTCGGTTAGTTCCCAATAGGCCGCAGTAGTAATAAGTGGACAGTTCGGGATATAGAAAAATTTTCACGAATGGAATCAAAATTTCTAGGCGAATTCAGTGAGTTCCTAATGGGACATGCTTGTATGAGTTTGCTTTTCATTATCGAGCAACATTTTAAGGAACGGACTCTAAGTATCATGGTGAATAGAGTAGGTTCCCAATAGGATTCGCAGGTAATAAGCTTGTTTTTCAAGATAGAGCAACGTTTTAACGAACTGAAACACTGTTTCTTTGTGAATTCAGTTAATTCCTAGTAGCTTACTCTTGTAATATGTGTACTTTTAAAGATTTATAAAAATTTGGTGAGCCGAATCTGAGTAACCTGGTGAATTCGAGTAGTTCCCAATAGGCCGCAGTAGTAATAAGTGGACTGTTCGGGATATAGGAAAATTTTCACGAAGGGAATCAAAATTTCTAGGCGAATTCAGTGAGTTCCCAATCGGACATGCTTGTATGAGTTTGCTTTTCATTATCGAGCAACATTTTAAGGAACTGACTCTAAGTATCATGGTGAATTGAATAGGTTCCCAATAGATTTCGCATGTAATAAGCTTGTTATTCAAGATAGAGCAACGTTTTAACGAACTGAAACACTGTTTCTTTTTGAATTCAGTTAGTTCATAGTAGCCTGGTCTTGTAATATGTGTACTTTTAAAGATTTATAAAAATTTGGTGAGCCGAATCTGAGTAACATGGTGAATTCGGTTAGTTCCCAATAGGCCGCAGTAGTAATAAGTGGACTGTTCGGGATATAGAAAAATTTTCACGAATGGAATCAAAATTTCTAGGCGAATTCAGTGAGTTCCTAATGGGACATGCTTGTATGAGTTTGCTTTTCAATATCGAGCAACATTTTAAGGAACGGAATCTAAGTATCATGGTGAATTGAGTAGGTTCCCAATAGGTTTCGCATGTAATAAGCTCGTTATTCAAGATAGAGCAAGTTTTAACGAACTGAAACACTGTTTCTTTGTGAATTCAGTTAGTTCCTAGTAGCCTGCTCTTGTAATATGTGTACTTTTAAAGATTTATAAAAATTTGGTGAGCCGAATCTGAGTAACATGGTGAATTCGGATAGTTACCAATAGGCGGCAGTAGTAAGAAGTAGACTGTTAGGGATATAGAAAAATTTTCACGAACGGAATCAAAATTTCTAGGCGAATTCAGTGAGTTCCCAATGGGACATGCTTGTATGAGTTTTCTTTTCAATATCGAGCAACATTTTAAGGGACGGAATCTAAGTATCATGGTGAATTGAGTAGTTTCCCAAAAGGATTCGCACGTAATAAGCTTCTTATTCAAGATAGAGCCACGTTTTAACGAACTGAAGCACTGTTTCTTTGTGAATTCAGTTAGTTCCTAGTAGCCTGCTCATGTAATATGTGTACTTTTAAAGATTTATAAAAATTTGGTGAGCCGAATCTGAGTAACATGGTGAATTCGGTTAGTTCCCAATAGGCCGCAGTAGTAATAAGTGGACTGTTCGGGATATAGGAAAATTTTCACGATCGGATCATAATTTCTAGGGAATTCTGTGAGTTCCCAGTGGGACATGCTTGTATGAGTTTGCTTTTCAATATCGAGCAACATTTTAAGGAACGGACTCTATGTGTCATGGTGAATTGAGTAGGTTCCCAATAGGATTCGCATGTAATAAGCTTGTTATTCAAGATAGAGCAACGTTTTAACGAACTGAAACACTGTTTCTTTGTGAATTCAATTAGTTCCTAGTAGCCTGGTCTTGTAATATGTGTACTTTTAAAGATTTATAAAAATTTGGTGAGCCGAATCTGAGTAACATGGTGAATTCGGTTAGTTCCCAATAGGCCGCAGTAGTAATAAGTGGACTGTTCGGGATATAGGAAAATTTTCAGGAACGGAATCAAAATTTCTAGGCAAATTCAGTGAGTTCCCAATGGGACATGCTTGCATGAGTTTGCTTTTCATTATCGAGCAACATTTTAAGGAACGGACTCTAAGTATCATGTTGAATTGAGTAGGTTCCCAATAGGATTCGCATGTAATAAGTTTGTTATTCAAGAGAGAGCAACGTTTTAACGAACTGAAACACTGTTTCTTTGTGAATTCAGTTAGTTGCTAGTAGCCTGCTCTTGTAGTATGTGTACTTTTAAAGATTTATAAAAATTTGGTTAGCCGAATCTGAGTAACATGGTGAATTCGGTTAGTTCCCAATAGGCCGCAGTAGTAATAAGTGGACTGTTCGGGATATAGAAAAATTTTCACGAATGGAATCAAAATTTCTGGGCGAATTCAGTAAGTCCCAATGGGACATGCTTGTATGAGTTTGCTTTTCATTATCGAGCAACATTTTAAGGAACGGACTCTAAGTATCATGGTGAATTGAGTAGGTTCCCAATAGGATTCGCATGTAATAAGCTTGTTATTCAAGATAGAGCAACGTTTTAACGAACTGAAACACTGTTTCTTTTTGAATTCAGTTAGTTCATAGTAGCCTGCTCTTGTAATATGTGTACTTTTAAAGATTTATAAAAATTTGGTGAGCCGAATCTGAGTAACATGGTGAATTCGGTTTGTTACCAATAGGCCGCAGTAGTAATAAGTGGACTGTTCGGGATATAGAAAAATTTTCACGAATGGAATCAAAATTTCTAGGCGAATTCAGTGAGTTCCCAAAGGGACATACTTGTATGAGTTTGATTTTCAATATCGAGCAACATTTTAAGGAACGGAATCTAAGTATCATGGTGAATTGATTAGGTTCCCAATAGGATTCGCATGTAATAAGCTTGTTATTCAAGATAGAGCAACGTTTTAACGAACTGAAACACTGTTTCTTTGTGAATTCAGTTAGTTCCTAGTAGCCTGGTCTTGTAATATGTGTACTTTTAAAGATTTATAAAAATTTGGTGAGCCGAATCTGAGTAACATGGTGAATTCGGTTAGTTCCCAATAGGCCGCAGTAGTAATAAGTGGACTGTTCGGGATATAGAAAAATTTTCACGAATGGAATCAAAATTTCTAGGTGAATTCAGTGAGTTCCTAATGGGACATGCTTGTATGAGTTTGCTTTTCAATATCGAGCAACATTTTAAGGAACGGAATCTAAGTATCATGGTGAATTGAGTAGGTTCCCAATAGGTTTCGCATGTAATAAGCTCGTTATTCAAGATAGAGCAAAGTTTTAACGAACTGAAACACTGTTTCTTTGTGAATTCAGTTAGTTCCTAGTAGCCTGCTCTTGTAATATGTGTACTTTTAAAGATTTATAAAAATTTGGTGAGCCGAATCTGAGTAACATGGTGAATTCGGATAGTTACCCATAGGCGGCAGTAGTAAGAAGTAGACTGTTAGGGATATAGAAAAATTTTCACGAACGGAATCAAAATTTCTAGGCGAATTCAGTGAGTTCCCAATGGGACATGCTTGTATGAGTTTTCTTTTCAATATCGAGCAACATTTTAAGGAACGGACTCTAAGTATCATGGTGAATTGAGTAGTTTCCCAAAAGGATTCGCACGTAATAAGCTTCTTATTCAAGATAGAGCCACGTTTTAACGAACTGAAGCACTGTTTCTTTGTGAATTCAGTTAGTTCCTAGTAGCCTGCTCATGTAATATGTGTACTTTTAAAGATTTATAAAAATTTGGTGAGCCGAGTCTGAGTAACATGGTGAATTCGGTTAGTTCCCAATAGGCCGCAGTAGTAATAAGTGGACTGTTCGGGATATAGGAAAATTTTCACGATCGGATCATAATTTCTAGGGAATTCTGTGAGTTCCCAATGGGACATGCTTGTATGAGTTTGCTTTTCAATATCGAGCAACATTTTAAGGAACGGACTCTAAGTGTCATGGTGAATTGGGTAGGTTCCCAAAGGATTCGCATGTAATAAGCTTGTTATTCAAGATAGAGCAACGTTTTAACGAACTGAAACACTGTTTCTTTGTGAATTCAGTTAGTTCCTAGTAGCCTGGTCTTGTAATATGTGTACTTTTAAAGATTTATAAAAATTTGGTGAGCCGAATCTGAGTAACATGGTGAATTCGGTTAGTTCCGAATAGGCCGCAGTAGTAATAAGTGGACTGTTCGGGATATAGGAAAATTTTCAGGAACGGAATCAAAATTTCTAGGCAAATTCAGTGAGTTCCCAATGGGACATGCTTGCATGAGTTTGCTTTTCATTATCGAGCAACATTTTAAGGAACGGACTCTAAGTATCATGTTGAATTGAGTAGGTTCCCAATAGGATTCGCATGTAATAAGTTTGTTATTCAAGAGAGAGCAACGTTTTAACGAACTGAAACACTGTTTCTTTGTGAATTCAGTTAGTTGCTAGTAGCCTGCTCTTGTAGTATGTGTACTTTTAAAGATTTATAAAAATTTGGTTAGCCGAATCTGAGTAACATGGTGAATTTGGTTAGTTCCCAATAGGCCGCAGTAGTAATAAGTGGACTGTTCGGGATATAGAAAAATTTTCACGAATGGAATCAAAATTTCTGGGCGAATTCAGTAAGTCCCAATGGGACATGCTTGTATGAGTTTGCTTTTCATTATCGAGCAACATTTTAAGGAACGGACTCTAAGTATCATGGTGAATTGAGTAGGTTCCCAATAGGATTCGCATGTAATAAGCTTGTTATTCAAGATAGAGCAACGTTTTAACGAACTGAAACACTGTTTCTTTTTGAATTCAGTTAGTTCATAGTAGCCTGCTCTTGTAATATGTGTACTTTTAAAGATTTATAAAAATTTGGTGAGCCGAATCTGAGTAACATGGTGAATTCGGTTTGTTACCAATAGGCCGCAGTAGTAATAAGTGGACTGTTCGGGATATAGAAAAATTTTCACGAATGGAATCAAAATTTCTAGGCGAATTCAGTGAGTTCCCAAAGGGACATACTTGTATGAGTTTGATTTTCAATATCGAGCAACATTTTAAGGAACGGAATCTAAGTATCATGGTGAATTGATTAGGTTCCCAATAGGATTCGCATGTAATAAGCTTGTTATTCAAGATAGAGCAACGTTTTAACGAACTGAAACACTGTTTCTTTGTGAATTCAGTTAGTTCCTAGTAGCCTGCTCTTGTAATATGTGTACTTTTAAAGATTTGTAAAAATTTTGCGAGCCGAATCTGAGTAACATAGTGAATTCGGTTAGTTACCAATAGGCGGCAGTAGTAATAAGTGGACTGTTCGGGATATAGAAAAATTTTCACGAACGGAATCAAAATTTCTAGGCGAATTCAGTGAGTTCCCAATGGGACATGCTTGTATGAGTTTGCTTTTCAATATCGAGCAACATTTTAAGGGACGGAATCTAAGTATCATGGTGAATTGAGTATTTTCCCAGTAGGATTCGCACGTAATAAGCTTGTTATTCAAGATAGAGCAACGTTTTAACGAACTGAAACACTGTTTCTTTGTGAATTCAGTTAGTTCCTAGTAGCCTGCTCTTGTAATATGTGTACTTTAAAAGATTTATAAAAATTTGGTGAGCCGAATCTGAGTAACATGGTGAATTCTGTTTTTTCCCAATAGGCCGCAGTAGTAATCGATTAGTGGACTGTTCGGGATATAGAAATATTTACACGAACGGAATCAAAATTTCTAGGCGTATTCAGTGAGTTCCCAATGGGACATGCTTGTATGAGTTTGCTTTTCAATATCGAGCAACATTTTAAGGGACAGAATCTAAGTATCATAGTGAATTGAGTAGTTTCCCAATAGGATTTGCACGTAATAAGCTTGTTATTCAAGATAGAGCAACGTTTTAACGAACTGAAACACTGTTTCTTTGTGAATTCAGTTAATTCCTAGTAGCCTGCTCTTGCAATATGTGTACTTTTAAAGATTTATAAAAATTTGGTGAGCCGAATCTGAGTAACCTGGTGAATTCGAGTAGTTCCCAATAGGCCGCAGTAGTAATAAGTGGACTGTTGGGGATATAGGAAAATTTTCACGAAGGGAATCAAAATTTCTAGGCGAATTCAGTGAGTTCCCAATCGGACATGCTTGTATGAGTTTGCTTTTCAATATCGAGCAACATTTTAAGGAACGGAATCTAAGTATCATTGTGAATTGAGTAGGTTCCCAATAGGATTCGCATGTAATAAGCTTGTTATTCAAGATAGAGCAACGTTTTAACGAACTGAAACACTGTTTCTTTGTGAATTCAGTTAGTTGCTAGTAGCCTGCTCTTGTAGTATGTGTACTTTTAAAGATTTATAAAAATTTGGTGAGCCGAATCTGAGTAACATGGTGAATTCGGTTAGTTACCAATAGGCGGCAGTAGTAATAAGTGGACTGTTCGGGATATAGGAAAATTTTCACGAACGGAATCAAAATTTCTAGGCGAATTCAGTGAGTTCCCAATGGGACATGCTTGTATGAGTTTGCTTTTCAATATCGAGCAACATTTAAAGGAACGGACTCTAAGTGTCATGGTGAATTGAGTAGGTTCCCAATAGGAATCGCATGTAATAAGATTGTTATTCAAGATAGAGCAACGTTTTAACGAACTGAAACACTGTTTCTTTGTGAATTCAATTAGTTCCTAGTAGCCTGCTCTTGTAATATGTGTACTTTTAAAGATTTATAAAAATTTGGTGAGCCGAATCTGAGTAACATGGTGAATTCGGTTAGTTACCAATAGGCCGCAGTAGTAATAAGTGGACTGTTCGTGATATAGAAAAATTTTCACGAATGTAATCAAAATTTCTAGGCGAATTCAGTGAGTTCCCAATGGTACATGCTTGTATGAGTTTGCTATTCATTATCGAGCAACATTTTAAGGAACAGACTCTAAGTATCATGGTGAATAGAGTAGGTTCCCAAAAGGATTCGCATGTAATAAGCTTGTTTTTCAAGATAGAGCAACGTTTTAACGAACTGAAACACTGTTTCTTTGTGAATTCAGTTAATTCCTAGTAGCCTGCTCTTGTAATATGTGTACTTTTAAAGATTTATAAAAATTTGGTGAGCCGAATCTGAGTAACCTGGTGAATTCTGTTAGTTCCCAATAGGCCGCAGTAGTAATCGATTAGTGGACTGTTCGGGATATAGAAAAATTTTCGCGACCGGAATCAAAATTTCTAGGCGAATTCAGTGAGTTCCCAATGGGACATGCTTGTATGAGTTTGCTTTTCAATATCGAGCAATATTTAAGGAACGGAATCTAAGTATCATGGTGAATTGAGTAGGTTCCCAATAGGATTCGCATGTAATAAGCTTGTTATTCAAGATAGAGCAAGGTTTTAACGCACTGAAACACTGTTTCTTTGTGAATTCAGTTAGTTCCTAGTAGCCTGCTCTTGTAATATGTGTACTTTTAAAGATTTATAAAAATTTGGTGAGCCGAATCTGAGTAACATGGTGAATTCGGTTAGTTCCCAATAGGCCGCAGTAGTAATAAGTGGACTGTTCGGGATATGGGAAAATTTTCACGAACGGAATCAAAATTTCTAGGCGAATTCAGTGAGTTCCCAATGGGACATGCTTGTATGAGTTTGCTTTTCAATATCGAGCAACATTTTAAGGAACGGACTCTAAGTGTCATGGTGAATTGAGTAGGTTCCCAATAGGATTCGCATGTAATAAGCTTGTTATTCAAGATAGGGCAATGTTTTAACGAACTGAAACACTGTTTCTTTGTGAATTCAGTTAGTTCCTAGTAGCCTGCTCTTGTAATATGTGTACTTTTAAAGATTTATAAAAATTTGGTGAGCCGAATCTGAGTAACATGGTGAATTCGGTTAGTTCCCAATAGGCCGCACTAGTAATAAGTGGACTGTTCGGGATATAGAAAAATTTTCACGAATGGAATCAAAATTTCTAGGCGAATTCAGTGAGTTCCCAATGGGACATGCTTGTATGAGTTTGCTTTTCAATATCGAGCAACATTTTAAGGAACGGAAGCTAATTATCATGGTGAATTGAGTAGGTTCCCAATAGGATTCGCATGTAATAAGCTTGTTATTCAAGATAGAGCAACATTTTAACGCACTGAAACACTGTTTCTTTGTGAATTCAGTTAGTTCCTAGTAGCCTGCTCTTGTAATATGTGTACTTTTAAAGATTTATAAAAATTTGGTGAGCCGAATCTGAGTAACATGGTGAATTCGGTTAGTTCCCAATAGGCCGCAGTAGTAATAAGTGGACTGTTCGGGATATAGAAAAATTTTCACGAACGGAATCAAAATTTCTAGGCGAATTCAGTGAGTTCCCAATGGGACATGCTTGTATGAGTTTGGTTTTCAATATCGAGCAACATTTTAGGAACGGCATCTAAGTATCATGGTGAATTGAGTAGGTTCCCAGTAGGATTCGCATGTAATAAGCTTGTTATTCAAGATAGGGCAACGTTTTAACGAACTGAAACACTGTTTCTTTGTGAATTCAGTTAGTTGCTAGTAGCCTGCTCTTGTAGTATGTGTACTTTTAAAGATTTATAAAAATTTGGTGAGCCGAATCTGAGTAACATGGTGAATTCGGTTAGTTCCCAATAGGCCGCAGTAGTAATAAGTGGACTCTTCGGGATATAGAAAAATTTTCACGAACGGAATCAAAATTTCTAGGCGAATTCAGTGAGTTCCCAATGGGACATGCTTGTATGAGTTTGCTTTTCAATATCGAGCAACATTTTAAGGAACGGACTCTAAGTATCATGGTGAATTGAGTAGGTTCCCAATAGGATTCGCATGTAATAAGCTTGTTATTCAAGATAGGGCAACGTTTTAACGAACTGAAACACTGTTTCTTTGTGAATTCAGTTAGTTCCTAGTAGCCTGCTCTTGTAGTATGTGTACTTTTAAGGTTTTATTAAAATTTGGTGAGCCGAATCTGAGTAACATGGTGAATTCGGTTAGTTCCCAATAGGCCGCAGTAGTAATAAGTGGACTGTTTGGATATAGAAAAATTTTCACGAACGGAATCAAAATTTCTAGGCGAATTCAGTAAGTCCCAATGGGAAATGCTTGTATGAGTTTGCTTTTCATTATCGAGCAACATTTTAAGGAACGGAATCTAAGTAACATGGTGAATTGAGTAGGTTCCCAATAGGATTCGCATGTAATAAGCTGTTATTCAAGATAGAGCAAGGTTTTAACGAACTGAAACACTGTTTCTTTGTGTATTTAGTTAGTTGCTAGTAGGCTGCTCTTGTAATATGTGTACTTTTAAAGATTTATAAAAATTTGGTGAGCCGAATCTGAGTAACATCTTGAATTCGGTTAGTTCCCAATAGGCCGCAGTAGTAATAAGAGGACTGTTCGGGATATAGGAAAATTTTCACGAACGGAATCAAAATTTCTAGGCAAATTCAGTGAGTTCCCAATGGGACATGCTTGCATGAGTTTGCTTTTCATAATCGAGCAACATTTTAAGGAAGGGACTCTAAGTATCATGTTGAATTGAGTAGGTTCCCAATAGGATTCGCATGTAATAAGTTTGTTATTCAAGAGAGAGCAACGTTTTAACGAACTGAAACACTGTTTCTTTGTGAATTCAGTTAGTTCCTAGTAGCCTGCTCTTGTAATATGTGTCCTTTTAAAGATTTATAAAAATTTGGTGACCCGAATCTGAGTAACATGGTGAATTCGGTTAGTTCCCAATACGCCGCAGTAGTAATAAGTGGACTGTTCGGGATATAGGAAAATTTTCACGAACGGAATCAAAATTTCTAGGCGAATTCAGTGAGTTCCCAATGGGACATGCTTGTATGAGTTTGCTTTTCAATATCGAGCAACATTTTAAGGAACGGACTCTAAGTATCATGGTGAATTGAGTAGGTTCCAAATAGGATTCGCATGTAATAAGCTTGTTATTCAAGATAGAGCAACGTTTTAACGCACTGAAACACTGTATCTTTGTGAATTCAGTTAATTCCTAGTAGCCTGCTCTTGTAATATGTGTACTTTTAAAGATTTATAAAAATTTGGTGAGCCGAATCTGAGTAACATGGTGAATTCGGTTAGTTCCCAATAGGCCGCATAGTAATAGGTGGACTGTTCGGGATATAGGAAAATTTTCACGAACGGAATCAAAATTTCTAGGCGAATTCAGTGAGTTCCCAATGGGACATGCTTGTATGAGTTTGCTTTTCAATATCGAGCAACATTTTAAGGAACGGAATCTAAGTATCATGTTGAATTGAGTAGGTTCCCAATAGGATTCGCATGTAATAAGCTTCTTATTCAAGATAGAGCAACGTTTTAACGCACTGAAACACTGTTTCTTTGTGAATTCAGTTAGTTCCTAGTAGCCTGCTCTTGTAATATGTGTACTTTTAAAGATTTATAAAAATTTGGTGAGCCGAATCTGAGTAACATGGTGAATTCGGTTAGTTCCCAATAGGCCGCACTAGTAATAAGTGGACTGTTCGGGATATAGGAAAATTTTCACGAACGGAATCAAAATTTCTAGGCGAATTCAGTGAGTTTCCAATGGGACATGCTTGTATGAGTTTGCTTTTCAATATCGAGCAACATTTTAAGGAACGGAATCTAAGATCATTTTGAATTGAGTAGGTTCCCAATAGGATTCGCATGTAATAAGCTTGTTATTCAAGATAGAGCAACGTTTTAACGCACTGAAACACTGTTTCTTTGTGAATTCAGTTAATTCCTAGTAGCCTGCTCTTGTAATATGTGTACTTTTAAAGATTTATAAAAATTAGGTGAGCCGAATGTGAGTAACATGGTGAATTCGGTTAGTTCCCAATAGGCCGCAGTAGTAATAAGTGGACTGTTCGGGATATAGAAAAATTTTCACGAACGGAATCAAAATTTCTAGGCTTATTCAGTGAGTTCCCAATGGGACATGCTTGTGTGAGTTTGCTTTTCAATATCGAGCAACATTTTACGGAACGGAATCTAAGTATCATGTTGAATTGAGTAGGTACCCAATAGGATTCGCATGTAATAAGCTTGTTATTCAGGATAGAGCAACGTTTTAACGAACTGAAACACTGTTTCTTTGTGAATTCAGTTAGTTCCTAGTAGCCTGCTCTTGTAATATGTGTACATTTAAAGATTTATAAAAATTTGGTGAGCCGAATCTGAGTAACATGGTGAATTCGGTTAGTTCCCAATAGGCCGCACTAGTAATAAGTGGACTGTTCGGGATATAGGAAAATTTTCACGAACGGAATCAAAATTTCTAGGCGAATTCACTGAGTTCCTAATGGGACATGCTTGTATGAGTTTGCTTTTCAATATCGAGCAACATTTTAAGGAACGGAATCTTAGTATCATAGTGAATTGAGTAGGTTCCCAATAGGATTCGCATGTAATAAGCTTGTTATTCAAGATAGAGCAACGTTTTAACGCACTGAAACACTGTTTCTTTGTGAATTCAGTTAGTTCCTAGTAGCCTGCTCTTGTAATATGTGTACTTTTAAAGATTTATAAAAATTTGGTGAGCCGAATCTGAGTAACATGGTGAATTTGGTTAGTTCCCAATAGGCCGCAGTAGTAATAAGTGGACTGTTCAGGATATAAAAAAATTTTCACGAATGGAATCAAAATTTCTAGGCGAATTCAGTGAGTTCCCAATGGGACATGCTTGTATGAGTTTGCTTTTCAATATCGAGCCACATTTTAAGGAACGGAATCTAATTATCATGGTGAATTGAGTAGGTTCCCAATAGGATTCGCATGTAATAAGCTTGTTATTCAAGATAGGGCAACGTTTTAGCGAACTGAAACACTGTTTCTTTGTGAATTCAGTTAGTTCCTAGTAGCCTGCTCTTGTAATATGTGTACTTTTAAAGATTTATAAATTTGGTGAGCCGAATCCGAGTAACATGGTGAATTCGGTTAGTTCCCAATAGGCCGCAGTAGTAATAAGTGGACTGTTCGGGATATAGAAAAATTTTCACGAACGGAATCAAAATTTCTAGGCGAATTCAGTGAGTTCCCAATGGGACATGCTTGCATGAGTTTGCTTTTCATTATCGAGCAACATATTAAGGAACGGACTCTAAGTATCATGTTGAATTGAGTAGGTTCCCAATAGGATTCGCATGTAATAAGTTTGTTATTCAAGATAGAGCAACGTTTTAACGAACTGAAACACTGTTTCTTTGTGAATTCAGTTAGTTCCTAGTAGCCTGCTCTTGTAATATGTGTACTTTTAAAGATTTATAAAAATTTGGTGAGCCGAATCTGAGTAACATGGTGAATTCGGTTAGTTCCCAATAGGCCGCAGTAGTAATAAGTGGACTGTTCGGGATATAGGAAAATTTTCACGAACGGAATCAAAATTTCTAGGCGAATTCAGTGAGTTCCCAATGGGACATGCTTGTGTGAGTTTGCTTTTCAATATCGAGCAACATTTTAAGGAACGGAATCTAAGTATCATGTTGAATTGAGTAGGTTCCCAATAGGATTCGAATGTAATAAGCTTGTTATTCAAGATAGAGCAACGTTTTAACGAACTGAAACACTGTTTCTTTGTGAATTCAGTTAGTTCCTAGTAGCCTGCTCTTGTAATATGTGTACTTTTAAAGATTTATAAAAATTTGGTGAGCCGAATCTGAGTAACATGGTGAATTCGGTTAGTTCCCAATAGGCCGCAGTAGTAATAAGTGGACTATTCGGGATATGCGAAAATTTTCACGAACGAGATCAAATATATAGGCGAATTCAGTGAGTTCCCAATGGGACATGCTTGCATGAGTTTGCTTTTCAATATCGAGCAACATTTTAAGGAACGGAATCTAAGTATCATGTTGAATTGAGTAGGTTCCTAATAGGATTCGAATGTAATAAGCTTGTTATTCAAGATAGAGCAACGTTTTAACGCACTGAAACACTGTTTCTTTGTGAATTCAGTTAAATCCTAGTAGCCTGCTTTTGTAATATGTGTACTTTTAAAGATTTATAAAAATTTGGTGAGCCGAATTTGAGTAACATGGTGAATTCGGTAGTTCCCAATAGGCCGCACTAATAATAAGTGGACTGTTCGGGATATAGGAAAATTTTCACGAACGGAATCAAAATTTCTAGGCGAATTCAGTGAATTCCCAATGGGACATGCTTGTATGAGTTTGCTTTTCAATATAGAGCAACATTTTAAGGAACGGACTCTAAGTATCATGGTGAATTGAGTAGGTTCCCAATAGGATTCTCATGTAATAAGCTTGTTATTCAAGATAGGGCAACGTTTTAACGAACTGAAACACTGTTTCTTTGTGAATTCAGTTAGTTCCTAGTAGCCTGCTCTTGTAATATGTGTACTTTTAAAGATTTATAAAAATTTGGTGAGCCGAATCCGAGTAACATGGTGAATTCGGTTAGTTCCCAATACGCCCCAGTAGTAATAAGTGGACTGTTCGGGATATAGAAAAATTTTCACGAACGGAATCAAAATTTCTAGGCGAATTCAGTGAGTTCCCAATGGGACATGCTTGTATGAGTTTGCTTTTCAATATCGAGCAACATTGTAAGTTACGGACTCTAAGTATCATGGTGAATTGAGTAGGTTCCCAATAGGATTCGCATGTAATAAGCTTGTTATTCAAGATAGAGCAACGTTTTAACGCACTGAAACACTGTTTCCTTGTGAATTCAGTTAATTCCTAGTAGCCTGCTCTTGTAATATGTGTACTTTTAAAGATTTATAAAAATTTGGTGAGCCGAATCTGAGTAACATGGTGAATTCGGTTAGTTCCCAATAGGCCGCAGTAGTAATAAGTGGACTGTTCGGGATATAGAAAAATTTTCACGTAGAGAATCAAAATTTCTAGGCTTATTCAGTGAGTTCCCAATGGGACATGCTTGTGTGAGTTTGCTTTTCAATATCGAGCAACATTTTAAGGAACGGAATCTAAGTATCATGGTGAATTGAGTAGGTTCCCAATAGTATTCGCATATTATAAGCTTGTTATTCAAGATAGAGCAACGTTTTAACGAACTGAAACACTGTTTCTTTGTGAATTCAGTTAGTTCCTAGTAGCCTGCTCTTGTAATATGTGTACTTTTAAAGATTTATAAAAATTTGGTGAGCCGAATCTGAGTAACATGGTGAATTCGGTTAGTTCCCAATAGGCCGCAGTAGTAATAAGTGGACTGTTCGGGATATAGAAAAATTTTCACGAACGGAATCAAAATTTCTAGGCGAATTCAGTGAGTTTCCAATGGGACATGCTTGTGTGAGTTTGCTTTTCACTATCGAGCAACATTTTAAGGAACGGACTCTAAGTATCATGGTGAATTGAGTAAGTTCCCAATAGGATTCGCATGTAATAAGCTTGTTATTCAAGATAGAGCAACGTTCTAACGAACTGAAACACTGTTTCTTTGTGAATTCAGTTAGTTCCTAGTAGCCTGCTCTTGTAATATGTGTACTTTTAAAGATTTATAAAAATTTGGTGAGCCGAATCTGAGTAACATGGTGAATTCGGTTAGTTCCCAATAGGCCGCACTAGTAATAAGTGGACTGTTCGGGATATAGGAAAATTTTCAAAAACGGAATCCAAATTTCTAGGCGAATTCAGTGAGTTCCCAATGGGACATGCTTGTATGAATTTGCTTTTCAATATCGAGCAACATTTTAAGGAACGGACTCTAAGTATCATGGTGAATTGAGTAGGTTCCCAATAGGATTCGCATGTAATAAGCTTGTTATTCAAGATAGGGCAATGTTTTAACGAACTGAAACACTGTTTCTTTGTGAATTCAGTTAGTTCCTAGTAGCCTGCTCTTGTAATATGTGTACTTTTAAAGATTTATAAAAATTTGGTGAGCCGAATCTGAGTAACATGGTGAATTCGGTTAGTTCCCAATAGGCCGCAGTAGTAATAAGTGGACTGTTCGGGATATAGAAAAATTTTCACGAATGGAATCAAAATTTCTAGGCTTATTCAGTGAGTGCCCAATGGGACATGCTTGTATGAGTTTGCTTTTCAATATCGAGCAACATTTTAAGGAAAGGAATCTAATTATCATGGTGAATTGAGTAGGTTCCCAATAGTATTCGCATGTAAAAGCTTGTATTTCAAGATAGAGCAACGTTTAAACGAACTGAAACACTGTTTCTTTGTGAATTCAGTTAGTTCATAGTAGCCTGCTCTTGTAATATGTGTACTTTTAAAGATTTATAAAAATTTGGTGAGCCGAATCTGAGTAACATGGTGAATTCGGTTAGTTCCCACTAGGCCGCAGTAGTAATAAGTGGACTGTTCAGGATATAAAAAAATTTTCACGAATGGAATCAAAATTTCTAGGCGAATTCAGTGAGTTCCCAATGGGACATGCTTGTATGAGTTTGCTTTTCAATATCGAGCAACATTTTAAGGAACGGAATCTAATTATCATGGTGAATTGAGTAGGTTCCCAATAGGATTCGCATGTAATAAGCTTGTTATTCAAGATAGGGCAACGTTTTAACGAACTGAAACACTGTTTCTTTGTGAATTCAGTTAGTTGCTAGTAGCCTGCTCTTGTAATATGTGTACTTTTAAAGATTTATAAAAAGTTGGTGAGCCGAATCTGAGTAACATGGTGAATTCGGTTAGTTCCCAATAGGCCGCAGTAGTAATAAGTGGACAGTTCGGGATATAGAAAAATTTTAACGTACGGAATCAAAATTTCTAGGCTTATTCAGTGAGTTCCCAATGGGACATGCTTGTGTGAGTTTGCTTTTCAATATCGAGCAACATTTTAAGGAACGGAATCTAAGTATCATGTTGAATTGAGTAGGTTCCCAATAGGATTCGCATGTAATAAGCTTGTTATTCAAGATAGAGCAACGTTTTAACGAACTGAAACACTGTTTCTTTGTGAATTCAGTTAGTTCCTAGTAGCCTGCTCTTGTAATATGTGTACTTTTAAAAATTTATAAAAATTTGGTGAGCCGAATCTGAGTAACATGGTGAATTCGGTTAGTTCCCAATAGGCCGCAGTAGTAATAAGTGGACTGTTCGGGATATAGGAAAATTTTCACGAACGGAATCAAAATTTCTAGGTGAATTAAGTGAGTTCCTAATGGGACATGCTTGTATGAGTTTGATTTTCAATATTGAGCAACATTTTAAGGAACGGAATCTAAGTATCATAGTGAATTGAGTAGGTTCCCAATAGGATTCGCATGTAATAAGCTTGTTATTCAAGATAGAGCAACGTTTTAACGCACTGAAACACTGTTTCTTTGTGAATTCAGTTAATTCGTAGTAGCCTGCTCTTGTAATATGTGTACTTTTAAAGATTTATAAAAATTTGGTGAGCCGAATGTGAGTAACATGGTGAATTCGGTTAGTTCCCAATAGGCCGCAGTAGTAATAAGTGGACTGTTCGGGATATAGGAAAATTTTCACGAACGGAATCAAAATTTCTAGGCGAATTCAGTGAGTTCCCAATGGGACATGCTTGTATGAGTTTGCTTTTCAATATCGAGCAACACTGTAAGTTACGGACTCTAAGTATCATGGTGAATTGAGTAGGTTCCCAATAGGATTCGGATGTAATAAGCTTGTTATTCAAGATAGAGCAACGTTTTAACGCACTGAAACACTGTTTCTTTGTGAATTCAGTTAGTTCCTAGTAGCCTGCTCTCGTAATATGTGTACTTTTAAAGATTTATAAAAATTTGATGAGCCGAATCCGAGTAACATGGTGAATTCGGTTAGTTCCCAATAGGCCGCAGTAGTAATAAGTGGACTGTTCGGGATATAGGAAAATTTTCACGAACGGAATCAAAATTTCTAGGTGAATTCAGTGAGTTCCCAATGGGACATGCTTGTATGAGTTTGCTTTTCAATATCGAGCAACATTTTAAGGAACGGAATCTAAGTATCATAGTGAATTGAGTAGGTTCCCAATAGGATTCGCATGTAATAAGCTTGTTATTCAAGATAGAGCAACGTTTTAACGCACTGAAACACTGTTTCTTTGTGAATTCAGTTAATTCGTAGTAGCCTGCTCTTGTAATATGTGTACTTTTAAAGATTTATAAAAATTTGGTGAGCCGAATGTGAGTAACATGGTGAATTCGGTTAGTTCCCAATAGGCCGCAGTAGTAATAAGTGGACTGTTCGGGATATAGAAAAATTTTCACGTAGAGAATCAAAATTTCTAGGCTTATTCAGTGAGTTCCCAATGGGACATGCTTGTGTGAGTTTGCTTTTCAATATCGAGCAACATTTTAAGGAACGGAATCTAAGTATCATGGTGAATTGAGTAGGTTCCCAATAGTATTCGCATATTATAAGCTTGTTATTCAAGATAGAGCAACGTTTTAACGAACTGAAACACTGTTTCTTTGTGAATTCAGTTAGTTCCTAGTAGCCTGCTCTTGTAATATGTGTACTTTTAAAGATTTATAAAAATTTGGTGAGCCGAATCTGAGTAACATGGTGAATTCGGTTAGTTCCCAATAGGCCGCATTAGTAATAAGTGGACTGTTCAGGATATAGAAAAATTTTCACGAACGGAATCAAAATTTCTAGGCGAATTCAGTGAGTTTCCAATGGGACATGCTTGTGTGAGTTTGCTTTTCACTATCGAGCAACATTTTAAGGAACGGAATCTAAGTATCATGGTGAATTGAGTAAGTTCCCAATAGGATTCGCATGTAATAAGCTTGTTATTCAAGATAGAGCAACGTTCTAACGAACTGAAACACTGTTTCTTTGTGAATTCAGTTAGTTCCTAGTAGCCTGCTCTTGTAATATGTGTACTTTTAAAGATTTATAAAAATTTGGTGAGCCGAATCTGAGTAACATGGTGAATTCGGTTAGTTCCCAATAGGCCGCACTAGTAATAAGTGGACTGTTCGGGATATAGGAAAATTTTCAAAAACGGAATCCAAATTTCTAGGCGAATTCAGTGAGTTCCCAATGGGACATGCTTGTATGAATTTGCTTTTCAATATCGAGCAACATTTTAAGGAACGGACTCTAAGTATCATGGTGAATTGAGTAGGTTCCCAATAGGATTCGCATGTAATAAGCTTGTTATTCAAGATAGGGCAATGTTTTAACGAACTGAAACACTGTTTCTTTGTGAATTCAGTTAGTTCCTAGTAGCCTGCTCTTGTAATATGTGTACTTTTAAAGATTTATAAAAATTTGGTGAGCCGAATCTGAGTAACATGGTGAATTCGGTTAGTTCCCAATAGGCCGCAGTAGTAATAAGTGGACTGTTCGGGATATAGAAAAATTTTCACGAATGGAATCAAAATTTCTAGGCTTATTCAGTGAGTGCCCAATGGGACATGCTTGTATGAGTTTGCTTTTCAATATCGAGCAACATTTTAAGGAAAGGAATCTAATTATCATGGTGAATTGAGTAGGTTCCCAATAGTATTCGCATGTAATAAGCTTGTTATTCAAGATAGAGCAACGTTTAAACGAACTGAAACACTGTTTCTTTGTGAATTCAGTTAGTTCATAGTAGCCTGCTCTTGTAATATGTGTACTTTTAAAGATTTATAAAAATTTGGTGAGCCGAATCTGAGTAACATGGTGAATTCGGTTAGTTCCCACTAGGCCGCAGTAGTAATAAGTGGACTGTTCAGGATATAAAAAAATTTTCACGAATGGAATCAAAATTTCTAGGCGAATTCAGTGAGTTCCCAATGGGACATGCTTGTATGAGTTTGCTTTTCAATATCGAGCAACATTTTAAGGAACGGAATCTAATTATCATGGTGAATTGAGTAGGTTCCCAATAGGATTCGCATGTAATAAGCTTGTTATTCAAGATAGGGCAACGTTTTAACGAACTGAAACACTGTTTCTTTGTGAATTCAGTTAGTTGCTAGTAGCCTGCTCTTGTAATATGTGTACTTTTAAAGATTTATAAAAAGTTGGTGAGCCGAATCTGAGTAACATGGTGAATTCGGTTAGTTCCCAATAGGCCGCAGTAGTAATAAGTGGACAGTTCGGGATATAGAAAAATTTTAACGTACGGAATCAAAATTTCTAGGCTTATTCAGTGAGTTCCCAATGGGACATGCTTGTGTGAGTTTGCTTTTCAATATCGAGCAACATTTTAAGGAACGGAATCTAAGTATCATGTTGAATTGAGTAGGTTCCCAATAGGATTCGCATGTAATAAGCTTGTTATTCAAGATAGAGCAACGTTTTAACGAACTGAAACACTGTTTCTTTGTGAATTCAGTTAGTTCCTAGTAGCCTGCTCTTGTAATATGTGTACTTTTAAAAATTTATAAAAATTTGGTGAGCCGAATCTGAGTAACATGGTGAATTCGGTTAGTTCCCAATAGGCCGCAGTAGTAATAAGTGGACTGTTCGGGATATAGGAAAATTTTCACGAACGGAATCAAAATTTCTAGGTGAATTAAGTGAGTTCCTAATGGGACATGCTTGTATGAGTTTGCTTTTCAATATTGAGCAACATTTTAAGGAACGGAATCTAAGTATCATAGTGAATTGAGTAGGTTCCCAATAGGATTCGCATGTAATAAGCTTGTTATTCAAGATAGAGCAACGTTTTAACGCACTGAAACACAGTTTCTTTGTGAATTCAGTTAATTCGTAGTAGCCTGCTCTTGTAATATGTGTACTTTTAAAGATTTATAAAAATTTGGTGAGCCGAATGTGAGTAACATGGTGAATTCGGTTAGTTCCCAATAGGCCGCAGTAGTAATAAGTGGACTGTTCGGGATATAGGAAAATTTTCACGAACGGAATCAAAATTTCTAGGCGAATTCAGTGAGTTCCCAATGGGACATGCTTGTATGAGTTTGCTTTTCAATATCGAGCAACACTGTAAGTTACGGACTCTAAGTATCATGGTGAATTGAGTAGGTTCCCAATAGGATTCGGATGTAATAAGCTTGTTATTCAAGATAGAGCAACGTTTTAACGCACTGAAACACTGTTTCTTTGTGAATTCAGTTAGTTCCTAGTAGCCTGCTCTTGTAATATGTGTACTTTTAAAGATTTATAAAAATTTGGTGAGCCGAATCCGAGTAACATGGTGAATTCGGTTAGTTCCCAATAGGCCGCAGTAGTAATAAGTGGACTGTTCGGGATATAGGAAAATTTTCACGAACGGAATCAAAATTTCTAGGTGAATTCAGTGAGTTCCCAATGGGACATGCTTGTATGAGTTTGCTTTTCAATATCGAGCAACATTTTAAGGAACGGAATCTAAGTATCATAGTGAATTGAGTAGGTTCCCAATAGGATTCGCATGTAATAAGCTTGTTATTCAAGATAGAGCAACGTTTTAACGCACTGAAACACTGTTTCTTTGTGAATTCAGTTAATTCGTAGTAGCCTGCTCTTGTAATATGTGTACTTTTAAAGATTTATAAAAATTTGGTGAGCCGAATGTGAGTAACATGGTGAATTCGGTTAGTTCCCAATAGGCCGCAGTAGTAATAAGTGGACTGTTCGGGATATAGGAAAATTTTCACGAACGGAATCAAAATTTCTAGGCGAATTCAGTGAGTTCCCAATGGGACATGCTTGTATGAGTTTGCTTTTCAATATCGAGCAACATTGTAAGTTACGGACTCTAAGTATCATGGTGAATTGAGTAGGTTCCCAATAGGATTCGGATGTAATAAGCTTGTTATTCAAGATAGAGCAACGTTTTAACGCACTGAAACACTGTTTCTTTGTGAATTCAGTTAGTTCCTAGTAGCCTGCTCTTGTAATATGTGTACTTTTAAAGATTTATTAAAATTTGGTGAGCCGAATCCGAGTAACATGGAGAATTCGGTTAGTTCCCAATAGGCTGCAGTAGTAATAAGTGGACTCTTCGGGATATAGAAAAATTTTCACGAACGGAATCCAAATTTCTAGGCGAATTCAGTGAGTTCCCAATGGGACATGCTTGTATGAGTTTGCTTTTCAATATCGAGCAACATTGTAAGTTACGGACTCTAAGTATCATGGTGAATTGAGTAGGTTCCCAATAGGATTCGCATGTAATAAGCTTGTTATTCAAGATAGAGCAACGTTTTAACGCACTGAAACACTGTTTCTTTGTGAATTCAGTTAATTCCTAGTAGCCTGCTCTTGTAATATGTGTACTTTTAAAGATTTATAAAAATTTGGTGAGCCGAATCTGAGTAACATGGTGAATTCGGTTAGTTCCCAATAGGCCGCAGTAGTAATAAGTGGACTCTTCGGGATATAGAAAAATTTTCACGAACGGAATCAAAATTTCTAGGCGAATTCAGTGAGTTCCCAATGGGACATGCTTGTGTGAGTTTGCTTTTCAATATCGAGCAACATTTTAAGGAACGGAATCTAAGTATCATGGTGAATTGAGTAGGTTTCCAATAGGATTCGCTTGTTATAAGCTTGTTATTCAAGATAGAGCAACGTTTTAACGACCTGAAACACTGTTTCTTTGTGAATTCAGTTAGTTCCTAGTAGCCTGCTCTTCTAATATGTGTACTTTTAAAGATTTATAAAAATTTGGTGAGCCGAATCTGAGTAACATGGTGAATTCGGTTAGTTCCCAATAGGCCGCAGTAGTAATAAGTGGACTGTTCGGGATATAGGAAAATTTTCACGAACGGAATCCAAATTTCTAGGCGAATTCAGTGAGTTCCCAATGGGACATGCTTGTATGAGTTTGCTTTTCAATATCGAGCAACATTTTAAGGAACGGACTCTAAGTATCATGGTGAATTGAGTCGGTTCCCAATAGGATTCGCATGTAATAAGCTTGTTATTCAAGATAGAGCAACGTTTTAGCGAACTGAAACACTGTTTCTTTGTGAATTCAGTTAGTTGCTAGTAGCCTGCTCTTGTAATATGTGTACTTTTAAAGATTTATAAAAATTTGGTGAGCCGAATCTGAGTAACATGGTGAATTCGGTTAGTTCCCAATAGGCCGCAGTAGTAATAAGTGGACTGTTCGGGATATAGAAAAATTTTCACGAATGGAATCAAAATTTCTAGGCGAATTCAGTGAGTTCCCAATGGGACATGCTTGTATGAGTTTGCTTTTCAATATCGAGCAACATTTTAAGGAACGGAATCTAATTATCATGGTGAATTGAGTAGGTCCCAATAGGATTCGCATGTAATAAGCTTGTTATTCAAGATAGAGCAACGTTTAAACGAACTGAAACACTGTTTCTTTGTGAATTCAGTTAGTTCCTAGTAGCCTGCTCTTGTAATATGTGTACTGTTAAAGATTTATAAAAATTTGGTGAGCCGAATCTGAGTAACATGGTGAATTCGGTTAGTTCCCAATAGGCCGCAGTAGTAATAAGTGGACTGTTCAGGATATAAAAAAATTTTCACGAATGGAATCAAAATTTCTAGGCGAATTCAGTGAGTTCCCAATGGGACATGCTTGTATGAGTTTGCTTTTCAATATCGAGCAACATTTTAAGGAACGGAATCTAATTATCATGGTGAATTGAGTAGGTTCCCAATAGGATTCGCATGTAATAAGCTTGTTATTCAAGATAGGGCAACGTTTTAACGAACTGAAACACTGTTTCTTTGTGAATTCAGTTAGTTGCTAGTAGCCTGCTCTTGTAATATGTGTACTTTTAAAGATTTATAAAAATTTGGTGAGCCGAATCTGAGTAACATGGTGAATTCGGTCAGTTCCCAATAGGCCGCAGTAGTAATAAGTGGACAGTTCGGGATATAGAAAAATTTTCACGTACGGAATCAAAATTTCTAGGCTTATTCAGTGAGTTCCCAATGGGACATGCTTGTGTGAGTTTGCTTTTCAATATCGAGCAACATTTTAAGGAACGGAATCTAAGTATCATGTTGAATTGAGTAGGTTCCCAATAGGATTCGCATGTAATAAGCTTGTTATTCAAGATAGAGCAACGTTTTAACGAACTGAAACACTGTTTCTTTGTGAATTCAGTTAGTTCCTAGTAGCCTGCTCTTGTAATATGTGTACTTTTAAAAATTTATAAAAATTTGGTGAGCCGAATCTGAGTAACATGGTGAATTCGGTTAGTTCCCAATAGGCCGCAGTAGTAATAAGTGGACTGTTCGGGATATAGGAAAATTTTCACGAACGGAATCAAAATTTCTAGGTGAATTAAGTGAGTTCCTAATGGGACATGCTTGTATGAGTTTGCTTTTCAATATCGAGCAACATTTTAAGGAACGGAATCTAAGTATCATAGTGAATTGAGTAGGTTCCCAATAGGATTCGCATGTAATAAGCTTGTTATTCAAGATAGAGCAACGTTTTAAGGCACTGAAACACTGTTTCTTTGTGAATTCAGTTAATTCGTAGTAGCCTGCTCTTGTAATATGTGTACTTTTAAAGATTTATAAAAATTTGGTGAGCCGAATGTGAGTAACATGGTGAATTCGGTTAGTTCCCAATAGGCCGCAGTAGTAATAAATGGACTGTTCGGGATATAGGAAAATTTTCACGAACGGAATCAAAATTTCTAGGCGAATTCAGTGAGTTCCCAATGGGACATGCTTGTATGAGTTTGCTTTTCAATATCGAGCAACATTGTAAGTTACGGACTCTAAGTATCATGGTGAATTGAGTAGGTTCCCAATAGGATTCGCATGTAATAAGCTTGTTATTCAAGATAGAGCAACGTTTTAACGCACTGAAACACTGTTTCTTTGTGAATTCAGTTAGTTCCTAGTAGCCTGCTCTTGTAATATGTGTACTTTTAAAGATTTATAAAAATTTGGTGAGCCGAATCCGAGTAACATGGAGAATTCGGTTAGTTCCCAATAGGCCGCAGTAGTAATAAGTGGACTGTTCGGGATATAGAAAAATTTTCACGAACGGAATCAAAATTTCTAGGCGAATTCAGTGAGTTCCCAATGGGACATGCTTGTATGAGTTTGCTTTTCAATATCGAGCAACATTGTAAGTTACGGACTCTAAGTATCATGGTGAATTGAGTAGGTTCCCAATAGGATTCGCATGTAATAAGCTTGTTATTCAAGATAGAGCAACGTTTTAACGCACTGAAACACTGTTTCTTTGTGAATTCAGTTAATTCCTAGTAGCCTGCTCTTGTAATATGTGTACTTTTAAAGATTTATAAAAATTTGGTGAGCCGAATCTGAGTAACATGGTGAATTCGGTTAGTTCCCAATAGGCCGCAGTAGTAATAAGTGGACTCTTCGGGATATAGAAAAATTTTCACGAACGGAATCAAAATTTCTAGGCGAATTCAGTGAGTTCCCAATGGGACATGCTTGTGTGAGTTTGCTTTTCAATATCGAGCAACATTTTAAGGAACGGAATCTAAGTATCATGGTGAATTGAGTAGGTTCCCAATAGGATTCGCATGTTATAAGCTTGTTATTCAAGATAGAGCAACGTTTTAACGAACTGAAACACTGTTTCTTTGTGAATTCAGTTAGTTCCTAGTAGCCTGCTCTTCTAATATGTGTACTTTTAAAGATTTATAAAAATTTGGTGAGCCGAATCTGAGTAACATGGTGAATTCGGTTAGTTCCCAATAGGCCGCAGTAGTAATAAGTGGAGTGTTCGGGATATAGAAAAATTTTCACGAACGGAATCCAAATTTCTAGGCGAATTCAGTGAGTTCCCAATGGGACATGCTTGTATGAGTTTGCTTTTCAATATCGAGCAACATTTTAAGGAACGGACTCTAAGTATCATGGTGAATTGAGTCGGTTCCCAATAGGATTCGCATGTAATAAGCTTGTTATTCAACATAGAGCAACGTTTTAGCGAACTGAAACACAGTTTCTTTGTGAATTCAGTTAGTTGCTAGTAGCCTGCTCTTGTAATATGTGTACTTTTAAAGATTTATAAAAATTTGGTGAGCCGAATCTGAGTAACATGGTGAATTCGGTTAGTTCCCAATAGGCCGCAGTAGTAATAAGTGGACTGTACGGGATATAGAAAAATTTTCACGAATGGAATCAAAATTTCTAGACGAATTCAGTGAGTTCCCAATGGGACATGCTTGTATGAGTTTGCTTTTCAATATCGAGCAACATTTTAAGGAACGGAATCTAATTATCATGGTGAATTGAGTAGGTCCCAATAGGATTCGCATGTAATAAGCTTGTTATTCAAGATAGAGCAACGTTTAAACGAACTGAAACACTGTTTCTTTGTGAATTCAGTTAGTTCCTAGTAGCCTGCTCTTGTAATATGTGTACTTTTAAAGATTTATAAAAATTTGGTGAGCCGAATGTGAGTAACATGGTGAATTCGGTTAGTTCCCAATAGGCCGCAGTAGTAATAAGTGGATTGTTCAGGATATAAAAAAATTTTCACGAATGGAATCAAAATTTCTAGGCGAATTCAGTGAGTTCCCAATGGGACATGCTTGTATGAGTTTGCTTTTCAATATCGAGCAACATTTTAAGGAACGGAATCTAATTATCATGGTGAATTGAGTAGGTTCCCAATAGGATTCGCATGTAATAAGCTTGTTATTCAAGATAGGGCAACGTTTTAACGAACTGAAACACTGTTTCTTTGTGAATTCAGTTAGTTGCTAGTAGCCTGCTCTTGTAATATGTGTACTTTTAAAGATTTATAAAAATTTGGTGAGCCGAATCTGAGTAACATGGTGAATTCGGTTAGTTCCCAATAGGCCGCAGTAGTAATAAGTGGACTGTTCGGGATATAGAAAAATTTTCACGTACGGAATCAAAATTTCTAGGCTTATTCAGTGAGTTCCCAATGGGACATGCTTGTGTGAGTTTGCTTTTCAATATCGAGCAAAATTTTAAGGAACGGAATCTAAGTATCATGTTGAATTGAGTAGGTTCCCAATAGGATTCGCATGTAATAAGCTTGTTATTCAAGATAGAGCAACGTTTTAACGAACTGAAACACTGTTTCTTTGTGAATTCAGTTAGTTCCTAGTAGCCTGCTCTTGTAATATGTGTACTTTTAAAGATTTATAAAAATTTGGTGAGCCGAATCTGAGTAACATGGTGAATTCGGTTAGTTCCCAATAGGCCGCAGTAGTAATAAGTGGACTGTTCGGGATATAGAAAAATTTTCACGAACGGAATCAAAATTTCTAGGCGAATTCAGTGAGTTCCCAATGGGACATGCTTGTGTGAGTTTGCTTTTCAATATCGAGCAACATTTTAAGGAACGGAATCTAAGTATCATTTTGAATAGAGTAGGTTCCCAATAGGATTCGCATGTAATAAGCTTGTTATTCAAGATAGAGCAACGTTTTAACGAACTGAAACACTGTTTCTTTGTGAATTCAGTTAGTTCCTAGTAGCCTGCTCTTGTAATATGTGTACATTTAAAGATTTATAAAAATTTGGTGAGCCGAATCTGAGTAACATGGTGAATTCGGTTAGTTCCCAATATGCCGCAGTAGTAATAAGTGGACTGTTCGGGATATACGAAAATTTTCACTAACGGAATCAAATATCTAGGCAAATTCAGTGAGTTCCCAATGGGACATGCTTGCATGAGTTTGCTTTTCATTATCGAGCAACATATTAAGGAACGGACTCTAAGTATCTTGTTGAATTGAGTAGGTTCCCAATAGGATTCGCATGTAATAAGTTAGTTATTCAAGATAGAGCAACGTTTTAACGAACTGAAACACTGTTTCTTTGTGAATTCAGTTAGTTCCTAGTAGCCTGCTCTTGTAATATGTGTACTTTTAAAGATTTATAAAAATTTGGTGAGCCGAATCTGAGTAACATGGTGAATTCGGTTAGTTCCCAATAGGCCGCAGTAGTAATAAGTAGACTGTTCAGGATATAAAAAATTTTCACGAATGGAATCAAAATTTCTAGGCGAATTCAGTGAGTTCCCAATGGGACATGCTTGTGTGAGTTTGCTTTTCAATATCGAGCAACATTTTAAGGAACGGAATCTAATTATCATGGTGAATTGAGTAGGTTCCCAATAGGATTCGCATGTAATAAGCTTGTTATTCAAGATAGGGCAACGTTTTAACGAACTGAAACACTGTTTCTTTGTGAATTCAGTTAGTTGCTAGTAGCCTGCTCTTGTAATATGTGTACTTTTAAAGATTTATAAAAATTTGGTGAGCCGAATCTGAGTAACATGGTGAATTCGGTTAGTTCCCAATAGGCCGCAGTAGTAATAAGTGGACTGTTCGGGATATAGAAAAATTTTCACGTACGGAATCAAAATTTCTAGGCTTATTCAGTGAGTTCCCAATGGGACATGCTTGTGTGAGTTTGCTTTTCAATATCGAGCAACATTTTAAGGAACGGAATCTAAGTATCATGTTGAATTGAGTAGGTTCCCAATAGGATTCGCATGTAATAAGCTTGTTATTCAAGATAGAGCAATGTTTTAACGAACTGAAACACTGTTTCTTTGTGAATTCAGTTAGTTCCTAGTAGCCTGCTCTTGTAATATGTGTACTTTTAAAGATTTATAAAAATTTGGTGAGCCGAATGTGAGTAACATGGTGAATTCGGTTAGTTCCCAATAGGCCGCAGTAGTAATAAGTGGACTGTTCGGGATATAGAAAAATTTTCACGAACGGAATCAAAATTTCTAGGCGAATTCAGTGAGTTCCCAATGGGACATGCTTGTGTGAGTTTGCTTTTCAATATCGAGCAACATTTTAAGGAACGGACTCTAAGTATCATGGTGAATTGAGTCGGTTCCCAATAGGATTCGCATGTAATAAGCTTGTTATTCAACATAGAGCAACGTTTTAGCGAACTGAAACACAGTTTCTTTGTGAATTCAGTTAGTTGCTAGTAGCCTGCTCTTGTAATATGTGTACTTTTAAAGATTTATAAAAATTTGGTGAGCCGAATCTGAGTAACATGGTGAATTCGGTTAGTTCCCAATAGGCCGCAGTAGTAATAAGTGGACTGTACGGGATATAGAAAAATTTTCACGAATGGAATCAAAATTTCTAGACGAATTCAGTGAGTTCCCAATGGGACATGCTTGTATGAGTTTGCTTTTCAATATCGAGCAACATTTTAAGGAACGGAATCTAATTATCATGGTGAATTGAGTAGGTCCCAATAGGATTCGCATGTAATAAGCTTGTTATTCAAGATAGAGCAACGTTTAAACGAACTGAAACACTGTTTCTTTGTGAATTCAGTTAGTTCCTAGTAGCCTGCTCTTGTAATATGTGTACATTTAAAGATTTATAAAAATTTGGTGAGCCGAATGTGAGTAACATGGTGAATTCGGTTAGTTCCCAATAGGCCGCAGTAGTAATAAGTGGATTGTTCAGGATATAAAAAAATTTTCACGAATGGAATCAAAATTTCTAGGCGAATTCAGTGAGTTCCCAATGGGACATGCTTGTATGAGTTTGCTTTTCAATATCGAGCAACATTTTAAGGAACGGAATCTAATTATCATGGTGAATTGAGTAGGTTCCCAATAGGATTCGCATGTAATAAGCTTGTTATTCAAGATAGGGCAACGTTTTAACGAACTGAAACACTGTTTCTTTGTGAATTCAGTTAGTTGCTAGTAGCCTGCTCTTGTAATATGTGTACTTTTAAAGATTTATAAAAATTTGGTGAGCCGAATCTGAGTAACATGGTGAATTCGGTTAGTTCCCAATAGGCCGCAGTAGTAATAAGTGGACTGTTCGGGATATAGAAAAATTTTCACGTACGGAATCAAAATTTCTAGGCTTATTCAGTGAGTTCCCAATGGGACATGCTTGTGTGAGTTTGCTTTTCAATATCGAGCAAAATTTTAAGGAACGGAATCTAAGTATCATGTTGAATTGAGTAGGTTCCCAATAGGATTCGCATGTAATAAGCTTGTTATTCAAGATAGAGCAACGTTTTAACGAACTGAAACACTGTTTCTTTGTGAATTCAGTTAGTTCCTAGTAGCCTGCTCTTGTAATATGTGTACTTTTAAAGATTTATAAAAATTTGGTGAGCCGAATGTGAGTAACATGGTGAATTCGGTTAGTTCCCAATAGGCCGCAGTAGTAATAAGTGGACTGTTCGGGATATAGAAAAATTTTCACGAACGGAATCAAAATTTCTAGGCGAATTCAATGAGTTCCCAATGGGACATGCTTGTGTGAGTTTGCTTTTCAATATCGAGCAACATTTTAAGGAACGGAATCTAAGTATCATTTTGAATAGAGTAGGTTCCCAATAGGATTCGCATGTAATAAGCTTGTTATTCAAGATAGAGCAACGTTTTAACGAACTGAAACACTGTTTCTTTGTGAATTCAGTTAGTTCCTAGTAGCCTGCTCTTGTAATATGTGTACATTTAAAGATTTATAAAAATTTGGTGAGCCGAATCTGAGTAACATGGTGAATTCGGTTAGTTCCCAATAGGCCGCAGTAGTAATAAGTGGACTGTTCGGGATATAGAAAAATTTTCACGAACGGAATCAAAATTTCTAGGCGAATTCAGTGAGTTCCCAATGGGACATGCTTGTATGAGTTTCCTTTTCAATATCGAGCAACATTTTAAGGAACGGAATCTAAGTATCCTGGTGAATTGAGTAGGTTCCCAATAGGATTCGCATGTAATAAGCTTGTTATTCAAGATAGAGCAACGTTTTAGCGAACTGAAACACTGTTTCTTTGTGAATTCAGTTAGTTGCTAGTAGCCTGCTCTTGTAATATGTGTACTTTTAAAGATTTATAAAAATTTGGTGAGCCGAATCTGAGTAACATGGTGAATTCGGTTAGTTCCCAATAGGCCGCAGTAGTAATAAGTGGATTGTTCAGGATATAAAAAAATTTTCACGAATGGAATCAAAATTTCTAGGCGAATTCAGTGAGTTCCCAATGGGACATGCTTGTATGAGTTTGCTTTTCAATATCGAGCAACATTTTAAGGAACGGAATCTAATTATCATGGTGAATTGAGTAGGTTCCCAATAGGATTCGCATGTAATAAGCTTGTTATTCAAGATAGGGCAACGTTTTAACGAACTGAAACACTGTTTCTTTGTGAATTCAGTTAGTTGCTAGTAGCCTGCTCTTGTAATATGTGTACTTTTAAAGATTTATAAAAATTTGGTGAGCCGAATCTGAGTAACATGGTGAATTCGGTTAGTTCCCAATAGGCCGCAGTAGTAATAAGTGGACTGTTCGGGATATAGAAAAATTTCACGTACGGAATCAAAATTTCTAGGCTTATTCAGTGAGTTCCCAATGGGACATGCTTGTGTGAGTTTGCTTTTCAATATCGAGCAAAATTTTAAGGAACGGAATCTAAGTATCATGTTGAATTGAGTAGGTTCCCAATAGGATTCGCATGTAATAAGCTTGTTATTCAAGATAGAGCAACGTTTTAACGAACTGAAACACTGTTTCTTTGTGAATTCAGTTAGTTCCTAGTAGCCTGCTCTTGTAATATGTGTACTTTTAAAGATTTATAAAAATTTGGTGAGCCGAATGTGAGTAACATGGTGAATTCGGTTAGTTCCCAATAGGCCGCAGTAGTAATAAGTGGACTGTTCGGGATATAGAAAAATTTTCACTAACGGAATCAAAATTTCTAGGCGAATTCAGTGAGTTCCCAATGGGACATGCTTGTGTGAGTTTGCTTTTCAATATCGAGCAACAGTTTAAGGAACGGAATCTAAGTATCATTTTGAATAGAGTAGGTTCCCAATAGGATTCGCATGTAATAAGCTTGTTATTCAAGATAGAGCAACGTTTTAACGAACTGAAACACTGTTTCTTTGTGAATTCAGTTAGTTCCTAGTAGCCTGCTCTTGTAATATGTGTACATTTAAAGATTTATAAAAATTTGGTGAGCCGAATGTGAGTAACATGGTGAATTCGGTTAGTTCCCAATATGCCGCAGTAGTAATAAGTGGACTGTTCGGGATATACGAAAATTTTCACTAACGGAATCAAATATCTAGGCAAATTCAGTGAGTTCCCAATGGGACATGCTTGCATGAGTTTGCTTTTCATTATCGAGCAACATATTAAGGAACGGACTCTAAGTATCTTGTTGAATTGAGTAGGTTCCCAATAGGATTCGCATGTAATAAGTTAGTTATTCAAGATAGAGCAACGTTTTAACGAACTGAAACACTGTTTCTTTGTGAATTCAGTTAGTTCCTAGTAGCCTGCTCTTGTAATATGTGTACTTTTAAAGATTTATAAAAATTTGGTGAGCCGAATCTGAGTAACATGGTGAATTCGGTTAGTTCCCAATAGGCCGCAGTAGTAATAAGTAGACTGTTCAGGATATAAAAAATTTTCACGAATGGAATCAAAATTTCTAGGCGAATTCAGTGAGTTCCCAATGGGACATGCTTGTGTGAGTTTGCTTTTCAATATCGAGCAACATTTTAAGGAACGGAATCTAATTATCATGGTGAATTGAGTAGGTTCCCAATAGGATTCGCATGTAATAAGCTTGTTATTCAAGATAGGGCAACGTTTTAACGAACTGAAACACTGTTTCTTTGTGAATTCAGTTAGTTGCTAGTAGCCTGCTCTTGTAATATGTGTACTTTTAAAGATTTATAAAAATTTGGTGAGCCGAATCTGAGTAACATGGTGAATTCGGTTAGTTCCCAATAGGCCGCAGTAGTAATAAGTGGACTGTTCGGGATATAGGAAAATTTTCACGAACGGAATCAAAATTTCTAGGCGAATTCAGTGAGTTCCCAATGGGACATGCTTGTATGAGTTTGCTTTTCAATATCGAGCAACATTTTAAGGAACGGAATCTAATTATCATGGTGAATTGAGTAGGTTCCCAATAGGATTCGCATGTAATAAGTTGTTATTCAAGATACGGCAACGTTTTAACGAACTGAAACACTGTTTCTTTGTGAATTCAGTTAGTTGCTAGTAGCCTGCTCTTGTAGTATGTGTACTTTTAAAGATTTATAAAAATTTGGTGAGCCGAATCTGAGTAACATGGTGAATTCGGTTAGTTCCCAATAGGCCGCAGTAGTAATAAGTGGACTGTTCGGGATATAGAAAAATTTTCACGAACGGAATCAAAATTTCTAGGCGAATTCAGTAAGTCCCAATGGGAAATGCTTGTATGAGTTTGCTTTTCATTATCGAGCAACATTTTAAGGGTCGGAATTTAAGTATCATGGTGAATTGAGTAGGTTCCCAATAGGATTCGCATGTAATAAGCTTGTTATTCAAGATAGGGCAACGTTTTAACGAACTGAAACACTGTTTCTTTGTGAATTCAGTTAGTTCCTAGTAGCCTGCTCTTGTAATATGTGTACTTTTAAAGATTTATAAAAATTTGGTGAGCCGAATCTGAGTAACATGGTGAATTCGGTTAGTTACCAATAGGCCGCAGTAGTAATAAGTGGACTGTTCGGGATATAGAATAATTTTCACGAACGGAATCAAAATTTCTAGGCGAATTCAGTGAGTTCCCAATGGGACATGCTTGTATGAGTTTGCTTTTCAATATCGAGCAATATTTTAGGAACGGAATCTAAGTATCATGTTGAATTTTGTAGGTTCCCAATAGGATTCGCATGTAATAAGCTTGTTATTCAAGATAGGGCTACGTTTTAACGAACTGAAACACTGTTTTTTTGTGAATTCAGTTAGTTGCTAGTAGCCTGCTCTTGTAGTATGTGTACTTTTAAAGATTTATAAAAATTTGGTGAGCCGAATCTGAGTAACATGGTGAATTCGGTTAGTTCCCAATAGGCCGCACTAGTAATAAGTGGACTGTTCGGGATATAGGAAAATTTTCACGAACGGAATCAAAATTTCTAGGCGAATTCAGTGAGTTCCCAATGGGACATGCTTGTATGAGTTTGCTTTTCAATATCGAGCAACATTGTAAGGAACGGACTCTAAGTGTCATGGTGAATCGAGTAGGTTCCCAATAGGATTCGCATGTAATAAGCTTGCTATTCAAGAGAGAGCAACGTTTTAACGAACTGAAACACTGTTTCTTTGTGAATTCAGTTAGTTCCTAGTAGCCTGCTCTTGTAATATGTGTACTTTTAAAGATTTATAAAAATTTAGTGAGCCGAATCTGAGTAACATGGTGAATTCGGTTAGTTCCCAATAGGCCGCAGTAGTAATAAGTGGACTGTTCGAGATATAGGAAAATTTTCACGAACGGAATCAAAATTTCTAGGCGAATTCAGTGAGTTCCCAATGGGACATGCTTGTATGCGTTTGCTTTTCAATATCAAGCAACATTGTAAGTTACGGACTCTAAGTGTCATGTTGAATCGAGTAGGTTCCCAATAGGATTCGCATGTAATAAGCTTGTTATTCAAGATAGAGCAACGTTTTAACGAACTGAAACACTGTTTCTTTGTGAATTCAGTTAGTTCCTAGTAGCCTGCTCTTGTAATATATGTACTTTTAAAATTGATAAAAATTTGGTGAGCCGAATCTGAGTAACATGGTGAATTCGGTTAGTTCCCAATAGGCCGCAGTAGTAATAAGTGGACTGTTCGGGATATAGGAAAATTTTCACGAACGGAATCAAAATTTCTAGGCGAATTCAGTGAGTTCCCAATGGGACATGCTTGTATGAGTTTGCTTTTCAATATCAAGCAACATTGTAAGTTACGGACTCTAAGTGTCATGGTGAATCGAGTAGGTTCCCAATAGGATTCGCATGTAATAAGCTTGTTATTCAAGATAGAGCAACGTTTTAACGAACTGAAACACTGTTTCTTTGTGAATTCAGTTAGTTCCTAGTAGCCTGCTCTTGTAATATGTGTACTTTTAAAGATTTATAAAAATTTGGTGAGCCGAATCTGAGTAACATGGTGAATTCGGTTAGTTCCCAATAGGCCGCAGTAGTAATAAGTGGACTGTTCGGGATATAGGAAAATTTTCACGAACGGAATCAAAATTTCTAGGCGAATTCAGTGAGTTCCCAATGGGACATGCTTGTATGAGTTTGTTTTTCAATATCAAGCAACATTGTAAGTTACGGACTCTAAGTGTCATGGTGAATCGAGTAGGTTCCCAATAGGATTCGCATGTAATAAGCTTGTTATTCAAGATAGAGCAACGTTTTAACGAACTGAAACACTGTTTCTTTGTGAATTCAGTTAGGTCCTAGTAGCCTCCTCTTGTAATATGTGTACTTTTAAAGATTTATAAAAATTTGGTGTGCCGAATCCGAGTAACATGGTGAATTCGGTTAGTTCCCAATAGGCCGCAGTAGTAATAAGTGGACTGTTCCGGATATAGGAAAATTTTCACGAACGGAATCAAAATTTCTAGGCGAATTCAGTGAGTTCCCAATGGGACATGCTTGTATGAGTTTGCTTTTCAATATCAAGCAACATTGTAAGTTACGGACTCTAAGTGTCATGGTGAATCGAGTAGGTTCCCAATAGGATTCGCATGTAATAAGCTTGTTATTCAAGATAGAGCAACGTTTTAACGAACTGAAACACTGTTTCTTTGTGAATTCAGTTAGTTCCTAGTAGCCTCCTCTTTTAATATGTGTACTTTTAAAGATTTATAAAAATTTGGTGAGCCGAATCCGAGTAACATGGTGAATTCGGTTAGTTCCCAATAGGCCGCAGTAGTAATAAGTGGACTGTTCGGGATATAGAATAATTTTCACGAACGGAATCAAAATTTCTAGGCGAATTCAGTGAGTTCCCAATGGGACATGCTTGTATGAGTTTGCTTTTCAATATCGAGCAACATTGTAAGTTACGGACTCTAAGTATCATGGTGAATTGAGTAGGTTCCCAATTGGATTCGCATGTAATAAGCTTGTTATTCAAGATAGAGCAACGTTTTAACGCACTGAAACACTGTTTCTTTGTGAATTCAGTTAATTCCTAGTAGCCTGCTCCTGTAATATGTGTACTTTTAAAGATTTATAAAAATTTGGTGAGCCGAATCTGAATAAGGTGGTGAATTCGGTTAGTTCCCAATAGGCCGCAGTAGTAATAAGTGGACTGTTCGGGATATAGAAAAATTTTCACGAACGGAATCAAAATTTCTAGGCGAATTCAGTGTGTTCCCAATGGGACATGCTTGTGTGAGTTTGCTTTTCAATATCGAGCAGCATTTTAAGGAACGGACTCTAAGTATCATGGTGAATTGAGTAGGTTCCCAATAGGATTCGCATGTAATAAGCTTGTTATTCAAGATAGGGCAACGTTTTAACGAACTGAAACACTGTTTCTTTGTGAATTCAGTTAGTTCCTAGTAGCCTGCTCTTGTAATATGTGTACTTTTAAAGATTTATAAAAATTTGGTGAGCCGAATCTGAGTAACATGGTGAATTCGGTTAGTTCCCAATAGGCCGCAGTAGTAATAAGTGGACTGTTCGGGATATAGAAAAATTTTCACGAACGGAATCAAAATTTCTAGGCGAATTCAGTGAGTTCCCAATGGGACATGCTTGTATGAGTTTGCTTTTCAATATCGAGCAATATTTTAGGAACGGAATCTAAGTATCATGTTAAATTGAGTAGGTTCCCAATAGGATTCGCATGTAATAAGCTTGTTATTCAAGATAGGGCTACGTTTTAACGAACTGAAACACTGTTTCTTTGTGAATTCAGTTAGTTGCTAGTAGCCTGCTCTTGTAGTATGTGTACTTTTAAAGATTTATAAAAATTTGGTGAGCCGAATCTGAGTAACATGGTGAATTCGGTTAGTTCCCAATAGGCCGCAGTAGTAATAAGTGGACTCTTCGGGATATAGAAAAATTTTCACGAACGGAATCAAAATTTCTAGGCGAATTCAGTGAGTTCCCAATGGGACATGCTTGTATGAGTTTGCTTTTCAATATCGAGCAACATTGTAAGGAACGGACTCTAAGTGTCATGGTGAATCGAGTAGGTTCCCAATAGGATTCGCATGTTATAAGCTTGTTATTCAAGATAGAGCAACGTTTTAACGAACTGAAACAATGTTTCTTTGTGAATTCAGTTAGTTCCTAGTAGGCTGCTCTTGTAATATGTGTACTTTTAAAGATTTATAAAAATTTGGTGAGCCGAATCTGAGTAACATGGTGAATTCGGTTAGTTCCCAATAGGCCGCAGTAGTAATAAGTGGACTGTTCGGGATATAGAAAAATTTTCACGAACGGAATCAAAATTTCTAGGCGAATTCAGTTAGTTCCCAATGGGACATGCTTGTATGAGTTTGCTTTTCAATATCGAGCAACATTTTAAGGAACGGAATCTAAGTATCATGGTGAATGAGTAAGTTCCCAATAGGATTCGCATGAAATAAGCTTGATATTCAAGATAGAGCAACGTTTTAACGAACTGAAACACTGTTTCTTTGTGAATTCAGTTAGTTCCTAGTAGCCTGCTCTTGTAATATGTGTACTTTTAAAGATTTATAAAAATTTGGTGAGCCGAATCTGAGTAACATGGTGAATTCGGTTAGTTCCCAATAGGCCGCACTAGTAATAAGTGGACTGTTCGGGATATAGGAAAATTTTCACGAACGGAATCCAAATTTCTAGGCGAATTCAGTGAGTTCCCAATGGGACATGCTTGTATGAGTTTGCTTTTCAATATCGAGCAACATTTTAAGGAACGGACTCTAAGTATCATGGTGAATTGAGTAGGTTCCCAATAGGATTCGCATGTAATAAGCTGTTATTCAAGATAGAGCAAGGTTTTAACGAACTGAAACACTGTTTCTTTTTGAATTCAGTTAGATCATAGTTGCCTGCTCTTGTAATATGTGTACTTTTAAAGATTTATAAAAATTTGGTGAGCCGAATCTGAGTAACATGGTGAATTCGGTTAGTTCCCAATAGGCCGCAGTAGTAATAAGTGGACTTTTCGGGATATAGGAAAATTTTCACGAACGGAATCAAAATTTCTAGGCAAATTCAGTGAGTTCCCAATGGGACATGCTTGCATGAGTTTGCTTTTCATAATCGAGCAACATTTTAAGGAAGGGACTCTAAGTATCATGTTGAATTGAGTAGGTTCCCAATAGGATTCGCATGTAATAAGTTTGTTATTCAAGAGAGAGCAACGTTTTAACGAACTGAAACACTGTTTCTTTGTGAATTCAGTTACTTCCTAGTAGCCTGCTCTTGTAATATGTGTCCTTTTAACGATTTATAAAAATTTGGTGAGCCGAATCTGAGTAACATGGTGAATTCGGTTAGTTCCCAATAGGCCGCAGTAGTAATAAGTGGACTGTTCGGGATATAGGAAAATTTTCACGAACGGAATCAAAATTTCTAGGCGAATTCAGTGAGTTCCCAATGGGACATGCTTGTATGAGTTTGCTTTTCAATATCGAGCAACATTTTAAGGAACGGAAACTAAGTATCATGGTGAATTGAGTAGGTTCTCAATAGGATTCGCATGTAATAAGCTTGTTATTCAAGATAGAGCAACGTTTTAACGCACTGAAACACTGTATCTTTGTGAATTCAGTTAATTCCTAGTAGCCTGCTCTTGTAATATGTGTACTTTTAAAGATTTATAAAAATTTGCTGAGCCGAATCTGAGTAACATGGTGAATTCGGTTAGTTCCCAATAGGCCGCACTAGTAATAAGTGGACTGTTGGGGATATAGGAAAATTTTCACGAACGGAATCAAAATTTCTAGGCGAATTCAGTGAGTTCCCAATGGGACATGCTTGTATGAGTTTGCTTTTCAATATCGAGCAACATTTTAAGGAACGGAATCTAAGTATCATGTTGAATTGAGTAGGTTCCCAATAGGATTCGCATGTAATAAGCTTCTTATTCAAGATAGAGCCACGTTTTAACGCAGTGAAACACTGTTTCTTTGTGAATTCAGTTAGTTCCTAGTAGCCTGCTCTTGTAATATGTGTACTTTTAAAGATTTATAAAAATTTGGTGAGCCGAATCTGAGTAACATGGTGAATTCGGTTAGTTCCCAATAGGCCGCACTAGTAATAAGTGGACTGTTCGGGATATAGGAAAATTTTCACGAACGGAATCAAAATTTCTAGGCGAATTCAGTGAGTTCCCAATGGGACATGCTTGTATGAGTTTGCTTTTCAATATCGAGCAACATTTTAAGGAACGGAATCTAAGTATCATTTTGAATTGAGTAGGTTCCCAATAGGATTCGCATGTAATAAGCTTGTTATTCAAGATAGAGCAACGTTTTAACGCACTGAAACACTGTTTCTTTGTGAATTCAGTTAATTCCTAGTAGCCTGCTCTTGTAATATGTGTACATTTAAGGATTTATAAAAATTTGGTGAGCCGAATCTGAGTAACATGGTGAATTCGGTTAGTTCCCAATAGGCCGCAGTAGAAATAAGTGGACTGTTCGGGATATAGGAAAATTTTCACGAACGGAATCAAAATTTCTAGGCGAATTCACTGAGTTCCTAATGGGACATGCTTGTATGAGTTTGCTTTTCAATATCGAGCAACATTTTAAGGAACGGAATCTTAGTATCATAGTGAATTGAGTAGGTTCCCAATAGGATTCGCATGAAATAAGCTTGTTATTCAAGATAGAGCAACGTTTTAACGCACTGAAACACTGTTTCTTTGTGAATTCAGTTAGTTCCTAGTAGCCTGCTCTTGTAATATGTGTACTTTTAAAGATTTATAAAAATTTGGTGAGCCGAATCTGAGTAACATGGTGAATTCGGTTAGTTCCCAATAGGCCGCAGTAGTAATAAGTGGACTGTTCGGGATATAGGAAAATTTTCACGAACGGAATCAAAATTTCTAGGCGAATTCAGTGAGTTCCCAATGGGACATGCTTGTATGAGTTTCCTTTTCAATATCGAGCAACATTTTAAGGAACGGAATCTAAGTATCCTGGTGAATTGAGTAGGTTCCCAATAGGATTCGCATGTAATAAGCTTGTTATTCAAGATAGAGCAACGTTTTAGCGAACTGAAACACTGTTTCTTTGTGAATTCAGTTAGTTGCTAGTAGCCTGCTCTTGTAATATGTGTACTTTTAAAGATTTATAAAAATTTGGTGAGCCGAATCTGAGTAACATGGTGAATTCGGTTAGTTCCCAATAGGCCGCAGTAGTAATAAGTGGACTGTTCGGGATATAGAAAAATTTTCACGAATGGAATCAAAATTTCTAGGCGAATTCAGTGAGTTCCCAATGGGACATGCTTGTATGAGTTTGCTTTTCAATATCGAGTAACATTTTAAGGATCGGAATCTAATTATCATGGTGAATTGAGTAGGTTCCCAATAGGATTCGCATGTAATAAGCTTGTTATTCAAGATAGAGCAACGTTTAAACGAACTGAAACACTGTTTCTTTGTGAATTCAGTTAGTTGCTAGTAGCCTGCTCTTGCAATAGGTGTACTTTAAAAGATTTATAAAAATTTGGTGAGCCGAATCTGAGTAACATGGTGAATTCGGTTAGTTCCCAATAGGCCGCAGTAGTAATAAGTGGACTGTTCGGGATATAGGAAAATTTTCACGAACGGAATCAAAATTTCTAGGCGAATTCAGTGAGTTCCCAATGGGACATGCTTGTATGAGTTTGCTTTTCAATATCGAGCAACATTTAAAGGAACGGAATCTAAGTATCATGTTGAATTGAGTAGGTTCCCAATAGGATTCGCATGTAATAAGCTTGTTATTCAAGATAGAGCAACGTTTTAACGCACTGAAACACTGTATCTTTGTGAATTCAGTTAATTCCTAGTAGCCTGCTCTTGTAATATGTGTACTTTTAAAGATTTATAAAAATTTGGTGAGCCGAATCTGAGTAACATGGTGAATTCGGTTAGTTCCCAATAGGCCGCACTAGTAATAAGTGGACTGTTCGGGATATAGGAAAATTTTCACGAACGGAATCAAAATTTCTAGGCGAATTCAGTGAGTTCCCAATGGGACATGCTTGTATGAGGTTGCTTTTCAATATCGAGCAACATTTTAAGGAACAGACTCTAAGCATCATGGTGAATTGAGTAGGTTCCCAATAGGATTCGCATGTAATAAGCTTGTTATTCAAGATAGGGCAACGTTTTAACGAACTGAAACACTGTTTCTTTGTGAATTCAGTTAGTTCCTAGTAGCCTGCTCTTGTAATATGTGTACTTTTAAAGATTTATAAAAATTTGGTGAGCCGAATCCGAGTAACATGGTGAATTCGGTTAGTTCCCAATAGGCCGCAGTAGTAATAAGTGGACTGTTCGGGATATAGAAAAATTTTCACGAACGGAATCAAAATTTCTAGGCGAATTCAGTGAGTTCCCAATGGGACATGCTTGCATGAGTTTGCTTTTCATTATCGAGCAACATATTAAGGAACGGACTCTAAGTATCATGTTGAATTGAGTAGGTTCCCAATAGGATTCGCATGTAATAAGTTTGTTATTCAAGATAGAGCAACGTTTTAACGAACTGAAACACTGTTTCTTTGTGAATTCAGTTAGTTCCTAGTAGCCTGCTCTTGTAATATGTGTACTTTTAAAGATTTATTAAAATTTGGTGAGCCGAATCTGAGTAACATGGTGAATTCGGTTAGTTCCCAATAGGCCGCAGTAGTAATAAGTGGACTGTTCGGGATATAGGAAAATTTCACGAACGGAATCAAAATGTCTAGGCGAATTCAGTGAGTTCCCAATGGGACATGCTTGTGTGAGTTTGCTTTTCAATATCGAGCAACATTTTAAGGAACGGAATCTAAGTATCATGTTGAATTGAGTAGGTTCCCAATAGGATTCGAATGTAATAAGCTTGTTATTCAAGAAAGAGCAACGTTTTAACGAACTGAAACACTGTTTCTTTGTGAATTCAGTTAGTTCCTAGTAGCCTGCTCTTGTAATATGTGTACTTTTAAAGATTTATAAAAATTTGGTGAGCCGAATGTGAGTAACATGGTGAATTCGGTTAGTTCCCAATAGGCCGCAGTAGTAATAAGTGGACTATTCTGGATATACGAAAATTTTCACGAACGGGATCAAATATCTAGGCGAATTCAGTGAGTTCCCAATGGGACATGCTTGCATGAGTTTGCTTTTCAATATCGAGCAACATTTTAAGGAACGGAATCTAAGTATCATGTTGAATTGAGTAGGTTCCTAATAGGATTCGAATGTAATAAGCTTGTTATTCAAGATAGAGCAACGTTTTAACGCACTGAAACACTGTTTCTTTGTGAATTCAGTTAATTCCTAGTAGCCTGCTCTTGTAATATGTGTACTTTTAAAGATTTATAAAAATTTGGTGAGCCGAATCTGAGTAACATGGTGAATTCGGTTAGTTCCCAATAGGCCGCACTAGTAATAAGTGGACTGTTCGGGATATAGGAAAATTTTCACGAACGGAATCAAAATTTCTAGGCGAATTCAGTGAGTTCCCAATGGGACATGCTTGTGTGAGTTTGCTTTTCAATATAGAGCAACATTTTAAGGAACGGATTCTAAGTATCATGGTGAATTGAGTAGGTTCCCAATAGGATTCTCATGTAATAAGCTTGTTATTCAAGATAGGGCAACGTTTTAACGAACTGAAACACTGTTTCTTTGTGAATTCAGTTAGTTCCTAGTAGCCTGCTCTTGTAATATGTGTACTTTTAAAGATTTATAAAAATTTGGTGAGCCGAATGTGAGTAACATGGTGAATTCGGTTAGTTCCCAATACGCCCCAGTAGTAATAAGTGGACTGTTCGGGATATAGAAAAATTTTCACGAACGGAATCAAAATTTCTAGGCGAATTCAGTGAGTTCCCAATGGGACATGCTTGTATGAGTTTGCTTTTCAATATCGAGCAACATTGTAAGTTAGGGACTCTAAGTATCATGGTGAATTGAGGAGGTTCCCAATAGGATTCGCATGTAATAAGCTTGTTATTCAAGATAGAGCAACGTTTTAACGCACTGAAACACTGTTTCTTTGTGAATTCAGTTAATTCCTAGTAGCCTGCTCTTGTAATATGTGTACTTTTAAAGATTTATAAAAATTTGGTGAGCCGAATCTGAGTAACATGGTGAATTCGGTTAGTTCCCAATAGGCCGCAGTAGTAATAAGTGGACTGTTCGGGATATAGAAAAAATTTCACGAACGGAATCAAAATTTCTAGGCGAATTCAGTGAGTTCCCAATGGGACATGCTTGTATGAGTTTGCTTTTCAATATTGAGCAACATTGTAAGTTACGGACTCTAAGTATCACGGTGAATTGAGGAGGTTCCCAATAGGATTCGCATGTAATAAGCTTGTTATTCAAGATAGAACAACGTTTTAACGCACAGAAACACTGTTTCTTTGTGAATTCAGTTAATTCCAAGTAGCCTGCTCTTGTAATATGTGTACTTTTAAAGATTTATAAAAATTTGGTGAGCCGAATCTGAGTAACACGGTGAATTCGGTTAGTTCCCAATAGGCCACAGTAGTAATAAGTGGACTGTTCGGGATATAGAAAAATTTTAACGAACGGAATCAAAATTTCTAGGCGAATTCAGTGAGTTTCCAATGGGACATGCTTGTGTGAGTTTGCTTTTCACTATCGAGCAACATTTTAAGGAACGGAATCTAAGTATCATGGTGAATTGAGTAAGTTCCCAATAGGATTCGCATGTAATAAGCTTGTTATTCAAGATAGAGCAACGTTCTAACGAGCTGAAACACTGTTTCTTTGTGAATTCAGTTAGTTCCTAGTAGCCTGCTCTTGTAATATGTGTACTTTTAAAGATTTATAAAAATTTGGTGAGCCGAATCCGAGTAACATGGTGAATTCGGTTAGTTCCCAGTAGGCCGCAGTAGTAATAGGTGGACTGTTCGGGATATACGAAAATTTTCAAGAACGGAATCCAAATTTCTAGGCGAATTCAGTGAGTTCCCAATGGGACATGCTTGTATGAATTTGCTTTTCAATATCGAGCAACATTTTAAGGAACGGACTCTAAGTATCATGGTGAATTGAGTAGGTTCCCAATAGGATTCGCATGTAATAAGCTTGTTATTCAAGATAGAGCAACGTTTAAACGAACTGAAACACTGTTTCTTTGTGAATTCAGTTAGTTCATAGTAGCCTGCTCTTGTAATATGTGTACTTTTAAAGATTTATAAAAATTTGGTGAGCCGAATCTGAGTAACATGGTGAATTCGGTTAGTTCCCAATAGGCCGCAGTAGTAATAAGTGGACAGTTCGGGATATAGAAAAATTTTCACGTACGGAATCAAAATTTCTAGGCTTATTCAGTGAGTTCCCAATGGGACATGCTTGTTTGAGTTTGCTTTTCAATATCGAGCAACATTTTAAGGAACGGAATCTAAGTATCATGTTGAATTGAGTAGGTTCCCAATAGGATTCGCATGTAATAAGCTTGTTATTCAAGATAGAGCAACGTTTTAACGAACTGAAACACTGTTTCTTTGTGAATTCAGTTAGTTCCTAGTAGCCTGCTCTTGTAATATGTGTACTTTTAAAAATTTATAAAAATTTGGTGAGCCGAATCTGAGTAACATGGTGAATTCGGTTAGTTCCCAATAGGCCGCAGTAGTAATAAGTGGACTGTTCGGGATATAGGAAAATTTTCACGAACGGAATCAAAATTTCTAGGCGAATTAAGTGAGTTCCTAATGGGACATGCTTGTATGAGTTTGCTTTTCAATATCGAGCAACATTTTAAGGAACGGAATCTAAGTATCATGTTGAATTGAGTAGGTTCCCAATAGGATTCGCATGTAATAAGCTTGTTATTCAAGATAGAGCAACGTTTTAACGCACTGAAACACTGTTTCTTTGTGAATTCAGTTAATTCGTAGTAGCCTGCTCTTGTAATATGTGTACTTTTAAAGATTTATAAAAATTTGGTGAGCCGAATGTGAGTAACATGGTGAATTCGGTTAGTTCCCAATAGGCCGCAGTAGTAATAAGTGGACTGTTCGGGATATAGGAAAATTTTCACGAACGGAATCAAAATTTCTAGGCGAATTCAGTGAGTTCCCAATGGGACATGCTTGTATGAGTTTGCTTTTCAATATCGAGCAACATTTTAAGGAACGGACTCTAAGTATCATGGTGAATTGAGTAGGTTCCCAATAGGATTCGCATGTAATAAGCTTGTTATTCAAGATAGGGCAACGTTTTAACGAACTGAAACACTGTTTCTTTGTGAATTCAGTTAGTTCCTAGTAGCCTGCTCTTGTAATATGTGTACTTTTAAAGATTTATAAAAATTTGGTGAGCCGAATCCGAGTAACATGGTGAATTCGGTTAGTTCCCAATAGGCCGCAGTAGTAATAAGTGGACTGTTCGGGATATAGAAAAATTTTCACGAACGGAATCAAAATTTCTAGGCGAATTCAGTGAGTTCCCAATGGACATGCTTGTATGAGTTTGCTTTTCAATATCGAGCAACATTTTAAGGAACGGACTCTAAGTATCATGGTGAATTGAGTAGGTTCCCAATAGGATTCGCATGTAACAAGCTTGTTATTCAAGATAGGGCAACGTTTTAACGAACTGAAACACTGTTTCTTTGTGAATTCAGTTAGTTCCTAGTAGCCTGCTCTTGTAATATGTGTACTTTTAAAGATTTTTAAAAATTTGGTGAGCCGAATCTGAGTAACATGGTGAATTCGGTTAGTTCCCAATAGGCCGCAGTAGAAATAAGTGGACTGTTCGGGATATAGAAAAATTTTCACGAATGGAATCAAAATTTCTAGGCTTATTCAGTGAGTTCCCAATGGGACATGCTTGTATGAGTTTGCTTTTCAATATCGAGCAACATTTTAAGGAAAGGAATCTAATTATCATGGTGAATTGAGTAGGTTCCCAATAGGATTCGCATGTAATAAGCTTGTTATTCAAGATAGAGCAACGTTTTAACGAACTGAAACACTGTTTCTTTGTGAATTCACTTAGTTCCTAGTAGCCTGCTCTTGTAATATGTGTACTTTTAAAGATTTATAAAAATTTGGTGAGCCGAATCTGAGTAACATGGTGAATTCGGTTAGTTCCCAATAGGCCGCAGTAGTAATAAGTGGACTGTTCGGGATATAGAAAAATTTTAACGAACGGAATCAAAATTTCTAGGCGAATTCAGTGAGTTTCCAATGGGACATGCTTGTGTGAGTTTGCTTTTCACTATCGAGCAACATTTTAAGGAACGGAATCTAAGTATCATGGTGAATTGAGTAGGTTCCCAATAGGATTCGCATGTAATAAGCTTGTTATTCAAGATAGGGCAACGTTTTAACGAACTGAAACACTGTTTCTTTGTGAATTCAGTTAGTTCCTAGTAGCCTGCTCTTGTAATATGTGTACTTTTAAAGATTTATAAAAATTTGGTGAGCCGAATCCGAGTAACATGGTGAATTCGGTTAGTTCCCAATAGGCCGCAGTAGTAATAAGTGGACTGTTCGGGATATAGAAAAATTTTCAAGAACGGAATCAAAATTTCTAGGCGAATTCAGTGAGTTCCCAATGGACATGCTTGTATGAGTTTGCTTTTCAATATCGAGCAACATTTTAAGGAACGGACTCTAAGTATCATGGTGAATTGAGTAGGTTCCCAATAGGATTCGCATGTAATAAGCTTGTTATTCAAGATAGGGCAACGTTTTAACGAACTGAAACACTGTTTCTTTGTGAATTCAGTTAGTTCCTAGTAGCCTGCTCTTGTAATATGTGTACTTTTAAAGATTTATAAAAATTTGGTGAGCCGAATCTGAGTAACATGGTGAATTCGGTTAGTTCCCAATAGGCCGCAGTAGTAATAAGTGGACTGTTCGGGATATAGAAAAATTTTCACGAATGGAATCAAAATTTCTAGGCTTATTCAGTGAGTTCCCAATGGGACATGCTTGTATGAGTTTGCTTTTCAATATCGAGCAACATTTTAAGGAATGGAATCTAATTATCATGGTGAATTGAGTAGGTTCCCAATAGGATTCGCATGTAATAAGCTTGTTATTCAAGATAGAGCAACGTTTTAACGAACTGAAACACTGTTTCTTTGTGAATTCACTTAGTTCCTAGTAGCCTGCTCTTCTAATATGTGTACTTTTAAAGATTTATAAAAATTTGGTGAGCCGAATCTGAGTAACATGGTGAATTCGGTTAGTTCCCAATAGGCCGCAGTAGTAATAAGTGGACTGTTCGGGATATAGAAAAATTTTAACGAACGGAATCAAAATTTCTAGGCGAATTCAGTGAGTTCCCATTGGGACATGCTTGTGTGAGTTTGCTTTTCAATATCGAGCAACATTTTAAGGAACGGAATCTAAGTATCATGGTGAATTGAGTAGGTTCCCAATAGGATTCGCATGTTATAAGCTTGTTATTCAAGATAGAGCAACGTTTTAACTCACTGAAACACTGTTTCTTTGTGAATTCAGTTAGTTCCTAGTAGCCTGCTCTTGTAATATGTGTACTTTTAAAGATTTATAAAAATTTGGTGAGCCGAATCTGAGTAACATGGTGAATTCGGTTAGTTCCCAATAGGCCGCAGTAGTAATAAGTGGACTGTTCGGGATATAGAAAAATTTTAACGAACGGAATCAAAATTTCTAGGCGAATTCAGTGAGTTTCCAATGGGACATGCTTGTGTGAGTTTGCTTTTCACTATCGAGCAACATTTTAAGGAACGGAATCTAAGTATCATGGTGAATTGAGTAAGTTCCCAATAGGATTCGCATGTAATAAGCTTGTTATTCAAGATAGAGCAACGTTCTAACGAACTGAAACACTGTTTCTTTGTGAATTCAGTTAGTTCCTAGTAGCCTGCTCTTGTAATATGTGTACTTTTAAAGATTTATAAAAATTTGGTGAGCCGAATCCGAGTAACATGGTGAATTCGGTTAGTTCCCAATAGGCCGCAGTAGTAATAAGTGGACTGTTCGGGATATAGGAAAATTTTCATGAACGGAATCAAAATTTCTAGGCGAATTCAGTGAGTTCCCAATGGGACATGCTTGTATGAATTTGCTTTTCAATATCGAGCAACATTTTAAGGAACGGACTCTAAGTATCATGGTGAATTGAGTAGGTTCCCAATAGGATTCGCATGTAATAAGCTTGTTATTCAAGATAGGGCAACGTTTTAACGAACTGAAACACTGTTTCTTTGTGAATTCAGTTAGTTCCTAGTAGCCTGCTCTTGTAATATGTGTACTTTTAAAGATTTATAAAAATTTGGTGAGCCGAATGTGAGTAACATGGTGAATTCGGTTAGTTCCCAATAGGCCGCAGTAGTAATAAGTGGACTGTTCGGGATATAGGAAAATTTTCACGAACGGAATCAAAATTTCTAGGCGAATTCAGTGAGTTCCCAAGGGGACTTGCTTGTATGAGTTTGCTTTTCAATATCGAGCAACATTTTAAGGAAAGGAATCTAATTATCATGGTGAATTGAGTAGGTTCCCAATAGGATTCGCATGTAATAAGCTTGTTATTCAAGATAGAGCAACGTTTAAACGAACTGAAACACTGTTTCTATGTGAATTCAGTTAGTTCATAGTAGCCTGCTCTTGTAATATGTGTACTTTTAAAGATTTATAAAAATTTGGTGAGCCGAATCTGAGTAACATGGTGAATTCGGTTAGTTCCCAATAGGCCGCAGTAGTAATAAGTGGACAGTTCGGGATATAGAAAAATTTTCACGTACGGAATCAAAATTTCTAGGCTTATTCAGTGAGTTCCCAATGGGACATGCTTGTGTGAGTTTGCTTTTCAATATCGAGCAACATTTTAAGGAACGGAATCTAAGTATCATGTTGAATTGAGTAGGTTCCCAATAGGATTCGCATGTAATAAGCTTGTTATTCAAGATAGAGCAACGTTTAAACGAACTGAAACACTGTTTCTTTGTGAATTCAGTTAGTTCCTAGTAGCCTGCTCTTGTAATATGTGTACTTTTAAAAATGTATAAAAATTTGGTGAGCCGAATCTGAGTAACATGGTGAATTCGGTTAGTTCCCAATAGGCCGCAGTAGTAATAAGTGGACTGTTCGGGATATAGGAAAATTTTCATGAACGGAATCAAAATTTCTAGGCGAATTAAGTGAGTTCCTAATGGGACATGCTTGTATGAGTTTGCTTTTCAATATCGAGCAACATTTTAAGGAACGGAATCTAAGTATCATGTTGAATTGAGTAGGTTCCCAATAGGATTCGCATGTAATAAGCTTGTTATTCAAGATAGAGCAACGTTTTAACGCACTGAAACACTGTTTCTTTGTGAATTCAGTTAATTCGTAGTAGCCTGCTCTTGTAATATGTGTACTTTTAAAGATTTATAAAAATTTGGTGAGCCGAATGTGAGTAACATGGTGAATTCGGTTAGTTCCCAATAGGCCGCAGTAGTAATAAGTGGACTGTTCGGGATATAGGAAAATTTTCACGAACGGAATCAAAATTTCTAGGCGAATTCAGTGAGTTCCCAATGGGACATGCTTGTATGAGTTTGCTTTTCAATATCGAGCAACATTTTAAGGAACGGACTCGAAGTATCATGGTGAATTGAGTAGGTTCCCAATAGGATTCGCATGTAATAAGCTTGTTATTCAAGATAGGGCAACGTTTTAACGAACTGAAACACTGTTTCTTTGTGAATTCAGTTAGTTCCTAGTAGCCTGCTCTTGTAATATGTGTACTTTTAAAGATTTATAAAAATTTGGTGAGCCGAATCCGAGTAACATGGTGAATTCGGTTAGTTCCCAATAGGCCGCAGTAGTAATAAGTGGACTGTTTGGGATATAGAAAAATTTTCACGAACGGAATCAAAATTTCTAGGCGAATTCAGTGAGTTCCCAATGGACATGCTTGTATGAGTTTGCTTTTCAATATCGAGCAACATTTTAAGGAACGGACTCTAAGTATCATGGTGAATTGAGTAGGTTCCCAATAGGATTCGCATGTAATAAGCTTGTTATTCAAGATAGGGCAACGTTTTAACGAACTGAAACACTGTTTCTTTGTGAATTCAGTTAGTTCCTAGTAGCCTGCTCTTGTAATATGTGTACTTTTAAAGATTTATAAAAATTTGGTGAGCCGAATGTGAGTAACATGGTGAATTCGGTTAGTTCCCAATAGGCCGCAGTAGTAATAAGTGGACTGTTCGGGATATAGAAAAATTTTCACGAATGGAATCAAAATTTCTAGGCTTATTCAGTGAGTTCCCAATGGGACATGCTTGTATGAGTTTGCTTTTCAATATCGAGCAACATTTTAAGGAAAGGAATCTAATTATCATGGTGAATTGAGTAGGTTCCCAATAGGATTCGCATGTAATAAGCTTGTTATTCAAGATAGAGCAACGTTTAAACGAACTGAAACACTGTTTCTTTGTGAATTCAGTTAGTTCCTAGTAGCCTGCTCTTGTAATATGTGTACTTTTAAAGATTTATAAAAATTTGGTGAGCCGAATCTGAGTAACATGGTGAATTCGGTTAGTTCCCAATAGGCCGCAGTAGTAATAAGTGGACAGTTCGGGATATAGAAAAATTTTCACGTACGGAATCAAAATTTCTAGGCGAATTCAGTGAGTTCCCAATGGGACATGCTTGTGTGAGTTTGCTTTTCAATATCGAGCAACATTTTAAGGAACGGAATCTAAGTATCATGTTGAATTGAGTAGGTTCCCAATAGGATTCGCATGTAATAAGCTTGTTATTCAAGATAGAGCAACGTTTTAACGAACTGAAACACTGTTTCTTTGTGAATTCAGTTAGTTCCTAGTAGCCTGTTCTTGTAATATGTGTACTTTTAAAAATTCATAAAAATTTGGTGAGCCGAATCTGAGTAACATGGTGAATTCGGTTAGTTCCCAATAGGCCGCAGTAGTAATAAGTGGACTGTTCGGGATATAGGAAAATTTTCACGAACGGAATCAAAATTTCTAGGCGAATTAAGTGAGTTCCTAATGGGACATGCTTGTATGAGTTTGCTTTTCAATATCGAGCAACATTTTAAGGAACGGAATCTAAGTATCATAGTGAATTGAGTAGGTTCCCAATAGGATTCGCATGTAATAAGCTTGTTATTCAAGATAGAGCAACGTTTTAACGCACTGAAACACTGTTTCTTTGTGAATTCAGTTAATTCGTAGTAGCCCGCTCTTGTAAAATATTTACTTTTAAAGATTTATAAAAATTTGGTGAGCCGAATGTGAGTAACATGGTGAATTCGGTTAGTTCCCAATAGGCCGCAGTAGTAATAAGTGGACTGTTTGGGATATAGGAAAATTTTCACGAACGGAATCAAAATTTCTAGGCGAATTCAGTGAGTTCCCAATGGGACATGCTTGTATGAGTTTGCTTTTCAATATCGAGCAACATTTTAAGGAACGGACTCTAAGTATCATGGTTAATTGAGTAGGTTCCCAATAGGATTCGCATGTAATAAGCTTGTTATTCAAGATAGGGCAACGTTTTAACGAACTGAAACACTGTTTCTTTGTGAATTCAGTTAGTTCCTAGTAGCCTGCTCTTGTAATATGTGTACTTTTAAAGATTTATAAAAATTTGGTGAGCCGAATCCGAGTAACATGGTGAATTCGGTTAGTTCCCAATAGGCCGCAGTAGTAATAAGTGGACTCTTCGGGATATAGAAAAATTTTCACGAACGGAATCAAAATTTCTAGGCGAATTCAGTGAGTTCCCAATGGGACATGGTTGTATGAGTTTGCTTTTCAATATCGAGCAACATTGTAAGTTACGGACTCTAAGTATCATGGTGAATTGAGTAGGTTCCCAATAGGATTCGCATGTAATAAGCTTGTTATTCAAGATAGAGCAACGTTTTAACGCACTGAAACACTGTTTCTTTGTGAATTCAGTTAGTTCCTAGTAGCCTGCTCTTGTAATATGTGTACTTCTAAAGATTTATAAAAATTTGGTGAGCCGAATCTGAGTAACATGGTGAATTCGGTTAGTTCCCAATAGGCCGTACTAGTAATAAGTGGACTGTTCGGGATATAGGAAAATTTTCACGAACGGAATCAAAATTTCTAGGCGAATTCAGTGAGTTCCCAATGGGACATGCTTGTATGAGTTTGCTTTTCAATATCGAGCAACATTTTAAAGAACGGACTCTAAGTATCATGGTGAATTGAGTAGGTTCCCAATAGGATTCGCATGTAATAAGCTTGTTATTCAAGATAGAGCAACGTTTTAGCGAACTGAAACACTGTTTCTTTGTGAATTCAGTTAGTTGCTAGTAGCCTGCTCTTGTAATATGTGTACTTTTAAAGATTTATAAAAATTTGGTGAGCCGAATCTGAGTAACATGGTGAATTAGGTTAGTTCCCAATAGGCCGCAGTAGTAATAAGTGGACTGTTCGGGATATAGAAAAATTTTCACGAATGGAATCAAAATTTCTAGGCGAATTCAGTGAGTTCCCAATGGGACATGCTTGTATGAGTTTGCTTTTCAATATCGAGCAACATTTTAAGGAACGGAATCTAATTATCATGGTGAATTGAGTAGGTTCCCAATAGGATTCGCATGTAATAAGCTTGTTATTCAAGATAGAGCAACGTTTTAACGAACTGAAACACTGTTTCTTTGTGAATTCAGTTAGTTGCTAGTAGCCTGCTCTTGTAATATGTGTACTTTTAAAGATTTATAAAAATTTGGTGAGCCGAATCTGAGTAACATGGTGAATTCGGTTAGTTCCCAATAGGCCGCAGTAGTAATAAGTGGACTCTTCGGGATATAAAAATTTTCACGAACGGAATCAAAATTTCTAGGCGAATTCAGTGAGTTCCCAATGGGACATGCTTGTGTGAGTTTGCTTTTCAATATCGAGCAACATTTTAAGGAACGGAATCTAAGTATCATGGTGAATTGAGTAGGTTCCCAATAGGATTCGCATGTTATAAGCTTGTTATTCAAGATAGAGCAACGTTTTAACGAACTGAAACACTGTTTCTTTGTAAATTCAGTTAGTTCCTAGTAGCCTGCTCTTCTAATATGTGTACTTTTAAAGATTTATAAAAATTTGGTGAGCCGAATGTGAGTAACATGGTGAATTCGGTTAGTTCCCAATAGGCCGCAGTAGTAATAAGTGGACTGTTCGGGATATAGGAAAATTTTCACGAACGGAATCCAAATTTCTAGGCGAATTCAGTGAGTTCCCAATGGGACATGCTTGTATGAGTTTGCTTTTCAATATCGAGCAAAATTTAAGGAACGGACTCTAAGTATCATGGTGAATTGAGTAGGTTCCCAATAGGATTCGCATGTAATAAGCTTGTTATTCAAGATAGAGCAACGTTTTAGCGAACTGAAACACTGTTTCTTTGTGAATTCAGTTAGTTGCTAGTAGCCTGCTCTTGTAATATGTGTACTTTTAAAGATTTATAAAAATTTGGTGAGCCGAATCTGAGTAACATGGTGAATTCGGTTAGTTCCCAATAGGCCACAGTAGTAATAAGTGGACTCTTCGGGATATAGAAAAATTTTCACGAATGGAATCAAAATTTCTAGGCGAATTCAGTGAGTTCCCAATGGGACATGCTTGTATGAGTTTGCTTTTCAATATCGAGCAACATTTTAAGGAACGGAATCTAATTATCATGGTGAATTGAGTAGGTTCCCAATAGGATTCGCATGTAATAAGCTTGTTATTCAAGATAGAGCAACGTTTAAACGAACTGAAACACTGTTTCTTTGTGAATTCAGTTAGTTCCTAGTAGCCTGCTCTTGTAATATGTGTACTTTTAAAGATTTATAAAAATTTGGTGAGCCGAATCTGAGTAACATGGTGAATTCGGTTAGTTCCCAATAGGCCGCAGTAGTAATAAGTGGATTGTTCAGGATATAAAAAAATTTTCACGAATGGAATCAAAATTTCTAGGCGAATTCAGTGAGTTCCCAATGGGACATGCTTGTATGAGTTTGCTTTTCAATATCGAGCAACATTTTAAGGAACGGAATCTAATTATCATGGTGAATTGAGTAGGTTCCCAATAGGATTCGCATGTAATAAGCTTGTTATTCAAGATAGGGCAACGTTTTAACGAACTGAAACACTGTTTCTTTGTGAATTCAGTTAGTTGCTAGTAGCCTGCTCTTGTAATATGTGTACTTTTAAAGATTTATAAAAATTTGGTGAGCCGAATCTGAGTAACATGGTGAATTCGGTTAGTTCCCAATAGGCCGCAGTAGTAGTAAGTGGACTGTTCGGGATATAGAAAAATTTTCACGTACGGAATCAAAATTTCTAGGCTTATTCAGTGAGTTCCCAATGGGACATGCTTGTGTGAGTTTGCTTTTCAATATCGAGCAGCATTTTAAGGAACGGAATCTAAGTATCATGTTGAATTGAGTAGGTTCCCAATAGGATTCGCATGTAATAAGCTTGTTATTCAAGATAGAGCAACGTTTTAACGAACTGAAACACTGTTTCTTTGTGAATTCAGTTAGTTCCTAGTAGCCTGCTCTTGTAATATGTGTACTTTTAAAGATTTATAAAAATTTGGTGAGCCGAATGTGAGTAACATGGTGAATTCGGTTAGTTCCCAATAGGCCGCAGTAATAATAAGTGGACTGTTCGGGATATAGAAAAATTTTCACGAACGGAATCAAAATTTCTAGGCGAATTCAGTGAGTTCCCAATGGGACATGCTTGTGTGAGTTTGCTTTTCAATATCGAGCAACATTTTAAGGAACTAAATCTAAGTATCATGTTGAATTGAGTAGGTTCCCAATAGGATTCGCATGTAATAAGCTTGTTATTCAAGATAGAGCAACGTTTTAACGAACTGAAACACTGTTTCTCTGTGAATTCAGTTAGTTCCTAGTAGCCTGCTCTTGTAATATGTGTACATTTAGAGATTTATAAAAATTTGGTGAGCCGAATCTGAGTAACATGGTGAATTCGGTTAGTTCCCAATAGGCCGCAGTAGTAATAATTGGACTGTTCGGGATATACGAAAATTTTCACGAACGGAATCAAATATCTAGGCAAATTCAGTGAGTTCCCAATGGGACATGCTTGCATGAGTTTGCTTTTCATTATCGAGCAACATATTAAGGAACGGACTCTAAGTATCATGTTGAATTGAGTAGGTTCCCAATAGGAATCGCATGTAATAAGTTAGTTATTCAAGATAGAGCAACGTTTTAACGAACTGAAACACTGTTTCTTTGTGAATTCAGTTAGTTCCTAGTAGCCTGCTCTTGTAATATGTGTACTTTTAAAGATTTATAAAAATTTGGTGAGCCGAATCTGAGTAACATGGTGAATTCGGTTAGTTCCCAATAGGCCGCAGTAGTAATAAGTGGACTGTTCGGGATATAGGAAAATTTTCACGAACGGAATCAAAATTTCTAGGCGAATTCAGTGAGTTCCCAATGGGACATGCTTGTATGAGTTTGCTTTTCAATATCGAGCAACATTTTAACGAACGGACTCTAAGTATCATGGTGAATTGAGTAGGTTCCCAATAGGATTCGCATGTAATAAGCTTGTTATTCAAGATAGAGCAACGTTTTAACGAACTGAAACACTGTTTCTTTGTGAATTCAGTTAGTTCCTAGTAGCCTGCTCTTGTAATATGTGTACTTTTAAAGATTTATAAAAATTTGGTGAGCCGAATCTGAGTAACATGGTGAATTCGGTTAGTTCCCAATAGGCCGCAGTAGTAATAAGTGGACTGTTCGGGATATAGAAAAATTTTCACGTACGGAATCAAAATTTCTAGGCTTATTCAGTGAGTTCCCAATGGGACATGCTTGTGTGAGTTTGCTTTTCAATATCGAGCAACATTTTAAGGAACGGAATCTAAGTATCATGTTGAATTGAGTAGGTTCCCAATAGGATTCGCATGTAATAAGCTTGTTATTCAAGATAGAGCAACGTTTTAACGAACTGAAACACTGTTTCTTTGTGAATTCAGTTAGTTCCTAGTAGCCTGCTCTTGTAATATGTGTACTTTTAAAGATTTATAAAAATTTGGTGAGCCGAATGTGAGTAACATGGTGAATTCGGTTAGTTCCCAATAGGCCGCAGTAGTAATAAGTGGACTGTTCGGGATATAGGAAAATTTTCACGAACGGAATCAAAATTTCTAGGCGAATTCAGTGAGTTCCTAATGGGACATGCTTGTATGAGTTTGCTTTTCAATATCGAGCAACATTTTAAGGAACGGAATCTAAGTATCATGGTGAATTGAGTAGGTTCCCAATAGGATTCGCATGTAATAAACTTGTTATTCAAGATAGAGCAACGTTTTAACGCACTGAAACACTGTTTCTTTGTGAATTCAGTTAATTCGTAGTAGCCTGCTCTTGTAATATGTGTACTTTTAAAGATTTATAAAAATTTGGTGAGCCGAATGTGAGTAACATGGTGAATTCGGTTAGTTCCCAATAGGCCGCAGTAGTAATAAGTGGACTGTTCGGGATATAGGAAAATTTTCACGAACGGAATCAAAATTTCTAGGCGAATTCAGTGAGTTCCCAATGGGACATGCTTGTATGAGTTTGCTTTTCAATATCGAGCAACATTTTAACGAACGGACTCTAAGTATCATGGTGAATTGAGTAGGTTCCCAATAGGATTCGCATGTAATAAGCTTGTTATTCAAGATAGAGCAACGTTTTAACGAACTGAAACACTGTTTCTTTGTGAATTCAGTTAGTTCCTAGTAGCCTGCTCTTGTAATATGTGTACTTTTAAAGATTTATAAAAATTTGGTGATCCGAATCCGAGTAACATGGTGAATTCGGTTAGTTCCCAATAGGCCGCAGTAGTAATAAGTGGACTGTTCGGGATATAGAAAAATTTTCACGAACGGAATCAAAATTTCTAGGCGAATTCAGTGAGTTCCCAATGGGACATGCTTGTATGAGTTTGCTTTTCAATATCGAGCAACATTGTAAGTTACGGACTCTAAGTATCATGGTGAATTGAGTAGGTTCCCAATAGGATTCGCATGTAATAAGCTTGTTATTCAAGATAGAGCAACGTTTTAACGCACTGAAACACTGTTTCTTTGTGAATTCAGTTAATTCCTAGTAGCCTGCTCTTGTAATATGTGTACTTTTAAAGATTTATAAAAATTTGGTGAGCCGAATGTGAGTAACATGGTGAATTCGGTTAGTTCCCAATAGGCCGCAGTAGTAATAAGTGGACTGTTCGGGATATAGAAAAATTTTCACGAACGGAATCAAAATTTCTAGGCGAATTCAGTGAGTTCCCAATGGGACATGCTTGTGTGAGTTTGCTTTTCAATATCGAGCAACATTTTAAGGAACGGAATCTAAGTATCATGGTGAATTGAGTAGGTTCCCAATAGGATTCGCATGTTATAAGCTTGTTATTCAAGATAGAGCAACGTTTTAACGAACTGAAACTCTGTTTCTTTGTGAATTCAGTTAGTTCCTAGTAGCCTGCTCTTCTAATGTGTGTACTTTTAAAGATTTATAAAAATTTGGTGAGCCGAATCTGAGTAACATGGTGAATTAGGTTAGTTCCCAATAGGCCGCAGTAGTAATAAGTGGACAGTTCGGGATATAGAAAAATTTTCACGTACGGAATCAAAATTTCTAGGCGAATTCAGTGAGTTCCCAATGGGACATGCTTGTGTGAGTTTGCTTTTCAATATCGAGCAACATTTTAAGGAACGGAATCTAAGTATCATGTTGAATTGAGTTGGTTCCCAATAGGATTCGCATGTAATAAGCTTGTTATTCAAGATAGGGCAACGTTTTAACGAACTGAAACACTGTTTCTTTGTGAATTCAGTTAGTTCCTAGTAGCCTGCTCTTGTAATATGTGTACTTTTAAAGATTTATAAAAATTTGGTGAGCCGAATCCGAGTAACATGGTGAATTCGGTTAGTTCCCAATAGGCCGCAGTAGTAATAAGTGGACTCTTCGGGATATAGAAAAATTTTCACGAACGGAATCAAAATATCTAGGCGAATTCAGTGAGTTCCCAAAGGGACATGGTTGTATGAGTTTGCTTTTCAATATCGAGCAACATTGTAAGTTACGGACTCTAAGTATCATGGTGAATTGAGTAGGTTTCCAATAGGATTCGCATGTAATAAGCTTGTTATTCAAGATAGAGCAACGTTTTAACGCACTGAAACACTGTTTCTTTGTGAATTCAGTTAATTCCTAGTAGCCTGCTCTTGTAATATGTGTACTTCTAAAGATTTATAAAAATTTGGTGAGCCGAATCTGAGTAACATGGTGAATTCGGTTAGTTCCCAATAGGAAGCAGTAGTAATAAGTGGACTGTTCGGGATATAGGAAAATTTTCACGAACGGAATCAAAATTTCTAGGCGAATTCAGTGAGTTCCCAATGGGACATGCTTGTGTGAGTTTGCTTTTCAATATCGAGCAACATTTTAAGGAACGGAATCTAAGTATCATGGTGAATTGAGTAGGTTCCCAATAGGATTCGCATGTTATAAGCTTGTTATTCAAGATAGAGCAACGTTTTAACGAACTGAAACACTGTTTCTTTGTGAATTCAGTTAGTTGCTAGTAGCCTGCTCTTGTAATATGTGTACTTTTAAAGATTTATAAAAATTTGGTGAGCCGAATCTGAGTAACATGGTGATTTCGGTTAGTTCCCAATAGGCCGCAGTAGTAATAAGTGGACTCTTCGGGATATAGAAAAATTTTCACGAATGGAATCAAAATTTCTAGGCGAATTCAGTGAGTTCCCTATGGGACATGCTTGTATGAGTTTGCTTTTCAATATCGAGCAACATTTTAAGGAACGGAATCTAATTATCATGGTGAATTGAGTAGGTTCCCAATAGGATTCGCATGTAATAAGCTTGTTATTCAAGATAGAGCAACGTTTTAACGAACTGAAACACTGTTTCTTTGTGAATTCAGTTAGTTGCCAGTAGCCTGCTCTTGTAATATGTGTAATTTTAAAGATTTATAAAAATTTGGTGAGCCGAATCTGAGTAACATGGTGAATTCGGTTAGTTCCCAATAGGCCGCAGTAGTAATAAGTGGACTCTTCGGGATATAGAAAAATTTTCACGAACGGAATCAAAATTTCTAGGCGAATTCAGTGAGTTCCCAATGGGACATGCTTGTGTGAGTTTGCTTTTCAATATCGAGCAACATTTTAAGGAACGGAATCTAAGTATCATGTTGAATTGAGTAGGTTCCCAATAGGATTCGCATGTTATAAGCTTGTTATTCAAGATAGAGCAACGTTTTAACGAACTGAAACACTGTTTCTTTGTAAATTCAGTTAGTTCCTAGTAACCTGCTCTTCTAATATGTGTACTTTTAAAGATTTATAAAAATTTGGTGAGCCGAATGTGAGTAACATGGTGAATTCGGTTAGTTCCCAATAGGCCGCAGTAGTAATAAGTGGACTGTTCGGGATATAGGAAAATTTTCACGAACGGAATCAAAATTTCTAGGCGAATTCAGTGAGTTCCCAATGGGACATGCTTGTATGAGTTTGCTTTTCAATATCGAGCAACATTTTAAGGAACGGACTCTAAGTATCATGGTGAATTGAGTAGGTTCCCAATAGGATTCGCATGTAATAAACTTGTTATTCAAGATAGGGCAACGTTTTAACGAACTGAAACACTGTTTCTTTGTGAATTCAGTTAGTTCCTAGTAGCCTGCTCTTGTAATATGTGTACTTCTAAAGATTTATAAAAATTTGGTGAGCCGAATCTGAGTAACATGGTGAATTCGGTTAGTTCCCAATAGGACGCACTAGTAATAAGTGGACTGTTCGGGATATAGGAAAATTTTCACGAACGGAATCCAAATTTCTAGGCGAATTCAGTGAGTTCCCAATGGGCCATGCTTGTATGAGTTTGCTTTTCAATATCGAGCAACATTTTAAGGAACGGACTCTAAGTATCATGGTGAATTGAGTAGGTTCCCAATAGGATTCGCATGTAATAAGCTTGTTATTCAAGATAGAGCAACGTTTTAGCGAACTGAAACACTGTTTCTTTGTGAATTCAGTTAGTTGCTAGTAGCCTGCTCTTGTAATATGTGTACTTTTAAAGATTTATAAAAATTTGGTGAGCCGAATCTGAGTAACATGGTGAATTCGGTTAGTTCCCAATAGGCCGCAGTAGTAATAAGTGGACTCTTCGGGATATAGAAAAATTTTCACGAATGGAATCAAAATTTCTAGGCGAATTCAGTGAGTTCCCAATGGGACATGCTTGTATGAGTTTGCTTTTCAATATCGAGCAACATTTTAAGGAACGGAATCTAATTATCATGGTGAATTGAGTAGGTTCCCAATTGGATTCACATGTAATAAGCTTGTTATTCAAGATAGAGCAACGTTTAAACGAACTGAAACACTGTTTCTTTGTGAATTCAGTTAGTTCCTAGTAGCCTGCTCTTGTAATATGTGTACTTTTAAAGATTTATAAAAATTTGGTGAGCCGAATCTGAGTAACATGGTGAATTCTGTTAGTTCCCAATAGGCCGCAGTAGTAATAAGTGGATTGTTCAGGATATAAAAAAATTTTCACGTATGGAATCAAAATTTCTAGGCGAATTCAGTGAGTTCCCAATGGGACATGCTTGTATGAGTTTGCTTTTCAATATCGAGCAACATTTTAAGGAACGGAATCTAATTATCATGGTGAATTGAGTAGGTTCCCAATAGGATTCGAATGTAATAAGCTTGTTATTCAAGATAGGGCAACGTTTTAACGAACTGAAACACTGTTTCTTTGTGAATTCAGTTAGTTGCTAGTAGCCTGCTCTTGTAATATGTGTACTTTTAAAGATTTATAAAAATTTGGTGAGCCGTATCTGAGTAACATGGTGAATTCGGTTAGTTCCCAATAGGCCGCAGTAGTAATAATGGACTGTTCGGGATATAGAAAAATTTTCACGTACGGAATCAAAATTTCTAGGCTTATTCAGTGAGTTCCCAATGGGACATGCTTGTGTGAGTTTGCTTTTCAATATCGAGCAACATTTTAAGGAACGGAATCTAAGTATCATGGTGAATTGAGTAGGTTCCCAATAGGATTCGCATGTAATAAGCTTGTTATTCAAGGTAGAGCAACGTTATAACGAACTGAAACACTGTTTCTTTGTGAATTCAGTTAGTTCCTAGTAGCCTGCTCTTGTAATATGTGTACTTTTAAAGATTTATAAAAATTTGGTGAGCCGAATGTGAGTAACATGGTGAATTCGGTTAGTTCCCAATAGGCCGCAGTAGTAATAAGTGGACTGTTCGGGATATAGAAAAATTTTCACGAACGGAATCAAAATTTCTAGGCGAATTCAGTGAGTTCCCAATGGGACATGCTTGTGTGAGTTTGCTTTTCAATATCGAGCAACATTTTAAGGAACTAAATCTAAGTATCATGTTGAATTGAGTAGGTTCCCAATAGGATTCGCATGTAATAAGCTTGTTATTCAAGATAGAGCAACGTTTTAACGAACTGAAACACTGTTTCTTTGTGAATTCAGTTAGTTCCTAGTAGCCTGCTCTTGTAATATGTGTACATTTAGAGATTTATAAAAATTTGGTGAGCCGAATCTGAGTAACATGGTGAATTCGGTTAGTTCCCAATAGGCCTCACTAGTAATAAGTGGACTGTTCGGGATATAGGAAAATTTTCACGAACGGAATCCAAATTTCTAGGCGAATTCAGTGAGTTCCCAATGGGACATGCTTGTATGAGTTTGCTTTTCAATATCGAGCAACATTTTAAGGAACGGACTCTAAGTATCATGGTGAATTGAGTAGGTTCCCAATAGGATTCGCATGTAATAAGCTTGTTATTCAAGATAGAGCAACGTTTTAGCGAACTGAAACACTGTTTCTTTGTGAATTCAGTTAGTTGCTAGTAGCCTGCTCTTGTAATATGTGTACTTTTAAAGATGTATAAAAATTTGGTGAGCCGAATCTGAGTAACATGGTGATTTCGGTTAGTTCCCAATAGGCCGCAGTAGTAATAAGTGGACTCTTCGGGATATAGAAAAATTTTCACGAATGGAATCAAAATTTCTAGGCGAATTCAGTGAGTTCCCTATGGGACATGCTTGTATGAGTTTGCTTTTCAATATCGAGCAACATTTTAAGGAACGGAATCTAATTATCATGGTGAATTGAGTAGGTTCCCAATAGGATTCGCATGTAATAAGCTTGTTATTCAAGATAGAGCAACGTTTTAACGAACTGAAACACTGTTTCTTTGTGAATTCAGTTAATTGCCAGTAGCCTGCTCTTGTAATATGTGTACTTTTAAAGATTTATAAAAATTTGGTGAGCCGAATCTGAGTAACATGGTGAATTCGTTTAGTTCCCAATAGGCCGCAGTAGTAATAAGTGGACTCTTCGGGATATAGAAAAATTTTCACGAACGGAATCAAAATTTCTAGGCGAATTCAGTGAGTTCCCAATGGGACATGCTTGTGTGAGTTTGCTTTTCAATATCGAGCAACATTTTAAGGAACGGAATCTAAGTATCATGTTGAATTGAGTAGGTTCCCAATAGGATTCGCATGTTATAAGCTTGTTATTCAAGATAGAGCAACGTTTTAACGAACTGAAACACTGTTTCTTTGTAAATTCAGTTAGTTCCTAGTAGCCTGCTCTTCTAATATGTGTACTTTTAAAGATTTATAAAAATTTGGTGAGCCGAATGTGAGTAACATGGTGAATTCGGTTAGTTCCCAATAGGCCGCAGTAGTAATAAGTGGACTGTTCGGGATATAGGAAAATTTTCACGAACGGAATCCAAATTTCTAGGCGAATTCAGTGAGTTCCCAATGGGACATGCTTGTATGAGTTTGCTTTTCAATATCGAGCAACATTTTAAGGAACGGACTCTAAGTATCATGGTGAATTGAGTAGGTTCCCAATAGGATTCGCATGTAATAAACTTGTTATTCAAGATAGGGCAACGTTTTAACGAACTGAAACACTGTATCTTTGTGAATTCAGTTAGTTCCTAGTAGCCTGCTCTTGTAATATGTGTACTTCTAAAGATTTATAAAAATTTGGTGAGCCGAATCTGAGTAACATGGTGAATTCGGTTAGTTCCCAATAGGACGCACTAGTAATAAGTGGACTGTTCGGGATATAGGAAAATTTTCACGAACGGAATCCAAATTTCTAGGCGAATTCAGTGAGTTCCCAATGGGCCATGCTTGTATGAGTTTGCTTTTCAATATCGAGCAACATTTTAAGGAACGGACTCTAAGTATCATGGTGAATTGAGTAGGTTCCCAATAGGATTCGCATGTAATAAGCTTGTTATTCAAGATAGAGCAACGTTTTAGCGAACTGAAACACTGTTTCTTTGTGAATTCAGTTAGTTGCTAGTAGCCTGCTCTTGTAATATGTGTACTTTTAAAGATTTGTAAAAATTTGGTGAGCCGAATCTGAGTAACATGGTGAATTCGGTTAGTTCCCAATAGGCCGCAGTATTAATAAGTGGACTCTTCGGGATATAGAAAAATTTTCACGAATGGAATCAAAATTTCTAGGCGAATTCAGTGAGTTCCCAATGGGACATGCTTGTATGATTTTGCTTTTCAATATCGAGCAACATTTTAAGGAACGGAATCTAATTATCATGGTGAATTGAGTAGGTTCCCAATAGGATTCGCATGTAATAAGCTTGTTATTCAAGATAGAGCAACGTTTAAACGAACTGAAACACTGTTTCTTTGTGAATTCAGTTAGTTCCTAGTAGCCTGCTCTTGTAATATGTGTACTTTTAAAGATTTATAAAAATTTGGTGAGCCGAATCTGAGTAACATGGTGAATTCGGTTAGTTCCCAATAGGCCGCAGTAGTAATAAGTGGATTGTTCAGGATATAAAAAAATTTTCACGTATGGAATCAAAATTTCTAGGCGAATTCAGTGAGTTCCCAATGGGACATGCTTGTATGAGTTTGCTTTTCAATATCGAGCAACATTTTAAGGAACGGAATCTAATTATCATGGTGAATTGAGTAGGTTCCCAATAGGATTCGAATGTAATAAGCTTGTTATTCAAGATAGGGCAACGTTTTAACGAACTGAAACACTGTTTCTTTGTGAATTCAGTTAGTTGCTAGTAGCCTGCTCTTGTAATATGTGTACTTTTAAAGATTTATAAAAATTTGGTGAGCCGAATCTGAGTAACATGGTGAATTCGGTTAGTTCCCAATAGGCCGCAGTAGTAATATGTGGACTGTTCGGGATATAGAAAAATTTTCACGTACGGAATCAAAATTTCTAGGCTTATTCAGTGAGTTCCCAATGGGACATGCTTGTGTGAGTTTGCTTTTCAATATCGAGCAACATTTTAAGGAACGGACTCTAAGTATCATGGTGAATTGAGTAGGTTCCCAATAGGATTCGCATGTAATAAGCTTGTTATTCAAGATAGAGCAACGTTTTAACGAACTGAAACACTGTTTCTTTGTGAATTCAGTTAATTCCTAGTAGCCTGCTCTTGTAATATGTGTACTTTTAAAGATTTATAAAAATTTGGTGAGCCGAATGTGAGTAACATGGTGAATTCGGTTAGTTCCCAATAGGCCGCAGTAGTAATAAGTGGACTGTTCGGGATATAGAAAAATTTTCACGAACGGAATCAAATTTTCTAGGCGAATTCAGTGAGTTCCCAATGGGACATGCTTGTGTGAGTTTGCTTTTCAATATCGAGCAACATTTTAAGGAACTAAATCTAAGTATCATGTTGAATTGAGTAGGTTCCCAATAGGATTCGCATGTAATAAGCTTGTTATTCAAGATAGGGCAACGTTTTAACGAACTGAAACACTGTTTCTTTGTGAATTCAGTTAGTTCCTAGTAGCCTGCTCTTGTAATATGTGTACTTTTAAAGATTTATAAAAATTTGGTGAGCCGAATCCGAGTAACATGGTGAATTCGGTTAGTTCCCAATAGGCCGCAGTAGTAATAAGTGGACTCTTCGGTATATAGAAAAATTTTCACGAACGGAATCAAAATTTCTAGGCGAATTCAGTGAGTTCCCAATGGGACATGGTTGTATGAGTTTGCTTTTCAATATCGAGCAACATTGTAAGTTACGGACTCTAAGTATCATGGTGAATTGAGTAGGTTTCCAATAGGATTCGCATGTAATAAGCTTGTTATTCAAGATAAAGCAACGTTTTAACGCACTGACACTGTTTCTTTGTGAATTCAGTTAATTCCCAGTAGCCTGCTCTTGTAATATGTGTACTTTTAAAGATTTATAAAAATTTGGTGAGCCGAATCTGAGTAACATGGTGAATTCGGTTAGTTCCCAATAGGCCGCAGTAGTAATAAGTGGACTGTTCGGGATATAGGAAAATTTTCACGAACGGAATCAAAATTTCTAGGCGAATTCAGTGAGTTCCCAATGGGACATGCTTGTGTGAGTTTGCTTTTCAATATCGAGCAACATTTTAAGGAACGGAATCTCAGTATCATGGTGAATTGAGTAGGTTCCCAATAGGATTCGCATGTTATAAGCTTGTTATTCAAGATAGAGCAACGTTTTAACGAACTGAAACACTGTTTCTTTGTGAATTCAGTTAGTTCCTAGTAGCCTGCTCTTCTAATATGTGTACTTTTAAAGATTTATAAAAATTTGGTGAGCCGAATCTGAGTAACATGGTGAATTCGGTTAGTTCCCAATAGGCCGCACTAGTAATAAGTGGACTGTTCGGGATATAGGAAAATTTTCACGAACGGAATCAAAATTTCTAGGCGAATTCAGTGAGTTCCCAATGGGACATGCTTGTATGAGTTTGCTTTTCAATATCGAGCAACATTTTAAGGAACGGACTCTAAGTATCATGGTGAATTGAGTAGGTTCCCAATAGGATTCGCATGTAATAAGCTTGTTATTCAAGATAGGGCAACGTTTTAACGAACTGAAACACTGTTTCTTTGTGAATTCAGTTAGTTCCTAGTAGCCTGCTCTTGTAATATGTGTACTTCTAAAGATTTATAAAAATTTGGTGAGCCGAATCTGAGTAACATGGTGAATTCGGTTAGTTCCCAATAGGCCTCACTAGTAATAAGTGGACTGTTCGGGATATAGGAAAATTTTCACGAACGGAATCCAAATTTCTAGGCGAATTCAGTGAGTTCCCAATGGGACATGCTTATATGAGTTTGCTTTTCAATATCGAGCAACATTTTAAGGAACGGACTCTAAGTATCATGGTGAATTGAGTAGGTTCCCAATAGGATTCGCATGTAATAAGCTTGTTATTCAAGATAGAGCAACGTTTTAGCGAACTGAAACACTGTTTCTTTGTGAATTCAGTTAGTTGCTAGTAGCCTGCTCTTGTAATATGTGTACTTTTAAAGATTTATAAAAATTTGGTGAGCCGAATCTGAGTAACATGGTGATTTCGGTTAGTTCCCAATAGGCCGCAGTAGTAATAAGTGGACTCTTCGGGATATAGAAAAATTTTCACGAATGGAATCAAAATTTCTAGGCGAATTCAGTGAGTTCCCTATGGGACATGCTTGTATGAGTTTGCTTTTCAATATCGAGCAACATTTTAAGGAACGGAATCTAATTATCATGGTGAATTGAGTAGGTTCCCAATAGGATTCGCATGTAATAAGCTTGTTATTCAAGATAGAGCAACGTTTTAACGAACTGAAACACTGTTTCTTTGTGAATTCAGTTAGTTGCTAGTAGCCTGCTCTTGTAATATGTGTACTTTTAAAGATTTATAAAAATTTGGTGAGCCGAATCTGAGTAACATGGTGAATTCGGTTAGTTCCCAATAGGCCGCAGTAGTAATAAGTGGACTGTTCGGGATATAGAAAAATTTTCACGAACGGAATCAAAATGTCTAGGCGAATTCAGTGAGTTCCCAATGGGACATGCTTGTGTGAGTTTGCTTTTCAATATCGAGCAACATTTTAAGGAACGGAATCTAAGTATCATGGTGAATTGAGTAGGTTCCCAATAGGATTCGCATGTTATAAGCTTGTATTCAAGATAGAGCAACGTTTTAACGAACTGAAACACTGTTTCTTTGTAAATTCAGTTAGTTCCTAGTAGCCTGCTCTTCTAATATGTGTACTTTTAAAGATTTATAAAAATTTGGTGAGCCGAATGTGAGTAACATGGTGAATTCGGTTAGTTCCCAATAGGCCGCAGTAGTAATAAGTGGACTGTTCGGGATATAGGAAAATTTTCACGAACGGAATCCAAATTTCTAGGCGAATTCAGTGAGTTCCCAATGGGACATGCTTGTATGAGTTTGCTTTTCAATATCGAGCAACATTTTAAGGAACGGACTCTAAGTATCATGGTGAATTGAGTAGGTTCCCAATAGGATTCGCATGTAATAAACTTGTTATTCAAGATAGGGCAACGTTTTAACGAACTGAAACACTGTTTCTTTGTGAATTCAGTTAGTTCCTAGTAGCCTGCTCTTGTAATATGTGTACTTCTAAAGATTTATAAAAATTTGGTGAGCCGAATCTGAGTAACATGGTGAATTCGGTTAGTTCCCAATAGGCCGCACTAGTAATAAGTGGACTGTTCGGGATATAGGAAAATTTTCACGAACGGAATCCAAATTTCTAGGCGAATTCAGTGAGTTCCCAATGGGACATGCTTGTATGAGTTTGCTTTTCAATATCGAGCAACATTTTAAGGAACGGACTCTAAGTATCATGGTGAATTGAGTAGGTTCCCAATAGGATTCGCATGTAATAAGCTTGTTATTCAAGATAGAGCAACGTTTTAGCGAACTGAAACACTGTTTCTTTGTGAATTCAGTTAGTTGCTAGTAGCCTGCTCTTGTAATATGTGTACTTTTAAAGATTTATAAAAATTTGGTGAGCCGAATCTGAGTAACATTGTGAATTCGGTTAGTTCCCAATAGGCCGCAGTAGTAATAAGTGGACTCTTCGGGATATAGAAAAATTTTCACGAATGGAATCAAAATTTCTAGGCGAATTCAGTGAGTTCCCAATGGGACATGCTTGTATGAGTTTGCTTTTCAATATCGAGCAACATTTTAAGGAACGGAATCTAATTATCATGGTGAATTGAGTAGGTTCCCAATAGGATTCGCATGTAATAAGCTTGTTATTCAAGATAGAGCAACGTTTAAACGAACTGAAACACTGTTTCTTTGTGAATTCAGTTAGTTCCTAGTAGCCTGCTCTTGTAATATGTGTACTTTTAAAGATTTATAAAAATTTGGTGAGCCGAATCTGAGTAACATGGTGAATTCGGTTAGTTCCCAATAGGCCGCAGTAGTAATAAGTGGATTGTTCTGGATATAAAAAAATTTTCACGAATGGAATCAAAATTTCTAGGCGAATTCAGTGAGTTCCCAATGGGACATGCTTGTATGAGTTTGCTTTTCAATATCGAGCAACATTTTAAGGAACGGAATCTAATTATCATGGTGAATTGAGTAGGTTCCCAATAGGATTCGAATGTAATAAGCTTGTTATTCAAGATAGGGCAACGTTTTAACGAACTGAAACACTGTTTCTTTGTGAATTCAGTTAGTTGCTAGTAGCCTGCTCTTGTAATATGTGTACTTTTAAAGATTTATAAAAATTTGGTGAGCCGAATCTGAGTAACATGGTGAATTCGGTTAGTTCCCAATAGGCCGCAGTAGTAATATGTGGACTGTTCGGGATATAGAAAAATTTTCACGTACGGAATCAAAATTTCTAGGCTTATTCAGTGAGTTCCCAATGGGACATGCTTGTGTGAGTTTGCTTTTCAATATCGAGCAACATTTTAAGGAACGGAATCTAAGTATCATGGTGAATTGAGTAGGTTCCCAATAGGATTCGCATGTAATAAGCTTGTTATTCAAGATAGAGCAACGTTTTAACGAACTGAAACACTGTTTCTTTGTGAATTCAGTTAGTTCCTAGTAGCCTGCTCTTGTAATATGTGTACTTTTAAAGATTTATAAAAATTTGGTGAGCCGAATGTGAGTAACATGGTGAATTCGGTTAGTTCCCAATAGGCCGCAGTAGTAATAAGTGGACTGTTCGGGATATAGAAAAATTTTCACGAACGGAATCAAAATTTCTAGGCGAATTCAGTGAGTTCCCAATGGGACATGCTTGTGTGAGTTTGCTTTTCAATATCGAGCAACATTTTAAGGAACTAAATCTAAGTATCATGTTGAATTGAGTAGGTTCCCAATAGGATTCGCATGTAATAAGCTTGTTATTCAAGATAGAGCAACGTTTTAACGAACTGAAACACTGTTTCTTTGTGAATTCAGTTAGTTCCTAGTAGCTTGCTCTTGTAATATGTGTACATTTAGAGATTTATAAAAATTTGGTGAGCCGAATCTTAGTAACATGGTGAATTCGGATAGTTCCCAATAGGCCGCAGTAGTAATAATTGGACTGTTCGGGATATATGAAAATTTTCACGAACGGAATCAAATATCAAGGCAAATTCAGTGAGTTCCCAATGGGACATGCTTGCATGAGTTTGCTTTTCATTATCGAGCAACATATTAAGGAACGGACTCTAAGTATCATGTTGAATTGAGTAGGTTCCCAATAGGAGTCGCATGTAATAAGTTTGTTATTCAAGATAGAGCAACGTTTTAACGAACTGAAACACTGTTTCTTTGTGAATTCAGTTAGTTCCTAGTAGCCTGCTCTTGTAATATGTGTACTTTTAAAGATTTATAAAAATTTGGTGAGCCGAATCTGAGTAACATGGTGAATTCGGTTAGTTCCCAATAGGCCGCAGTAGTAATAAGTGGACTGTTCAGGATATAAAAAATTTTCACGAATGGAATCATAATTTCTAGGCGAATTCAGTGAGTTCCCAATGGGACATGCTTGTATGAGTTTGCTTTTCAATATCGAGCAACATTTTAAGGAACGGAATCTAATTATCATGGTGAATTGAGTAGGTTCCCAATAGGATTCGCATGTAATAAGCTTGTTATTCAAGATAGGGCAACGTTGTAACGAACTGAAACACTGTTTCTTTGTGAATTCAGTTAGTTCCTAGTAGCCTGCTCTTGTAATATGTGTACTTTTAAAGATTTATAAAAATTTGGTGAGCCGAATCTGAGTAACATGGTGAATTCGGTTAGTTCCCAATAGGCCGCAGTAGTAATAAGTGGACTGTTCGGGATATAGAAAAATTTTCACGTAGAGAATCAAAATTTCTAGGCTTATTCAGTGAGTTCCCAATGGGACATGCTTGTGTGAGTTTGCTTTTCAATATCGAGCAACATTTTAAGGAACGGAATCTAAGTATCATGTTGAATTGAGTAGGTTCCCAATAGGATTCGCATGTAATAAGCTTGTTATTCAAGATAGAGCAACGTTTTAACGAACTGAAACACTGTTTCTTTGTGAATTCAGTTAGTTCCTAGTAGCCTGCTCTTGTAATATGTGTACTTTTAAAGAATTATAAAAATTTGGTGAGCCGAATCTGAGTAACATGGTGAATTCGGTTAGTTCCCAATAGGCCGCAGTAGTAATAAGTGGACTGTTCGGGATATAGGAAAATTTTCACGAACGGAATCAAAATTTCTAGGCGAATTCAGTGAGTTCCTAATGGGACATGCTTGTATGAGTTTGCTTTTCAATATCGAGCAACATTTTAAGGAACGGAATCTAAGTATCATAGTGAATTGAGTAGGTTCCCAATAGGATTCGCATGTAATAAGCTTGTTATTCAAGATAGAGCAACGTTTTAACGCACTGAAACACTGTTTCTTTGTGAATTCAGTTAATTTGTAGTAGCCTGCTCTTGTAATATGTGTACTTTTAAAGATTTATAAAAATTTGGTGAGCCGAATGTGAGTAACATGGTGAATTCGGTTAGTTCCCAATAGGCCGCACTAGCAATAAGTGGACTGTTCGGGATATAGGAAAATTTTCACGAACGGAATCAAAATTTCTAGGCGAAATCAGTGAGTTCCCAATGGGACATGCTTGTATGAGTTTCCTTTTCAATATCGAGCAACATTTTAAGGAACGGAATCTAAGTATCCTGGTGAATTGAGTAGGTTCCCAATAGGATTCGCATGTAATAAGCTTGTTATTGAAGATAGAGCAACGTTTTAGCGAACTGAAACACTGTTTCTTTGTGAATTCAGTTAGTTGCTAGTAGCCTGCTCTTGTAATATGTGTACTTTTAAAGATATATAAAAATTTGGTGAGCCGAATCCGAGTAACATGGTGAATTCGGTTAGTTCCCAATAGGCCGCAGTAGTAATAAGTGGACTGTTCGGGATATAGAAAAATTTTCACGAACGGAATCAAAATTTCTAGGCGAATTCAGTGAGTTCCCAATGGGACATGCTTGTATGAGTTTGCTTTTCAATATCGAGCAACATTTTAAGGAACGGAATCTAAGTATCATGGTGAATTGAGTAGGTTCCCAATAGGATTCGCATGTAATAAGCTTGTTATTCAAGATAGGGCAACGTTTTAACGAACTGAAACACTGTTTCTTTGTGAATTCAGTTAGTTCCTAGTAGCCTGCTCTTGTAATATGTGTACTTTTAAAGATTTATAAAAATTTGGTGAGCCGAATGTGAGTAACATGGTGAATTCGGTTAGTTCCCAATAGGCCGCAGTAGTAATAAGTGGACTGTTCGGGATATAGAAAAATTTTCACGTATGGAATCAAAATTTCTAGGCTTATTCAGTGAGTTCCCAATGGGACATGCTTGTGTGAGTTTGCTTTTCAATATCGAGCAACATTTTAAGGAACGGAATCTAAGTATCATGGTGAATTGAGTAGGTTCCCAATAGGATTCGCATGTAATAAGCTTGTTATTCAAGATAGAGCAACGTTTTAACGAACTGAAACACTGTTTCTTTGTGAATTCAGTTAGTTGCTAGTAGCCTGCTCTTGTAATATGTGTACTTTTAAAGATTTATAAAAATTTGGTGAGCCGAATCTGAGTAACATGGTGAATTCGGTTAGTTCCCAATAGGCCGCAGTAGTAATAAGTGGACTGTTCGGGATATAGAAAAATTTTCACGAACGGAATCAAAATTTCTAGGCGAATTCAGTGAATTCCCAATGGGACATGCTTGTGTGAGTTTGCTTTTCAATATCGAGCAACATTTTAAGGAACGGAATCTAAGTATCATGGTGAATTGAGTAGGTTCCCAATAGGATTCGCATGTTATAAGCTTGTATTCAAGATAGAGCAACGTTTTAACGAACTGAAACACTGTTTCTTTGTAAATTCGTTAGTTCCTAGTAGCCTGCTCTTCTAATATGTGTACTTTTAAAGATTTATAAAAATTTGGTGAGCCGAATGTGAGTAACATGGTGAATTCGGTTAGTTCCCAATAGGCCGCAGTAGTAATAAGTGGACTGTTCGGGATATAGGAAAATTTTCACGAACGGAATCCAAATTTCTAGGCGAATTCAGTGAGTTCCCAATGGGACATGCTTGTATGAGTTTGCTTTTCAATATCGAGCAACATTTTAAGGAACGGACTCTAAGTATCATGGTGAATTGAGTAGGTTCCCAATAGGATTCGCATGTAATAAACTTGTTATTCAAGATAGGGCAACGTTTTAACGAACTGAAACACTGTTTCTTTGTGAATTCAGTTAGTTCCTAGTAGCCTGCTCTTGTAATATGTGTACTTCTAAAGATTTATAAAAATTTGGTGAGCCGAATGTGAGTAACATGGTGAATTCGGTTAGTTCCCAATAGGCCGCACTAGTAATAAGTGGACTGTTCGGGATATAGGAAAATTTTCACGAACTGAATCCAAATTTCTAGGCGAATTCAGTGAGTTCCCAATGGGACATGCTTGTATGAGTTTGCTTTTCAATATCGAGCAACATTTTAAGGAACGGACTCTAAGTATCATGGTGAATTGAGTAGGTTCCCAATAGGATTCGCATGTAATAAGCTTGTTATTCAAGATAGAGCAACGTTTTAGCGAACTGAAACACTGTTTCTTTGTGAATTCAGTTAGTTGCTAGTAGCCTGCTCTTGTAATATGTGTACTTTTAAAGATTTATAAAAATTTGGTGAGCCGAATCTGAGTAACATGGTGAATTCGGTTAGTTCCCAATAGGCCGCAGTAGTAATAAGTGGACTCTTCGGGATATAGAAAAATTTTCACGAATGGAATCAAAATTTCTAGGCGAATTCAGTGAGTTCCCAATGGAACATGCTTGTATGAGTTTGCTTTTCAATATCGAGCAACATTTTAAGGAACGGAATCTAATTATCATGGTGAATTGAGTAGGTTCCCAATAGGATTCGCATGTAATAAGCTTGTTATTCAAGATAGAGCAACGTTTAAACGAACTGAAACACTGTTTCTTTGTGAATTCAGTTAGTTCCTAGTAGCCTGCTCTTGTAATATGTGTACTTTTAAAGATTTATAAAAATTTGGTGAGCCGAATCTGAGTAACATGGTGAATTCGGTTAGTTCCCAATAGGCCGCAGTAGTAATAAGTGGATTGTTCAGGATATAAAAAAATTTTCACGAATGGAATCAAAATTTCTAGGCGAATTCAGTGAGTTCCCAATGGGACATGCTTGTATGAGTTTGCTTTTCAATATCGAGCAACATTTTAAGGAACGGAATCTAATTATCATGGTGAATTGAGTAGGTTCCCAATAGGATTCGAATGTAATAAGCTTGTTATTCAAGATAGGGCAACGTTTTAACGAACTGAAACACTGTTTCTTTGTGAATTCAGTTAGTTGCTAGTAGCCTGCTCTTGTAATATGTGTACTTTTAAAGATTTATAAAAATTTGGTGAGCCGAATCTGAGTAACATGGTGAATTCGGTTAGTTCCCAATAGGCCGCAGTAGTAATATGTGGACTCTTCGGGATATAGAAAAATTTTCACGTACGGAATCAAAATTTCTAGGCTTATTCAGTGAGTTCCCAATGGGACATGCTTGTGTGAGTTTGCTTTTCAATATCGAGCAACATTTTAAGGAACGGAATCTAAGTATCATGGTGAATTGAGTAGGTTCCCAATAGGATTCGCATGTAATAAGCTTGTTATTCAAGATAGAGCAACGTTTTAACGAACTGAAACACTGTTTCTTTGTGAATTCAGTTAGTTCCTAGTAGCCTGCTCTTGTAATATGTGTACTTTTAAAGATTTATAAAAATTTGGTGAGCCGAATGTGAGTAACATGGTGAATTCGGTTAGTTCCCAATAGGCCGCAGTAGTAATAAGTGGACTGTTCGGGATATAGAAAAATTTTCACGAACGGAATCAAAATTTCTAGGCGAATTCAGTGAGTTCCCAATGGGACATGCTTGTGTGAGTTTGCTTTTCAATATCGAGCAACATTTTAAGGAACTAAATCTAAGTATCATGTTGAATTGAGTAGGTTCCCAATAGGATTCGCATGTAATAAGCTTGTTATTCAAGATAGAGCAACGTTTTAACGAACTGAAACACTGTTTCTTTGTGAATTCAGTTAGTTCCTAGTAGCCTGCTCTTGTAATATGTGTACTTTTAAAGATTTATAAAAATTTGGTGAGCCGAATCTGAGTAACATGGTGAATTCGGTTAGTTCCCAATAAGCCGCAGTAGTAATAAGTGGACTGTTCAGGATATAAAAAATTTTCACCAATGGAATCATAATTTCTAGGCGAATTCAGTGAGTTCCCAATGGGACATGCTTGTATGAGTTTGCTTTTCAATATCGAGCAACATTTTAAGGAACGGAATCTAATTATCATGGTGAATTGAGTAGGTTCCCAATAGGATTCGCATGTAATAAGCTTGTTATTCAAGATAGAGCAACGTTTTAACGAACTGAAACAATGTTTCTTTGTGAATTCAGTTAGTTCCTAGTAGCCTGCTCTTGTAATATGTGTACTTTTAAAGATTTATAAAAATTTGGTGAGCCGAATGTGAGTAACATGGTGAATTCGGTTAGTTCCCAATAGGCCGCAGTAGTAATAAGTGGACTGTTCGGGATATAGAAAAATATTCACGTATGGAATCAAAATTTCTAGGCTTATTCAGTGAGTTCCCAATGGGACATGCTTGTGTGAGTTTGCTTTTCAATATCGAGCAACATTTTAAGGAACGGAATCTAAGTATCCTGTTGAATTGAGTAGGTTCCCAATAGGATTCGCATGTAATAAGCTTGTTATTCAAGATAGAGCAACGTTTTAACGAACTGAAACACTGTTTCTTTGTGAATTCAGTTAGTTCCTAGTAGCCTGCTCTTGTAATATGTGTACTTTTAAAGATTTATAAAAATTTGGTGAGCCGAATGTGAGTAACATGGTGAATTCGGTTAGTTCCCAATAGGCCGCAGTAGTAATAAGTGGACTGTTCAGGATATAGAAAAATTTTCATGAACGGAATCAAAATTTCTAGGCGAATTCAGTGAGTTCCCAATGGGACATGCTTGTATGAGTTTCCTTTTCAATATCGAGCAACATTTTAAGGAACGGAATCTAAGTATCGTGGTGAATTGAGTAGGTTCCCAATAGGATTCGCATGTAATAAGCTTGTTATTCAAGATAGGGCAACGTTTTAACGAACTGAAACACTGTTTCTTTGTGAATTCAGTTAGTTCCTAGTAGCCTGCTCTTGTAATATGTGTACTTTTAAAGATTTATAAAAATTTGGTGAGCCGAATGTGAGTAAAATGGTGAATTCGGTTAGTTTCCAATAGGCCGCACTAGCAATAAGTGGACTGTTCGGGATATAGGAAAATTTTCACGAACGGAATCAAAATTTCTAGGCGAACTCAGTGAGTTCCCAATGGGACATGCTTGTATGAGTTTCCTTTTCAATATCGAGCAACATTTTAAGGAACGGAATCTAAGTATCATAGTGAATTGAGTAGGTTCCCAATAGGATTCGCATGTAATAAGCTTGTTATTCAAGATAGAGCAACGTTTTAACGCACTGAAACACTGTTTCTTTGTGAATTCAGTTAATTTGTAGTAGCCTGCTCTTGTAATATGTGTACTTTTAAAGATTTATAAAAATTTGGTGAGCCGAATGTGAGTAACATGGTGAATTCGGTTAGTTCCCAATAGGCCGCACTAGCAATAAGTGGACTGTTCGGGATATAGGAAAATTTTCACGAACGGAATCAAAATTTCTAGGCGAAATCAGTGAGTTCCCAATGGGACATGCTTGTATGAGTTTCCTTTTCAATATCGAGCAACATTTTAAGGAACGGAATCTAAGTATCCTGGTGAATTGAGTAGGTTCCCAATAGGATTCGCATGTAATAAGCTTGTTATTGAAGATAGAGCAACGTTTTAGCGAACTGAAACACTGTTTCTTTGTGAATTCAGTTAGTTGCTAGTAGCCTGCTCTTGTAATATGTGTACTTTTAAAGATATATAAAAATTTGGTGAGCCGAATCCGAGTAACATGGTGAATTCGGTTAGTTCCCAATAGGCCGCAGTAGTAATAAGTGGACTGTTCGGGATATAGAAAAATTTTCACGAACGGAATCAAAATTTCTAGGCGAATTCAGTGAGTTCCCAATGGGACATGCTTGTATGAGTTTGCTTTTCAATATCGAGCAACATTTTAAGGAACGGAATCTAAGTATCATGGTGAATTGAGTAGGTTCCCAATAGGATTCGCATGTAATAAGCTTGTTATTCAAGATAGGGCAACGTTTTAACGAACTGAAACACTGTTTCTTTGTGAATTCAGTTAGTTCCTAGTAGCCTGCTCTTGTAATATGTGTACTTTTAAAGATTTATAAAAATTTGGTGAGCCGAATGTGAGTAACATGGTGAATTCGGTTAGTTCCCAATAGGCCGCAGTAGTAATAAGTGGACTGTTCGGGATATAGAAAAATTTTCACGTATGGAATCAAAATTTCTAGGCTTATTCAGTGAGTTCCCAATGGGACATGCTTGTGTGAGTTTGCTTTTCAATATCGAGCAACATTTTAAGGAACGGAATCTAATTATCATGGTTAATTGAGTAGGTTCCCAATAGGATTCGCATGTAATAAGCTTGTTATTCAAGATAGAGCAACGTTTTAACGAACTGAAACACTGTTTCTTTGTGAATTCAGTTAGTTGCTAGTAGCCTGCTCTTGTAATATGTGTACTTTTAAAGATTTATAAAAATTTGGTGAGCCGAATCTGAGTAACATGGTGAATTAGGTTAGTTCCCAATAGGCCGCAGTAGTAATAAGTGGACTGTTCGGGATATAGAAAAATTTTCACGAACGGAATCAAAATTTCTAGGCGAATTCAGTTAATTCCCAATGGGACATGCTTGTGTGAGTTTGCTTTTCAATATCGAGCAACATTTTAAGGAACGGAATCTAAGTATCATGGTGAATTGAGTAGGTTCCCAATAGGATTCGCATGTTATAAGCTTGTATTCAAGATAGAGCAACGTTTTAACGAACTGAAACACTGTTTCTTTGTAAATTCAGTTAGTTCCTAGTAGCCTGCTCTTGTAATATGTGTACTTTTAAAGATTTATAAAAATTTGGTGAGCCGAATGTGAGTAACATGGTGAATTCGGTTAGTTCCCAATAGGCCGCAGTAGTAATAAGTGGATTGTTCAGGATATAAAAAAATTTTCACGAATGGAATCAAAATTTCTAGGCGAATTCAGTGAGTTCCCAATGGGACATGCTTGTATGAGTTTGCTTTTCAATATCGAGCAACATTTTAAGGAACGGAATCTAATTATCATGGTGAATTGAGTAGGTTCCCAATAGGATTCGAATGTAATAAGCTTGTTATTCAAGATAGGGCAACGTTTTAACGAACTGAAACACTGTTTCTTTGTGAATTCAGTTAGTTGCTAGTAGCCTGCTCTTGTAATATGTGTACTTTTAAAGATTTATAAAAATTTGGTGAGCCGAATCTGAGTAACATGGTGAATTCGGTTAGTTCCCAATAGGCCGCAGTAGTAATATGTGGACTCTTCGGGATATAGAAAAATTTTCACGTACGGAATCAAAATTTCTAGGCTTATTCAGTGAGTTCCCAATGGGACATGCTTGTGTGAGTTTGCTTTTCAATATCGAGCAACATTTTAAGGAACGGAATCTAAGTATCATGGTGAATTGAGTAGGTTCCCAATAGGATTCGCATGTAATAAGCTTGTTATTCAAGATAGAGCAACGTTTTAACGAACTGAAACACTGTTTCTTTGTGAATTCAGTTAGTTCCTAGTAGCCTGCTCTTGTAATATGTGTACTTTTAAAGATTTATAAAAATTTGGTGAGCCGAATGTGAGTAACATGGTGAATTCGGTTAGTTCCCAATAGGCCGCAGTAGTAATAAGTGGACTGTTCGGGATATAGAAAAATTTTCACGAACGGAATCAAAATTTCTAGGCGAATTCAGTGAGTTCCCAATGGGACATGCTTGTGTGAGTTTGCTTTTCAATATCGAGCAACATTTTAAGGAACTAAATCTAAGTATCATGTTGAATTGAGTAGGTTCCCAATAGGATTCGCATGTAATAAGCTTGTTATTCAAGATAGAGCAACGTTTTAACGAACTGAAACACTGTTTCTTTGTGAATTCAGTTAGTTCCTAGTAGCCTGCTCTTGTAATATGTGTACTTTTAAAGATTTATAAAAATTTGGTGAGCCGAATCTGAGTAACATGGTGAATTCGGTTAGTTCCCAATAAGCCGCAGTAGTAATAAGTGGACTGTTCAGGATATAAAAAATTTTCACCAATGGAATCATAATTTCTAGGCGAATTCAGTGAGTTCCCAATGGGACATGCTTGTATGAGTTTGCTTTTCAATATCGAGCAACATTTTAAGGAACGGAATCTAATTATCATGGTGAATTGAGTAGGTTCCCAATAGGATTCGCATGTAATAAGCTTGTTATTCAAGATAGGGCAACGTTGTAACGAACTGAAACACTGTTTCTTTGTGAATTCAGTTAGTTCCTAGTAGCCTGCTCTTGTAATATGTGTACTTTTAAAGATTTATAAAAATTTGGTGAGCCGAATCTGAGTAACATGGTGAATTCGGTTAGTTCCCAATAGGCCGCAGTAGTAATAAGTGGACTGTTCGGGATATAGAAAAATTTTCACGTACGGAATCAAAATTTCTAGGCTTATTCAGTGAGTTCTCAATGGGACATGCTTGTGTGAGTTTGCTTTTCAATATCGAGCAACATTTTAAGGAACGGAATCTAAGTATCATGTTGAATTGAGTAGGTTCCCAATAGGATTCGCATGTAATAAGCTTGTTATTCAAGATAGAGCAACGTTTTAACGAACTGAAACAATGTTTCTTTGTGAATTCAGTTAGTTCCTAGTAGCCTGCTCTTGTAATATGTGTACTTTTAAAGATTTATAAAAATTTGGTGAGCCGAATGTGAGTAACATGGTGAATTCGGTTAGTTCCCAATAGGCCGCAGTAGTAATAAGTGGACTGTTCGGGATATAGAAAAATTTTCACGTATGGAATCAAAATTTCTAGGCTTATTCAGTGAGTTCCCAATGGGACATGCTTGTGTGAGTTTGCTTTTCAATATCGAGCAACATTTTAAGGAACGGAATCTAAGTATCCTGTTGAATTGAGTAGGTTCCCAATAGGATTCGCATGTAATAAGCTTGTTATTCAAGATAGAGCAACGTTTTAACGAACTGAAACACTGTTTCTTTGTGAATTCAGTTAGTTCCTAGTAGCCTGCTCTTGTAATATGTGTACTTTTAAAGATTTATAAAAATTTGGTGAGCCGAATGTGAGTAACAGGGTGAATTCGGTTAGTTCCCAATAGGCCGCAGTAGTAATAAGTGGACTGTTCGGGATATAGAAAAATTTTCATGAACGGAATCAAAATTTCTAGGCGAATTCAGTGAGTTCCCAATGGGACATGCTTGTATGAGTTTCCTTTTCAATATCGAGCAACATTTTAAGGAACGGAATCTAAGTATCGTGGTGAATTGAGTAGGTTCCCAATAGGATTCGCATGTAATAAGCTTGTTATTCAAGATAGGGCAACGTTTTAACGAACTGAAACACTGTTTCTTTGTGAATTCAGTTAGTTCCTAGTAGCCTGCTCTTGTAATATGTGTACTTTTAAAGATTTATAAAAATTTGGTGAGCCGAATGTGAGTAAAATGGTGAATTCGGTTAGTTTCCAATAGGCCGCACTAGCAATAAGTGGACTGTTCGGGATATAGGAAAATTTTCACGAACGGAATCAAAATTTCTAGGCGAAATCAGTGAGTTCCCAATGGGACATGCTTGTATGAGTTTCCTTTTCAATATCGAGCAACATTTTAAGGAACGGAATCTAAGTATCCTGGTGAATTGAGTAGGTTCCCAATAGGATTCGCATGTAATAAGCTTGTTATTGAAGATAGAGCAATGTTTTAGCGAACTGAAACACTGTTTCTTTGTGAATTCAGTTAGTTGCTAGTAGCCTGCTCTTGTAATATGTGTACTTTTAAAGATTTATAAAAATTTGGTGAGCCGAATCCGAGTAACATGGTGAATTCGGTTAGTTCCCAATAGGCCGCAGTAGTAATAAGTGGACTGTTCGGGATATAGAAAAATTTTCACGTATGGAATCAAAATTTCTAGGCTTATTCAGTGAGTTCCCAATGGGACATGCTTGTGTGAGTTTGCTTTTCAATATCGAGCAACATTTTAAGGAACGGAATCTAAGTATCCTGTTGAATTGAGTAGGTTCCCAATAGGATTCGCATGTAATAAGCTTGTTATTCAAGATAGAGCAACGTTTTAACGAACTGAAACACTGTTTCTTTGTGAATTCAGTTAGTTCCTAGTAGCCTGCTCTTGTAATATGTGTACTTTTAAAGATTTATAAAAATTTGGTGAGCCGAATGTGAGTAACATGGTGAATTCGGTTAGTTCCCAATAGGCCGCAGTAGTAATAAGTGGACTGTTCGGGATATAGAAAAATTTTCATGAACGGAATCAAAATTTCTAGGCGAATTCAGTGAGTTCCCAATGGGACATGCTTGTATGAGTTTCCTTTTCAATATCGAGCAACATTTTAAGGAACGGAATCTAAGTATCGTGGTGAATTGAGTAGGTTCCCAATAGGATTCGCATGTAATAAGCTTGTTATTCAAGATAGGGCAACGTTTTAACGAACTGAAACACTGTTTCTTTGTGAATTCAGTTAGTTCCTAGTAGCCTGCTCTTGTAATATGTGTACTTTTAAAGGTTTATAAAAATTTGGTGAGCCGAATGTGAGTAAAATGGTGAATTCGGTTAGTTTCCAATAGGCCGCACTAGCAATAAGTGGACTGTTCGGGATATAGGAAAATTTTCACGAACGGAATCAAAATTTCTAGGCGAAATCAGTGAGTTCCCAATGGGACATGCTTGTATGAGTTTCCTTTTCAATATCGAGCAACATTTTAAGGAACGGAATCTAAGTATCCTGGTGAATTGAGTAGGTTCCCAATAGGATTCGCATGTAATAAGCTTGTTATTGAAGATAGAGCAATGTTTTAGCGAACTGAAACACTGTTTCTTTGTGAATTCAGTTAGTTGCTAGTAGCCTGCTCTTGTAATATGTGTACTTTTAAAGATTTATAAAAATTTGGTGAGCCGAATCCGAGTAACATGGTGAATTCGGTTAGTTCCCAATAGGCCGCAGTAGTAATAAGTGGACTGTTCGGGATATAGAAAAATTTTCACGAACGGAATCAAAATTTCTAGGCGAATTCAGTGAGTTCCCAATGGGACATGCTTGTATGAGTTTGCTTTTCAATATCGAGCAACATTGTAAGTTACGGACTCTAAGTATCATGGTGAATTGAGTAGGTTCCCAATAGGATTCGCATGTAATAAGCTTGTTATTCAAGATAGGGCAACGTTTTAACGAACTGAAACACTGTTTCTTTGTGAATTCAGTTAGTTGCTAGTAGCCTGCTCTTGTAATATGTGTACTTTTAAAGATTTATAAAAATTTGGTGAGCCGAATGTGAGTAACATGGTGAATTCGGTTACTTCCCAATAGGCCGCAGTAGTAATAAGTGGACTGTTCGGGATATAGAAAAATTTTCACGTATGGAATCAAAATTTCTAGGCTTATTCAGTGAGTTCCCAATGGGACATGCTTGTGTGAGTTTGCTTTTCAATATCGAGCAACATTTTAAGGGACGGAATCTAAGTATCCTGGTGAATTGAGTAGGTTCCCAATAGGATTCGCATGTAATAAGCTTGTTATTCAAGATAGAGCAACGTTTTAACGAACTGAAACACTGTTTCTTTGTGAATTCAGTTAGTTCCTAGTAGCCTGCTCTTGTAATATGTGTACTTTTAAAGATTTATAAAAATTTGGTGAGCCGAATCTGAGTAACATGGTGAATTCGGTTAGTTCCCAATAGGCCGCAGTAGTAATAAGTGGACTGTTCGGGATATAGAAAAATTTTCACGAACGGAATCAAAATTTCTAGGCGAATTCAGTGAGTTCCCAATGGGACATGCTTGTGTGAGTTTCCTTTTCAATATCGAGCAACATTTTAAGGGACGGAATCTAAGTATCCTGGTGAATTGAGTAGGTTCCCAATAGGATTCGCATGTAATAAGCTTGTTATTCAAGATAGAGCAACGTTTTAGCGAACTGAAACACTGTTTCTTTGTGAATTCAGTTAGTTGCTAGTAGATTGCTCTTGTAATATGTGTACTTTTAAAGATTTATAAAAATTTGGTGAGCCGAATCTGAGTAACATTGTGAATTCGGTTAGTTCCCAATAGGCCGCACTAGTAATAAGTGGACTGTTCGGGATATAGGAAAATTTTCACGAACGGAATCAAAATTTCTAGGCGAATTCAGTGAGTTCCCAATGGGACATGCTTGTGTGAGTTTCCTTTTCAATATCGAGCAACATTTTAAGGGACGGAATCTAAGTATCCTGGTGAATTGAGTAGGTTCCCAATAGGATTTGCATGTAACAAGCTTGTTATTCAAGATAGAGCAACGTTTTAGCGAACTGAAACACTGTTTCTTTGTGAATTCAGTTAGTTGCTAGTAGCCTGCTCTTGTAATATGTGTACTTTTAAAGATTTATAAAAATTTGGTGAGCCGAATCTGAGTAACATGGTGAATTCGGTTAGTTCCCAATAGGCCGCACTAGTAATAAGTGGACTGTTCGGGATATAGGAAAATTTTCACGAACGGAATCAAAATTTCTAGGCGAATTCAGTGAGTTCCCAATGGGACATGCTTGTGTGAGTTTCCTTTTCAATATCGAGCAACATTTTAAGGGACGGAATCTAAGTATCCTGGTGAATTGAGTAGGTTCCCAATAGGATTCGCATGTAATAAGCTTGTTATTCAAGATAGAGCAACGTTTTAGCGAACTGAAACACTGTTTCTTTGTGAATTCAGTTAGTTGCTAGTAGCCTGCTCTTGTAATATGTGTACTTTTAAAGATTTATAAAAATTTGGTGAGCCGAATCTGAGTAACATTGTGAATTCGGTTAGTTCCCAATAGGCCGCACTAGTAATAAGTGGACTGTTCGGGATATACGAAAATTTTCACGAACGGAATCAAAATTTCTAGGCGAATTCAGTGAGTTCCCAATGGGACATGCTTGTATGAGTTTGCTTTTCAATATCGAGCAACATTTTAAGGAACGGAATCAAATTATCATGGTGAATTGAGTAGGTTCCCAATAGGATTCGCATGTAATAAACTTGTTATTCAAGATAGAGCAACGTTTAAACGAACTGAAACACTGTTTCTTTGTGAATTCAGTTAGTTCCTAGTAGCCTGCTCTTGTAATATGTGTACTTTTAAAGATTTATAAAAATTTGGTGAGCCGAATCTGAGTAACATGGTGAATTCTGTTAGTTCCCAATAGGCCGCAGTAGTAATCAGTGGACTGTTCAGGATATAAAAAAATTTTCACGAATGGAATCAAAATTTCTAGGCGAATTCAGTGAGTTCCCAATGGGACATGCTTCTATGAGTTTGCTTTTCAATATCGAGCAATATTTTAAGGAACGGAATCTAATTATCATGGTGAATTGAGTAGGTTCCCAATAGGATTCGCATGTAATAAGCTTGTTATTCAAGATAGGGCAACGTTTTAACGAACTGAAACACTGTTTCTTTGTGAATTCAGTTAGTTGCTAGTACCCTGCTCTTGTAATATGTGTACTTTTAAAGATTTATAAAAATTTGGTGAGCCGAATGTGAGTAACATGGTGAATTCGGTTAGTTCCCAATAGGCCGCACTAGTAATATGTGGACTGTTCGGGATATAGGAAAATTTTCACGAACCGAATCAAAATTTCTAGGCGAATTCAGTGAGTTCCCAATGGGACATGCTTGTATGAGTTTGCTTTTCAATATCGAGCAACATTTTAAGGAACGGAATCTAAGTATCATATTGAATTGAGTAGGTTCCCAATAGGATTCGCATGTAATAAGCTTGTTATTCAAGATAGAGCAAAGTTTTAACGCACTGAAACACTGTTTCTTTGTGAATTCAGTTAGTTCCTAGTAGCCTGCTCTTGTAATATGTGTACTTTTAAATTTTATAAAAATTTGGTGAGCCGAATCTGAGTAACATGGTGATTTCGGTTAGTTCCCAATAGGCCGCACTAGTAATAAGTGGACTGTTCGGTATATACGAAAATTTTCACGAACGGAATCAAAATTTCTAGGCGAATTCAGTGAGTTCCCTTGGGACATGCTTGTATGAGTTTGCTTTTCAATATCGAGCAACATTTTAAGGAACGGAATCTAAGTATCATGTTGAATTGAGTAGGTTCCCAATAGGATTCGCATGTAATAAGCTTGTTATTCAAGATAGAGCAACGTTTTAACGCACTGAAACACTGTTTCTTTGTGAATTCAGTTAATTCCTAGTAGCCTGCTCTTGTAATATGTGTACTTTTAAAGATTTATAAAAATTTGGTGAGCCGAATGTGAGTAACATGGTGAATTCGGTTAGTTCCCAATAGGCCACAGTAGTAATAAGTGGACTGTTCGGGATATAGAAAAATTTTCACGTACGGAATCAAAATTTCTAGGCTTATTCAGTGAGTTCCCAATGGGACATGCTTGTGTGAGTTTGCTTTTCAATATCGAGCAACATTGTAAGGAACGGAATCTAAGTATCATGTTGAATTGAGTAGGTTCCCAATAGGATTCGCATGTAATAAGCTTGTTATTCAAGATAGAGCAACGTTTTAACGAACTGAAACACTGTTTCTTTGTGAATTCAGTTAGTTCCTAGTAGCCTGCTCTTGTAATATGTGTACTTTTAAAGATTTATAAAAATTTGGTGAGCCGAATGTGAGTAACATGGTGAATTCGGTTAGTTGCCAATAGGCCGCAGTAGTAATAAGTGGACTGTTCGGGATATAGAAAAATTTTCACGAACGGAATCAAAATTTCTAGGCGAATTCAGTGAGTTCCCAATGGGACATGCTTGTGTGAGTTTGCTTTTCAATATCGAGCAACATTTTAAGGAACGGAATCTAAGTATCATGTTGAATTGAGTAGGTTCCCAATAGGATTCGCATGTAATAAGCTTGTTATTCAAGATAGAGCAACGTTTTAACGAACTGAAACACTGTTTCTTTGTGAATTTAGTTAGTTCCTAGTAGCCTGCTCTTGTAATATGTGTACTTTTAAAGATTTATAAAAATTTGGTGAGCCGAATCTGAGTAACATGGTGAATTCGGTTAGTTCCCAATAGGCCGCAGTAGTAATAAGTGGACTGTTTAAGGATATAGGAAAATTTTCACGAACAGAATCAAAATTTCTAGGCGAATTCAGTGAGTTCCCAATGGGACATGCTTGTGTGAGTTTGCTTTTCAATATCGAGCAACCTTTTAAGGAACGGAATCTAAGTATCATGTTGAATTGAGTAGGTTCCCAATAGGATTCGAATGTAATAAGCTTGTTATTCAAGTTAGAGCAACGTTTTAACGAACTGAAACACTGTTTCTTTGTGAATTCAGTTAGTTCCTAGTAGCCTGCTCTTGTAATATGTGTACTTTTAAAGATTTATAAAAATTTGGTGAGCCGAATGTGAGTAACATGGTGAATTCGGTTAGTTCCCAATAGGCCGCAGTAGTAATAAGTGGACTGTTCGGGATATAGAAAAATTTTCACGAACGGAATCAAAATTTCTAGGCGAATTCAGTGAGTTCCCAATGGGACATGCTTGCATGAGTTTGCTTTTCAATATCGAGCAACATTTTAAGGAACGGAATCTAAGTATCGTGTTGAATTGAGTAGGTTCCCAATAGGATTCGCATGTAATAAGCTTGTTATTCAAGATAGAGCAAAGTTTTAACGCACTGAAACACTGTTTCTTTGTGAATTCAGTTAGTTCCTAGTAGCCTGCTCTTGTAATATGTGTACTTTTAAAGATTTATAAAAATTTGGTGAGCCGAATCTGAGTAACATGGTGATTTCGGTTAGTTCCCAATAGGCCGCAGTAGTAATAAGTGGACTGTTCGGGATATAGGAATATTTTCACGAACGGAATCAAAATTTCTAGGCGAATTCAGTGAGTTCCCAATGGGACATGCTTGTATGAGTTTGCTTTTCAATACCGAGCAACATTTTAAGGAACGGAATCTAAGTATCATGTTGAATTGAGTAGGTTCCCAATAGGATTCGCATGTAATAAGCTTGTTATTCAAGATAGAGCAACATTTTAACGCACTGAAACACTGTTTCTTTGTGAATTCAGTTAATTCCTAGTAGCCTGCTCTTGTAATATGTGTACTTTTAAAGATTTATAAAAATTTGGTGAGCCGAATGTGAGTAACATGGTGAATTCGGTTAGTTCCCAATAGGCCACAGTAGTAATAAGTGGACTGTTCGGGATATAGAAAAATTTTCACGTACGGAATCAAAATTTCTAGGCTTATTCAGTGAGTTCCCAATGGGATATGCTTGTGTGAGTTTGCTTTTCAATATCGAGCAACATTTTAAGGAACGGAATCTAAGTATCATGTTGAATTGAGTAGGTTCCCAATAGGATTCGCATGTAATAAGCTTGTTATTCAAGATAGAGCAACGTTTTAACGAACTGAAACACTGTTTCTTTGTGAATTCAGTTAGTTCCTAGTAGCCTGCTCTTGTAATATGTGTACTTTTAAAGATTTATAAAAATTTGGTGAGCCGAATGTGAGTAACATGGTGAATTCGGTTAGTTCCCAATAGGCCGCAGTAGTAATAAGTGGACTGTTCGGGATATAGAAAAATTTTCACGAACGGAATCAAAATTTCTAGGCGAATTCAGTGAGTTCCCAATGGGACATGCTTGCATGAGTTTGCTTTTCAATATCGAGCAACATTTTAAGGAACGGAATCTAAGTATCGTGTTGAATTGAGTAGGTTCCCAATAGGATTCGCATGTAATAAGCTTGTTATTCAAGATAGAGCAAAGTTTTAACGCACTGAAACACTGTTTCTTTGTGAATTCAGTTAGTTCCTAGTAGCCTGCTCTTGTAATATGTGTACTTTTAAAGATTTATAAAAATTTGGTGAGCCGAATCTGAGTAACATGGTGAATTCGGTTAGTTCCCAATAGGCCGCACTAGTAATAAGTGGACTGTTCGGGATATAGGAAAATTTTCACGAACGGAATCAAAATTTCTAGGCGAATTCAGTGAGTTCCCAATGGGACATGCTTGTGTGAGTTTCCTTTTCAATATCGAGCAACATTTTAAGGGACGGAATCTAAGTATCCTGGTGAATTGAGTAGGTTCCCAATAGGATTTGCATGTAACAAGCTTGTTATTCAAGATAGAGCAACGTTTTAGCGAACTGAAACACTGTTTCTTTGTGAATTCAGTTAGTTGCTAGTAGCCTGCTCTTGTAATATGTGTACTTTTAAAGATTTATAAAAATTTGGTGAGCCGAATCTGAGTAACATTGTGAATTCGGTTAGTTCCCAATAGGCCGCACTAGTAATAAGTGGACTGTTCGGGATATACGAAAATTTTCACGAACGGAATCAAAATTTCTAGGCGAATTCAGTGAGTTCCCAATGGGACATGCTTGTATGAGTTTGCTTTTCAATATCGAGCAACATTTTAAGGAACGGAATCAAATTATCATGGTGAATTGAGTAGGTTCCCAATAGGATTCGCATGTAATAAACTTGTTATTCAAGATAGAGCAACGTTTAAACGAACTGAAACACTGTTTCTTTGTGAATTCAGTTAGTTCCTAGTAGCCTGCTCTTGTAATATGTGTACTTTTAAAGATTTATAAAAATTTGGTGAGCCGAATCTGAGTAACATGGTGAATTCTGTTAGTTCCCAATAGGCCGCAGTAGTAATCAGTGGACTGTTCAGGATATAAAAAAATTTTCACGAATGGAATCAAAATTTCTAGGCGAATTCAGTGAGTTCCCAATGGGACATGCTTCTATGAGTTTGCTTTTCAATATCGAGCAATATTTTAAGGAACGGAATCTAATTATCATGGTGAATTGAGTAGGTTCCCAATAGGATTCGCATGTAATAAGCTTGTTATTCAAGATAGGGCAACGTTTTAACGAACTGAAACACTGTTTCTTTGTGAATTCAGTTAGTTGCTAGTACCCTGCTCTTGTAATATGTGTACTTTTAAAGATTTATAAAAATTTGGTGAGCCGAATGTGAGTAACATGGTGAATTCGGTTAGTTCCCAATAGGCCGCACTAGTAATAAGTGGACTGTTCGGGATATAGGAAAATTTTCACGAACCGAATCAAAATTTCTAGGCGAATTCAGTGAGTTCCCAATGGGACATGCTTGTATGAGTTTGCTTTTCAATATCGAGCAACATTTTAAGGAACGGAATCTAAGTATCATATTGAATTGAGTAGGTTCCCAATAGGATTCGCATGTAATAAGCTTGTTATTCAAGATAGAGCAAAGTTTTAACGCACTGAAACACTGTTTCTTTGTGAATTCAGTTAGTTCCTAGTAGCCTGCTCTTGTAATATGTGTACTTTTAAATTTTATAAAAATTTGGTGAGCCGAATCTGAGTAACATGGTGATTTCGGTTAGTTCCCAATAGGCCGCACTAGTAATAAGTGGACTGTTCGGTATATACGAAAATTTTCACGAACGGAATCAAAATTTCTAGGCGAATTCAGTGAGTTCCCAATGGGACATGCTTGTATGAGTTTGCTTTTCAATATCGAGCAACATTTTAAGGAACGGAATCTAAGTATCATGTTGAATTGAGTAGGTTCCCAATAGGATTCGCATGTAATAAGCTTGTTATTCAAGATAGAGCAACGTTTTAACGCACTGAAACACTGTTTCTTTGTGAATTCAGTTAATTCCTAGTAGCCTGCTCTTGTAATATGTGTACTTTTAAAGATTTATAAAAATTTGGTGAGCCGAATGTGAGTAACATGGTGAATTCGGTTAGTTCCCAATAGGCCACAGTAGTAATAAGTGGACTGTTCGGGATATAGAAAAATTTTCACGTACGGAATCAAAATTTCTAGGCTTATTCAGTGAGTTCCCAATGGGACATGCTTGTGTGAGTTTGCTTTTCAATATCGAGCAACATTGTAAGGAACGGAATCTAAGTATCATGTTGAATTGAGTAGGTTCCCAATAGGATTCGCATGTAATAAGCTTGTTATTCAAGATAGAGCAACGTTTTAACGAACTGAAACACTGTTTCTTTGTGAATTCAGTTAGTTCCTAGTAGCCTGCTCTTGTAATATGTGTACTTTTAAAGATTTATAAAAATTTGGTGAGCCGAATGTGAGTAACATGGTGAATTCGGTTAGTTCCCAATAGGCCGCAGTAGTAATAAGTGGACTGTTCGGGATATAGAAAAATTTTCACGAACGGAATCAAAATTTCTAGGCGAATTCAGTGAGTTCCCAATGGGACATGCTTGTGTGAGTTTGCTTTTCAATATCGAGCAACATTTTAAGGAACGGAATCTAAGTATCATGTTGAATTGAGTAGGTTCCCAATAGGATTCGCATGTAATAAGCTTGTTATTCAAGATAGAGCAACGTTTTAACGAACTGAAACACTGTTTCTTTGTGAATTTAGTTAGTTCCTAGTAGCCTGCTCTTGTAATATGTGTACTTTTAAAGATTTATAAAAATTTGGTGAGCCGAATCTGAGTAACATGGTGAATTCGGTTAGTTCCCAATAGGCCGCAGTAGTAATAAGTGGACTGTTTAAGGATATAGGAAAATTTTCACGAACAGAATCAAAATTTCTAGGCGAATTCAGTGAGTTCCCAATGGGACATGCTTGTGTGAGTTTGCTTTTCAATATCGAGCAACCTTTTAAGGAACGGAATCTAAGTATCATGTTGAATTGAGTAGGTTCCCAATAGGATTCGAATGTAATAAGCTTGTTATTCAAGTTAGAGCAACGTTTTAACGAACTGAAACACTGTTTCTTTGTGAATTCAGTTAATTCCTAGTAGCCTGCTCTTGTAATATGTGTACTTTTAAAGATTTATAAAAATTTGGTGAGCCGAATGTGAGTAACATGGTGAATTCGGTTAGTTCCCAATAGGCCGCAGTAGTAATAAGTGGACTGTTCGGGATATAGAAAAATTTTCACGAACGGAATCAAAATTTCTAGGCGAATTCAGTGAGTTCCCAATGGGACATGCTTGCATGAGTTTGCTTTTCAATATCGAGCAACATTTTAAGGAACGGAATCTAAGTATCATGTTGAATTGAGTAGGTTCCCAATAGGATTCGCATGTAATAAGCTTGTTATTCAAGATAGAGCAAAGTTTTAACGCACTGAAACACTGTTTCTTTGTGAATTCAGTTAGTTCCTAGTAGCCTGCTCTTGTAATATGTGTACTTTTAAAGATTTATAAAAATTTGGTGAGCCGAATCTGAGTAACATGGTGATTTCGGTTAGTTCCCAATAGGCCGCAGTAGTAATAAGTGGACTGTTCGGGATATAGGAATATTTTCACGAACGGAATCAAAATTTCTAGGCGAATTCAGTGAGTTCCCAATGGGACATGCTTGTATGAGTTTGCTTTTCAATATCGAGCAACATTTTAAGGAACGGAATCTAAGTATCATGTTGAATTGAGTAGGTTCCCAATAGGATTCGCATGTAATAAGCTTGTTATTCAAGATAGAGCAACGTTTTAACGCACTGAAACACTGTTTCTTTGTGAATTCAGTTAATTCCTAGTAGCCTGCTCTTGTAATATGTGTACTTTTAAAGATTTATAAAAATTTGGTGAGCCGAATGTGAGTAACATGGTGAATTCGGTTAGTTCCCAATAGGCCACAGTAGTAATAAGTGGACTGTTCGGGATATAGAAAAATTTTCACGTACGGAATCAAAATTTCTAGGCTTATTCAGTGAGTTCCCAATGGGATATGCTTGTGTGAGTTTGCTTTTCAATATCGAGCAACATTTTAAGGAACGGAATCTAAGTATCATGTTGAATTGAGTAGGTTCCCAATAGGATTCGCATGTAATAAGCTTGTTATTCAAGATAGAGCAACGTTTTAGCGAACTGAAACACTGTTTCTTTGTGAATTCAGTTAGTTGCTAGTAGCCTGCTCTTGTAATATGTGTACTTTTAAAGATTTATAAAAATTTGGTGAGCCGAATCTGAGTAACATTGTGAATTCGGTTAGTTCCCAATAGGCCGCACTAGTAATAAGTGGACTGTTCGGGATATACGAAAATTTTCACGAACGGAATCAAAATTTCTAGGCGAATTCAGTGAGTTCCCAATGGGACATGCTTGTATGAGTTTGCTTTTCAATATCGAGCAACATTTTAAGGAACGGAATCAAATTATCATGGTGAATTGAGTAGGTTCCCAATAGGATTCGCATGTAATAAACTTGTTATTCAAGATAGAGCAACGTTTAAACGAACTGAAACACTGTTTCTTTGTGAATTCAGTTAGTTCCTAGTAGCCTGCTCTTGTAATATGTGTACTTTTAAAGATTTATAAAAATTTGGTGAGCCGAATCTGAGTAACATGGTGAATTCTGTTAGTTCCCAATAGGCCGCAGTAGTAATCAGTGGACTGTTCAGGATATAAAAAAATTTTCACGAATGGAATCAAAATTTCTAGGCGAATTCAGTGAGTTCCCAATGGGACATGCTTCTATGAGTTTGCTTTTCAATATCGAGCAATATTTTAAGGAACGGAATCTAATTATCATGGTGAATTGAGTAGGTTCCCAATAGGATTCGCATGTAATAAGCTTGTTATTCAAGATAGGGCAACGTTTTAACGAACTGAAACACTGTTTCTTTGTGAATTCAGTTAGTTGCTAGTACCCTGCTCTTGTAATATGTGTACTTTTAAAGATTTATAAAAATTTGGTGAGCCGAATGTGAGTAACATGGTGAATTCGGTTAGTTCCCAATAGGCCGCAGTAGTAATAAGTGGACTGTTCGGGATATAGAAAAATTTTCACGAACGGAATCAAAATTTCTAGGCGAATTCAGTGAGTTCCCAATGGGACATGCTTGTGTGAGTTTCCTTTTCAATATCCAGCAACATTTTAAGGGACGGAATCTAAGTATCCTGGTGAATTGAGTAGGTTCCCAATAGGATTCGCATGTAATAAGCTTGTTATTCAAGATAGAGCAACGTTTTAGCGAACTGAAACACTGTTTCTTTGTGAATTCAGTTAGTTGCTAGTAGATTGCTCTTGTAATATGTGTACTTTTAAAGATTTATAAAAATTTGGTGAGCCGAATCTGAGTAACATTGTGAATTCGGTTAGTTCCCAATAGGCCGCACTAGTAATAAGTGGACTGTTCGGGATATAGGAAAATTTTCACGAACGGAATCAAAATTTCTAGGCGAATTCAGTGAGTTCCCAATGGGACATGCTTGTGTGAGTTTCCTTTTCAATATCGAGCAACATTTTAAGGGACGGAATCTAAGTATCCTGGTGAATTGAGTAGGTTCCCAATAGGATTTGCATGTAACAAGCTTGTTATTCAAGATAGAGCAACGTTTTAGCGAACTGAAACACTGTTTCTTTGTGAATTCAGTTAGTTGCTAGTAGCCTGCTCTTGTAATATGTGTACTTTTAAAGATTTATAAAAATTTGGTGAGCCGAATCTGAGTAACATGGTGAATTCGGTTAGTTCCCAATAGGCCGCACTAGTAATAAGTGGACTGTTCGGGATATAGGAAAATTTTCACGAACGGAATCAAAATTTCTAGGCGAATTCAGTGAGTTCCCAATGGGACATGCTTGTGTGAGTTTCCTTTTCAATATCGAGCAACATTTTAAGGGACGGAATCTAAGTATCCTGGTGAATTGAGTAGGTTCCCAATAGGATTCGCATGTAATAAGCTTGTTATTCAAGATAGAGCAACGTTTTAGCGAACTGAAACACTGTTTCTTTGTGAATTCAGTTAGTTGCTAGTAGATTGCTCTTGTAATATGTGTACTTTTAAAGATTTATAAAAATTTGGTGAGCCGAATCTGAGTAACATGGTGAATTCGGTTAGTTCCCAATAGGCCGCACTAGTAATAAGTGGACTGTTCGGGATATAGGAAAATTTTCACGAACGGAATCAAAATTTCTAGGCGAATTCAGTGAGTTCCCAATGGGACATGCTTGTGTGAGTTTCCTTTTCAATATCGAGCAACATTTTAAGGGACGGAATCTAAGTATCCTGGTGAATTGAGTAGGTTCCCAATAGGATTTGCATGTAACAAGCTTGTTATTCAAGATAGAGCAACGTTTAAACGAACTGAAACACTGTTTCTTTGTGAATTCAGTTAGTTCCTAGTAGCCTGCTCTTGTAATATGTGTACTTTTAAAGATTTATAAAAATTTGGTGAGCCCAATCTGAGTAACATGGTGAATTCGGTTAGTTCCCAATAGGCCGCAGTAGTAATAAGTGGACTGTTCGGGATATACGAAAATTTTCACTAACGGAATCAAATATCTAGGCAAATTCAGTGAGTTCCCAATGGGACATGCTTGCATGAGTTTGCTTTTCATTATCGAGCAACATATTAAGGAACGGACTCTAAGTATCATGTTGAATTGAGTAGGTTCCCAGTAGGATTCGCGTGTAATAAGTTTGTTATTCAAGATAGAGCAACGTTTTAACGAACTGAAACACTGTTTCTTTGTGAATTCAGTTAGTTCCTAGTAGCCTGCTCTTGTAATATGTGTACTTTTAAAGATTTATAAAAATTTGGTGAGCCGAATCTGAGTAACATGGTGAAATCGGTTAGTTCCCAATAGGCCGCACTAGTAATAAGTGGACTGTTCGGGATATACGAAAATTTTCACGAACGGAATCAAAATTTCAAGGCGAATTCAGTGAGTTCCCAATGGGACATGCTTGTGTGAGTTTCCTTTTCAATATCGAGCAACAATTTAAGGGACGGAATCTAAGTATCCTGGTGAATTGAGTAGGTTCCCAATAGGATTCGCATGTAATAAGCTTGTTATTCAAGATAGAGCAACGTTTTAGCGAACTGAAACACTGTTTCTTTGTGAATTCAGTTAGTTCCTAGTAGCCTGCTCTTGTAATATGTGTACTTTTAAAGATTTATAAAAATTTGGTGAGCCGAATCTGAGTAACATGGTGAATTCGGTTAGTTCCCAATAGGCCGCAGTAGTAATAAGTGGACTGTTCGGGATATAGAAAAATTTTCACGAACGGAATCAAAATTTCTAGGCGAATTCAGTGAGTTCCCAATGGGACATGCTTGTGTGAGTTTCCTTTTCAATATCGAGCAACATTTTAAGGGACGGAATCTAAGTATCCTGGTGAATTGAGTAGGTTCCCAATAGGATTCGCATGTAATAAGCTTGTTATTCAAGATAGAGCAACGTTTTAGCGAACTGAAACACTGTTTCTTTGTGAATTCAGTTAGTTGCTAGTAGATTGCTCTTGTAATATGTGTACTTTTAAAGATTTATAAAAATTTGGTGAGCCGAATCTGAGTAACATTGTGAATTCGGTTAGTTCCCAATAGGCCGCACTAGTAATAAGTGGACTGTTCGGGATATAGGAAAATTTTCACGAACGGAATCAAAATTTCTAGGCGAATTAAGTGAGTTCCCAATGGGACATGCTTGTGTGAGTTTCCTTTTCAATATCGAGCAACATTTTAAGGGACGGAATCTAAGTATCCTGGTGAATTGAGTAGGTTCCCAATAGGATTTGCATGTAACAAGCTTGTTATTCAAGATAGAGCAACGTTTTAGCGAACTGAAACACTGTTTCTTTGTGAATTCAGTTAGTTGCTAGTAGCCTGCTCTTGTAATATGTGTACTTTTAAAGATTTATAAAAATTTGGTGAGCCGAATCTGAGTAACATGGTGAATTCGGTTAGTTCCCAATAGGCCGCACTAGTAATAAGTGGACTGTTCGGGATATAGGAAAATTTTCACGAACGGAATCAAAATTTCTAGGCGAATTCAGTGAGTTCCCAATGGGACATGCTTGTGTGAGTTTCCTTTTCAATATCGAGCAACATTTTAAGGGACGGAATCTAAGTATCCTGGTGAATTGAGTAGGTTCCCAATAGGATTCGCATGTAATAAGCTTGTTATTCAAGATAGAGCAACGTTTTAGCGAACTGAAACACTGTTTCTTTGTGAATTCAGTTAGTTGCTAGTAGCCTGCTCTTGTAATATGTGTACTTTTAAAGATTTATAAAAATTTGGTGAGCCGAATCTGAGTAACATTGTGAATTCGGTTAGTTCCCAATAGGCCGCACTAGTAATAAGTGGACTGTTCGGGATATACGAAAATTTTCACGAACGGAATCAAAATTTCTAGGCGAATTCAGTGAGTTCCCAATGGGACATGCTTGTATGAGTTTGCTTTTCAATATCGAGCAACATTTTAAGGAACGGAATCAAATTATCATGGTGAATTGAGTAGGTTCCCAATAGGATTCGCATGTAATAAACTTGTTATTCAAGATAGAGCAACGTTTAAACGAACTGAAACACTGTTTCTTTGTGAATTCAGTTAGTTCCTAGTAGCCTGCTCTTGTAATATGTGTACTTTTAAAGATTTATAAAAATTTGGTGAGCCGAATCTGAGTAACATGGTGAATTCTGTTAGTTCCCAATAGGCCGCAGTAGTAATCAGTGGACTGTTCAGGATATAAAAAAATTTTCACGAATGGAATCAAAATTTCTAGGCGAATTCAGTGAGTTCCCAATGGGACATGCTTCTATGAGTTTGCTTTTCAATATCGAGCAATATTTTAAGGAACGGAATCTAATTATCATGGTGAATTGAGTAGGTTCCCAATAGGATTCGCATGTAATAAGCTTGTTATTCAAGATAGGGCAACGTTTTAACGAACTGAAACACTGTTTCTTTGTGAATTCAGTTAGTTGCTAGTACCCTGCTCTTGTAATATGTGTACTTTTAAAGATTTATAAAAATTTGGTGAGCCGAATGTGAGTAACATGGTGAATTCGGTTAGTTCCCAATAGGCCGCACTAGTAATAAGTGGACTGTTCGGGATATAGGAAAATTTTCACGAACCGAATCAAAATTTCTAGGCGAATTCAGTGAGTTCCCAATGGGACATGCTTGTATGAGTTTGCTTTTCAATATCGAGCAACATTTTAAGGAACGGAATCTAAGTATCATATTGAATTGAGTAGGTTCCCAATAGGATTCGCATGTAATAAGCTTGTTATTCAAGATAGAGCAAAGTTTTAACGCACTGAAACACTGTTTCTTTGTGAATTCAGTTAGTTCCTAGTAGCCTGCTCTTGTAATATGTGTACTTTTAAATTTTATAAAAATTTGGTGAGCCGAATCTGAGTAACATGGTGATTTCGGTTAGTTCCCAATAGGCCGCACTAGTAATAAGTGGACTGTTCGGTATATACGAAAATTTTCACGAACGGAATCAAAATTTCTAGGCGAATTCAGTGAGTTCCCAATGGGACATGCTTGTATGAGTTTGCTTTTCAATATCGAGCAACATTTTAAGGAACGGAATCTAAGTATCATGTTGAATTGAGTAGGTTCCCAATAGGATTCGCATGTAATAAGCTTGTTATTCAAGATAGAGCAACGTTTTAACGCACTGAAACACTGTTTCTTTGTGAATTCAGTTAATTCCTAGTAGCCTGCTCTTGTAATATGTGTACTTTTAAAGATTTATAAAAATTTGGTGAGCCGAATGTGAGTAACATGGTGAATTCGGTTAGTTCCCAATAGGCCACAGTAGTAATAAGTGGACTGTTCGGGATATAGAAAAATTTTCACGTACGGAATCAAAATTTCTAGGCTTATTCAGTGAGTTCCCAATGGGACATGCTTGTGTGAGTTTGCTTTTCAATATCGAGCAACATTGTAAGGAACGGAATCTAAGTATCATGTTGAATTGAGTAGGTTCCCAATAGGATTCGCATGTAATAAGCTTGTTATTCAAGATAGAGCAACGTTTTAACGAACTGAAACACTGTTTCTTTGTGAATTCAGTTAGTTCCTAGTAGCCTGCTCTTGTAATATGTGTACTTTTAAAGATTTATAAAAATTTGGTGAGCCGAATGTGAGTAACATGGTGAATTCGGTTAGTTGCCAATAGGCCGCAGTAGTAATAAGTGGACTGTTCGGGATATAGAAAAATTTTCACGAACGGAATCAAAATTTCTAGGCGAATTCAGTGAGTTCCCAATGGGACATGCTTGTGTGAGTTTGCTTTTCAATATCGAGCAACATTTTAAGGAACGGAATCTAAGTATCATGTTGAATTGAGTAGGTTCCCAATAGGATTCGCATGTAATAAGCTTGTTATTCAAGATAGAGCAACGTTTTAACGAACTGAAACACTGTTTCTTTGTGAATTTAGTTAGTTCCTAGTAGCCTGCTCTTGTAATATGTGTACTTTTAAAGATTTATAAAAATTTGGTGAGCCGAATCTGAGTAACATGGTGAATTCGGTTAGTTCCCAATAGGCCGCAGTAGTAATAAGTGGACTGTTTAAGGATATAGGAAAATTTTCACGAACAGAATCAAAATTTCTAGGCGAATTCAGTGAGTTCCCAATGGGACATGCTTGTGTGAGTTTGCTTTTCAATATCGAGCAACCTTTTAAGGAACGGAATCTAAGTATCGTGTTGAATTGAGTAGGTTCCCAATAGGATTCGAATGTAATAAGCTTGTTATTCAAGTTAGAGCAACGTTTTAACGAACTGAAACACTGTTTCTTTGTGAATTCAGTTAGTTCCTAGTAGCCTGCTCTTGTAATATGTGTACTTTTAAAGATTTATAAAAATTTGGTGAGCCGAATCTGAGTAACATGGTGAATTCGGTTAGATCCCAATAGGCCGCAGTAGTAATAAGTGGACTGTTCGGGATATAAAAAAATTTTCACAAACGGAATCAAAATTTCTAGGCGAATTCAGTGAGTTCCTAATGGGACATGCTTGTATGAGTTTGCTTTTCAATATCGAGCAACATTTTAAGGAACGGAATCTAAGTATCATAGTGAATTGAGTAGGTTCCCAAAAGGATTCGCATGTAATAAGCTTGTTATTCAAGATAGAGCAACGTTTTAACGAACTGAAACACTGTTTCTTTGTGAATTCAGTTAATTCCTAGTAGCCTGCTCTTGTAATATGTGTACTTTTAAAGATTTATAAAAATTTGGTGAGCCGAATGTGAGTAACATGGTGAATTCGGTTAGTTCCCAATAGGCCGCAGTAGTAATAAGTGGACTGTTCGGGATATAGAAAAATTTTCACGAACGGAATCAAAATTTCTAGGCGAATTCAGTGAGTTCCCAATGGGACATGCTTGCATGAGTTTGCTTTTCAATATCGAGCAACATTTTAAGGAACGGAATCTAAGTATCGTGTTGAATTGAGTAGGTTCCCAATAGGATTCGCATGTAATAAGCTTGTTATTCAAGATAGAGCAAAGTTTTAACGCACTGAAACACTGTTTCTTTGTGAATTCAGTTAGTTCCTAGTAGCCTGCTCTTGTAATATGTGTACTTTTAAAGATTTATAAAAATTTGGTGAGCCGAATCTGAGTAACATGGTGATTTCGGTTAGTTCCCAATAGGCCGCAGTAGTAATAAGTGGACTGTTCGGGATATAGGAATATTTTCACGAACGGAATCAAAATTTCTAGGCGAATTCAGTGAGTTCCCAATGGGACATGCTTGTATGAGTTTGCTTTTCAATATCGAGCAACATTTTAAGGAACGGAATCTAAGTATCATGTTGAATTGAGTAGGTTCCCAATAGGATTCGCATGTAATAAGCTTGTTATTCAAGATAGAGCAACATTTTAACGCACTGAAACACTGTTTCTTTGTGAATTCAGTTAATTCCTAGTAGCCTGCTCTTGTAATATGTGTACTTTTAAAGATTTATAAAAATTTGGTGAGCCGAATGTGAGTAACATGGTGAATTCGGTTAGTTCCCAATAGGCCACAGTAGTAATAAGTGGTCTGTTCGGGATATAGAAAAATTTTCACGTACGGAATCAAAATTTCTAGGCTTATTCAGTGAGTTCCCAATGGGATATGCTTGTGTGAGTTTGCTTTTCAATATCGAGCAACATTTTAAGGAACGGAATCTAAGTATCATGTTGAATTGAGTAGGTTCCCAATAGGATTCGCATGTGATAAGCTTGTTATTCAAGATAGAGCAACGTTTTAACGAACTGAAACACTGTTTCTTTGTGAATTCAGTTAGTTCCTAGTAGCCTGCTCTTGTAATATGTGTACTTTTAAAGATTTATAAAAATTTGGTGAGCCGAATGTGAGTAACATGGTGAATTCGGTTAGTTCCCAATAGGCCGCAGTAGTAATAAGTGGACTGTTCGGGATATAGAAAAATTTTCACGAACGGAATCAAAATTTCTAGGCGAATTCAGTGAGTTCCCAATGGGACATGCTTGCATGAGTTTGCTTTTCAATATCGAGCAACATTTTAAGGAACGGAATCTAAGTATCGTGTTGAATTGAGTAGGTTCCCAATAGGATTCGCATGTAATAAGCTTGTTATTCAAGATAGAGCAAAGTTTTAACGCACTGAAACACTGTTTCTTTGTGAATTCAGTTAGTTCCTAGTAGCCTGCTCTTGTAATATGTGTACTTTTAAAGATTTATAAAAATTTGGTGAGCCGAATCTGAGTAACATGGTGAATTCGGTTAGTTCCCAATAGGCCGCACTAGTAATAAGTGGACTGTTCGGGATATAAAAAAATTTTCACAAACGGAATCAAAATTTCTAGGCGAATTCAGTGAGTTCCTAATGGGACATGCTTGTATGAGTTTGCTTTTCAATATCGAGCAACATTTTAAGGAACGGAATCTAAGTATCATAGTGAATTGAGTAGGTTCCC